>NC_081407.1:752519250-753719250 GCF_030272615.1 Cryptomeria japonica | reverse complement strand
AGATTGTTGGTTTTTTGTTTTTGCCATTTCTGCTTTGACACTTAGATGGTTTTTCCATCTTGTGTTGCCATCAATGCCAAAGGGGAAGATTGTTTGTATTATGAATGTGTTGCACTGGTTTTGTCATTGATGTCAACACTTATCAACACTTATCTGCACTGGAGATCTTTGGTTTTGTTCATCGGCATGTTCAGTGAATTATGCACAGTCACAGATATCTGGTACACTGGCAGGTTATATTGTTCACTGACACAGAATATGACTTTTTATCATCTGGAGATCACATGGTTATGTTGAAGACATGGTTTGGATACTTGGTTTTGGTGATTTGGTTATTGGTCTAATCGAGTTTGAATATTTACTGTTATCGGCAAATTGGTCTAGGTTATGGACCGACATGCATTATCTATTCCAGATCAGCACGACATGTTATCGAGATGATTTATTGCTTGGATATTATTGTAAATGCATTGAGCCGACATGATGCATCGTATATTGATTTATTTGTAATTGATTTAATTGTAATATTATTAGTGAGCCGACCTACATATTTGGTCTTAGGTTTTGGTATATATGTAAGATCTCATTTGTGAGATTAATATATAGATAGGAATGCAATGACGTATTTCGGTATATGTTAATATAAGCAAAGCTATACATGCAGGCATCATTTGAAGATTCAAGGAAGGTATTAAGGAGACAATCAAAGATTAACCGGTACTAAATCCAACATATGAAGATGCTATTTTGAGCAGTATATTATCATTTGATCTAACCATCTAATTGTAGTTAGTGTGACTCTCATTTTGTGATTCAACAGTGAGCTCTAGGTAGTTGGCCTATCTGCATGTGTAGACCCCATTTTTACACACATATTATCTGCAGTAGTATCATCTGTTTGTGGGTAAGGATTCCCACCATGGTTTTTCCCCTTACAGGGTTTCCACATACAAATATCTATGTTATGTGTTGTGGATGTTATTTGTCTTTCTATTTCATGCATTAAACTTTACCGGTATTGTAATTAACGGTTAAACCGTCAACCAAAATTAAGTTTGGTTTATCAGTGTTATGAATCAAGTTTGATTAAGTTATATTTGGGTTGAAATTAATAAACAACAGATTCAACCCCCCCCCTCTCAGTTGCCTCTGAGTCCTAACAAACACTTATTTATAGTGGCTTAGAAAAGCTTGGCTTTAGCTTTTTACCACTTGGGTCGTTCCCGCTTATTTGTCCTTCTGGGATACTTGAGAGGTAAGCCCTCTAAAATGTAAAACAAAAAGTGCCTATTGTTCAAGACACAAAAGACACTTGTTAATTTTACAACACCAATTGAAGTGTTTTGCTAGACTAAAGAAGACCAAGCAAGCAATTTCAAATTCAAATCTTTGCCAAAGGTCCTCCACAAAGCTTGTTAGTAGTTGTGAAATAATACCCCTCCTTCAAGCACACAAGTTAGGTAAATTTTTAGAAATCCCAAATGACTTTGTGAAATAGGGGCCTTTGACAATATGTTTATTTTTACAAATCCAAATACATGATTTTCCATGAGTTCTTTTACATCAAAATTAAATTCATAAAGAACAAACCACCTATAGAATTTGAAGACATCTCCAGAAATGTAATAAAATGCATTAAATTTGTTAATTTTGTCTCACAATTATTTTTTTATGAAAAATGATAAAAAAATTCATTAAAAAATTGAAAATTGATCCACAAAATTAGTTTGCATAAACATTAAAATTGCAAAAAATGGATCCCCTATATAATTCTAAGACCATTCTAGAAATGTAATAAAATCCAAAAAAATTGCTAATTTGCTTCAAAAATTATTTTTTTTATGAAAAATCATAAAAAATTCATAGAAAATTCAAATATGCTCCAAAAATCTGAATTTTTCACTAAGCATGCCTGATACTATCCTCAACCTAGACAATGTTAAAACAATTGAACATTGCAAAACCCTAATTTTTAAAGATCTGATTTTCTACGAATTATTTTGTATCAAAATTAAACTCACTATAGAATTGTGAGACCTTTTTAGCAATGTAAGAAAATCCAATCAATTCACTAATTTTCTCTCAAAATTATTTTTTTATGAAAAACTATAAAAAAATTCTTAGAAAATTCAAGTATGATCCATAAAATCTCAATTTTGGAATGAACACTCCTGCTATTGTCCCCAAGCTTCAAAAAGAAGTTAGTGCAAAAATTTCAAGCTACTTGTGAGATTTGATCAAATCTCTCCAAAATCTTAATCTTGTGTCTATAACTCAAGCTACACAAAGTTATTCTGTAAATTGTTTTAAAAATAGCAATATAGGATTAGAAAACCCTACAAAAAAAAACATATATGTAACAAAAATCCATGTCGCATCGGGTGCACCAAAATATATATGGTGAAAAGTGAGGATAAAATACTATAAAACTATAAAGATCCAACCACAAACAATCTAAGTCCTACAATCAAACATTCACTAATACCAATATATATACACCTAAGATAATATAAATTAACAAAATAAAACAATGTTACCATTCACATGTCAAGTAGGGTTTCGATCTGCATTGTCTCCTATCTCCATTAATCTTGTTTGATATATTTGCTCTTGGATTTTATGTGTGGACAAGAGCTCAACAAAGAACAGATTGTAGTTGATAGCTTGATCACAAGAAGACTTAATTGAAGCAATTCTTAGGGTTGATAATGAAGGAGAGTATCCTCTTATATAGAGAACTCTATAAGAAAAAGGGGGATAAGATTAAGAGGTGTAAAGATAAATGGTCGACTAGCATTAAAGGGTAGGTAGAGGAAATAATTAAATGATAAAGGTGGTAGGTAAGAGAAGAATTAAGAGATGAGTGACATGTTTCATGGGTAGAAAAGGCTAATGAATTAATTAAATAAATAAAGATTTATTTAATTAGTAGAGGAAGTGAGATCAATTAAATAAATAAAATATTTATTTAATTTATGAAAAAGATAATTTAAATAAATAAATGTATTTATTTAAATGAGGAAAGACTTAGAAGAGGCTTAATGAATTAATTAAATAAATAAGAATTTATTTAATTAATAGAAGACTTAGGATAAAATAATTAAATAAATAATTAAATAAATAAACATATATAACATAAAATAAATAAATTAATAATGTAATACTAATATGTATAATAATAAATTAATAACCAACAACAATATAATAATAATAAACATATAAAAATTTATACAATAATATTTAAACATAACTCTAATTTAACGATAATTCAAACTTAATTTTTGAATTGTATTAAGTATATCATTTATTTACTAGTATATAATCAACATATATTAAAAATATAATAATTAAAATACAATAATATAAGAATCTTAATATGTATTTATAAAAATAAATTTCTAATAAAATAAAATTATTTTTAAATAATAAAAATAATATAATATATAGAATAACAACTATTATTTATTGTAATTTAATATTATATCATTAATATGTAGAATAGAATTAGAAAATATTATATTATATCTTATTATTTCTCATACAAACTCATTTCTCAAAATCAAAATCAAAATCAAAATTACAAAATCTTATATATTTATCTTATTATATCTATTACTCTACTAAAAAATCAAATTACAATTTACATATAACTTTAACATACAATACATATATTTCTAAGTTTCACTTATAAATTTTTCTTAGATTCCTATTTCCCAATTTGATTTAATTTGACTATTTACATAAAAGTAAAAAAAATAAAAAATAAAAAATTGTATGGTAGAAAAATCAAATTTCTATTTCTATCCACTCATGTCATTGCTGCAACATCTAATATCACTTCAATATATAGTCTAAAACCTAAAATATTCCACCATGATATGCAATAAATTTTCTGTTTAATTTATTGTGACAATATGGTTGCTTGAAAATTCAAGAAGTTTTTTAGAGGATGATTTACAATGACTTTTTTATTTACTAAGTTACTGCTGTGACTATATACTTGTTTGAGTGCATCGTTCAAATCAAAGTACCATTATTATCTTTACCAATCTAATTTGCTTTTGATTTTTTATCTAAGAATTCATAAATTTTGTTTGTTTCTGTTGTGCAT
This sequence comes from Cryptomeria japonica, assembly GCF_030272615.1. NCBI lineage: Eukaryota > Viridiplantae > Streptophyta > Pinopsida > Cupressales > Cupressaceae > Cryptomeria > Cryptomeria japonica. Next base: position 753,715,139 of record NC_081407.1, on the reverse strand, counting down.
ATTAAAAGGAGATTCCAATTCCTTATCTATACTTACAATTGTTTTAACATCTAGTATCATTTAAATACAACCTAAAGCCTGAAATTTTCAATCATGATCTACAATATCCTTTCTATTTTGCATTTAATTTGACTATATGCTCTTCTGAAAATTCAAGAAATGTTTGAAGGGTCCGTAAATGAGATTCACATGCTAATGCATTATCATCTTTTGTCTTATTTTAAATTATTCTGTGTGTCTTCAAAATCAAATTACCATCACTTTTTTTATTTTTGTTTGTATTCCCCCTTCTCAATCTAATTTATCATCATTTTTTTAAAATTTTTGTTGGTATTCCTCCTTCTCAATCTAATTTAGATTGATTGTTTGCATAAGACTCCAAAAAAAATGTATGGTGCAACATATTAAAAACAGATTCCAAGTTCCCATCTATCCATGTCATTGGACTTAACATCTAGTATTTCTTAAATAAACAGCTTAAAACCTAAAATTGAAGAACATTTCTATTTTCTAATTTATTGTCACTACATAATTGTTTTTAACATTCAAAGAATTTTTATTTTTTTTGAAGGGTCAGTAAAATCAGATTTTCATATTAATACATTATTTTCTTTAATCTTATTTTAAATTATTCTCTTTAATCAAATCAAAGATCCATTACTTTTTTATTTTTCTGAACACGACTCTTTCTAATCTAATTTATTTTAATTCCCCATCTATCCATGTCATTATCCTTTCCTCATTCTGAACGTATTTCTGTGCTGTCAATCTTGATTCGATGTGATGAATGGCCAGCACTGAAACTGAGATGTTAACAGTTTATTCGATGTGATGAATGTCCCGTCTTTCAAGTCGACAGTTTATTCACGGCTTCCACTACCTTCACACAGAATTTCTTACTTTTCTGTGTACAGTTGAAATTTCTTTCTGAAAATGACACCGTACATGATTGCGCGTGAAGGATTCGCTGTGTGACTAACTTTACTTCCATTGTTTAAATACTGATGTCCAAAGCAAAACAAAAGTTATTTGGAATTTGCTCACAAAAAGACATAACGTTTCTTTCACGCACGTAAATATTCCTCCACTTTCTGACCACATATGATTAGAATTTTTTCACTCTAATTGAAGTATCTCCATTCTTGGATAATGTTCTATACTTCCGGGACAATTGCATGCTAGCTGTCAAGGAAATAGAATAGAGGGATAATAGAAAACAGTTATAGATTGAACGAAACATTATAAGGGATACAGTATTTTATATAAATTTAGATATTAAATATATGTTTAGTTTAGTCTTAATTAGCCAACTGGAATATTAAATGATTAATGATTGTGTTAATCAAATGAACGAAGCATTATAAGGGATACAGTATTTTATATAAGTTTAAATAAAAAATATATGTTTAGTTTAGTTTAATTCGTCAACTGGAATATTAAATGATTAATGATTGTATTAATCAAATGAGAAAATATGACACTTACAAAAATAATTTACAAAATATTGTTGATATTAGATAGAAAGTAATTCTTAATGCATATAAAATCATTACTTGTGATTTGGCAAACATCTAGAAGTCTATGTATGTTAAAAATTTGACATCTAAATTCCTAAGATTTATATCAAAATGTTTTGGTATCGAAGTATTGTGTAAGAATGAATTTCAGCACATGATATTGCAATGACAAAATATGTGCATAGACAACTATTTTCTTTCATCTTCCATGTGTCTAAAACTATCAAGGTTATGCATACAAACACATTAGGGGACATTCTAGATCACTAGGGTCAAGCTCTTTTATGTTAACCCACTACTTAGAGTGGCTTTATTTTTATAAGTGAATGATTGAAAATAACATACGTGGACTTCTAAACGGCATATATGATTTTGATGTAGATCAAGTTTCATTTTTCTTAGGAAATGAGATATTGTATAGATAGTGCTCTTGTCCATAGTATCATATATTTTTTGATATTTTTCAAATTGGACAAACCAATGTATTTAAAGAGTCAAGGGGTTAATGGTGAAAAATGGAAAGGAATATTTGACAACTATTTGGAAGAATAGATGAAAGGGGTAGATATGGCCCTTAAGAGAGGCTATGTCACTATAATAGCTATGTTGTACATGAATCATACCCCATTAAATAATTATTACTAGTAGGGGAGGGTTTATCCCCTTGATCATTCTTTTATAGATATGTTTTATGTTCTTCAACTGAGGTGTTCCTACATTGTATACTTCCTAATTGCTCAAGAAAATCCAACTATTGTTGGGTGTAGATTAATGTCCAAGAGTTCATGTTTCTAAATACCACTTGTTAGCAATAGTGATAATTTTTTAACTAATTTGTCTTATTGTAGGAAGGAAATGAGTACAAGTTAAAAAAAGAATCTAATAAGATGTTTAAATTTAATAGGTCATTTTTATGTGTGTGAGATCAATTCCACACTACATGACTAACCCAAGATATCAAAATGCTAATGTTAATGTATATAGTGAATGAATAGATATAAGGGTTAATAATAGGCATACCAAATGAGTGAATTATTGGAAATTTTGTGTATATGTGGGATATAAAGGTTAATGTATGACAATGAGTATAAACAGATAAGAATCATAGTATAGGGAAAGATCCCAACTACACACAAGATCATGTCATTTATTAATATGTAATTGTATTAGGACATTCTCATACAATGGGAGAAAGGATAAATGACAATTATATAGTATTCTAACTCCGCCATTAAATTTTGCACCTAGATTAAGGTTTATTCAAGTCCTAAAATGGTTATGCATTTCAAACTAAATGAGTTGTCTAAAACAATTGTGAAAGTAAATAATGAAAAATGAAAAGTAAATTGAGTCCATATCATGTAATGGACCTTGTTAAATATCTTTGTATGTGTATTACATGTATGCATTCTCAATGTAAACCTATAGAATAAAAAAATAATACATAATGAGTAGCATCTATCTTACACACAATGTAATTAGATACTATAAATTTGTTTAATATATAAAAAATTAAATAGTAGGAAATGGAAAGGAGTGGGGTTAAAAAAGTTTTCTTCTACAAAGAATCATATGGCATGCTACAATAGGACATATCAGATTCTATCATTTCATGTGTGCAATGCAATTTTTCTAGTTCTTGTTTTTTAATTTTTTTTTCTTCTATTACAATTCATCCCAATACCCATTTTCTATCTCCTCATTGTTAGGATTAATGATAGTCCCAAAGATACTGAGAGGGGGGGGGTGAATCAGTATCTAATCGGTTAATAGAATATTTGACCTTATTAAGTATTTTACATTCCAAAACAGTGTACTGGTAAATAAGAATTAATGCAGTAAATAGGAACAATAAAGATAGCATAGAAAACACACCATAACACAAGATGTTTAACGAGGAAACCCGGTGTGGGAAAAAACTCGGTGGGATTTGTGACCCACAATATTTAGTCACTAGCCAATGAATGGATATTACTTACAATGTGGTGCTTGCACATGTAGGAAGGCCAACTACCTTGAGCTCACTGCTCAATTACAAAATGGAAGTCTCATTGACTTACAAATTGGATTATGAGAATCCAATATAATGTACTACTTCAATTCAACATTTGCTATGCTAGGTTCAGTACCAGTTCAAGCTCATACTATAATCACAACCTTATACAAAATGTGCCTTAATATTCGCTCATCACTTCTACCATATCGATGTCTCTATCCATCATTACAAAATGATTTACAAGATCTCATACATATATGAGTCTATTACAATATGTCATGTCAACTTTACAAAAGATATTTACAATTAAATACAATAATTAAAAGTTGTTCCTGTCGGTTGGAGTGTCGGTATACATTATTGTCGCTGTCGGTGAAGTGTTTGCTGGTGCTGGTGCCTATGTTTGTCTGTGCTAAATTAATGCCACAAGGTTGCAAGGTTGCCATCAATGACAACACCTTCAATCACCTTCAATTCTCATTGGAGTGTGTAATGCCAACACTCATAGTGTTTTCTTGTCGTAACATTTTTTTTAAGAAGAAATAATTACACAGACTACATTCTTACGACCCATTAGGTCTCACTAGTCCTCTATTTCTTATTCATAGCCGTCTTGTTTTCTTCATTGTTTCCAAAGAGTTTCATTTTTTAAAGTCCTTTATAAATTTAGTCATTAAGTTATTTTTCAATTCAATATCTTCATCCTAGATTCAATGAATGATGTCATCTTAAAATTCATGGAATGAGTATATTTGTTGTCAAAATAAAGTCTCAAAAGTAGTTTCTTGAAATCAAATTTTGAAAGTTTATAAATACTAAATGAATTCTAAAGGAAAAACATTGGACCTTCAAAGAAAAGGTAACATAAAGCCTATCCCTATCTAAATTAAGTATTGTCATTAATCAAATAAAGTAATTCTATCAAATAATATGATGATGTTAGTGGTACTTCAATGATCATTGAGATAACTTCATCCAATGACATCAAGATAGTTATAATATATAACACTTTTAATAAGCTTACTTTTTATAGTCCTTCCACTTTTTCCAACCCTATTAGAAAAAATATCCTCTACATATTTCACTCCTTAATTTACAACAAATTAATCATAAATCATATAAATAAAATGCTCCAAAGTAAATTCAAATTTATATTAATACCAAAATCAAGTGAATAATATGTATAGTTTACTATGAAAATAATATTATTCATAAATTCAAAAAATTATGAAAAGGAGGGAGCAAAAATGAAGACTATGAGTGTTCATAATTTGCAAGGGCAATCAAGGTAGAAACAAACTAGTAATTTTTGGAAGTGAATACCCAACAAAAAATTGATTAAATGGCATAATGGAGCCAAGAATATATTTGGAAAATACATGGATCCAATTTTTCCTTATTGGACCAAATAGGATTCCACTCAGAATGAGTGCATGTAATGTAATGCAGAATGTTAGGAAACAATTATTACTGATCTTGAATACTAGAAAGAATGACAAAAATGAGGAACATGTGAAACAAAAGAACCATCAACAAAACACCAATAAAGGAAATTGGAATGTGTCAAATGAATCTATAACCAATGCTTTTAGTATGCCTTCAAGGATACTCAACCCAATTTGGGAACATTTTAAAGAATTTAAATTCTTTTCCAAATGGAGATGAGTGAGTTCACAAATTGAAAAGTTTATCAAATTGTGGTTGGTGATATTCCAAGGCAAGCTGAGTGCATGATCTTTGTCTGAGGGTTTCTTTCTCATTGATTGTACCTATAAATCTATTGAAAAAGAAATCTTGTTTGACAAGCTGCTATTTTTCAAAGGATGTTGTTTCCACTACATTGAGTGGGAACCAAATTTTTTGATCCCCAAAAACTTGTCAGTTGAAAATTCCCCAAGGTGGATCCAATTAAAAAATATTTCCAACAAAAACTAGAATATAGAGGCATTAGGGAGAATTAGTGATGCTCTCTATGAACCTTTGTTGGGGTAGAAGAGGATTTCTTCTTTAGAAAACCAAGAGCGAATGGAAAAAACTTAGTAAATCATAAAAAAGGGGGAAATGGTTTTATAAAATTGAAGTAGATATGGGAAATTACGCAGGGAAATGCATTCTAAGACCAAGTTTTGTTGCTAGTAGCTCTAATAGCAAATATGGATTGGAAAATGAATAGATAGAGGCATCAAATAAAGATAATAGGGATTATAAGAACCCACAACAAATAAATAAAAATAATAATTTGGAAAAGGTGGATGAAATCCTAGAGAAAGGAGAAATCATGATAGAAGACAACAAGAATCAAAGAGCTTCATTCCAAATCAATAAGAAGGAAGATCTCATTAAGAGACGTTATTTTTGTAGTAGGTCCCATGATCAATTAAGGGAAGTTTTGAAAATTATCCAGGAAGATATAAAAAAATTTCTTGAGGACACGGAGGCTTTGCAAGAAAAGGTAAAATTGTAGTTAGAAAGCATAAATCCTTTATCTATAGTTGGAAATAATATTAAGCAAGTAAATAAAAATTCTAAAATAGCTAACTTATTGAACCCTGAGAAAGAGACAATGGAGGAAAGACAATTAGGCATCTCAATCCCCTCACAGAACCAAGCAAAAAAGAGAAAATTCATTAAAAATGGATTAGAATTTGATCCATTGAATTTCCCAAAGGCAACCCTAGATTAGAACAAGAAGGAAAAAATCCAAATTATGAAGAGTGTGGAAGAATAAAGGAGAAGAAACTCCAATCCCAATGGAATTGGTGGTAGTTTGTGACTTCTTAGTGTTGTCCCAACCACAAGAAATGGAGTATGATGAAACCTAAGAAGAAAAACAAGTATTGATTCAAAAAATACTAGAATTAGATGAATCAGAAGAAGTAGAACTAGACTTGGTATTTGGAGAAGAAAACAATGAGGATAAAGAGGAAGGTATAAAGGGAGAAGAGATCCTTGGCATATCATAGTATTATCTAATTTGAGATAAATCAGATTGGGAGAAATCTTCAGGGAAAAGGAGGGGTAGAAAATCACTTACAAACCTAAAAACATTGGATGGAATACCTAAATATGAAGTCAAGATCACCACTTTATTGAGCCCAGGGAAGGGAAAGATCCTTCCCTAGGAGCCATGATGCTTCTAACATGAAATACTAGGGGCCTAAATTCCTCTAACAAATAGAACTTGGTCAAGCATGGAATCTCTTTAGAAAAATCTGAAATAATACTATTGCAAGAGACAAATTGACCAAAGAAGAAATGACAAATTTGAAAAAAAGGATTAGGAAAATGGGAAGTAGAATTAGTTCAAGGAGATAGTGCTTTTGCATGACTAGCCATTTGTTGATAACAGGGAAACAACAACGTAGGAAAATTGAGAGTGGGGGTAACTCAATTTTTACCAAACTTAACCAAATTAACATCTTCAGATCTGATTAGGAACAATGATGGAAAAAATAAACACCACATCTACAACATGCATAACACATTGTTTTTTGACATGGAAAACCTAGTTAATGAAAAAACCATGGTGGGAACCTACCCATAATATGATGATACTCTATAGTAGTATGTGTAAATATTACAATGGGGAATGCACATGCATTCAAGTACAGTGCCTAGGGCTCATTGATAAAAAAACAAGAAGGGCTCTAACCCAGATGAAGGATCACTGACTTACAAAGATTGGACAAAAATCAGAATTACATGAGCTGAAAGAATAGCATCTCCAAATACATAATTACAGTTCCGGTTAAGCACATTGTCTGCACAACAACTCTTCTCTTCTCTTTCAAACTTCTGAATGATATATTCTCTTGTTCGCACATACAATATACTCTTCGATCATAAACACAATTGTTGACACACAACTAACATGATTACAATGCCTATTTATACATATCATCAACCTTACCCTTAAGGTAGGCTCAACACATAAAACCTAATTACAGAATTACATTACACAACACCTAAATCCATAGTTGGACCAATACAATATCAACAATGACATAGAATTGAGCAAATAGAATCCTTGAACAAGCAACACCATCAAATAATTTGCCACAATCATCAACACGCTACACCACCGAATATGTTGCATAACACAAAGAATACCACCTGACCAATAAAATATTCAATAACACACACCACGATCAACACAGACCACCAAAACACACAAGACGTGATTAGAGAACATCATCAAGAACGTTAATTCTACCACAATCACTGCAACAACTCGGATAACAAGAATCATCATTAACACCATCACCGAAGCTCAAGAACACCAACTTATAAATTGAGATAGACACTTGTGAAGTTCCAAATCATGAACTAACCTATCAGAGGACACACATGAACATCTCAAACACTCTTGAAAATATGCAACTTAGGATATAATCATTCTAGAGAAATATGGATCAAATATCTCAACTCTACAACACAGAACACTAAAAAACTAGTCCACATCATCACATCTGCAACAGATCTCCCAGAATACAAGTATCTCATAACCCATTAAACTACATCATCACATCTACAACACAATAATTTGTTGACATCAATGAAAACAACATATCCCAATAACTCTAATATCAAAAAATATCCCCCTTAGGCATTGATGGCAACATATGAGTATGAAAAACAATCAATGCAAAGAAAAAAATCAACAACCAACAATCTCCCCCTGAGATCATAAGGATCAACTCCACCTTAGACAAACAACTCTAAATACTTTAGGGTTTTTCACATGCTCTTCTCCCCCTTCGACATTAATGCTAAAGACATATACAAATCATGCATCTCTCCCTCTAAGAAGGACAATCTCTCCCCCTTAGGATAAACTCACACAACTGAACAACTAAACCACACACTGACTACTCACCTGGAGTTGCAGCACAAACTCACCAATTTGGAAATAGGATAATGAAATGAAATCCACCGGATAGATGCAACTCAATCCACCTAGTTATTGAAGGAGGGGATATCACCCCTAACTTCTCTCTCAGATATACAAATATTTCTGCAGGCAAAGGCCTAGTGAAGATATTTTTAATCTATTCCATTGTAGGTACATACTCTAATCTGACTTCCTTATCACTGACTTTTTCTCTTAGAAAATAAAACTTGATAGATATATGCTTTGTCCTACAATGAAACATCGAATTCTTAGAAATATTGATAGCACTAGAATTATCACAATAAATAATAGCAGGCTCATCATAAGCAACTCTAATATCCTTTGGCATCTGCTTCATCTAAACAACTTCAATACAGTTGCTAGCAGGACCAATGTATTCAACTTCTGCAGTAGATAAAGAAATAGCATTTTATTTCTTACTTGTCCAAGCAACTAACTTCTTTCCTAGAAAGAATGCTCCACCGATAGTTCTCTCCTAGTCATCAAGATCACTTGCCCAATTAGCATCAATATAAGCATTTAAAGTGAAATCATCATCCTTCAGATACGACATACCGTAATCAACTGTTCCCTTCAAATATTTGAACATCCTCTTCAAATTAGTAACATTGATTTCCTTAGGATCAGCTTGAAATCTTGCAACAAGACATACAACATTCATAATATCACGTGTAGTCTGAGTCAAGTGAATCAATCCACCAATTGTAAATCTATACAAGGTTCGATTAGCCTTCAGAGACTCATCATATTTTATCATCTTACACACAGTCACCATAGTATTTCCAATAGGTTTGGAATCATCTAACCCAAACTTCTTCAATAATCCCTTCATATATTTAGATTGAGATATGAAAATGCCTTTATCAGTCTATGAAATTTACAATCCCAAAAAGAACTTCATCTCACCTATCATAGACATCTCAAATTATTCTTGCATATCATTAGCAAAATTCTTATTGAAATCATCATCTCCTCCAAAAATAATGTCATCAACAAAGACTTCAACAATCAAAATATTATCAGTATCAATTTTTAAATACCAATTACTATTAGTAGTACCTTTAAAGAAAGCAAAATTCACTAAATACATGTCCAATCTAGCTTACTAGGCTCTAGGGTTTTGTTTAAGACCATATAATGCTTTCTTCAATTTGCATACCATGCCTTCTTCATCTATTAATGAAAATCCATTTGATTTATCAACGTAGACTGCCTCCTCCAATTCCCAATTCAAAGAAGCTGACTGTTGGTATTTGCACGAAGATTGCATTAATGATATGTTATGATGTCTTTGATGTCAATTGAACTGGTAATGGTATTCAAGATATTATTGATGTTATTACTTTTATTAATTTTGTCTTGTAACCAGTATGCTAAACCTTATGGAAGATATTGTAAATTGGTAAGGTAGTTTGTAAGTTAAACCGGTGAATAAGGTTAAACCTTTCTATATTATGTAACCAGTAAACCCTACCAGTTGTTTTTGTTAAACCCTAACTGATCAAGTTTGTTGATTAAATATGTAATGTTGAGTGGTATATTTTGGCATGTTTGATTGTCTTGGGAATGAGAAAAGTGGATTGCATCAAATGCATAGCACGTGCTGAGTTACAAGTCCGATGAAGCGGTGATTATGGAGCGGTTGGAATTTTCTTGAAGAATGCAAAGAGATTGTTATGATTTCTAATGGTCAAGATTGCACGGACTTGTTTGTAATCTTGATGATGAGAATTAGGTTTTTTTTGTGTTACCACCCTAGTTGATTTGTATTTAAGATCGATAAAGTTATTCTATAAAAGAGTTGGCAAAGTTGGCAAAAACCAGTTGAGTGTGTGGCTACCTAACTGGAGAAAGGATTTGTAATTTGAGTAAAGGCAAATTGAAGCTTAAGAAGGATCTGATCAAGCAAATGTAGTACTATTCAGACAGATCAAGAAAACCTGTTGTTTTCTAACAATTACAATAGAATTGAAATCCCCTAACCAGGTAAGCTCTAACAAGCTTGGTTACTCATTAAATCCTCTAAAAAGGTGGTCCACTAGTTTGGATCTATCAAAATATCTACTGAGGTTACTCCTAACAGGGTATTTTGCTTTTCATCAAGGCATATTTTGTAAATCACTTAACTGGGTGATTCCTAATAGAATCAGTTCTTAACAAGACTTATTGTAAAAGTTTTAACAAGCTTGGCTCCTAACAAGGCGAACTTGAGAAGAGTTTAGATAGCTATCCTTGTGAGTCTCATCTCTTCATGGTTTTTACCTATTTGGGTTTTCCACGTATAAATATTTGTGTCAAGTGGTGAATTCTTTTGTGGTTTTGTTGATTTGATTAACTACTTAACTATTCTGATAAGGCATGATAACTGGAGGCATTGAGAGATGAAATATGTTGATATTTGATTAAGCATTTTTTATGTTTACAAGATTGAAGTTGTTTACTATTAAAGGTGGTATAATAGTCAAACCAGTTGATGTTGGTAGTCTAGGATTATTGATCTTGACAAGTGAAAGTTTACTTTGTGAGTTTGATTTTGAGTTTGGGAGTTTGCATCAATTTTTTAGTTTACTGATTCACCCCCCCCCCCCCACTCTCAACTATCTATTGGATACTTATTCTTTTATCATATAATCAATTGGGATCAGAGCTTCTTAGGTCCTCTTACATCTCTAATCCTAACCACTTGAGGAAAAGATCCTATAGATCATAATGAAGAAAGAAGGTCCTAAGTTCAACAAAGAGAATTATAGAATCTAGAGTGAAAAAATGAAGATTTACATTAAGAATCTTGGAAGTCAGTATTGGGAGCATGTAGAAACTAAGTATATTGCACCTACTGTTATCCTGACTAATGATCAGAAGAAAGAACAACAAGAGAATCATCAAGCATTAGAGGCTATTATAAGTTCTCTATCTGATGTTGAATATGTAGATGTTCATGGTCTTGAAACTGCATATGAAGTATGGAAAAAAAATTGAAGAGATTTATAGTGGTGATGAACATGTTAACATTGCTAAAGAGGAGAGTTTAAGAGGAAAATTTGATGACATGAGAATGTCTGAAGGTGAGAATATCCAGCAGTATGTTCAAAGGATAAAAGAGACAGTTGGTGAAATAAAGAGTGCAGAAGGGAAAGTGAAAGATGCCATAGTGATCAGTAAGTTACTAAGAACCTTGTTACCGGTCTATGCTATCCGAGTTGCAGCTATTTGGGAGCTCAAGTCCATAAACAAAACTAAGCTAACTCTTGACTCTACCATTGGAAAACTTACTGCTTTTGAGTTAAATGACTATCATGGTAGTATACAAAAATTAGAATCTGCATTCTAAGCTTCTATTTCTAACCCATCTGTGAGAAGAACTAGAGATACTAGCCATAGCCATGAATCCAGATCGACCAGGGATCCTTATGATGAAGACAGTTTAGTGGAGCTCGAAGCATTGTTGGAAAAACGACTACTTAGAGGCACTGGCAAATACAGAAATGTTTTGCTTGCAATAGGATTGGCCATATAGCAACAAATTGCCCTAATAGTGAAAATGAACACAAGAGAGACAAATTTAAGAAGTATAAGGATAAAGCCAAGAGAGATTGTCTTATATTTGTTAACAGTCGTATTAACGATGATGAATCTAATGATGAATCTAATGAAGATATTGTGTTTGTGGCTATTAAGGAAGAGATGTCATATTAGAAAGCACTAGTGTCCAGGATGGATAACTCTGATGATTGGATCATTGATAGTGGTTGTTCACATCACATGACTGGTGATCGGAGCAAATTTCTTTCCTTGAAGGAATTTGATGGCAGTGTTGTCAAATTTAGCAATGACTCACCCTGTATGGTTAAATATAAGGGAGTTATTTCTATTAATGGGAAGAGAAGTGTTGACGATGTCTATTGGGTTCAAGTTCTAAAGCATAATCTTCTGAGTGTGGAACAACTGAATGACAAAGGATATCCACTAGAGTTTAGAAATGTTATGTGCCAAATCTTTGACAACAAAGGTGAATTGATTGCAACCGGGAAATGAACCAGAGGCAATCTATTTCATCTTAATCCTAAAGTTAGCAACTATTTGATTGCAAAGATAGATGATAGTTGGCTTTGGCAACATTGTTAAAGTGAGTAAGTCTAAGTCGGTAAGAGGTCTACCTCAGATAGACAAACTGGTTAATGCTCTTTGTAAAGAATGTCGATTAGGGAAGATGACTTCTTAAACTTTCAAGAGAAAGTCTTTCTCACTAGAGCACTTGTTAGATTTGTTTCATATAGATCTCTATTGACCAATAAGAACTAGAAGCATTTCTAGTGATAGATATTTCATGATCTTCATTGATGATTATTCAAGGATGATATGGGTCACATTCTTGAAGGATAAGAATGAAGCTTTTTGTAAATTCAAGGTATTAAGAGCCTTAGGAGAGAAAGAGAGTGGCAAAAAGATAAAATGTTTGAGTACAGATCAAGGTGGTGAATTCACTTCTGCACAGTTCACTAAGAACTATGATGAGAATGGTATCAAGTGACAGCTATCTGCACCAAGGACACTGCAATAGAATGGTATAGCAGAAAGAAATAACTAGTCAATGGTTGAAGAGGCTAGGACAATGTTGATACAAGGAGGTGTTACGAAAACATTTTGGAGAGAACCTATAAGTATAGCCATCTACACAATGAATCGGGTTATGGTCAAAAGAGGTAAGGACAAGAAACCTTATGAATATTTGTATGGAATATCACTATATGTTAGTTATTTTAAGATCTTTCGAAGTAAGTGTTTTATTAAAAGAGGCAATTACATAAGCAAGTTTGAAGCTAAGAGTCATGAAGGCATATTTATTGGCTATTCCACCAAGAGTAAGGCCTACAAATGCTTCAACAACCGAACACAAAGAATTGTTAAGAGTGTTGATGTTCAAGTAGATGAATGTCCTAAAATTTCCGAAGAAACCAGTTCAGAGAAAAAGGATGAAGATCCTTGCATTTTGCTATTGGAACCTAAAAATTTTAAATCTGAAACCAGTAAAGAAAATCCTGATGCACTTGTTAACCAGAACAGATAAATTTAGAAGAAGAAGATAATGAAGAAGATGAACCTGAAGAGAAGGATCATGTTATTCCTAGGTATGTGAGACTGAATCATAGTCCTGAGTAGATTACTTGGGATAAGGATGTTGGAGTGCTTACTAGAAGGAGAATAAGAGAGAACTCTAGCATGATATCAACCATTGAAGCTAGAAGTGCTAAGGAGGCATTTGGTGATGATCATTGGGTTAAGGCAATGGAAGAGGAATTTGATCAATTTGAGAAGAACAACACTTTGACCCTGGTAACTTGACCAGTAAACAAGAATGTTATAGGAACTAAATGGGTGTTCAAAAATAATTTAAATGAAGATGGTGTTGTAGTTCACAATAAGGCAAGATTAGTTTGCAAAGGCTATGTTCAAGAAGAAGGAGAGGATTATGGCGAAACTTTTGCACTAGTAGCAAGACTGGAAGGAGTTAGAACATTAATTGCATTTGTAGCTCATAAGAAGTTTAAGGTATACCAGATGGTTGTTAAGTCTGCATTTTTGAATGAGATATTGGAAAAAGAAGCTTATATAGAGCACCCTGATGGTTATGCATTGACAAATAATGAAGACATGGTATGTAGATTGCATAAAGCTTTATATGGATTAAAGAAGGCACCCAGAGAATGGTATGAAAGGCTTCATACACATCTGATGAAGATAGGCTTTGCAAGAATCAGTGATGACAACAACATTTATCTCAAGTTTGAAGGAGATGAGATACGGGTTAGTAAAGTATTTGTTGATGACATTATATTTGGAGGTAATGATGTTATGAGCAATAGTTCTGTGGATGAAATGAAGAGTGAGTTTGAAATTTCATTAGTAGGGGAAATAAAAAAATTCATAGGCTTGAAGATACAACCAAATCAAGAATGGTATTTTCATTACTCAATCTAAGTATGTGAAAGAAGTTTTGAAGACTTTTGGCATGAGTGACCGTAAACTAGTTGGAACACCAATGGTTACAGGTTGTAAATTGTCCAAGGAAGATGCATCTAAGTCTATTCATGAAAAATAATACAGGTTAATGAATGGCAAATTACATTATGTTGTTCAAAGTAGACCGGATATTGCCCATCTAGTTGATATTGTTGCTAGATTTCAGAAAAATCCAAATGAAGCACATCTGATAGCAATCAAAAGAATTTTTAGATATCTAAAAGGTGCAGTTGACTATGGATTATGGTATCCATATGGAGGAAACTTTGATTTGAAGGCATACACTAATGCTGATTGGCTAGGTAATATTGATGATCAGAAAAGTACTACCGCTGGAGCATTCTTTCTAGGAGGAAGGTTAGTTTCATGGAGTAGTAAAAAGAAGAGTTGTACTTCACAATCTATTGCTAAAGCTGAGTATATAGTAGCTTTTATGAACTGCACACAAGCTATTTGGATGAGGCACATTTGGAAGGTTTTAAGATGAAGATCTCAGAAACTATAAAGATTTTATGTGATAATACGAGTTCCATAAATATTTCTAAGAATCTTGTTTTGCAGGCAAGGAATAAGAACATTTAATTGAAGTATCACTTTTTGAGGGAAAAAGTTCAAAGTAAAGATGTTATCTTAGAGCATGTTTCTACCCAGGAGCAGCTTGTAGATATCTTTATCAAACCTTTTCCTACGACAACTTTTGAGTATCTTAGAAGTTAGTTGGGGGTTGTCCCTCTTCATGAGGTCAATTGAACATGATGCTGATTGAAACAGTCCTTGAATCATTTGCATAATTTTACATGGATTGATCAAGAAGTGGATGTATTGCATAGGGGGAGCATCAAGTTGGAGTATGTTGTTGATGCACAGTGAAAATTCAACATCACCTATTTTACTTTCAATTTGGCATTTTTGTCAAAGGGGGAGAAAAATTGTGTGATTGAAGAGAAGAATTATGTGACTAACAAAAGGAATCCAATGACAAGCTGAAGACAGATAAAGCATGGTGAATACTTGGTAATATAAACCAGGATTCCTATTCACCCATCCACGACAGCAATTAGAGGCATTGATATTTGTATTGCCATCAATGCCAAAGGAGGAGATTTTTCGCATTTGCTTGAAGATTGTATTAATGATATGTTATGTTTCCATCGATGTCAATTGAACTGGTAATGGTATTCAAGATATTGCTGATATTATTGTTGTTATTGATTTTGTCTTGTAACCAGTATGCTAAACTTTATGGAAGATATTGTAAACCGGTATGGTAGTGTGTAAGTTAAACTAGTGAATAAGGTTAAACCTTTCTATGTTATGTAACTGGTAAACCCTACCAGCTATTTTTGTTAAACTCTAATCGATCAAGTTTGTTGATTAAAGATCTAATGTTGAGCAGTATAGATGGAGACATGTGTGATAATTGTATGAGGATAAGTTCAAGTTATTTTGGCACATTTGATTGTCTTGGGAATGAGAAAAGCGGATTGCATCAAATTCATAGCGTGCGATGAGTTACAAGTTTGATGAAGCAGTGATCATGGAGTGGTTGGAATTATCTTGAAGAATGTGAAGAAATTGTTATGATTTCTAATAGTCAAGATTGTCCCAACTTGTTTGTAATCTCGATGATGAGAATTAGGTTTTTGTTGTGTTACCAACCTATTTGATTTGTATTTAAGGTCGATGAAGTTGTTTTGCAAAAGAGTTGGCAAAGTTGGCAGAAACTAGTTGAGTGTTTGGTTACCTAACTAGAGAATGTATCTACAATTTGAGTAAAGGCAGATTGAAGCTTAAGAAGGATCTGATCAAGAAAATGTAGTGCTATTCAGACAGATCAAGAAAACCAGTTGTTTTCTAATAATTACACCAGAATTGAAATCCCCTAACTGGGTAAGCTCTAACAAGCTTGGTTACTCATAAAATCCTTGAATAAGGTGGTCCATTAGTCTGGATTTCTCAAACCCTCTACCAAGATTATTCCTAACAGGGTATTGTGCTTTTCATCAAGGCATATTTTGTAATTCCCTTAACCAGGTGATTCCTAACAAAATCAGTTCTTAACTGGACTTATTGTAAAAGCTTTAATAGGCTTGGTTCCTAATAGGGTTAACTTCAGAAGAGTTCAGATGGCTATTCTTGTGAGTATCATCTCACCATGGTTTTTACCTATTTGTGTTTTCCACGTATAAATATTTGTGTCAACTACTGAATTCTTTTATGGTTATGATCTTATTTGTTAATTTGATTAACTA
Organism: Cryptomeria japonica; assembly: GCF_030272615.1. NCBI lineage: Eukaryota > Viridiplantae > Streptophyta > Pinopsida > Cupressales > Cupressaceae > Cryptomeria > Cryptomeria japonica. The sequence goes on along the minus strand of NC_081407.1, from coordinate 753,698,441 downwards.
CTTAACTATTCTGATAAGGGATGATAACTGGAAGCATTGAGAGATGGAATACGTTGATATTTGATTAAGAAATTTTTATGTTTACAAGATTGAAATTGTTTACTGTTAAAGGTGGTATAACAGTCAAACTGGTTTATGTTGGTAATTTTGAGTATTGATCTTGACAAGTGAAAGTTTACTTTGTGAGTTTGATTTTGAGTTTGGGAGTTTGTATCAATTTTTCAGTTTACTGATTCACCCCCCTCCTCTTGGTAATCTACCAGATACTTATTCTTTCATCATATCATCACTGACTTTATATCCATCTAATATACCTTTAATTTCTTATGAGCAACATATGCAAGAAATAATCTAATAGCTTCAATTCTAGCTATTGGAGGAAAAGTCTCCTCAAAATCAATACCTTCCATTTGTGAATATCCCTTGCATACCAGTATTTATTTGTTTTTAACAACTTCTCCATCTTCATTCATCTTATTCCAAAACACCCATTTAGGACCAATTATATTCTTGTCCTTAGGTCTCAGAACAAGTTCCCATGTTTTGTTCTTCTAAGTCTGATCTAACTCTTCTTCCAATAGCTTTTACCCGATTTTCAACTTTACAAGCTTCAACAACATCTTTAGGCTCAATTTAAGAAATCAAACATGTTTCTTCATTAGAAATTATTCTTCTACTCATTACACCTTTATTTTTATCACCAATAATCTATTTTTTTGAATGATTTAATCTTACATGCCTCGAGGTCTTCTGATTATGCTAATTTTTCACACTCTTGAACTTCTTCACCAGCAACAACATTTGCATTCACTATCTCTATCTCTACTGGACTACTCTACTTCATGCTCTTGGTTTTCACTTACTTTGAAGTAACATCCTAGTAATCATACTCATATTCACATTCTTTGATTTTTTTTTTCATGATTCTCATCAACCTTCACATTTACACTTTCCACTATGTTTCTCAGTCTCTTGTTGTAATACTGGTAGGCTTTTCTCTTAGTACAATATCCCAAAAAGATTCCTTCATCACATCTTGCATCAAATTTTCCTATATCCTCATATCTTTTGATATAAAATTTTCTTCCAAAGATTCTGATATATCTAAGTGTAGGAACATGACCAAACCATAGTTCATAAGGGGTCTTACTAGAATCATCTTTTATGTGCACCCAGTCTAATGTGTATATAGAAGTGCTAATAGATTCTCTCCAATAGATATGTGAAACATTTCCTTCAATAATCATAGTCCTATCAGCATCCAAAATAGTTATGTTCTTTCCTTCAACAACTCCATTCTGTTCAAGGGTTCTTGAAGTAGATAATTGTCTTATGATTCCACACTCTTCACAAAAGGAATGAAACTTACCAGAGATGAATTCTCCTCTGTTGTCAAATCTTAGACATTTCAGTTGCAATCCAGTCTCTGTCTCTACTTGAGTTTTGAATATTTTGAACTTCTCCAATGCTTCAGATTTCTCCCTTAGAAAATTGGCCCATATCATCCTAGAATAGTTATCAATCAACAACATAAAGTACCTATCTCCCTGCAAGATTCTTACTCTAGAAGGTCCACATAAATCAATATGCACAAGATCTAACAACCCATTAGATGTATATAATTTTCTCTTCAATCATTTTTTTTTTCTTTCCCAATGGACATTCTTTACATACCGGATTAGTAGGGTTCACTATCTTAGGCAGATCTCTAATAGCTTGAGTAGAACTAATCTTAATCATGTAGCCAAAGTTAACATGACACATCCTTCTATTCAACAACCAACTCTCATCGATCTGAGAAATCAAACAACTTTTCTCACCAGCATTCAGAGGAATGATATTACCCTTATTTTTAGTACTTGATGCAATCTCTATACTAGAGCTATTCAAGATCTTACATTTCCCATTTTGAAATTGCAAATAATATCCCTTTTCAACCATCTATCCAACACTCAAAAGATTATGCTTCAAACCTTGAACATATAAAACATCAACATTATTATGCTTACCATCAAGAGAAATAGATCCTCTACCACAAATTACACAAGCTTTGTTGTCTCCAAATATTACTACACCACCATCATACTTCTCCATTTTCACAAGTTTTCCTATATCTCTAGTCATATGATGTGAACAACCACTATCGATTACCCATTTATCTTTCTCATGAATCTTAGAAACCAAAGCTTTCTCTTCAATAATATAGCTTGTAGAATCAGTAGATATAAGATCATCTTCCTTGATAGCAATGAACAAAAATTCATCTTCAAAATTCCCTTTCTCAGAATCCTCATTTGTTACACCTTCATCAGTAGCATAATAATATTTCTTCTGATATGTATAATTTTGGCTAGGCTTGTAAGGCTTATCATACTTAGACACTTTCTCAGCCCTTTCGAGACACCTAGAAGAAAAATGACCAATCTTATTGCAAAGGAAAATATTTCAAAGGTAACTTTCCTTTATACTTACCAACTCCCTTAAGCAATCTTCTAGTAATAAATGCTTCAATCTCTTCCAACTCTCTTTCTTGTTCTTCCATCTCTCTTATTTATCTTTCATATCTAGAAACCCTAGTTGAACGTTCTCCTAAATCATACTTCTGCTTCCCAGATACAGTAGCTTTAAATGCAATCTCAATTTTACCATGTGATTAACCAAGTTCAATCAATTCAAAAGCAACAAGCTTATTAACCATCATATCTCTTGTCACAGTTATCACGGTCTAGATCTCATCAATAGCAATAACTTTATGTTTGTAAGAAGGAGACAAGGATCTCAATACTTTAGCCACAATCTCATATTCTTCAAGGACTCCACTGACACATCTGATGGTCAGCACAAGATCATTCACTTTAGCTGTAAAAGGATGAAATATTCTTATCTCCCATCTTTAGCATCTCATAATTTCCTTTCAAGCTCTATAATTTAGCAGCTTTCACATGTTTATCTCCTTCATACAGGGTTTCAAGATTCACCCAAATCTCATCTATAGTCTACAATCCCATCACATTATTCATCTCTGCATCAATGAGGACAGTCAACAATGCTTCCTCAGCTCTTATGTTATGTTCAACAATTTTGATCTCATCAACAGTAATAGGACCATTTGCAAGAACAATGTATGAACTCTTTTTTATCTTCCAATAATCTTCTCCAAGGCAATTCAAGTTCACTTATATCTGGTTCTTCCATATAGAGAAATTTGTTCCATCAAATCTTAGAATCTCCTTCTTGAAAACAATATATTATGTCCATGATCTCCTCAAGTGCTCAAGCTCCTTCTAGAGCATCTTGCTCTGATACCAATTGTTAATAACAGGGTAGCAAAAATGCAGGAAAACTGAGAGGAAGGGGTGAATCAAGTTTCACCAAACTTAACCAAATTAACAACTTCAGATCTGATTAGTAACAACAATAGAAAAAATAAACATTGTTGGAAAGAGATACTATTTTAGTAAAGTTAGATGCATGGAGATTCCTTAGGGGTTGTCATTGATGGAAACTCAGTCTAGTTCTTCTATCCAGTTCATGTAGATTTGATCTACCAAAAGTCATATTGTCTTAAGGCATAAGTCTGGAAGGTGGAACTCAGTTACAAATGGAATGTGAGCATAATATGTAGATTCAATAAGCACAATTCATTTCTGGTCCTATAGTTTTGGCTGCAGTAATTGGAGTAGTTGACTGGATGATTGTGATAAACATCTAAGGCACTAAGAGGGGGGGTGAATCAATGCAAGAAAAAACTTAGTAAATCTGATAACTACTTTCACCAACTTGAAAATCAATAATTATGCAAGAAATATAACCATATAAGAAAACATCCAACAAAGAATGTAAACCATAACACAATGATTTTTCACTTGGAAACCCAAATGGGATAAACCACAATGGGAATTAGTACCCACAAAGAACTTCTAACTACAATATAGAGATCTGACCAGTTAAGTGTTGGAAATTTGGAGGAATTGATTATGTGTTGCATTTATTTTTTATCATTGATGGCAACACTGGTTGTTTTGGTTGTTTACCGGTTTTTGATTGTTTATGGTAGAGTGGTTCATTATAATAATGATCTGGTAGGATCTAGTATTCTTTGGTTTGTGGAATTGGTTTGGATTTGATATTCATGTCATTAAGATGTGTATCACAATAATTTGGTTCAAGATTTCATGACTTAGGAGCTATTATTTGTTCTAGTAAGTCTTTTGGTCACCGGTAAGTGTTTTACCAGCAGATCTTTGTTGAAGATCTTTTGATGCACATGATAAGTGGTGTTGGTGCAGCTTCTAGATGGATTTTAGGATGCTGATGGTTAGCATGTACATGTTCCATTTCATCCATGGTGTTAGATTTTGTTTATGGAGATGTATTCTGGGTCCAGGTGATATCTAGGCTATGGATCGGTTTCCATAACATGTTGGACGATGTTCTTGATGTGTTATCAATGGGATTTAATGATTGGTTTATATTTTTTTCGACTGAAGCTGACTTGGTTGATAATTGGATTATGGGTTTATGTTATGAATTTATTGTATTATCTTTTAGGTGGTCAACCTAATTGTTTAGGTCCCAGGTTGGTATAAATATGATATAAGATCTCTTTGTAGATCATGGGAAGATAGAAAAGGTAATGGAATTATTTGTGTGTGAATAATGTTGTAATCATATGCAAAAGGTTTGTTTGATCATAGGTGATCTAATTGGGTTTGTAAGAGAGGTTTAAGGCCTTCGGTATTGAGCTTAACCAGAACTATACTCAGGCATAGGAGATGCTATATTTGCAGTTCACTCTTCTTTCTGGATTGTAGTTCAATGTTTATGTAGTCGGTGAGGCTCCCTTTTATGATGAGGAGTGCACTCTAGGTTGTTGTCCTTCCTGCATGTGGAGGCCCCTCATATTTTAATCACATACTTACTACAAAAGTATTATCTAACTGTGGGTAGGCTACCGACCATAGCTTTTCCCTTTATTGGGTTTTCCATTTACAAATCTTAGTGTCATGTGTTAATGATGGATGGTAACTATTCTATGATTTATGTTTAATTTTAAATGATTTTCTAGTCATTTTGGTATTTGGTTTATGCATTCTAGTATTAAGTTTATATATGATGAATACTAAGAGGGGGGGTGAATTAGTATACAAAAAAATACTTAACTCAAACTCTTAAACAGTTTAACAGATAACTGGTGCAACAGATTTACTAATAAACTAGTTAAGATAAATGCAAACCAAATAGCAAACAAAGCATTCACCCATAGGAGCACTAACACCATAACACAAGATATTTGACGTAGAAACCCAAATGGGAAAAACCATGGTAACCAGAAACTCACAAGTAACTATTTGTAGAATAGAAACCAGACTGGTTAAGGTCAGACCGGTTAACGTCTTACAATGTTCTTCACCAGAATAGATCCTATTAGGAATCTAGATCTCTGTTAGGAGATAATTCCTGTTAAAGACTACCTTGTTAGAGGACTTCAAATCAACAACTATGAATAGACTTGTTAGAGGATTTACAAAGCCTTTTCTAGGCCTACACGGTTAAGGGTTTCAGACTTGTCGAAGATGCGAGTAATCAACAAGTGAGTCATCTAGCAAATAGAACAGTCTGCTTAATTAGATCCTTGATAGCTCATTGTTAATGCATTTTAGCATTACTTCAGTCTTTAATATATCCACACTCTATCTCTTCTTAGAGACCTAATCTTCTCTTCAATGATCGCATACACAAACCCTCATCAACATCTAAAACAGTAGACATGATGTCCTTATAAAGGAATCTGATTTCATGTCGGTCCAATAGGATTTGACTACAAGTTCCTAGGTATAGTGCATCTAGAAACATTTGGTAACATGACACAAAATCACCGCCAAAGTGTCGGTGGATGATAACTCATCACACATTATAGTGATACTGGTTGGTAACGCATCATAGAGTAATACCAGTTCATACAATATACTGATAACCGGTTTGTCAAAATGAAGACTAGAAAATGTTAACTACCACTTTGTTCCTTCAAACTGCTTGAGATCTTCATACCAAATTGTGACTGGTAAACATCTTCTGCAAAACAACGATAGTCTAAAGACTATAGTACATAATACCAGTTGGAACAATTATCGATTGAGCATAACTCATACATTAAGAAAGTGATCACAAACCAAGTGTGTGTCCATCAATGACAATCATTAAAATGCCAACAATCTCCCCCTTTGGCATTGATGGCAACACTTAGGAAAATTTTGACATCTAAGTGTTTTACAACAAAAATATGCCATTATAAAAATTACTCCCCCTAAGCATATAAACTATCCCTTTTTGCAGAAATTACAATGTATACTACTCCCTTAAAGAGGTAACATGAAAGTATACATAACATTCATCAGAATTTTATATACTACTACTCCCCCTTAGCCAACAATGACAAAGTAATTCAGAATAACCCCTATTTCGCATTATCATTAAAAAGTGAGTACATGTTTATGACAATAAGGAATGAAACTTGTAGCATAAGAATTAGGAATCATCAAAGACAAGTAGATCAATCAAAACACAAGACATGATAACTTAAGCAAAAGAAAACTCATTGAAATGAACCTAATTCCAAAGCACATTCAATAGAGGCATAAAAACAAAGCATTTAAAAGAAAATATCATGCAAACCATATAACAATTCGGATGCTTCTTCCATGCAGCTCCATTGTTGTTCTTTCCTCTTCAATGGGTTTGTGGATCTCACCTACAAGTGCTCACACAATTGAAAGCAAGATTGATGAAAAGCTCAAGAGTACTAGAAGCGTAAGATTGGTAGTTTGATTAAGGATTCGGATTAGGGATTTGGGATTTCGAAGGGTATTGATTGAAGAAAATCATCCAATTTATAGAGAAATTGGAGAAATGACAAGATTGGCATGATGCAATTCAAATGGAAATTGCAAATCAATATGACAAATTATGACAAAATTATGCACTTTCCATGCACAATTTGATTGATTGTTAATTGATGACAAATTATGACACATTCCATGTCAAAATTGATTGATTATCAATTATGACAATTTCATGACAAATTGAAATGTCACTCCCATAGAATTAGGAGATGAAATAGGAAGGAAAAGAAATTAGAAATTTAGAAAATTAGGAAATAAGGAAAATAGGAAATTAGAAATTAGGATTTAGTGAATTAATTAATAATTTTTCATTTATTATTCAATTCACAAAGAGGAATAATTAGCCAATTAAATGAACATTTAATTGTAATTAGGAAACTTAGGATTAATAAATAATTTAGTAATCCTAGAGGAAGAAATGGCAATTTAGGTTAAATGAATAAATCATAAAACCCTAGAAGACAAATTAGAAGTGCGAAAATGACAATGAGGTCTTGATTGAAGATAATTAATGTCATGATTTTGAATTGATAAATGACCAATGCGACAAAATGATTTGATTGATAAATGCGCCAATTGACGAGGAACAATGACAAATTGATCCAAATTGACATAATTAAGACAGACAACAATCGATGACAAATCGGTCGCAAAATGACAAAATCGACAAGAGGACAAAGATCGATAACAAAATAGATTGCAAGATGACAAGATTGATAATGACCACGATCAATGAAAAATTTGAAAAGAGGACAAAACCCTAATTAGGATTGACGATGTCCAAAATGATGACAAATAAGCATGCTCATTGATGCAACAAGATAAAATCAATCAAAATCATGACTGGATAATGTTGTCGACAAGACCAAATTCGAGGACGAGATGAAGGAAGAATGTAGAAGAATGACTCGATGCTTGCAAATGATAAAGACCAAGTGCGTGACATAGGAGAAATGTTAATGCGATGCAAAAACATAAAATGAGGCAATGCGCAAATGTTAAAGTATGACCTCGCAAGCGTTTGACCATTTTTGGGTGTCTACATTTTGCCCCTCTTTGAGACAATGCGATTTAAGCGTTGTTTCAAAGAACAATAATGAAAATGCCCTGGACAATAACAATGACATATGCATGCCCCCTCGACGAATTGGCCAGAAACATGCAGGAAAGAGGCCAATTGATCGATAAAAATGATAGGATCGAACGGACTGACAATCGAATATCAGATGCGTGACAGACAAGCAATTTAAGGTGCACAAGACCGTGACCAACATAAGATGGAGAGGATGCACGTCCATCTATGCAATGACAAAGAGCTATAAATAAGACCAAGAGGGTGAAAATTGCTCATTTTTACCAGCCAAAGAGGAGAATTTGTTGCTCTAGACAAGGACATGTGTAGAGAGATGGCAAACATTCCAATGGTGGATCACCTCGGAGAACATGTACACACATTTAGACGACTAGAGGATGCAAGAGCAGCAGTATGTATCTCGAAAACCTATGTTTTGAATTTCATGAATTTTGATGGCTTACGGGACATTGCGGGGCCCACAGGGGATACAAAAATGGACTCCTACGCTTGTGTCATCTAGTTTTGCGCTTGTGTAGGGAGTTCTACGCTTGTGTAGGAAGACACAGGCGCAAGAGTCAAGACACAAGTGCAAGTTCTCTAACACAGGCGCAATTGTGCACTAAAAACCCTAGTTTTGGTCAAAATGTCATGCAAATGATCGGAAAAGGGGGGATAAGGGTAGGATAGGACAATGCAGATGAAAAACACCCTGATTGGAACATGATAATGAGGACATGAAACCAGTAGTAGCAAACCCTAAAACTAACAAAATGATGCCCCGATTGTGATGCAGAGTCGACAGTATCCGTTGATCATGCAGGAGAATCGACCTGACTGTTTCATGCTACGACACAGACTCAGGAGCACAGAGAGAGACACATTAGCTGGACTGGGGATATATTACATCGCATACATGCCCGAGATTAGGGCAAACACAGGATTGCTTACCGCATTGGCAAAGCGATGGCATTTAGAGACCTCCTCATTCCATTTGGCGACTGGTGAGGCGACAGTGACACTAGAGGATGTATGGCGCATCCTTCGCATTCCGATACATGGGGAGATGATAGAGTATGACCCAGTGATAGGGAGAGATGCATTGTGTAGACTGTTTGAGTGTGACGCAAATGATCTGGACATTGTCGAGAGGGAGATCCACTGGGAGACTATGGCTGCTGAGTATGACCGACGATATGTGGTGATAGCAGTTGTGATAGCATGTCTTCTAGCAGGAGATAGACGAGGACATGGATTCCCTATTGGCTGGGGAAGGGTGCTAGAGCGGATGGCGATAGAGGGGACAGTGTATGCATGGGGACCATGTGTACTTGCTATGATGTATTTCCAGCTGCATCAGATAGCGTATCAGGGAGTTCAGACTCTGAGCTATGGAGTTACATTGCTTCAGGTATGGGCATTTGAGCATATTGCCATATGTCGACCAATAAAAGATAGACAGGTTGTACCACACCGACCATATGTGTATAGCTATGGTGGAGCACTGAGACAGGGTCCGTTTGGATACATATTGTACTGGCGACATGAGCTAGACAGACTGAGAGAGTTCATATGGAGGCCATATCGAGATTGCCCCAGATGGTCAGATGATCATGATGAGCTACCATATTGTAGAGAGGAGAGGTACTTGATTGGGCGACCAGTGAACCGCCAGAGAGAGTCAAGCGACAGTTTGGAGAGTGACAGGATGTACCTAGGAGGACTGCATGCTTTGCCCGATCTCATAGAGAGACGAGTCAGTGGTGAAGTATGATTCAGCCACGTATAGCATATGCCGACTTTGCACAGTTATAGCAGAGACAGTGGGAGTGGTGGTCAGATGTGGTAGATGCTGGGACTATAGAGGAGTATGAGACATGGTTCACACAGCAATGGCCAGTGCCTTTGACTGATCCTGACATTCCAGTACCGAGGAGACAGGAGGACTTCCCACTCACAGGAGAGGAGGGAGATGATGAGGACGAGGAGGATGAGGATGACAGAGATGGAGAAGATGATGTTGATGAGGATGACGAGGACGGGGGAGATGATGGTGATGAGGATGATGAGGATGACGAGGAGCCAGACCCAGCAGATCAGGAGACATTGTAGGATATTCCCATAGAGCCAGAGACAGCTAGGACAGAGGAGATGGATAGGTGCAGGGCTACCATAGCGAGTTAGTAGGATTATATTGCGACATTGGAGAGACAGAATGCCATTTTGAGGATAGAACGAGATACAACACTAGCTCAGGCACAGCGAGAGGGACAGAGAGTCACTGAGTTCATTGGGTCGATTAGGGATGCCAGTGCATGGGAGATGGCACAGATGCTGGTAGAGACCGGCGAGGAGAGACTGTACTGGAGGACACTATATGAGAGTGCAGTTCCACCAGAGTGGAGAGCACCTTCTTATCAGGCACGATCGAGGACAGAGAGCAGGTCACGCTCTCGGAGGTCATTGAGCAGCATAGGAGTGAGTGGACCGATGAGACCACCGCAGCTAGGACCAGGAGGGACATCATCTCCGAGACATGGCAGGGATGAGGAGGATAGAGGGAGCACCCAGTGATAGAGGCACGTACTCCTTAGGACAGATAGTGGACATTATGTAGCTTGACATTATATAGTCAGCCTGCGGGCCATACTTAGGACAGACAGTCCGATTTTGTACTCTGACATTATTATGATATGTGATACGAAATGCATCGATATGATGGGATGCAATATGTTATGACTGATGTTATTTTTCATGTATGGATGATTTATGTACTTGTTTATGAACATGTATGGATGCATTTTTATGTATTTTTTATGTATTTATGAAATGAAATGGATAAAATGCTTGATGTAATACTTGATGCAAATGCAAATGTACTAACCAAATGGATGCAGGATGCAATATGTGTGGAGATCAGAGCACTAGACCGAACTGACTATCCGACCGGATGGAAGAAGTGTTAGTAAGAAATGAGATAGAAGACAGTTAGAGATGATGAAAACTTGCTTTCAGTAATGCACTTTGTAGGTGAGAACCTTTATTTTTATTTAGCAAAATGGATGCGTAGCATCATGGCATTGAAGGCCAGAGCTGAAATGCAACCCTTTGTGTGAAAGACAGACATAGCATAGACAAATGACAATCACAATCAAAAAGAAAAGGGATCATGAGCCATCCCGATCACTCTAAATCACTCAGTGACATCATCGAGCAACATAGGAACATGATTGAAGCCAAAGATAAATCAATAAAAAGATAAGATACACAAATTCAAGCAAGTCAAACAAACATCTTGATCTTCATTGTCAAAAGTTGAAAGTGCTGATAGGATGATCATGCTGTCTGGTTTTAGGAAATGCGGTACCCCATCTAAGACAGGACACAGTCTGGTTTCGAGTATACCACACCTTGTATAAGACCCATGATAGTAGGAACAAGGACAAATGATTTGGATACTGATATTCGATTGAGATGACAATTGTGATCAGTTTGAATGTTTGGTTTGATTGAAAAGGTTCATCTATTTATGCATGATTTCATTAAAGCATAGTGTTGGATTGATTGCAAGTGTTTTTGGATGAATGCTCAGTGATCTGACGATGCATAAAGGGAATACTTTATTGCAAAATGCGTGTTTTTGTGAGTTTTATAATTTTTTTGTGTTCATTTTTTTAGGACTTTATATGACTTTTTTTGGATTATTTCAGGACATTTATTCGATTTTTTTTGGATTATTTTAGGACATTATTTGATTTTGATGAATTTTTTTAGGACATTTTTTCAATTTTTATGAGATTTTTTCATGACATTTTTCAATTTTTATGAGATTTTTTCAAGACTTTATTCAATTTTTATGACTTTTTTCAATTTTTAATACTTTTTCATTTTGCCCCCAATGTCTAGCAAGGCAAGGAATATGACAGGTGAATAAATAGGCTTGCTGAAATGTTGGTGGATAGAGGGAAAACAAAGGCCTTTTATTATGGAGACAATACAGATGCAATTTCCAAGGGCTATTGCGTGATGGGACAAGAAACTGGATATGACAATGTAAAGCGGGAACATGGCATGAGGGACATGTCAAGAGGTGTTTTGAAACCATATTTAAATTTTGTGTCCTTATGTCAGATCAAGATCAAGAGACAGAAAAAGAGTGTATGGATAGTGATAAGATATGGATAGGATAAGCAAGACCAAGAATGGATAAGGAACATGGACTGAAGGTTGCAATAAGATAGGGAATATGGATGAAAGGGTATAATAAGCAAATGGATAAATAACTAAAAGCTGCAAACAGGATGCGTGATGCTCATGAAGATCGTTAGCCTTGTCAAGATCAAATGTGGAAAGAGGAACTAGACATGAGGGACAATAGGATATGAAGGAGTAATGAAATGGTATGATAGGATAATGAAGGGCAATATAATATGAAGGAGGATACCTGCCCCCAAGTGTGGTGTACAAGAAGTTCATAGATTACGCATGATGCCTGTTTGCCAGGTTTTCATCACGGTACTTGCCCAAAGCGCCTGTTTGCCAGGTTTTCACCAATGGACGAATTATTTTTGTTTACTTTTTTCTTGTTTTCTTTTTCTTTTTTCACTTTTTTTCTTTTTTTGTATTTTGACTTTTTCAGAAGAAGATGGACACATGATAGGGGATGGAAGAAGGACTCAAGCATCTTTTTGTTTGGATAGTAGCCTTGAAATAAATGGACCATGACCTTTAAAAGTATGCTCAAAGACGTTGGTAGGATAAGGACATGGAAAATGAGATGAAACTAACGCAAGGATTTATGCAAAGGATTGGACCAGAGGGATGGAAGGATGGAAAATATGCATTGGATAATGGATAGGGTATTGGAAGAACTATGCTTGAGTGGATAGAAATGAAGGCAAGATCGACATTGGCACACACCTTGAGGGGTGGTGGACTAATGGAGGACAAATGTATTTTGGATATTGAGATTTTGATGGAGGAATAGCTTGGGATTTTGGGACATAAGGGCCCAAAATGGATGAAGGAGGTGATGAAGAAATAGACTTGGAATGTTTGGATGGAGGAATAGTAATTTTGGATGCCAAGTTGGATGTTTCTTTAGGATTTTGTGCTTCAAGGAGCCGCTTAGGGATCCACATGGTTTTCGATTTTTCATGCTTTTGTGGTTCCTTGGAGTGCATTTCTTGCACAAGGGATTTAGGAACCCATATATATTTTGAATTTTCTTTATTTTGCTCAGTGGGCCTTTGTGGCCTTTTGGATATTTCTTTTTCTTTATAGATCATATTGTTCTTTGCTTTGACATGTCGATTATATTGGACATGTTGATCCTTGAACACATGTGGATTGGTAGACTTATGATGCTTATACTTGGCATCCAAATTGCTTGGAAGAGGGAATGAATGTTGGTGTGGATGGGAATGATATGGAGGCATGCGGGATGGATGGAAGGTTCTCCAAGATGTGTGCCTTTGCTGACCTTGCATAGAGAACGAAGGGATATAAGGACCTAAGATGGATGGAAGCGATGATGGGGAAGGTGGACATTTTGATTTTGACTTTGAAGGGATACCAACGCCTTGAGTGTGAGCTCTGTAGCCATGACCATTAATATACTCTTTGATATGAAGGGGTTCTTGCTTGTGAAGGTCTACTCCTTTGCCTTTATGAATATCTTGACTTGTAGGATACTCTTTTCTTTGGGAAGAAGACACGAGTCCATTATGAGGTGGATATGATATGAGAGAAATAATGAGATCTTGAAGTGGATCGGATTGCACCAAAGTGGAAGAACCCATTATGCATGTCGAGGGTTCATGAACATCTTACACTGACATGTTAGAATCATGAGGGTTATTAGGATTGTGTAGTGGACATGGTTCAATGACAGGCTCTTCAAGAGATGAAATGGGAGAAATAATGGGATCATCAAAAGAAATGTGATCTTGGAGTGTATATGGAGTATTAAGACAAGGAGATGGAAGAACAAAAGGATCTTGTGGAGGATCTGAAGGAATGATTTGATCTTGACAAGGAGGAAGATCATTGGAATCCTCTTTAAAGGTGCTTTGCTCTTGACTTTTAATGGGATCATCAGAAAGAATGGAAGGGATATCTTGATCTTGCTCAGGGAATGGAGTGTCAATAGGACTTTGGATAGGATGGACAAGAATAGGGGAATCGTCATGAGTGTCTGGGAAAATGGGGTCCTAGTCAACAATTGGATGGGATGATAAGTTTTCAGGATCTTGATCTATTTTAACATGCGTTTCTTTATGCTCTAAATTATCCTCTTGACATGGGGTTGGACTTTGGATGTGCATGGAGGATTCTGATGAGGGATCAATGTTTTGGCATGAAGGAAATGCACTTTGAACATTCGTGAAGGATTTTGGCAAGGAATCAATGCTTGAGCATGAGGAAGAGGGGCTTGGAATGGGGTCCTCTAAAATAGGTAATGGCAATAAAGTGCATGGTGGCATTGGGTCTTGTATTTCTGAAACATGACAAGGATGTGCATCATGAATTGGATTATCTTGGCAATCAATTATGGATAGCTCTTGGATAATTGTATCCTTGGGTGTATTGTTTAATGAGGACAATATAGAAGGTTCTTGTGAAACTTCTAAAGGTGTAGGGATAGATGCCACTAGAGAGTCAATTTGTTTGCGAGGGGATGAGGCATTGCAAGACATAATTGTATTATCTTGATTTTCCTCAATAAACTCACTTGGTAGGTTCCTTAAGAGCATTGCAATAAAGCCACCTTTCTTTTTAGGTTTTGACATGGTTGTATTTGGATTTTGAACTTGTTTGGCAAAGATTTGGTTCTGGTCTGATGTCATATTTTGATATTGGACTCGGTTCAATTGTTCTGACATGTTTGAAACTTGGGTTGGTGTGGGCTGCAACCTTTGTTGTTGAATGTTTGGTTCTGGTTGTGGACATTGATATGTTGATTGAACTTGTTGATACTCCACCATTGGTTGAACTATTCGTTGACATTGTATAGTTGGTTGGACATATTGTTGAAATTGGACCATTGATTGCATTGGTTGCATATGTTGGACCATTGGTTGTGATGGTTGAAAATCTGATTGATAGTAAACACCTTGTTCTTGTTGTGGAGGCACATAATGTTGAAATTGATGTTGTCTCCTTTCTTGTAATTTTTTCATCATCTCTATTTGGGAGAGGAGAGCTGGTATGTCTGAGCATTCAAGAAGAGATCTTACATCAATTGGCTCAATATTTGGATTTTGACCTGGAAATTTTTGAAACACTTTGGACATTTGTGATCTATTCTTCGCCATGTTTTTCACTCTTTGTTCCAATATCTCATTTTCTTGAGCTAGCTTCTCCTCTAGTTTTTGTATTTGGACATTTACATCATCATGAAAAGTTTGACCAATATTGCTTTGTTGTTGGGTTGGATAGAATTGTGATTGCATTGTCAGTTGATATGTCAAACTTTGTTGCATCATTGGTGCTTGGAACCTTGTTGCAATAGACATGTCACTATGCAAATGCAATATTTTTGGAATTTTTCAAGGATAATATATGATATGAAACTAAATGCAAACTAAATAGATGAAAATGCAATCTATGTTTTTGGTTGTTTTTCGAAGATTTTGACAAACTTATGAATGCAAATCTAAGAGAGGACCCTTAGGAAATTGGAATGATGTCTTAGACCTCAAAGGACAAAAAGACCAAGTGACAAAGGACAAAATGACAAGGTCTCTCCTATATGCTTGGATACTAAGCTAGGTTTGACGAAATGATATTGATGACAAAAGAGAAAAGGTTTGATAAGGTCTAGACTTCTTAACAATGACTTAGGGTTTATCAAAGATTTGGATTACTCAAGTATGACAAGACCTAGGTTTGACACTATATGCAAAAGGACAATTAATATGCAAATGATCTTAATATGATATGACAATGACTTAGGCTTAATGAAGAGACTTGGGATATGCAAATATGAAGGTATGACAATGATATTACTCTAATGCAAGAGGACACATGCAAGTGGATGACTCTTATTGATATGAAAAAGGAGTATGACTTAGGTGAAACCCAACCTTGGTACTTGACAATGACTTTGCAAAATGCAACCTAGGATGAACCTTAATGTAAGTGACATGAATGTTGAGACAAGATTTGGAACAATGTTTGATAATCATGTTGGAAGATGTGCTTTGAACCTTGTTGAACTTTTTTTGGATGAATGTCTCGTGTTTAAATCTTATTTGGAATAAATTTTGTTTTTCTTTTTGAAGTGGGATGCAATTCAACTTTTGACAATCAAAGAATACAAGATATTGCAACTTGGACTCAAGACAATCATGCTCATTTCCACCTTTCTTATGGTAGGCAAGGACATTAGGTACTTGAGAGGTAGACTCATTATGGGATTCAAGGAGAATACATAGATGCTTGACCCCACAGGCTCCCCTCCACGGCACTCACTTCTCAGGGCAGCCAAGCATCAGTCCCCATGGCAAACTTAGTATCTCTTCCAAGTATCCGAATTTGTCCTTCTCAAGCAACTAGAAAGGTTTTTGGCCTCTAAAAACAAGGTATGTAGTAAGGATTTCTGTTAAGCATTACTCCTTGATGTCATGCAAGCATGATTGAGACATTAAGCCCACCAAGATACCAAACAAATGTAGTCGCACAAGCATGATTTAGACCGTGAGGCCCTACTTAGATGTTGATATGAGAAAGAGTTCAAGGGTCATCACTTCCCAAGTAACTACAATTCCCACGTAACACTTCCTTCAAAGCTTTCGCTCATCGAGTATTTTTTTATAGTGAGTTAGAATGCCAAGGAATTCTAGCCATACTCACTTTGGGTCATTCCCTTCTCACAATTATCACTTGCTTGCTAAAGCAAAGTGGTTGGGAAGGCAGGCCCTCTAAGGGTGACAAACAATCAACAACACAAGCATGGTATCGAAGATCTGGATTTCTGATCACCCTATGAAGGATGAGAGCATACTCTCCTACTCCAATGTCACACTTAACAATCAAAGAAAACAAGTGTTCATTCCCACCTATTTATAAATCACTAAGTGCCTAATTAAAAATCTCAAACACATAATTTGGTTTTTTCTCCAAGGCAACCTGCAAAACCCAAGTTAGATGTTTGATTTGTTGTCTTTGACCATTGAATCTGCATAACACATGTTAGTAGTTTGATTTTTAGTCTTTTTCATGCATATGCCAAGATCCTGCACCAATAATTAGTACCAAAATCCAAAACACAGAAAACAGAATGCAAAAACATCAAAAATTTCAAGTAAAAATTGCATTTTTCACCTCTGATCTGGACTTTACACAGGCGCAGAAGTCATGACACAGGCGCAAGATGTTTCAACACAGGCGCAGAATGCTTCACACAAGGGCAGAAGTGTCCAGAATGCACTGCACGGCCCTGTTTTTGGGTTTTTGACCTGCAAATCAACTTAGAAGCACTCCAAAACACAGTAAAGGGGTTAGAAGGTTAGTATTCACATCGGGTTCACCAGTTAATGTAGCATA
Organism: Cryptomeria japonica; assembly: GCF_030272615.1. Taxonomy (NCBI): domain Eukaryota; kingdom Viridiplantae; phylum Streptophyta; class Pinopsida; order Cupressales; family Cupressaceae; genus Cryptomeria; species Cryptomeria japonica. The sequence continues at coordinate 753,680,918 of NC_081407.1, read as the reverse complement.
AGAATTAGGAATCATCAAAGACAAGTAGATCAATCAAAACACAAGACATGATAACTTAATCAAAAGAACACTCATTGAAATGAACCTAATTCCAAAGCACATTCAATAGAGGCATAAAAACAAAGCATTTAAAAGAAAATATCATGCAAAACATATAACAATTCGGATGATTCTTCCATGCGGCTCCATTGTTGTTCTTTCCTCTTCAATGGGTTTGTGGATCTCACCTACAAGTGCTCACACAATTGAAAGCAAGATTGATGAAAAGCTCAAGAGTACTAGAAGCATAAGTTCGGTAGTTTGATTAAGGATTCGGGATTTCGAAGGGTATTGATTGAAGAAAATCATCCAATTTATAGAGAAATTAAAGAAATGACAAGATTGGCATGATGCAATTCAAATGGAAATTGCAAATCAATATGACAAATTATGACAAAATTATGCACTTTCCATGCACAATTTGATTGATTGTTAATTGATGACAAATTATGACACATTCCATGTCAAAATTGATTGATTATCAATTATGACAATTTCATGACAAATTGAAATGTCACTCCCATAGAATTAGGAGATGAAATAGGAAGGAAAAGAAATTAGAAATTTAGAAAATTAGGAAATAAGGAAAATAGGAAATATGGAATTAGGAAAATGAAGGAAATTAGAAATTAGGATTTAGTGAATTAATTAATAATTTTTCATTTATTAATCAATTCACAAAGAGGAATAATTAGCCAATTAAATGAACATTTAATTGTAATTAGGAAACTTAGGATTAATAAATAATTTAGTAATCCTAGAGGAAGAAATGGCAATTTAGGTTAAATGAATAAATCATAAAACCCTAGAAGACAAATTAGAAGTGCGAAAATGACAATGAGGTCTTGATTGAAGATAATTAATGTCATGATTTTGAATTGATAAATGACCAATGCAACAAAATCATTTGATTGATAAATGCACCAATTGACGAGGAACAATGACAAATTGATCCAAATTGACATAATTAAGACAGACAACGATCGATGACAAATCGGTCACAAAATGACAAAATTGACAGGAGGACAAAGATCGATAACAAAATAGATTGCAAGATAACAAGATTGATAATGACCACGATCAATGACAAATTTGAAAAGAGGACAAAACCCTAATTAGGATTGACGATGTCCAAAATGATGACAAATAAGCATGCTCATTGATGCAACAAGATAAAATCGATCAAAATCATGACTGGATAATGTTGTCGACAAGACCAAATTCGAGGACGAGATGAAGGAAGAATGTAGAAGAATGACTCGATGCTCGCAAATGATAAAGACCAGGTGCGTGACATCAGAGAAATGTTAATGCGACGCAAAAACCTAAAATGAGGCAATGCGCAAATGTTAAAGTATGACCTCGCAAGCGTTTGACCATTTTTGGGTGTCTACAAAACTTATCAAAAAAATATTTAAAATCCTACATAAAAGTCTTCATGGTTAATGACCATGACTCAAGTAATGAGGTAGCAACCTCACTTTCAGTCTACATCTGAGATAACTACTCTTCCATGGCATCAATAGTACTCATCTCTTGAGTTACCATTAAGGCTTCCTAATTGAGAAAGCTCTTCTGAAGAATTTGCAGTCTAGGTAATATGACTAGTTGGAGCTCTTGCAAATCTCTTGACCAGTTGCTGATCTCTAAATCTATCCTAGTAGACTGAAGCTGAAAATGATGAACTATTTGCCCATATGTAGTGAATGAGTCATAGGGAAACTTAAAGCTGTTGATGTATTCTTGGAACTCTGATTGGAGTTTATCTTTCTGTTTTAGCACATCATGACAAAATAGATGGGGTTGGCTGATTTTGCTCAACAATAGTTTGCCCTCATCAATAGCACTACTTATATCCTTCTGTTGTTTCTGAAGTTGATACCAGAGCTCATTCATTTTCTTGACTAAGGCAGTGTTGAGTGCCTTTTCATGCTTCTTCTTTGCACTTACTTCAGCAACTTCTTCCAGGCACTGTACCTAGTCTTCAACAATGGTACACAATAGTTTAAGCTTTGATAGAGAGGAATCGGTAATGGGGAGGTTATTACCAAGAATCAAGTTGGTAAGAGTGTCAACCACAATTTTGAATAGCATCTTGTTCCTTCTTCCTCCTCAATGCTTCCAATCGTTCCTGTGCAAGCTTTATGCTTTGGAGAAGCCTCGATTCATTTGTAGATTGGAGATTAATAGGACTGGCGATGTCAACCAGTTTGGCTTGACCATCGATTGCCTTGGGAATCTTTGCTTCTTTGGCTCTTTCCACTTCCTTCTCCTCTATTGCTCTTTTCTTTTCTTCTTCTTTCTTCTTTTGGTCCTCTGCTTGTTTCTTCTTCAATTCTTCCTTCTTCTTATCTTCTTCCTCCTTTTTCTCCTCTTCTTTCTTCTTGTCCTCTTCTTTCCTCTTTTCCTCTTTCCTCTTTTCCTTTTCTTTCCTCTTCTCCTCTTCTTTCCTCTTATCTTCTTCTTGTTTCCTCTTGTCTTCCACTTTCTTTTTCTCTTTCTCTTTCTTTTTCTCTTCCTCTTTCTTTTTCTCTTCCTCTTTCTTTTTCTCTTCCTCTTTCTCTACTTTCTCTTTATCATCCTTTTCCTTGTCTAGTTTATCCTTTTCTGCTTGTTCTTTATCCTCCTTCTCCTTCTCTATGTCTGGAGCGACATCTTTAACATCCAATGCATCAACATCAATAGTGTCAACCTATTCTATAACTCTTTCTCCTTCACCATCAAATACCTCATCTGGTTTGGCTGAGGATAGCTAAGGGTCTTGTTCAGCCTTCTTGTTGGCCTCAGACACTTGATGTAATCAGACAACAAATTTGACATGTAAATGAGTGTCCTTGTCCACTTCAAGGGTTCTTCTTTCTAGCAGCCTGAGTCTTTTTCTTCTCATGAAGAAGATACCTTTATGTGTGTCCATTATCTCAAATAATTCAGAATTGGAGGCTTCAGGAAAGTACTGAGCAAAGACTTTCTCCCTTATTTCTTGTTCTTTGTCAATGGCAATGCGCCATTTCTTGTCCAAAGAATTGTAAAAAGAATCAGGTGTCACCGATCTAATTTCAAATGGTGACCAGTCATTAACACATAGATATTTTATCATTTCCTGTTCTACTTCTTCCTTCTCATTATCAAAAAAATCATCAAAATATTCTTTCAAGTCATCAAGCACCTTTCTCTTAATATTCTTTTAATTCCTTTGACAATGTGTCAGAGGCTTGTAAGAAGAGATGTCTATATTTACTAGTGTTGATGATGTACGTGCATTACTGGTGCACTTAGCCTTCTTGCTCGATTGCCTGGTCTTCTTTGGCTTTACTTCTAGTTCAGTATCCTCTTACTCTAGTGGACTAGATTTGGTTTTTTGCTTCTACTCGAATACCTTAGCGGGAGAAACTTTTAGTTTCTTCTTAGCAGGTGACCGCTTGGTCACTTTGGGACTTGCTGAGGTAATCGGTGCCGATCCCAATGGCACTGCCTTGCCCTTTTTCACTATAGGATTGTCAACCGATGTAATCCTCTCTAAGTAGGTGTTGGTTAGCTTCTTCTTGACATGTAGAGGTGAGGCAAGTAGGGTAGAGGCATACACATCTAATATGTCACACATAACTTCATACCTCAGAGGTTCTACTACCTCCTTTCTTGGTTCTACCATTTCCATTATGCATTCATGTACCTTCATGGTAAAGCAAATGTCCTCTTCATATTTCTTTACAATATCTCCAGATATCCTCATCGTTTGGATCATTTTCTGCCTAAATTCATCAAAATATTTATTTAGAACCTCAGGATATCCGGTTCCCACCACTTGGAGAATTTCTCTCATTTGCTTAGTTTTCGATTGGTCAGTTGACCATTGAATATCACCTACTCCAACAAAATAGCCTTGAAAGTAGAAAAATAGACTGATCAAAAGTTGTCCAAACCTAAACCTTAGAGCATTGTCTTGTTTGATGGACTTTAGGTTCAATAGTAGTTATTTTGTAGGTAGGTACATACATCAAAAGAGGCATCCTCCTTAATCATTCTATAGGTGACATTCACTGCAGCAGTGGGAATAGAGTTTATCCTACTGGCATAAAACACCCGATAGCTAATCACCATGCAAGCATACTTAACCAAGTCATCTTTGATAGGGTTGATAGTCATTCCCCATTGGTCACTTAGAGAACTAGTGAGCTTAGTCATTTTAGTCTTGATGACCTTCCTTAAGGTTGGCACCTCACCAGTGTTACAGAAACTGATGACAGCATGAATTGCTTCCGGTGTGATATCATGCGTCTGCTCGAGGTACATTTTATCACCGTGTACTCTGCTCAGGATTATGCAGATGTGATCTTCATTTAAATCTTCTAGAAAATAAACCCCATTGTGTAATGTCTTCCTCTCTAAGATGTTATATTCAGGTTTAATTCTCTTATCATCTCCACATAACAGACCTAGCTGGGAATGGATCACTAGGGATCCTAGGTCTTCCAATTTACAATCAATATAACCTGAAATATCCTCCTCAACTATAACTCCAGTGGGTATCTGCAATAGGGCAATGTATTTCATCTTCCTTTGAATGAAATCAACTAAATCTATAGGTGCACTAGAGCTGGAGTGCGATGCAGAAGCCATGATAAAGAAAATCGAGAAATACCCTCGCAATACAAAATTTAGTGTTTTATCAATGTTGCTCACAACACACCACTTTGGTTTCTTGGAACACCACTTCGTGTTCTTCATCGATTGATTGAAAGTTTGCTGGATTCCTCTGCAATATTTTTGAATTTGCTTTAAATCACTTGATGAATTGTTCTTGTCACTCTTCTCTTGAAAATTCTTCACTCGAAAATAGATAAGTGAAAATGGCATCAAGAATCCCTTTTAAACAATCTTTCACCTAGCACAATAAATGCTCCATCGCTAGGGTACAAACCCTAATTTTTCCCTTTTACCAATTCAAAATCTTCTACTGATTGACAAGTAATGTATACCGGTTAAGGTCTTTACCAATATGAACCAAGGGTTCAAATATTTTACCGATATGCTCCCCCTAAGCTTTTCTAAGCTCAGTTTGCCAGTTCAGAGACTTCCACACTAGGTTTAGAAACCGGTTCATCCTATGACACTTCTTCTGGTTTCTTTTTCTAGGTTTTGTTCATATCTGCTTGAACCATTTCAACATCAATATTCCCTACTGAAGTGACTGGTATATCATCTGATATGTTATTTCTCATTCTGCAGGTTCTAGCAGTGTGACCCAGTTTGTTGCAATGATAGGATACCATTCTAGGTGCTCTCCATGGTCCATTATTCATGTTTCCATTCTTCATTCTGCATGTTGCAACAATGTGACTGCTTCCATGACAGATCAAACAAGTTGCTCAACAACCAGTTGCCGCTTGATAGCCACCTGACCGATGGTCATAGGTATTATACCGGTTGGGATTCTGGTTCACAGAAGGTTTTGAGACAACTCCTTGAGTTCTTGAAGGGTATCTCTCAATGTTGTGCACAACAAACCTACATTCAAATTCTCTATGCCCAAACTTGTTGCATGCATAATAGTTACCATTGAATCTATTGGATCTAGGCACATTGTTTAGAAAATAAGGAAAATTATTGTAGGCCTTGCTTCTACACACATTAGTAGTATGTTCTTCTTTAAGACAGTTAAAGAAAATGCATTTAAATCTTTCCTTACCTTTATCCTTAGATGTCGGTTGCTTCTTAGATGCTTCAGCTTTTGTACCAGAGGTCTCACCTTCCTCATGCCCAAAGAAACCAAGTCCATTTGTATTCTTTACCGGTTTAGCTGATTCTAGCTTTTGCTCTAGCTTAGTAGCACTCTAATTGAATTTGGAAAGTATTTCCTTTGACTCAGTGAGTTCCTTGGAAATAGCAGCATTGGATTCCATCAAGGTTGCATTTTCAAAAATAGCCATGTTTAGTTCACCTTGCATGTCTTTTTTTTCCACTTTACTCTCATGGAGTTGAGTGGTTAGGGTACTGATTTCTTGCCTCAGCTTGGAGATCTCAAGATCTTTGTCTTTTACTAGATCTTCAGCTTTTCTTCTATTCTCAAGCTCCTGACTCATTCTTATAGTCAGTCCTTCCAACTCCCTTCTCAGGTTGGCTTTAGATTCATTCATTTTTTCAACTTCTTCAACTAGGGCTTCCATGCTTGCTTCATCAGAAGAACAATTTTCAGTAAGTTCCAGTAGTTTCTCAGCATGCTCTCTTCTTTTGGCCAAAGAGGCTTTATACTTGACTTTGAGTTCATCATAGGCTTTCTCAGTCTTAGTGAGACACTGAGTAAGTTCCCTCATAGTGTATTCCCCCATATCTCTTTCCAAGTGGTTAGACTTATAGAAAGGTTGGCTCTGATACCAATTGATGAATACTAAGAGGGGGGGTGAATTAGTATACCAAAAAGAAATGAATTCAAATTCTTAAATAGTTTAAAAGATAACTGGTGCAGTAGATTTATTAATAAACTAGTTAAGATAAATGCAAACCAAATAGAAAACAAAGCATTCACCCACAAGAGCACTAACACCATAATAGAAGATATTTGACATGGAAACCCAAATGGGAAAAACCATGGTGAGCAAAAACTCACAAGTAACTATCTGCAAAATACAAACTGGACTAGTTAAGGTCTTACAATGTTCTTCACCAAAATAGATCTGGTTAGGAATCTAGATCTCTGTTAGGAGATAAGTCTTGCTAAAGACTACCTTGTTAGAGGATTTCAGATCCATAGTTGTGATCAACCTTGTTAGAGGATTTACAAAGGCTTTACTAGGCCTACCCGGTTAAGAGTTTCAGACTTGTCGAAGATGTGAGTAATCAACAAGTGAGTGATCTAGCAAATAGAACAGTCTGCTTAATTAGATCCTTGATAGCTCATTGTTAATGCATTTTAGCATTACTTCAGTCTTCAATATATCCACACTCTATCTCTTCTCACAGACCTAATCTTCTCTTCAATGATCACATACACAAACCCTCGTCAACATGTAAAATCCTAGGCAGATGTCCTTATAAAGGAATCTGATTTCATATCATTCCAATAGGCTTTGACTACAAGTTCCTAGGTACAGTGCATCTAGACACATTTGGTAACAGGACAAAATATCACCACCAAAGTGTTGGCATTGCCAACGTGTTGGTGGATGATAACTCATCACACATTACACTGATACCGGTTCATAAATCATCATAGAGTAATACCGGTTCATACAATATACCGACTACCGGTTTGTCAAAATGAAGACTCGAAAATGTTAACTAATGCTTTGTTCCTTCGAACCACTTGAGTTCTTCATACCAAATTATGACCGGTAAACATCTTCTACAAAACACCGATAGTCTAAAGACTATAGTACATAATACCAGTTGGAACAATTACTGGTTGAGCATAACTCATACATTAAGAAAGTGATTAGAAAACAAGTGTGTGTCCATAAATGACAATCACAACATCATCAAAATTCCAACAATCTCCCCCTTTGGCATTGATAGCAACACTTAGGAAAATTTTGACATCTAAGTGTTTTACAACAAAAATATGCCATAATCAAAATTACTCCCCCTATGCATATACACTATCCTTTTTTGTAGAAATTACAATGTATACTACTCCCTTAAAGAGGTAACATGAAAGTATACATAACATTCATCAAAATTTTAAATACTACTACTCCCCGTTAGCCAACAATGACAAAGTAATGCAAAATAACCCCTGTTTCTCATTATCATTAAAAAGTGAGTAAATTTTTATGACAATAAGGAATGAAACTTATCAAAAACATATTTAAAATCCTACATAAAAGTCTTCATGGTTAATGACCATGACTCAAGTAATGAGGTAGCAACCTCACTTTTAGTCTGCATCTGAGATACCTGCTCTTCGATGGCATCAATGGTACTCATCTCTTGAGTTACCTTTGTGATGCTAAAAATGTGGTATATAAGAGGCATACACATATAATGAGACAATAAGATGCAATTGAAAAGCTTAATTGAAAACTAAATCAAAGATGCAAACCATAAGCCTTCCTTGAAATGTCCCATTTTCCTCTATTCTCGAGGACCTTGAAGGTGTTGAATTGATGGGCTCTTAGCTGAGCAATGACCTCCAAAGTGGCAACTCAAGAGTTGAGTAGCTATTTGATCATGATTGACTATGGAGATGATATGAAATGCATGATTTGAGAACCTAGATTAAAATGCTATGATTAATTTAAAAGCTAAATGCTAGATAATTGAAATGCAAATTGCCTATAGTAATGATGCCTAATTTGATATGAGATCGGATCCATATTGCTCCAAAATGGGGGATATTTATAGGAATTCCAAGGCCAAAGCTGAGGTGGCAGGAATCGACGGTCCAGATTTGATCTAAAGATATCAAGGGCCAAGATTGAGGAAGTTGGAGAAGAGGTTGGAGGAAGGGACACTTGTCATCTCTATGGTGACAAGTGTCAAGGAGCCTTGCTCATGAGAGGGCAAGTGTCCAAGGGAGGAGACATGTGGCAAAAGTTCCATGTGTCTCAAGGAGAGAATATCCACACCATGGGAGGTTAGGATAAGGAGGTTAGAATGTGCAAGATAAAATAGGGTTAGTTAGACCCAGGATTAGATTGAATGGGATAAGTTAGGGGATGGTTGGGTTAGGTAGTTAAAGTTAGGAGCCATGTGCTCATTTGAATTTAGAAATTCAAAGGATTGAAAAATGGTGATTAATCTCAACAAACTTGAGTTTGTTAATCTTAATTAGGGATTAGAAGAATTGATTAATATGGGGAGACATTAAATAATTTAGAATTAATTAATCAAAGGGGGATGTGAGATGAACTATATAAATAAATCATTTAGATTTATTTACTAGTAGATGAATAGAGAAATTAATTAAATTGCTTGTGAATTCAATTAATTGGGAAGGGGAATTAATCAAATAACTATGTATTCAATTAACTATCTTTAGACCATTTTTAGGTGTATACAACCATTAAGGCTTCCAGATTGAGAAAGCTCTTCTAAAGAATTTGCAGTCTAGGTAATATGACCACTTGGAGCTCCTGCAAATCTCTTGACCAGTTGCTTATATCTAACTCTATCCTGGTAGTCTGAAGCTGAAAACAATGAACTGTTTGCCCATATGTGTTGAATGAGTCATAGGGCAACTTAAAGTTGTTGATGTATGCTTGGAACTCTAAATGGAGTTTATCTTTCTATTTTAGTACATCATCACAGAATAGATGGGGTTGGTTGATTTTTCTCAACAATAGTTTGCCCTCATCCATAGCACTACTTATATCCTTCTGTTGTTTCTGAAGTTGAGAACGGAGCTCATTCAGGTTCTTGACTAAGGTAGCACTGAGTAACTTTTCATGCTTATTCTTTGTACTTGCTTTAGCAACTTCTTCCAGGCACTATACCTAGTCTTCAACAACAGTACACAACAGTTTAAGCTTTGAAAAAGATGAATTAGTACTGGGGAGGTTAGTACCAAGAATCAAGCCGATAAGAGTGTCAACCATAGTTTGAATAACATCTTGTTCCTTCTTCCTCCTCAATGCTACCAATAGTTCCTGTGAAAGCTTTATGCTTTGAAGCAGCTCCAATTCATTTGCAGGTTGGAGATCAATAGGACTGGCAATGTCAACCAGTTTGGCTTGACCATCGGTTGCTTTGCGAGTCTCCACTTGCTTGGCTTTTTCCACTTCCTTCTCCTCTATTACTCTTTTCTTTTCTTCTTCTTTCTTCTTTTGGTCCTCTGCTTGTTTCTTCTTCATTTCTTCCTTCTTCTTATCTTCTTCCTCCTTTTTCTCCTCTTCTTTCTTCTTCTCCTCTTCTTTCCACTTTTCTTCTTTCCTTTTCTCCTCTTCTTTCCTCTTCTCCTCTTCTTTCCTCTTCTCTTCTTCTTGTTTCCTCTGGTCTTCCACTTTCTTTTTCTGTTCTCTTTCTTTTTCTCTTCCTCTTTCTATGCTTTCTCCTTATCAGCCTTTTCCTTGTCCAGTTTATTCTTTTCTGCTTGTTCTTTATCCCACTTCTCCTTCTCTGTGTTTGGAGTGACATCTTTAACATCCAATCCATCAACATCAATAGTGTCAACCTATTCTATAACTCTTTCTCCTTCACCATCAAATACCTCATCTGGTTTGGCTGAGGATAGCTAAGGGTCTTGTTTGGCCTTCTTGTTGGCCTCAAACACTTGATGTAACCAGACAGCAGCTTTGACATGTAAATGAGTGTCCTCCTCCACTTCAGAGGTTCTGCCTTGTAGCAGTCTAAGTCTTCTTCTTCTCATGAAGAAGAGACCTTTATGTGTGTCCATTATCTCAAATAATTTAGAATTGGAAGCTTCAGGAAAGTACTAAGGAAAGAATTTCTCCCTTATTTTCTATTCTTTCTCAATGGCAATGTGCCATTTGTTGTCCAAAGAATTGTATAAAGAATCAGGTGTCACTGATCTAATTTTAGATGGTGAGCAGTCATTAACACACATATATTTTATCATTTCCTGCTCTACTTCTTCCTTCTCATTATCAGAAAAATCATCAAAATATTCTTTCAAGTCATCAAGCACCTTTCTCTTAATATTCTTTTAATTCCTTTGACAATGTGTTAGAGGCTTGTAAGAAGAGATGTCTATATTTACCAGTGTTGATGATGCAGGTCCATTACCGGTAGACTTAGCCTTCTTGCTCGATTGCCTAGTCTTGTTTGGCTTTACTTCCGGTTCAGTATCCTCTGACTTTGGTGGACTGGATTTGGTTTTCTGCTTCCGCTTGAATACCTTAGCAGGAGAAACTTCTAGTTTCTTCTTGGCAGGTGACCGCTTGGTCACTTTGGGACTTGCTGAGGTAACCGGTGGTAATACCGATGGCACTGCCTTACCCTTTTTCACTGTAGGATTGTCAACCGGTGTAATCCTCTTTAAGTAAGTATTAGTTCACTTCTTCTTGGCATCTAGTGGTGAGGGAAGTAGGGTAGAGGCATACCCATGTAATATGTCATTCATAACTTCATGCCCCATAGGCTCTACTGCCTCCTTTCTTGGTTCTACCGCTTCCATTATGCATTCATCTACCTTCATGGTAAAGCAGATGTCCTCTTCATATTTCTTTACAATATCTCTTGATATCCTCATCCTTTGGCTCATTTTCCACTTGAATTCATCAAAATATTTATTCAAAACCTCAAGATATCTGGTTCCAACTGCTTGGAGACTTTCCCTAATTTGCTTAGTGACTGATTGGTCAGTTGACCATTGAATATCACCTACTCTAGCAAAATAGCCTTGAAAGTAGAAAAATAGACTGATCAAAAGTTGTCCAAACCTGAACCTTAGAGCATTGTCCTGTTTGATGGACTTCAAGTTCAATAGTAGTTGTTTATGCAGATAGGTACATTGATCAAAAGAGGCATCCTCCTTAATCATTCTGTAGGTGGCATTCACTACAGTAGTGAGAACAGAGTTTATTCTGGTAGCATAAAACACCCGATAGCTAGTCACCATGTAAGCATACTTAACCAAGTCATCTTTGATAGGGTTGACAGTCATTCCCCATTGGTTGCTCAGACAACCAGTGAGCTTAGTCATTTCAGTCTTGATGACCATCCTTAAGGCTAGCACCTCACTAGTATTATAGAAACCGGTGATGACATGAATTGCTTCCGGTGTGATATCATGCATCCACTCAAGGTAAATTTTATCACCGCGTACTATGCTCAGTATGATGTGTATGTGATCTTCAGTGAAATCTTCTAGAAAATAAACCACATTGGTCAATGTATTCCTCTCTAGGATGTTATATTCAGGTTTGATTCTCTTATCATCTCCACAAAATAGACCTAGCTAGGAATGGATCACTAGGGATCCTAGGTCTTCCAATTTCCAATCAATATAACCTGAAATATCTTCCTCAACTATAACTCCAGCGGGTATCTAGGATAGGGCACTGTATTTCATATTCCTTTGAATGAAACAGTTGAATCTATAGGTGCACTAGAGTTGGAGTGTGATGCATAAGCCATGATAAAGAAACAAAATTGAGAAATACCTTCATAATTCAAAATTTAGGGTTTTGTCAATGTTGCTCACAACACACCACTTGGTGTTCTTCGCCGATCAATTTAAAGTCTGCTAGATTCCTCTGCAAGATTTTTGAATTTTCTTTGATTCACTCAATGAATTGCTCTTGTCACTTTGCTCTTAAAAATTCTTCGGTCGAAAATAGATAAGTGAAAATGGCATCCAAAATCCCTTTTAAACAATCTTTCACCTACCACAATAAATGCTCCATGCTAGGGTACAAACCCTAATTTTTTCCTTTTACCACTTCAAAATCTTCTGTCGATTGATAGGTAATGTATACTAGTTAAGGTCTTTACTGATATAAACTGAGGGTTCAAATATTTTACCGCTATACTCCCCCTAACTTTTCTAGGATTAGTTTGCCGGTTCAAATATTTTACCGATATACTCCCCCTATGCTTTTCTAAGCTTAGTTTGCCGGTTGGGATTCTAGTTCATAGAAGGTTCCAAGACAACTCCTTGAGTTCTTGAAGGGTATCCCTCAATGTTATGCACAACAGACCTACATTCAAATGCTCTATGCCCAAACTTGTTGCATGCATAACACTTACCATTGAATCTATTGGATCTAGGCACATTGTTTAGAAAATAAGGAAAATTGTTGTAGGCCTTGCTTCTACACACATTAGCAGTATGTCCTTCTTTAAGACAGTTAAAGCAAACAGGTTTAAATTTTTTCTTACCTTTATCCTTAGATGTTGGTTTCTTCTTATATGCTTCATCTTTTGTACTAGAGGTCTCACCTTCTTAATGCCCAGAGAAACCAAGTCCATTGGTATTCTTTACCGGTTTAGCTGATTCTAGCTTTTCCTCTAGCTTAGCAACACTCTGATTGAATTTGGCAAGTATTTCCTTTGACTCAGTGAGTTCCTTGGAAATAGTAGCATTGGATTCCATCAAGGTTGCATTTTTAGAAATAGCCATGTTTAGTTCACCTTGCATGTCTTTTTTTTCACTTTGCTCTCATGGAGTTGAGCAGTTAGGGCACTGATTTCTTGCTTCAACTTGGAGATCTCATGATCTCTGTCTTTTACTAGATCTTTAGCTTTTCTTCTGTTCTCAAGCTCCTGACTCATTCTTATAGTCAGTCCTTCCAATTCCCTTCTCAGGTTGGCTTTAGATTCATTCACTTTTTCAACTTCTTCAACTAGGGCTTCCATGTCTGGTTCATCAAAAGAACTATTTTCAGTAAGTTCCAGCAGTTTCTCAGCATGCTCTCTTCTTTTGGCCAAAGAGGCTTTATACTTGACTTTGAGTTCATCATAGGCTTTCTCAGTCTGAGTGAGATGCTAAGTTCCCTCATAGTGTATTCCCCTATATCTCTTTCCAAGTGGTTAGACTTATAGAAAGGTTGGCTTTGATACTAATTGATGAATACTAAGAGGAGGGGGTGAATTAGTATACCAAAAAATACAGAACTCAAACTCTTAAACAATTTAACAGATAACTGGTGCTGCATATTTACTAATAAACCGGTTAAGATAAATGTAAACCAAATAGCAAACAAAGCATTCATCCAGAAGAGCACTAACACCATAACACAAGATATTTGACTTGGAAAACCAAATGGGAAAAACCACGGTGAGCAGAAACTCACAAGTAGCTATCTGCAGAATAGAAACCGAACCGGTTAAGGTTAGACCGGTTAAGGTCTTAAAATGTTCTTCACTAGAATAGATCCGGTTAGGAATCTAGATCTCTGTTAGGAGGTAAGTCCTGCTAAAGACTACCTTGTTAGAGGATTTTAGATCCCCAGTTGTGAACCACCTTGTTAGAGGATTTACAAAGGCTTTTCTAGGCCTACCTGATTAAGGGTTTCAGACTTGTCAAAGATGTGAGTAATCAACAAGTGAGTGATCTAGCAAATAGCATAGTCTGCTTAATTAGATCCTTGATAGCTCATTGTTAATGCATTTTAGCATTACTCCAGTCTTCAATATATCCACACTCTATCTCTTCTCAGAGACCTAATCTTCTCTTCAATGATTGCATACACAAACCCTCATCAACATCTAAAACCCTAGACATGATGTCCTTATAAAGGAATCTGATTTCATATCAGTCCAATATGCTTTGACTATAAGTTCCTTGGTATAGTGCATCTAGACACATTTGTAACACGACACAAAATCACCACCAAAGTGTCGTTGGATGATAACTCATCACAGAGTAATACCATTTCATACAATATATCAATTACCGGTTTGTCAAAATGAAGTCTGGAAAATGTTAACTACCGCTTTGTTCCTTCAAACCATTTGAGATCTTCATACCAAATTGTGACTGGTAAACATCTTCTGCAAAACACCAATAGTCTAAAGACTATAGTACATAATACCGGTTGGAACAATTACTGGTTGAGCATAACTCATACATTAAGAAAGTGACCACAAAACAAGTTTGTGTCCATCAATGACAATCACAACTTCATCAAAATGCCAACAATATGTTCTGGTAATAAAGATTAAATTTCTTAAAGTTCTATAATCTGGTGACAACTGATTCACCCCCTCCCCCTCTCTTAGTTGTCCTCTGGTTATCTAAGTTGTCTAACAATTGGTATCAATGCTTGGTTCTCTCTGCAGAGGATTAACTGCTTGAGGAAGATCCTATGGCATCTAGTAGTTCAAGTTCATCTAGTCCATTTGTTATTGTTTTCCAGAGAGAAATTCCTAAGCTTGATGGAACAAATTACAGGGTATGGAAGATTCAGATGGAGACTCATCTGAGATGTCTTGGAAAGGAGATTTGGGAGATCACTAAGAAAGGTGTTACATTGTTTAATCTTGCATTTGGCAATCCTCCTTGGGTTGTTCTAGATAAAGAGCTTGAGAATGATTATAGAGCTAGAGAAGCCCTTTTGTGTGCACTTTCTAATCAACAAATAATGGGACTAACTGGCAAATCAACTACAAAGACTATATGGGACAAATTGGAGACCTTGAATGAGGGTGACCCTACTATTAAAATTTCTAAACTTGATGGTTACTGGATAAGATATGAAAATATGAAGATGAAAGAAGATGAAAGGATTAATGTTTTTATGGAGAGAGTTAATGAGATTGTTTTGGGAATTCAGTGTTGTGGTGGATCTCTAAGCAAAGATGAAATAGTTTCTAAAGTATTGAGAGCTTTTCCACTAGCCTATAAGATGAAGGCTACTATAATTAATGAGTTGGGAATTTTGGAAAACATATTTGTTAATAGGGATACCTTGGTTGGGAAATTATCTTCTTTTGAGATTGAGGAATTTGGACCTTCTAGAGCTATTAAATTTGAACCTGCTTTTCATGCATCTACATCATCTATCAGCAAGAGTGTTTGGAAATATTTATATGCGAAGGAACTATATGATATGAAGAAAGAAGATGAAGAGTTTGAGCAACTCAAAGCCTTATTTGCTAGAAGAGTACCTAAAGGACCGACAAGAAGTAAGTATGAAGGAAAATCCCCTTTTAAATGCTTTGCATGTAATAAGATAGGATATTTTGCATCTAGATGTCCTGAAAGGAATTCAAGATTTGAAGAATGAGTTAGAAGATCTTTTAGGCCTAACCATGATTATCAAAACAAGCATAAGTACAAGCAAAAAAAAAGACAAATCATGCTACTATGTAGATGAGGAAGGTGTGACCGATTCTGATAATGAAACGACACAAGATTCATCTAGTTGATCCGGTAATGGAAAGTAATGGGTATTTCTGGCTATCAAGTAAGATGATCCAATACCTAAAGAGAAGGCCCTTGCTGCTAAAATTGAAGACAAGGATGAATGGGTAATTGATTGTGGATGTTCACATCATATGAGTGGAGATAAAAGGAAGTTCTTATCTATGCAAGAATTTGGTGGTGGTCTGGTTATATTTGGAGATGACAAAGCATGTATGATCAAGGGAAAAGGAATAATATCATTCGAAGGTAAGCATAACACTGATAATGTTTATTATGTTGAAGGTTTAAGCCATAATCTTCTTAGTGTAGGTCAATTAGTGGATAAGGGATTTGAGTTACAATTCAAGGATAGAAAGTGCAAGATTATCAATGGATCTGGTTTGGAAATTGCAACCGATACATAGACTAAAGGTAATATCTTTCATTTGAACTCCGGTGAGAAGACATGTTTTTGATTGAACAAATTGATGAGAGTTGGTTATGGCATAAGAGGTTGTGTCATGTGAATTTTGACTGCATTGTGAAGATCAGTTCTATTAAGGTAGTTAGAGATATACCTAAGATTGTAAAGCCCTATAATCCGGTATGTAAGGAATGTCAAATGGGAAAGCAAGTCAGGATTTCTTTTAAGAGTATACAAAACAAATGTAATTATGTTCTTTATCTTATTCATACTAATTTGTGTGGTCCTACTAGAATCAAAAAATTTCAAGGTGATAGATATTTCATGCTAATCATTTATGATTATTCTAGAGTGACATGGGTTACTTTTCTAAGGGAGAATTCTAAAGCACTTGCAAAGTTTAAAATCTAAAGATAAAGTTGAGATAGAGACAGGATTGAAGATTAAGTGTTTAAGGTCAGATCAGGGTGGAGAATTCACATCTGTTGAATTTAACACTTATTGTGAAAAGAATGGGATAAGGAGATGGTTGTCTATACCTCAGACAACTCAGCAGAATAGATTTGTGGAAAGGAAGAACATAACTATCTTGGATGCAGCTAGAACCATGATGATGGAAGTTAATCTACCTCATATCTACTGGAGAAAAGCTATAAGCATGGTGGTATACACATTCAATAGAGTTTATATCAAAGGAGATATCAGTAAGACATCTTGTGAGTTATGGTTTGGTCATACACCGACAGTTGAGTATTTTAGAATCTTAGGTAGTAAATGCTATATCAAAAGAGATGATTCCATTGGAAATTTTGATCCTAGATGTGATGAAGTAATATTTCTTGGTTATTGTAATGAAAGCAAAGCATATAGATGTTATAACAAAAGGAAGCAGAGAATTATGGAGATCACAAATGTCAAAGTGGATGAGCAGAACATAAGTCAAATCAGAACTTATGAGAGAGAACCAACAATGAAAATGATCATAATTGAATCGTTATCACCTATACAATAACAAAATGTTGAACTAGTTAGTCCTCCAGTATCAAAAAATTCAGCAGTAACTGAAGATCAAAATAGAGGAACAAAAAATCAGAAGACTCCTAGGTATGTAAGGTTGAATCATGCTAAAGATCAGATCATTGGAGACAAAAGAAAAGGAGTGATGACAAGAAGAAGGTTGGATATTGATGAGGTATGTTTTATTTCTCAAGTTGAACCGACATCAGTAATTAAAGCTTGTAAAGTTGAATATTGGATGAAAGCTATGGAAGAAGAATTAGATCAGATAGAAAAGAATAACCCATGGACTTTAGTTCCCCGGCCTATAAATAAGAATGTTATTGGAACTAAATGGGTTTCTAGGAATAAATTGAATGAGGATGGACAAGTTGTGAGCGTTAAAGATAGATTGGTTTGTAAATGATATTTTCTGAAGGGAGGAATTGATTATGGTGAAACCTTTGTACCGGTAGCTAGGATTGAAGCTGTGAGATTATTTCTTTCTTATGCTCCTCATAAGAATTACAAGGTTTATCAGATGGATGTTAAGTGTTCATTCTTGAATGGAGATCTTGAAGAGGAAGTTTATATTGAGCAACCTAATGGAATTTCACTTTTAGATGACAAAAACATGGTTTGCGGGTTAAGGAAAGCTTTATATGGATTGAAACAAGCCCCTAGAGCTTGGAATGCAAGACTAGATAAATATCTTTTGAAGCTTGATTTCACTAAAGGTAATGCTGATAGTAATTTATATTATAAGATCACTAATGATGGCATATTGATTATTGAAGTATTTGTTGATGATATCATTTTTGGAGGTGAAGATAAGTTGTTTATGGAATTCTCTAACAACATGAAGAATGAATTTGAGATTTCTATGATTGGAGAGATGAGATTTTTCTTATGTTTAGAGATTGCTCAAAATGATAAAGGTATTTTCAACGGTCAAACTAAGTATGCTAGAGAGCCGTTGAAGAAATTTGGTATAGAAAATTGTAAACTGGTTAGTACTCCTATGGTTACAAGTGAGAAATTGAAAAAGAAAGATGCATCTACATTAGTAAATCCTATTAGGTACAAGTCTATGATTGGTGGTTTGTTATATCTTTCCCAGACTAGACCAAATATAATGAATGTAGTTTGTATTGTATCAAGACATCAAAGTGATGCTTGAGAAAATAATGAGAGTCTGGTGAAAAGGATTTTTAGGTATTTGTAGGGAACAACTGAATATGGTTTGTGGTATCCTAGAAATGATGAATTTACATTATGTGCATATACAAATGCAAATTGGGCTAGAGATGTTGATGACTAGAAGAGAACATTAGATGGAGCTTTCTTTCTTGGAAAGAAACTTGTTTCATGGATCAAAAAGAAGTAGTCATGCAATTATTTATCTAATGTTGAAGTTGAGTATGTTGTTGTTGTTGCTAACTATACACAAGTTCTATGGATGAAGAAAATGTTGAAGGATATAAAGGTGGATTGTAATGAACCGATAGTTATTCATTGTGATAACTCTGCTACTATTGATATATCAAAGAATCTGGTATTTCATTCTAAGATAAAGCACATATCTATCAAGTATAACTTTTCGAAGGAGAAGGTGGAAAAAAATAAAGTCAGAATAGTTTATGTGAACACTAAAGAGTAGATTGCAAACATTTTTACTAAACCTTTGCCTAAAGAATCAGTTAAGTACATCATAGATAGATTTGGGGTTTCTGCCCCTCCAATAGAGACCTAAGTGATACTGATTGACATCAATCTAGTATACATTATCCAAGTTATTACTCATTTTAGATTTGGGGTTTCTACCCCTCCAATAGAGACCTGAGTGATACTGATTGGCATCAATCCGGTATGCATTATCCAAGTTATTACTCATTTTGGATTGACGTGGTGGTGCTACTACTAAGGGGGAGTAGTCAGCTGCATGTTTCAAAGGATTTAAGATTTTTCTTTGATGTTTTATGCCAGACCTTTGGCATTGATGTCAAAGGGGGAGAGATATATCTTAAAAATAGAGCTTAACATAATATCTATCATAAGTGAGTTTGGTTTAGAAATTCATTTCTATATCACTTTGATGTAGGAGCATCCTCGGTTGATGAGAAATCTTGGATCAACCAAAAATATTTCCTTTCAGTTTTGTGCTTGTTTAGTTCTTTGTGCAGTTTTAGCATTCTTAGTGGTATATACTAGTATTTTCTTGTTCTTCATGGCAGTTCCATGTGGTTGAGTCCATATTTCTAGTTCATTTGGGTTCTTCTCCAGTTAGTTATCACTTTCGCTTGGTAGTTTATAGGTTCCCAGGATAGTTCTTGTGCTTACTAGATGGTTTTCTTTCATTACCAGTGTGATTCTAAATGTGTGGATCCATCTTGGGTCTTGTCTGATGTTCTTTGGTGTGTGGTCGACCTTCCTACTAAACTGCATCACATGTTTATTATTTTTTGGAAAGATCTCAAAAATCTTAGACCCGACCTAATTACACATTTCATTTTCCTACATTGGTGAATGTAATCCTTTGACACCGACCCATATATGTTATGGTTGCTATATCACTTTCTCCAAGAAGACAAGAAGACAAGAAGTATGACTTGTCTACAGTGCTTCTTAGCGAGCTAATGGGAAATATAAAGAAGATCAAACAAGACAAGAAACATGTGTTTAAATTTGGTTCCTTGATCATTTTTTTGGCATTGTATTTCTTTAATGAGATCCCCGGTATTGGAAAGATTCAATGGGCTTATGATAAACCAATGGCATCTCAAATCAAGGAAGGTTTGAAAGGTTTGGGTGATGTAGTTGCACATAAATATTGCTTATGGAGTTACTTTAAGACATTTTAGGAGTTGATGCAAGGCAGAGAAAGAATTCCAAAGGCTATTGTTGAAAATGATAAAAATACGATTTGCTCCAAGGCGGATAAGGATCAATGTCAAATGGAAGTATTTGAGCCTAGGATAGTTTGGATTCTCCCTATGGGATATAAGGTGGATGAGATTACTCTTGACAAGTATTCTTAGCACCTCCTTAGTAAGCTGGTAGATGAAAAGGAGGAAATATTTGGCACCTTCAAGGAAAAAGACTTGGATCTGCATAAGAAATTCATTGAGCTCGATAGAAAGAGAAAGATCAGAAAGGAAGGAGAACAACTTGAAAATTAGATGATCATAACTAAAGAAGCTATGCAGAGAGAAAAATATATTGAAAGAGGAAGACATTTTAAAGCAGCAGGCTAAATTGGTTTCTACTCCCCCTAAGATGACCAAGGCTAAACAGAGTAAGTCTGCACCTACCTCTAGTGTGTAGAAGGTAGTCCCTCCACCTAAACCACAATAATCATCAACTGGTGGAGTTGAGAATAGGAAGAAGCAAAAGACCCAAAGAGAATATGTTGCAACCACGATGAAGAGGAAACATAATCTGATGAGGCAATGTGAGAAGTAAAGAAGACTGACACATATGCTAGGGAAGTCAGGAAGTCCCCATCTGGTGAAGCTCAGCCTGCAAAGAAGCCTAAGACTCTAGGTGAGTCATCTAGTAGAAATAAATAAAGTAAGAAGAAATCAGAACATGATGAAGCTCTTAAATTGGGTAAGCTTGAAGGTTCTTATACTATTGTGCCCCCAAAATATTTGGATGAGATTATTAATTAAATTATAAAGAAAGGAAATCTCAAGAATTTATCTGTATATTATGAAAATTACAATGATGAAGACCGATGAGAAATTAAAGAAGTTGTTGTATAGTTTATGAATATTTTGGATGCTTAGAGACATACAACCAGCATACAAAATGAAAGACTACAAGAATATACCTTAAAAAATCATGTCCTATTGCATCTGAGGATGAAATAAAAAGAATTTTGGGACTTACAAAAGAAAATTTTTGGGGAAAACATGAGGTAAATAAAATAATGTCTGGAAAAATTGATAAAGTTGTTAAAGCAACAAAAGACATGCTGAAGAAAATTTTGAAAGAAAATCATTATAAAATCAATCTAGAGAAGGATGATTCCCAAGAGAAATCAAGCAAAGAAACTTCTACTCTAGTAGTTCACATTCAGTTAGAGGTTCCTCATGAGTAGGAAGATCAACCATCTGTGTAGATTGATTGAGTAGAACAAGTAGTTACAGATGATACTATTGATAACTAGGCAGCTAGAGACTTTGGTGAAGTTGTACATGATTTGCCAATATTAGAAGTTCATTCCGAGCATCCAGCTAAGGAGTTTGAGATTGGAAATGATAGTGTACAAAAGGAGAAATGAGAAGAGCAGGTTGACTAGGCTCTGGTAACCATGGTAAGAGCCACTATACCTGACAAAGGGAAGTAGATTGCTATAGATGAAGAAGCCTTTTCCCATGGACCAATTGATTTGAGCACTCTATCTCCCATTCAAGTATTGAAGTTACCCACCCTTGCCCAAATCAAAGCAAGTGAGGACTTGTTAGAGTCTCAATCAGAAGACAATGAGGTAATATCTTTGGAAACCAATGTTTTAAAGGAGAAAATAATAAGAAGAGTAGGTGAATTGAGGACTCTTATCACTCCTCGGTTAGACACACTACTTGACAACCGGTAGGATGTAGTAAGTTCTCTGGGTAAACTGGTACCCTTAGATCTAAGAGGCATAGAAATACATGCTTACATGTTTAGTTCTTTGAATAATATGCTGGATTTTTTTATGAGAGGATGGAACGAGTATCTAAAGTCATTAAAGATAACCTATGCTGCCATTTTCAAATTTGTGTAAAACATGGTTTATATTCTTTTGTACATAAGTTTTGACAGATTCCTACCTTTTCCATTGATTTCAAAGGGGGAGAGAGAAGTAAAAAATGGTGTATATTCTCAAGGGGAGATAGTTGAGCATGCACATTTTTTTTTGGATTAATTGTAGTTTTGGAGTTTTGGTCACTTGTCATTTTTTATAGTGTTTCCATCAATGCCAACGGGGGAGATTGCTGGCAAGAGAGACTGTTTGATGCATGGAAATTGCTTAGGGGTTGTCATTGATGGTGACTTAGTCTAGTTATTCTATCCAGTTCATGTATATTTGATCTACTGAAAGCCATATTGTCTTAAGGCATAGGTCTGGAAGGTGGAACTTGTTAGAAACAACAAAGAAGTAAAAGTAAGAGGAGGGGATGGATCAGTTTTCATTGGATTAACCAAATTAAGCACAGTCTTAGATCTAAACAACCACAACAAGAATAAGGATAAACACAATAGCATCAACACACATAACACCAAGATTTTGACATGGAAAACCTAGTTAAGGGAAAAACCACGGTAAGAACCTACCCATAGCAAGATAATACTTTGTAGTACAGTATGTGTAAATATTACAATGGGGAATGCACATGCATTCAGACACACTATCTAAAGATCACTACTCAAAATGAGATGACCCAGAAGGCTCCAACCCTTAGGGAAGGTTCACTACTTTACAATAATGATCAGGCTACAATTTGGATTACATGAACTACAAATATATCATCTCCTTATGCCTGGTGACAGTTCTATTTAAGCACCTTTGTCTTCCCTACAAAAATCTCTACTCAATACACCACAACAAAGGATAAATCTTCTTAGCACATATACACCACTCTTTGATAATGCAGACATCCCATTAACACCAAAATTACATGACTATACCACGTATCTATACAATTCATC
Organism: Cryptomeria japonica; assembly: GCF_030272615.1. NCBI lineage: Eukaryota > Viridiplantae > Streptophyta > Pinopsida > Cupressales > Cupressaceae > Cryptomeria > Cryptomeria japonica. The sequence goes on along the minus strand of NC_081407.1, from coordinate 753,658,020 downwards.
AACCTTTTCTACAAGGTTGACCAAACCCTCAACCCTCAATTACAAGATTACATCTCATGATACATAAATCAACCACCAAACCAATAAAATGACATAAATGACATAGAATGGACCTAAATCGAATCTCCAAACATGCATCATCACTAGAAATCTCACCAAGATTAACCGCAACATGTAACACCACCAAGAATATCATCGGATCAACAAAATCATCAAGAATGTGCACAAGGATTAATGTGGACCACCAAAACGAATAGGACATGATCAAGAAACACCAATAAGTATATTAGAACCATTTGCAATAGCTGCACCAACACCACTTATTCAAATATTCATCGATCAACATGTTAACTCACACAAACACTCAACAACAGAAATTCAGACTAGAAAGATAGCTTTGAGAGCACCAAATCATGAACCATCTAAATTGAAGATACACAAGAACATCAAAAAAAAATTCTCAAATCTACAACCAAAGATATGATCATACCAAATCTCATCAGATCAAACACCAAACTCTACCAACCATAGAACAAAAAGACTGAACTACAAACCATATCAAATAATATGATCAAGTAAACTTTCGGATTACTAAAACCAATAAGGAATGAAGTATTCTAGCATCCCAAATAGATAAATCATCTATATCAACTCAATGCAATCACGAGAACACCAAACAACTCTCTGCAACACCAAAACCAAGGAATATATTGACATCAATGACAACAACATATCCTAGTAGTAGAAATATCCAACACAACTCAGTTACTAGCAGAATGTGAGCACAATATGCAAATTCATTAAGAACAACTCATTCCCTATCCTGTAGTTTTTGTTGCGGTAATTGGAGTATTTTATTAGATGATTTAGGCAACTTACTTTGCAATTCCAGACTCTGGTGTCGATTCTAGTGCAAGATTCAAAGGTCTGGTATCCGGTGATTTTGGAGGAACTGAGCTAGTGTGTTGATCAGTTAGGTATCATGTGATCTGGAATACTTAAGTTGATTTCAGTAATTGTTTTTGTGTTTGAAGTGATTGGGCTGACTTATGGGAAGCTTATTATCATCTTGTTTTGGTCTGCATTTGGATTTATGGATAGATTGAGCCAACATGTTACTTCACATTTCATATTGTGCAGTATTGTGAAGCCGACTTGGTTGAGATGTATTTTCTTAATGTGGATATATAATGTCGATCCAGATGATCATATTGTGAGATTTTTTGAAGGTTTAATGTGTGAATATTGAGGTATGAAGTGCACAGAGCATCAAAATGCATATTAGGTGCTCCGGTGTATGACAATGTAGGAGAACATAGTAGAGTGATAGAATAGTTGGAGAGGTTGATCTCAGCCTAATCAGAACTGCATTTTTCCATATTTAGATCTTATACTTTAGTTCATTTATCATTGGAATTATTTCAAGTAACTTGTAAGGGAGTGAGCCTTCCTCTAGGTTGTAGCCCTTTTTTAATTGAGTGATGAGCTCTAGGTAGTGTGCCTGAATGCAAGTGTATTCCCCTTATGTAATATTATCATACTTCTGGCCATAGTATAATAATATTGTGGGTTCAAATCCCACCGTGGTTTTTCCCTTTCTGGGTTTCCACATATAAATTTTGGTGTTATGGTTGTTTGGTTGTTTTCTTTTAGTTTCTGCATTTTACTTTCTTTATTACGCATCTGGTGGTGTAAGGATCAACTTAATAAGTTTGTAAATTGTAAAAAACTGATTCACCCACCTCTTAGTGTTCATTGATTCCAATAAACACCACATCAACAACACACATAATATATGGATTTTTGACATGGAAAACTTGGTTAAGGGAAAATCATGGTGGGAACCTACCCACAATATGATTATACTCTTCAGTAGTACGTGTAAATATTATAATGGGGAATGCACATGCATTCAGGAACAATGCCTAGAGTTCACTCCTCAAAAATAAAAAAGGGCTACAACCCAGAGGAAGGCTCACTACCTTACAAAGATCGAACAACAATCCAAATTACATGAACTGAAAGAATAGCATCTCCAAATGCTTGATTCCAGTTTTGATTAAGCACATTCTCTGCACAACAACTCTTCTATTCTCTTTCACACTTCCAAATGATAGATTCACTTGTCCTCCCATACAATATACTCTCAGATCATAAACACAACCATAGACACACAACCAACATGATTACAATGCCTATTTATACAAATTATTAACCTTACCCTTAAGGTTGGCTCAACACATAAAACCTAAATAAAAATTTATATCACAAAACATATAAATCCATAGCTGGACAAATACAATGTCAACAAAGACATAGCATGGACCCAAATCAAATGGTTGAACATGCAACACCATCAAATAATTTGCCAAGATCATCAACAACATGCTACACCACCAAGTATCTCACATAACACAAATAATACCACCAGACCAATCAAATCTTCAATAACGTGCACCACAATCAATACAAACCACCAAAATTCATAGTACACCATTAGAGAGAATCAACAAGCAACGTGAATTCCATTGCAATCACCACAACAACTTGAATAACAAGAATCATCATTAACACCATCACTAGAGCTCAAGAACACCAACTGACAAACATGAAAATATGCTTGTGAAGTTCCAAATCATGAACCACTTTATCAGAGGATACACATGAATGTCCCAAACACTCTTCAAAATCCGTAACTTAAGATATAATCATTCCTAAGAAATATGGATCAAATATCACAACTTTGCAATACAAAACACTAAAAAACTAGTCAACATGTCAGGCCTAATAACTTGACCAAATCACCACATAGAATCATGAAATTCATACTGAAACAACTAGAGATATGTATCTCAAAACCCATTAAACCATATTAGCATATCTGCAACAAACTAGTTCTCTGCAACACAGGAATATGTTGACATCAATGACAACAACATATCCTAACAACTCTAACATCCAACATGATCTTCTAAAATCAAACAAGTATATCATTTGAAACTATAGTTGAAATAAAATATTAGTTAGAAGGGGTAATAATGGCACAATCATGGTTAGGAGGGACCTTAATAAGATCTATCTAGACCATGGAGCAAGAGTGAACACAACGAAAGCAAGGCAAGACAATAGAGGCAATGCAAAACTAATTGATTATATCATGAAAAACTGTTTACAATCTGTCGACAACATGCAGGTTACAAGGATTGACTCACTAGCCTGATACAAACATGCTTAATTATAGTCTCAGTCTATATCGGACCTCTTAACCTCAAGATCGATCTTTACAGATCAAAAACATTGCTACTAAAAGTTAAATTATATTGATTTATATGGTATAGAGGAATCTAGGTTGGCCCAAGAAGAATCAAACAATGATAAACATGATAAAACGTGTGAAACACCATGTCGGCCTCTGCCAATAAAAATCCAAAGGAAGAAGTGTGGATCAAAGGGAATGTTGGCCACATGCCAAAGACTGTTGGAAATAATGAACTAGGGCTTTGCAAGATATGGAAAGGATCTACAAGATTCACCAACAACAAATAGATCCAAGCGGTTCCAGCATTCTAAGCATAAAAACTATCTCAGAATCCGGAAGTGAGAACTTGTCAAAAAATGATCCAAACATCTCACAGTTCAAGAATAAGGAAGATAATCATGCTCACAAGAAGAATCCATCTCCGTAAGATCTAGTGAGAAAATGCAAGAGAATGCAGGAAGAAATGCTATAATTGCAAAATAGAAAAATAAATTGAAAATAAATGTATTTGGTTGTTGCAAGGTTTCTAAGAACCAGGGATGCTCCTACATCAAATAACAACATGGGAGCCTCACTTAGTGAGCCTGGGATATAGAATGTGCATTCATGGCATACTAAATAATCCCCTATTATCAAAAAATATTTCCCTAAACTCCTTTTTTTTCACCCCATCCTAATACACGGCCTGAATTGAAAGCCCCCTATTTTCACCAGATATTGTATTTTTTCATAGCCAAATTAAAAAGTCCCTTATTTGCACCGATAGGAAATATATTGTACCCTTATTTTTGGGATATTAAACCTCCCAATATGAATGCACATGATATAATACTACCTAGCCAGAAAATTCCCCATGAATAACAGGTGTTAATAGTAACCTAAGATCTGTCTTGATAAATGTTTATAGACCCGCAACCTGTTGGCAATTTTTCATTGATGTCAACACTAGCTATTTTGGATGCTTTACCAACACCATTCTGGTCCTAATAGGATGATTATTTTTTATTGGCATTATGGATGAATTGATTATGTGTTGCATTGATGTTTTGTCATTGATTTCAACACTAGCTATTATCATTGGTTACCGCCAGATAGGTTTTGGTTACTGGTAGAAGATCTAGTGTTACCGACGTAAGAGACTATTTGTTGGACACTTCCAACATGTTTGGATCCATGGAGTATGTTTGATTACATTCTTTTGGAGAATGTTTTGCTCAGTTGGTATTGAATTGGTAATCAAATGCTATCATACACTCTTGTAAACCCATACCGACATTGGTTTAAGGTTTAACTAGCAAAGGTTTCATTGAGGAATCTTCATAATATGCATAAGAGGTGTTGGTGCAACTTCTAGATGGATTTTAGGATGTTGAAGATGTTATTTGATCATGCTTCAACTACTTGAAGACATTGCTTTGGTGTGGTGGATCCAGAATAGGTCTGGTACCTATCTAGGCTATAGACCGGTAGCATGTTAACGTGTACTCTACACATTACCAGGATGTTTTTGGATGTTCTATGGATTGGTTATTGTTGTTTTGGTCTTAAGTTGACATGGCATATCATTGTAATATGGATTTATGTAATGATATTATTGTAATATCTTTTAGGTGGCTGACCTAATTAGTTTAAGCCTTAAGGTTAGTATAAAATGATGTAAGTTCTCATTGTAGATCATGGGTAATATGTATCATGGTATTTGAATGCAATATAATATGCAAAGGATATTTGGTTGATCATAGGTGATCTAATTGGGATTAAGGGAGAGGTCAAAGACCTCTGGTATTGAGCTTAACCGGGACTATTATTAGGCATGGTAGATGCTATCTCTGACATTTCACTCTATTGGATTATTGTCCATTTATCTTGAGATGGTTATTACATCTCTGTTGTCAGTGAGACTCTTTTATAATGAGTAATACGCTCTAGGCAATGTTCCTTCCTACATGTGTAGACCCCTCATTGTATCACATACTTTCTGCAGAAGTATCATCTGACTGTGGGTAGGCTTCCCACCATGGTTTTTCCCTTTCCAGGTTTTCCATGTAAAAATATTGGTGTTATGTGGTATGGTTGCATTATGTGGATTATCTTCTTTATTATTAAGTTTCATTACTTACTGGTATCTATTTCTACTATTCCGGTACTTAATATTTATGTGATCTAGTTAAAGGTTATTAAGTAGATTAACTAATATAATCTGTTAACAACTGATTCAACCCCCCCCCCCTCTCTGTTGTTCACCAGTTATCCTAACGATTAGTATTAGAACTTTGGTCCTCTTTGGTAGAAGCTTAACCACTTGAGGTAGATCCTATGGTAGTTAACACGTCAAATCCATCGACAATTATTTTCAAAAGAGAAATCCCTAAGCTTGATGGAACAAATTATGTGATATGGAAAATTCGAATGGAGACTCATCTTAGATGTCTTGGCAATGATATTTGGGAGATCATAGAGAAAGGATATACACATTATGATCTGACATCCAACAATCCTACTCCTGCAGACCTGAACAAGAATATTGAAAATGATTGTAGAGTTGGAGAAGCCCTCTTGTGTGCACTTAATGATCAACAAATGATGGGAAAATGCTATGTGAGATAAATTGCAAACTCTGAATGAAGGTGATCCTACTGTCAAAATTGCTAAACTTGATGGTTACCAGGTAAGATATGAAAACTTGAAGATGGAAGATAATGAAAGATTTTTTGTGTTTATGGAACGAGTGAATGAGATTGTTATAGGAATTCAATGTTGTAGAGGATCTCTGAGTGAAGATGAAATAGTTTCCAAATTATTGAGATCCCTTCCATCGGCTTACAAGATGAAGGGAATTTAAATTAATAAGTTGAAAAGAATGGCAAACACTTCAGCTAACAAAGACATTTTGATTGGGAAATTATCTTCTTTTGAATTTGAAGAATTTGGATCTTCTGGAGCTCCAAAGTCTGAACCTGTTGTTCATGCATCATTATCTACTGGCAAAAGTGATTGGAAAGCCTTATATGCAAAAGAATTGGAAGATATGAGGAAAGAAGATGAGGAATTTGATCAACTTGAAGCCTTATTTTCTAGAAGAGTACCTAAAGGACCTACATGAAGTAAGTATGAAGGAAAAGCACCTTTTAAATGTTTTGAATGTAATAAGATTGGTCATTTTGCATCTAGATGTCTTGATAGGAATGCAAGATTTGAATAAAGAGTTAAGAAATCATTTAAGCCTAACCAAAACAGATATAAAATCAAGAAAAGTAAACAATGATACATAGCAGATGAGGTAGGAGTAAGTGATGACTCTCGGGATGATCCGATAGAAGACTTTGTTAGTGGATCTGGCAATGGAAAGGAATGGGTGTTATATGCTTTAAAGGAAGATGAACTTGAACTGGCTATCATGAATGAATAAAAGGCCCTGGCAGCAAAAGTTGAAGATAAGGATGAATGGGTAATTGATAGTGGATGCTCACATAATATGAGTAGAGATAAAAAAATCATTTATGTCCCTCCAAGAATACAATGGCGGTCAAGTTAGATTTGGAGATGGCAAAGCATGTATGATCAAAGGTAGAGGTATTATTTGTTGGCATTATGTGAACCAGTATAAGAACCAGTATGTGGACATAATGACATTGTATGTTGTCATTGATGTCAATATGTTGAAGAGGTGAGAACTGGCATATTTGAGAACCAGTATAACATTGTGAACTGGCACTTGTGCCAAAGTGAAGTGGTGTGTTTGTTCAAGGTGAACTGGCATATGACTATGGGAACTGGCACATGGAAGCTTTGTATACTATCGGCTGGTAGTCTCAACTTCAGGGTTTCCAGTTGAAGTGCTTCAAGCCTGTGTGGCTCAACTGGTGACTTTGTGTGATCAGTTAGCATGGTAACAAAGAATAGATCATGTTGCCATGTAAGCCTTATGCGCGTGAAGGATCTTGCATGAAGAAGATTGTTCCTATCTACCTCGAGAATGTGCAAAGTCTATAAATGGTGAAAACGTGTGTTGGGTTATCAGCCGCCATGAAAGTGGCAAAAAATGAATGATGGAGAATGTCTTGAGATCGGTTCAAGACTGTTGTATTTAATGCAATATGCTCAATGGTTAGGATTGAACTATTTTGAATTTCATAACCTAACAGGTTTAGGGTTTATGGTTTATGCTTTTGACCTATCTGTTTTCTATAAGGTCTAAGTTGTGTTTCTTTCTGAGGTTGCTAGCAAAAGTTGTGTCTATGTATCCAAGTGAAGTGATACAAGATTCTTGCCAGACCAGAAGAGAAAAGTGATACCTGCAAAGTGCAAGTGTAGAAGGTGAAGAGGAGCTAAAATGGATTTGCATTGGCATTGAGTGTTGTTACCAGATCATTTGTAATACCTATTGATCTCTAACCACCTCAACAGTTGAGAAATCCCTTAACAAGGTAGCTTTAACCGGCTTACTATAAATCCTTTAATAGGGTGACTCAAAACCATTGAGTTCTTCAAATCCTCTAACAAGGTAACCATTAATAGGGTTTAACCCTTAACCGGGTGATGTCTAATAGGATCGGTTCCTAACATAACCTATCGTATCAGTCTTTAACCAGACTAGGCTCCTAATAGAGTGGACTTTTAAAGAGTTCAAAATAGCTTGTGGGTATTCATCGCTAGCATGGTTTTTCCTAGTTGGGTTTCCACATGAAAATCTATGTGTCTTGTGTGATGTTTTCATGTGATGATTCAGTCTCCCATGTTTGATAGTAAAACATGTTGATATAGTTGCTAATATGTATATCTTTGATGGTAGATTACTTGTTCATGTATTAGGGTGAAATGGAATGAAGTGTTGGATTGTATGAGAAGATAAGTGTCAACCGGTTTATGCTTGTCTCAGTCAGTCTGGGTTTCATCGATTGTACTCTATCTAAGGAGCGGTGTTACTATTTGTCTGTCAATGCACAGTGTTTGTTGACAAACTGGTTTTAGGAAATGTATTTTTGTCTATACTGATTCACCCCCCCTCTCAGTACCCGTTTGGTACTATTTGTTCATCATTAAATTATCAATTGGTATCAGAGCATCCTCCAGGTCCTCTATGTTATAAGCTTAACCGTTTGAGGTAAAGATCCCAGTCAAATGATGAAGAGGGAAGGTCCAACATTTAACAAAGAAAATTTTAGTATGTGGAAAGATAGAATGAAGATATACATCAGAAGCATGGGTGCTCAACACTGGAGCTATGTTGAGAATGCCTATGTTGCCCCTACCAATAATCTCACCGATGACCAAAAGAGAGAGATGCAGGAGAATGGGCAAGTCATGGAAGCCCTAATTAGTAGTTTATCTGACATTGAGTTTATTATGTCCAAGATAAGGTAAATCCCAAAGAGGTATGGGATACTCTTGAAAATATCTATGGCAGTGATGAGCATGTAAAACAAGCTAAGGAAGAAAGCCTTAGAAGGAAGTTTGAAGACATGCGGATGATTGAAGGTGAGACCATTCAACAATATGGAATAAGAATCAAAACCATTGTTGGTGATATCAAGAGTGCAGGTGGTAAAATGGAAGATTCCACTGTGGTAAGCAAAGTCCTAAGATCCCTATTGCTAGTCTATGCAATAAGGGTTGCTGCTATTCAGGAGTTGAGATCAATAGACAAGACTAAGGTATCCCTAGACTCCATCATTGCTAAGTTGATAGCCTATGAGCTAAATAGTTTTGATGCTAGTGTTCAAAAGACTAAATCAGCGTTTAAAACTTCTGTTGTATCATCCAGAAAAGGAAAAGAAGCAAGAACCAGTGATGAAACAAGATAGGGCAGAGTAATGGACGATGAGGAGTTTCTAATGGAATTTGAAGCTCTTCTTGCTAGGAAAATTCCTAAAGGAACTAGTAAATACAGAGGTAAGCTCCCTTTGAGATGTTTCTCTTGCAACCGGATAGGACATATTGTTGTAAATTGTCCTAATGGTGACAACAAGTACAAACCGGAAAGGTTCAAGAAATTCAAAGGAGGAAACCGGAGAAACTATTTTCTGGCAGTTGATGAAGGTGTCATAGACGAGGAATCAGAAGATGAAGAAAATGAAGATATTGTGTTTTTTGCTATCAAGGAAGATGTGTCAGACAAGAAGGCTCTTGTCTCCCACTTTGATAATTCCATTGAGTGGATTATTGATAGTGGTTGTTCTCACCATATAACTGGTGACCGGAGCAAGTTTCTATCCTTGAAAGAATATGATGGTGGTGTGGTTCACTTTGGTAATGATGCACAATGCATGGTCAAAGGCAGAGTGTCCATCTCTCTGAATGGAAAAAGCAATGTTGATAATGTGTATTAGGTTTATGGTCTCAGACACAACCTTCTAAGTGTTGCCTAGCTAAATGATAGTGGTCTCACTCTAGAATTCAAGAATGGAGTGTGCAGAATCAAAGGAAAGAATGGTGAATTGGTGGCCACCGACATGCAGACCAAAAGGTAACCTATTTCAGTTGAATGCAAATATTAGTACATGTCTTATGGCCAAGTTTGATGACAGCTGGACATGGCATAGAAGACTCTGTCATGTAAATTTTGATAACATTATGAAGGCCAGTAAGATCAAGGTAGTTAGAGGGTTGTCGGTGCTAAGAAAACTGGAAAATGCCCTGTGCAGAGAATGTCAACTGGGGAAAATGTCTTCCTCAACCTTCAAAGGTAAACCTTTCATTGCTGACAATTTACTTGATCTTGTGCATACTGATTTGTGCGGTCCTATGAAAACTAGGAGTGTGCAGAGTGATAGGTACTTCATGATTCTCACTGATGACTGCTCAAGAATGATGTGGGTCACATTCTTGAAAGATAAGTCTGAATCTTTTGGAAAGTTGAAAGCTTTTAGAGCATTAGTGGAGAAGGAAGCGGTAAAAGGATCAAGTGCCTTAGAACTGATCAAGGAGGGGAATTCACCTCCAATGAATTCAATAATTACTATGAAGAACATGGCATCAAGAGACAACTGTCTACCCCTTGGACTCCACAATAGAATGGCCTAGTAGAGAGGAATAACCGACCAATGGTCGAAGCAGCAAGAACAATGTTGTTTCAAGGAAAGGTCGCTCACACCTTTTGGAGAGAAGCGGTGAGCAATGGAGTCTACACAATGAACCGGGTACGCATCAAGAAAGGTAAGGATAAAACTCCTTATGAGTATTGGACCGGTAAGACACATGTTGTTAGCTACTTTAGAGTGTTTGGTAGCAAGTGTTACATCAAGAGGAGTGAACACCAGAGAAAATTTGATGCGAAATGTGATGAGGGAATATTCCTAGGGTATTCCACCAAGAGAAAAGCTCTCAAGTGTTTCAATAATAGGACTCAGAGAATTATTAAAAGTATCAATGTAAGAGTTGATGAAACCTCTGAGAAAACTAAGGAAACTGGCAGTGAGAAAGGGGTAAATGAACCGGTTGTTAGTCAGCCAAGTACCAGTAATAGTGTTCCTACACTGGTAGATGTAGATGCTGATATTGATGGAGATGAGGATGAAGAAGAAAAGAAAGAGAAATCTATCAAGACCATTCCTTGGTATGTCAAGTTGAATCATGATCCTAAGCAAATCATAGGAGATAAGGATGTAGGAATCCTTATAAGAAGAAAGGTCATAGAAAACTCATGTTTGATCTCTGAATTTGAGCCCAAATCATTAAAAGAGGCACATAAAGATGAAGATTGGATCAAGGCAATGGAAGAGGAACTTGACCAGATAGAGAAAAATGGTACATGGTCTTTGGTACCCAGACCGGAGCATAAAAATGTCATCGGTACCAAATGGGTCTTCAGATATAAGTTGAATGAGGATGGCACAATGATTAGGAACAAATCCAGATTGGTGTGCAAAGGATATGCCTAAGAAGAAGGAGAAGACTATGGAGAAACCTTTTCTCCTGTAGCCAAATTGGAAGGAGTTTGTATGCTCCTTGCATATGCACCTTTTAAAGGATTCAAAGTATATCAAATGGATGTAAAATCTGCATTCCTAAATGGTGTGCTTGAAGAGGAGGTGTATATAGAGCAACTAGATGGGTTTGCCTTATCTGAAGACAGTGACATGGTGTGTAGGCTACATAAAGCCTTATATGGTCTAAAGCAGGCACCTAGAGCATGGTATGAACATCTGCACTCCCATCTAGTGAAAATTGGATTTGAGAGAACAAGTGAAGATAGCAATATCTACTTGAAAACTGAAGGAGATCAGATTTTGATCTGCGAGGTATTTGTTGATGACATTATCTTTGGTGGAGATGACAAGATGAGTCATGAGTTTGCAGATGAGATGAAGGAGTTTGAGATGTCACTCATAGGGGAGATTAAGTTCTTCATTGGACTACATATTCAATAGATGAAAGATGGAATCTTTATCAATCAGTCCAAGTATGTCAAAGAGGTGTTCAAGACCTTTGGCATGGAAGATAGCAAACCGGTTGGTACACCAATGGTGACCGGTTGTAAACTATCCAAAGAGGATGACTCAGCATTGGCTAATGAGAAGGAATACCGATCAATGATTGGTAAATTGCATTATGTAGTACATAGAAGACTGGATATTGCACATGTAGTTGGCATTATTGCAAGGTTCTTGAAAATTCCAAGAGAATCCCAATTGGTTGCAGTTAAGTGGATTCTTATGTATCTAAAGTAAACAGTTGACTATGGATTGTTGTATCCATGTAGCAATGCTTTCAACCTGAAAGTATTCACAGATGTTGATTGGGCTGGTAATGTGGACAACTGAAAGAGAACAACCGGTGGTGCATTCTTTCTTGGTGGTAGACTGGTCTCATGGATGAGTAAGAAGTAGAGTTGTATCTCTCAGTCTATAGTGGAAGCGGAGTATGTTGCAGCTTTCATGAACTACACATAGACAATCTGGATGAAGCATGTATTAAATGGCTTCAAAGTTCCTATATCTGAACTGGTAAGCATATTGTGTGATAACACAAGTGCTATCAATATTTTAGAGAATCTGGTTTTACATTCCAGAACCAAACATTTTGAGCTTAATTATCATTTCTTGAGGGAAAAGGTTCAAAACAAAGAGATTGCACTGGAACATGTTTCCAGTAAGGAGTAGTTAGCAAACATATTCACCAAGCCTCTCCCAAAGGCTACTTTTATGTACTTAAGAGGTGAATTAGGGGTACTGCCCCTTCAGGAGGTGAACTAAAGGTATTTGCTCCAGATCAGTCCAGTATTGCATAGTCAATTTTTTTTGGATTGATGTGTTGAAGGATGCTACTTCTCAGGGGGAGCAGCATAATGGAACAGGGAAGCTTGTGCCTCTACTTTGGCATTATTGTCAAAGGGGAAGAAGATGTGAAGCAGAGAAGATATCTGCAAAATTTTGGGGAGAAGATGTGAAGCGGTGAGATATCTTTGTATATTGCCATCAATGACAAAGGGGGATATTATTAGCATTATGTGAACTAGTATAAGAACCAGTATGTGGACATAATGACATTGTATGTTGTCATTGATGTCAATATGCTAAAGAGGTGAGAACCGACATATGTGAAAACCATTATAACACTGTGAACCGACATTTGTGCCACAGTGAAGTAGTGTGTTTGTTCAAGGTGAACCAACATATGACTATGGGAACCAGCACATGAAAGCTTTGTATGACAACCAGTTGGTAGTCTAAACTTCAGGGTTTTCAGTTGAAGTGCTTCAAGTCTATGTGGCTGAATCGGTGACTTTGTGTGATGTTTTAGCATGGTAACGAAGAATAGATCAGGTTGCCACATAAACCTTATGTGCGTGAAGGACCTTGCATGAAGAAGATCATTCCTATCTACCTCGAGAATGTGCAAAGTCTATAAATGGTGAAAATGTGTGATGGGTTATCACCGCCATGAAAGCGGTGGAAAATGAATGATGGAGAATGTATTGAGATTAGTTCAAGACTGTTGCATTTAATGCAATATGCTCAATGGTCAGGATTGAACCATTTTGAATTGCTTAACCTAACAAGTTTAGGGTTTAGGGTATATGCTTTCGACCTATCTATTTTCTATAAGGTCTAAGTTGTGTTTCTTTCTGAGGTTGTTGGCAAAAGTTGTGTGTGTGTATCCAAGTGAAGTGATACAAGACTCTTGCCAGACCAGAGGAGAAAAGTGATACCTGCAAAGTGTAAGTGCAAAAAGTGAAGAGGAGCTAAAATGGATCTGCATTGGCATTAAGTGTTGTTACCAGATCATTTGTAATACCTATTGATCTCTAACCACCTCAACAGTTGAGAAATCCCTTAACAGGGTAGCTTTAACCGGCTTACTGTAAATCCTTTAACAGGGTGACTCAAAACCATTGAGTTCTTGAAATCTTCTAACAAGGTAACCTTTAATAGGGTTTAACCCTTAACCGGGTATTCTAGCCATCCCTTAATCAAGTGATCCCTAACAGGATCGGTTCCTAACAGAACCTATTGTATCAGTCTTTAACCGGACTAGGCTACTAACAGAGCAGACTTCTAAAGAGTTCAAAACAGCTTGTGGGTATTCATCCCCACTGTGGTTTTTCCTAATTGGGTTTCCACATGAAAATCTGTGTGTCTTGTGTGATGTTTTCATGTGATGATTCACTGTCTCATGTCTAACAGTAAAACATGTTGATCTAGTTGCTTATATGTATATCTTTGATGGTAGACTACTTGTTCATGTATTAGGGTGAAATGAAATGAAGTGTTGGATTGTATGAGAAGATAAGTGTCAACCGGTTTATGCTTGTCTCAGTCAGTCTAGGTTTCATCGGTTGTACTCTATCTAAGGACCGGTGTTACTGTTTGTCTGTCAATGCACAGTGTCTGCTGACAAACCGGTTTTAGGAAATGTATTTTTGTCTGTACTGATTCACCCCCCCTCTCAGTACTAGTTTGGTACTATTTGTTCATCATTAAGTTATCATTATTTCTCTAGATGACAAGCATAATACTGATAATGTCTATTATGTAGAAGGTTTAAAGCATAATCTTTTGAGTGTTGGTCAATTGGTGGACAAGGGTATCCAACTTCAGCTGAAAGATAGAAAATGTAAAATCATTAACAAGACTGGTTTGGAGATTGCAACCGATATTCAGACTAGAGGTAATACCTTTCACTTGAACACTAGTAATAAGACATGTTTGATTTCTCATATTGATGAGAGTTGGTTATGGCATAAGAGGTTGTGTCATGTTAATTTTGATTGTATTGTTAAGATCAGTTCAACTAAGGCAGTTAGAGATATACCTAAGATTATGAAGCCTCATAATCTGATATGTAAGGAATATCAATTGGGGAAGCAAGTTAGAAATTATTTTAAGAGCATACTATTAGCATTATGTGAACCGGCATGAAGACATAATGATATTGTATGTTGTCATTGATGTCAATATGAGGCATAGTGTAAAACAGCACATGTGATAAGTAAAGAGAGAGGAACTAGCATATGTGTGAACCGGTTTCAATGCCAAAGTGAAGTGACATATTTGTTCAAAGATGAACTGGCATGTAGTTATGGGAACCAGCACATGGAAGCACTCTATGACTACTGGTTGGTAGGCAGCTTCCACTTCGGGGTTTTCAGTTGGAGTACCTCAAGTCTGTGTGACCCAATCGGTGATCCTTGTGTGATAAGTTAGTGGTATGATGGAGGAGAGATCATGTTGCCATGTAAGCTCTGTGTGCGTGAAGGATCTTGCATGAAGATGACTATTCCTATCTACCTTAGGAATGTGCGAAGTCTATCAAATGGTGATAACGTGTGATGGGTTATCAGTGGCCATGAAAATGGTGGATAATGGATGATGGAGAATGTCTTGAGATTGATTCAAGACTGGTGCATTTAATGCAGTATGATTCAATGGTCAGGATCGAACCATTTTGAATTGCTCAACATGACAGGTTTAGGGTTTAGGATTTTTGCTACCGACCTGTATGTTTCCTATAAGGTCAATGTTGGGTTTCTATATGAGGTAATTGGCAAAAGTTGTGAGTGTGTATCCAAGGGAAGTGATATGTGATTCTTACTAGACCAAAGGAGAGAAGAGATATCTGCAAAGTGAATGTGCAGAAGGTGAAGAGGTGCCAAAACAGATCTGCATGAGCATTGAGTACTGTTAACAAATCATTGTAATAGCTGTTGATCTCTAACCACTTCAACAGTTGTAAAATCCCGTAACAGGGTAGCCTTAACTGGCTTCATTCAAAATCCCTTCAATCGGGTGGTCTTAATTGGCTTGTTTCAAATCCCTTAACTGAGTAACTCGAGGCTAATGAGTTCTGAGAAGCTAGAGAAGCTTAGGAGATTCTTTTAGCTATTAAGTTCTTAAAATCCTCTAACAAGGTGACCCTACCAGGTTTAACCCTTAACCAGGTGATCCCTAACAGGATCGGTTCCTACCAGAACCAATTGTAATGTCCTTAACCGGATAAGGCTCCTAACAAAGAAGACTTCCAAAGAGCTCAAAAAGCAGCTTGTGGGTATTCATCCCCACTGTGGTTTTTCCCAGTTGGGTTTCCACATGAAAAATATGTGTGTCATATGAAATGGTTTTGTCTTGTGATGCTTTATTTTATCTGTTAAGCACATGAAGGTTCTATGTTTTATGCCTATCTATAAAACATATTGAACTCACTGTTGTGAAGATCTGATGGTTAAGTTTTCTTGTATATGCATGAGAATATAATGATATTGTGGTATTGAGCTAAGAGGAAAGCTTATTGAGTGACCGGTTCATGACTGATTGAGCTATACTGGATCTTACCGGTTGCACTCTGTTTTACCGGTATCCCTATTTATTAGTCATTTGGAGTATTTGCTGTCAAACCGGTTTTGGACTGATATTTGTGTTTGTACTAATTCACCCTCCCTCTTAGTACCGGTTTGGTACTAGTGGTTCATCATTGAGTTATCAATTGGTATCAGAGCTCTCCAGGTCCTCTGTGTTGTAAGCTTAACCACTTGAGGAAAAGATTATAGTCAAATGATGAAGAGGGAAGGTCCAAAGTTTAACAGGGAAAATTTTAGTATATGGAAAGATAGGATGAAGATATTCATCAAAAGCATGGGTGTTTAACACTGGAGTTATGTTGAAAATGTATATGTTGTTCCTACCAATACTCTCACTGATGACCAAAAGAGAGAGATACAAGAAAATGGGCAAGTCATGGAAGCCCTCATCAGTAGCCTATCTAACATTGAATTTATTGATGTTCAAGACAAGGCAAATCCCAAAGAGGTATGGGATGCTCTTGAAAATATCTATGGTGGTGATGAGCATGTAAAATAGGCCAAGGAAGACAGATTGAGAGGAAAGTTTGAAGACATGCGGATGGTTGAAGGAGAGATCATTCAGCAGTATGGAATAAGAATCAAAACAGTTGTTGGAGAAATAAAGAGTGTAGGTGGCAAAATAGAAGATTCCACTATGGTAAGTAAAGTCCTAAGATCCCTGTTGCCAGTCTATGCAATAAGGGTTGCTGCTATTCAGGAGCTAAGATCAATAGACAAGTCTAAGGCATCCTTGGACTCCATCATAGCCAAGTTGATAGCCTATGAGCTGAACTGTTTTGATGGTAGTGTTCAAAAGACAAAATCAGCTTTTAAAGCTTCTGCTATACCATCCAAAAAAGGAAAAGAGACTAGCACTAGTGGGGAACCTAATCAGAATAGAGAAATGAAGGATGAAGAGTTTCTGATGGAATTTGAAGCTCTTCTTGCCAGCAGATTTCCAAAAGGAACTAGTAAATATAAAGGTAAGCTTCCTTTGAAATGTTTCTCCTATAATCGGATAGGACATATTGCTATGAACTATCCTAATAGTGATAACAAGGATAAACTGGAAAGGTTCAAGAAATTCAAAGGAGGAAACTGGAGAAATTGTTTTGTGGCAGTTGATGAAGGTGTCACCAATGAGGAATCAGAAGATGAAGAGAATGAGGACATTGTGTTTATTGTTGTAAAGGAAGATGTGGCAAACAAGAAGGCTCTTGTCTCCTGGTTTGATGATTCCAATGAGTGAATCATTGACAATGGTTGTTCTCACCATATGACTGGTGACCAGAGCAAGTTTCTATCCTTAGAGGAGTATGATGGTGGTGTGGTTCACTTTGGCAATAATGCACCTTGCATGGTCAAAGGCACAGGGTCCATCTCTTTGAATGGAAAGAGTAGTGCTGACAATGTGTACTGGGTTAATGGTCTTAGAAACAACCTTCTAAGTGTTGCCCAGCTAAATGACAGTGGTCTCACTCTACAATTCAAGAATGGAATTTGCAAAATCAAAGGTAAAGATGGTAAATTGGTAGCCACTGGCATGTAGACTAAAGGTAACCTATTTCATCTGAATGCAAATATAAGTACATGTCTTATGGCTAAGATTGATGATAGCTAGGTATGGTATAGGAGATTCTGCCATGTGAACTTTGACAATATTGTGAAGGCTAGTAAGATCAAGGCAGTTAGAGGGTTGCCGATGTTGAGAAAACCAGATAATACCCTATGTAGAGAATGTCAATTCGGGAAAATGTCTTCCTCAACCTTTAAAGCTAAATCTTTCACTACTGGCAACTTGCTTGATCTTGTGCATACTGATTTATGTGGTCCTATGAAAACTAGAAGTGTGCAGGGTGATAGATACTTCATGATTCTCACGGATGACTGCTCAAGAATAATGTGGGTCACATTCTTGAAAGACAAGTCTGAAGCTTTTGGGAAATTCAAAGCTTTCAGAGCATTAGTGGAGAAGGAAAGCAGTAAAAGGATCAAATGTCTAAGAACTGATCAAGGAGGGGAATTCACTTCAAGTGAATTCAACAAGTATTGTGAAGAATTTGGCATCAAGAGACAGCTGTCTGCCCCCCGGACTCCACCACAGAATGGCCTAGTAGAGAGGAATAACTAGACTATGGTTGAAGCAGCTAGAACCATGTTGATCCAAGGAAAGGTTGCTCACACCTTTTGGAGAGAAGTGGTGAGCACAACAGTCTACACTATGAACCAGGTACTCATCAAAAAGGGTAAGGACAAAACTCCTTATGAGTATTGGACTTGTAAGACACCTATGGTTAACTATTTTAAGGTATTTGGTAGCAAATGTTACATCAATAGGAGTGAACATCAAGGCAAATTTGAAGCTAAATGTGATGAAGGAATATTTCTAGGATATTCCACCAAGAGTAAAGCTTTCAAGTGCTACAACAATAGGACTCAAAAAATTATGGAAAGCATCAATGTAAGAGTTGATGAATCCTCTGAGAAGACTGAGAAATCTGGCAGTGAGAAAGTTATAAATGAACTGGTTGCAACCTTGTAGGAACCAGTTGTCAGTCAACCTAGTACCAATAATAGTTTTCCTGAACCAGTGAATGCTGATACTGATGAAGATGAGGATGAAGAAGAAAAGCAAGAAGAACCAGTTAAGACCATTCCTCGGTATGTCAAGTTGAATCATAATCCCAAGTAGATCATAGGTGATAAGGATGCAAGATTCCTTACTAGAAGAAAGATCAAAGAAAAATCATGTATGATCTCTGAATTTAAGCCTAAGTCATTCAAAGAGGCTCATAAAGATGAAGACTAGATCAAGGTAATGGAAGAAGAAATTGACTAGATAGAGAAAAATGGTACATGGTCCTTGGTACGCAGACCAGAGCATAAAAATCTCATTGGCACCAAATGGGTGTTTAGAAATAAGTTGAATGAGGATGGCACAGTGATTCAGAATAAAGCCAGACTGGTATGCAAAGGATATGCTCAAGAAGAAGGTGAAGACTATGGGGAAACCTTTCCTCCTCCGGCCAGATTGGAAGGAGTTTGTATGCTTCTTGCATATGCATCTTTTAAGAGGTTCAAGGTATATCAAATGGATGTAAAATCTGCATTCCTAAATGGTGTACTTGAAGAGGAGGTGTATATTGAGCAACCAGATGGATTTACCCTATCTAAAGATAGTGACATGGTATGTAGGCTACATAAAGCATTATATGGTCTAAAGCAAGAACCTAGGGTATGGTATGAGCACCTACATTCCCATCTTGTGAAGATTGGATTTGAGAGAACAAGTGAAGATAGCAATATCTACTTGAAGTCTGAAGGAGATCAGATTCTGATCTGTGAAGTTTTTGTTGATGACATCATCCTTGGTGGAGATGACAAGATGAGTCATGAGTTTGCTAATAAGATGAAGAAAGAGTTTGAGATGTCACTCATAGGGGAGATTAAGTTCTTCATTGGACTGCAGATTCAGCAAATGAAAGATGGAATCTTCATCACTCAGTCCAAATATGTCAAAGAGGTGTTGAAGACTTTTGGCATGGAAGATAGCAAACCGGCTGGTACACCAATGGTGACCGGTTGCAAATTGAAAAAGGAGGATGATTCTGCACTGGTTGATGAGAAGGAATACCAGTCAATGATTGGTAAGTTGCTTTATGTAGTGCATAGCAGACCGGATATTGTACATGTAGTTGGTATCACTGCAAGGTTCCAAAAGAGTCCAAGAGAATCTCACTTGACTGTAGTCAAGCGGATTCTTAGGTATTTGAAGGGAACAATTGACTATGGATTGTGGTACCCATACAACAATAATTTCAATCTGAAAGTATTCATAGATACTGATTGGGCTAGTAATGTGGATGACCGAAAGAGCACAACTGGTGGTGCATTCTTTCTCGGTGGTAGACTGGTCTCATGGATGAGTAAAAAGCAGAGTTGTATCTCTCAGACTACAGTGGAAGCGGAGTATGTTGTAGCTTTCATGAACTGCACTGAGACAATCTGGATGAAGCATGTACTGGAAGGATTCAAGATCCCTATATCTTAACTGGTAAGTATATTCTATGATAACACAAGTGCTATCAATATATCAAAGAATCTGGTTTTACATTCTAGATCCAAGTATTTTGAGCTTAAGTATCATTTCTTGAGGGAAAAGGTTCAGAATAAAGAGATTGCACTGGAGCATGTATCCAGTAAAGAGTAGTTAGCAGACATATTCACCAAGCCTCTCTCAAAGACAACATTTGTGCATTTGAGAGGTAAATTAGGGGTATTGCCCCTTCAAGAGGTGAACTAAAAGTGATTGTTCCACATCAATCAGGTACTAAAAAGACAAATCTTTTGTTGAGTGGTGTGTTTATGGATGCTACTCCTCAGGGGGAGCAACATGATGAAACAATATTGTTTGTACCTCCACTTTGGTATTATTGTCAAAGGTGGAGAAGGAGTGAAACAAAAAGATATCTACAACAAATGGGGAGAAGATGTGAAGCAGAGAAGATATCTTTTGTATATTGCTATCAATGCCAAAGAGGGAGATTGTTGGCATTATGTGAACCGGCATGAAGACATAATGATATTGTATGTTATCATTGATGTCAATATGAGACATAGTGTGAACTGACACATGTGATAAGTAAAGAGAGAGGAACTAGCATATGTGTGAACCGGTTTATATGCCAAAGTGAAGTGGCATATTTGTTCAAAGATGAACCAGCATGTAGTTATGGGAACCAGCACATGGAAGCACTGTATGACTACCGGTTGGTAGGCAGCTTCCTCTTTGGGGTTTTTGGTTGGAGTACCTCAAGTCTATGTGACTCAATCGGTGATCCTTGTGTGATGAGTTAGCAGTATGATGGATGAGAGATCATGTTACCACGTAAGCTCTGTGCGCGTGAAGGATCTTGCATGAAGATGACTATTCCTATCTACCTCAGGAATGTGCAAAGTCTGTCAAATAGTGATAGTGCATGATGGGTTATCAGCTGCCATGAAAATGGTGGATAATGGATGATAGAGAATGTCTTGAGATCGATTCAAGACTAGTGCATTTAATGCAGTATGATTCAACAGTCAGGATCGAACTGTTTTGAATTGCTCAACATGACAGGTTTAGGGTCTAGGGTTTTTGCTACTGACCTATATGTTTCTTATAAGGTCGATGTTGGGTTTCTGTCTGAGATTGTTGGCAAAAGTTGTGAGTGTGTATCCAAGGGAAGTGATACGTGATTCTTGCCAGACCAAAGGAGAGAAGAGATATCTACAAAGTGAATGTGTAGAAGGTGAAGAGGTGCCAAAATGGATCTACATTAGCATTGAGTGCTATTAATAGATCATTGTAATACCTGTTGATCTCTAACCACTTCAATAGTTGTAAAATCCCCTAACAAGGTAGCCTTAACTGGCTTCATTAAAAATCCCTTAAGTCGGGTGGTCTTAATCAGCTTGTTTCAAATCCCTTAACTGGGTAACTCGAGGCTAATGAGTTCTAAGAAGCTAGACAAGCTTAGGAGATCCTTTCAGCTATTGAGTTCTTAAAATCCTCTAACAAGGTGACCCTACTGGGTTTAACCCTTAATCAGGTGATCCCTAATAGGATCAGTTCCTACCAGAACCAATTGTAATGTCCTTAACCAGATAAGGCTCCTAATAGAGCGGACTTCCAAAGAGTTCAAAAAGCAACTTGTGGGCATTCATCCCAACTATGGTTTTTCCCAGTTGGGTTTCCACGTGAAAAATATGTGTGTCATGTGAAATGATTTTGTCTTGTGATGCTTTATTTATCTATTAAGCACATGAAGGTTCTATGTTTTATCCCTATCTATAAAACATATTAAACTCACTGTTGTGAAGATCTAATGGTTAAGTTTTCTTGTTTATGCATGAGAATATAATGATATAGTGGTATTGAGCTAAGAGGAAAGCTTATTGA
Source organism: Cryptomeria japonica (assembly GCF_030272615.1). NCBI lineage: Eukaryota > Viridiplantae > Streptophyta > Pinopsida > Cupressales > Cupressaceae > Cryptomeria > Cryptomeria japonica. Next base: position 753,636,042 of record NC_081407.1, on the reverse strand, counting down.
GTGACTAGTTCATGACTGATTGAGCTATACTAGATGTTACCAGTATCCTTGTTTATCAGTCATTTGGAGTATTTGCTGTCAAACTGGTTTTGGACTGATATTTGTGTTTTTACTGATTCACCCCCCTCTCAGCACCGGTTTGGTACTAGTGGTTCATCATTGAGCTATCAATTGGTATCAGAGCTCTTTAGGTCCTCTGTGTTGTAAGCTTAACTGCTTGAGGAAAAGATCCTAGTCAAATGATGAAGAGGGAAGGTCCATAGTTTAACAGGGAAAATTTTGGTATATGGAAAGATAGGATGAAGATATTCATCAAAAGCATGGGTGTTCAACACCGGAGTTATGTTGAAAATGTATATGTTGTTCCTACCGGTACTCTCACCGATGACCAAAAGAGAGAGATACAAGAAAATGGGCAAGTCATGGAAGCCCTCATGAGTAGCCTATCTGACATTGAATTTATTGATGTTCAAGACAAGGCAAATCCCAAAGAGGTATGTGATGCTCTTGAAAATATCTATGGTGGTGATGAGCATGTAAAACAGGCCAAGGAAGAGAGATTGACAAGAAAGTTTGAAGACATGTGGATGGTTGAAGGAGAGACCATTCAACAGTATGGAATACGAATCAAAACAGTTGTTGGAGAAATAAAGAATGCAGGTGGCAAAATAGAAGATTCCACTATGGTAAGTAAAGTCCTGAGATCCCTGTTGCCAATCTATGCAATAAGGGTTGCTGCTATTTAGGAACTGAGATCACTAGACAAGTCTAAGGCATCCTTGGACTCCATCATAGCCAAGTTGACAGCCTATGAGCTGAACAGTTTTGATGGTAGTGTTCAAAAGACAAAATCAGCTTTTAAAGCTTCTGCTATACCATCCAGAAAAGGAAAAGAGACTAGCACTAGTGGGGAACCTAATCAGAATAGAGAAATGAAGGATGAAGAGTTTCTGATGGAATTTGAAGCTCTTCTTGCCAGGAGATTTCCAAAAGGAACCGATAAATATAAAGGTAAGCATCCTTTCAAATTTTTCTGCTGTAACCAGATAGGACATATTTCTATGAACTATCCTAATAGTGATAACAAGGATAAACCGGAAAGGTTCAAGAAATTCAAAGGAGGAAACCGGAGAAATTATTTTGTGGTAGTTGATGAAGGTGTCACAGATGAGGAATCAGAAGATGAAGAGAATGAAGACATTGTGTTTATTGTTGTAAAGGAAGATGTGGCAGACAAGAAGGCTCTTGTCTCCTGGTTTGATGATTCCAATGAGTGGATCATTGACAGTGGCTATTCTCACCATATGACTGGTGACCAGAGCAAGTTTCTATCCTGAGAGGAGTATGATGGTGGTGTGGTTCGCTTTGGCAATAATGCACCTTGCATGGTCAAAGGCAGAGGGTCCATCTCTTTGAATGTAAATAGTAGTGTTGACAATGTGTATTGGGTTGATGGTCTCAAACACAACAATCTAAGTGTTGCCTAGCTAAATGACAGTGGTCTCACTCTACAATTCAGGAATGGAATTTGCAAAATCAAAGGTAAAGATGGTAAATTGGTAGCCACCGACATGCAGACTAAAGGTAACCTATTTCATTTGAATGCAAATATAAGTACATGTCTTATGGCTAAGATTGATGATAGCCGGATATGGCATAGGAAATTTTGCCATGTGAACTTTGACAATATTGTGAAGGCTAGTAAGATCAAGGCAGTTAGAGGGTTGCCGGTGTTGAGCAAACTGGATAATACCCTATGTAGAGAATGTCAATTCAGTAAAATGTCTTCCTCAACCTTTAAAGGTAAATCTTTCACTACTGACAACTTGCTTGATCTTGTGCATACTGATTTATGTCGTCCTATGAAAACTAGAAGTGTATAGGGTGATAGGTACTTCATGAGTCTCATGGATGACTGCTCAAGAATGATGTGGGTCACATTCTTGAAAGACAAGTCTGAAGCTTTTGGGAAATTCAAAGCTTTCAGAGCATTAGTGGAGAAGGAAAGTGGTAAAAGGATCAAATGTCTAAGAACTGATCAAGGAGGGTAATTCACTTCAAGTGAATTCAACAAGTATTGTGAAGAATTTGGCATCAAGAGACAACTATCTGCCCCTCGGTCTCCATAGCAGAATGGCCTAGTAGAGAGGAATAACCAGACTGTGGTTTAAGTAGGTAGAACCATGTTGATCCAAGGAAAGGTTGCTCAGACCTTTTGCAGAGAAGTAGTGAGCACAACAGTCTACACTATGAACCGGGTACTCATCAAAAAGGGTAAGGACAAAACTCCTCATGAGTATTGGACCGGTAAGACACCTATGGTTAACTACTTTAAGGTATTTGGTAGCAAATGTTACATCAAGAGGAGTGAACATTAGGGCAAATTTGAAGCTAAATGTGATGAAGGAATATTTCTAGGATATTCCACCAAGTGTAAAGCTTTCAAGTGCTACAACAATAGGACTCAGAAAATTATGGAAAGCATCAATGTAAGAGTTGATGAATCCTTTGAGAAGACTGAGAAAACCAATAGTGAGCAAGTTGTAAATGAACCGGTTGCAACCTTTTGGGAACTAATTGTTTATCAACCTAGTACCAGTAATAGTGTTTCTGAACTGGTGAATGCTAGTACTGATGAAGATGACGATGAAGAAGAAAAGAAAGAAGAACCAGTTAAGACCATTCCTCGGTATGTCAAGTTGAATCATGATCCCAAGCAAATAATAGGTGATAAGGATGCAGGAATCCTTACTAGAAGAAATATTAGAGAAAACTCATGTATGATCTCTGAATTTTAGCCTAAGTCATTCAAAGAGGCTCATAAAGATGAAGACTAGATCAAGGCAATGTAAAAAGAACTTGACCAGATAGAGAAAAATGGTACATGGTCCTTGGTACCTAGACCAAAGCATAAAAATGTCATTGGCACCAAATGGGTGTTCAGAAATAAGTTGAATGAGGATGGCACAGTGATTAGGAGTAAAGCCAAACTGGTATGCAAAGGATATGCTCAAGAAGAAGGTGAAGACTATGGGGAAACCTTTCCTCCTCCGGCCAGATTGGAAGGAGTTTGTATGCTTCTTACATATGCAGCTTTTAAGAGGTTCAAGGTATATCAAATGGATGTAAAATCTGCATTCCTAAATGGTGTACTTGAAGAGGAGGTGTATATTGAGCAATTAGATGGGTTTACCCTATCTAAAGATAGTGACATGGTATGTAGGCTACAAAAAGCATTATATGGTCTAAAGCAAGCACCTAGGGCATGGTATGAGTGCCTACATTCCCATCTTGTGAAGATTGGATTTGAGAGAACAAGTGAAGATAGCAATATCTACTTGAAGTTTGAAGGAGATTAGATTCTGATCTATGAAGTTTTTGTTGATGACATCATCTTTGGTGGAGATGACAAGATGAGTCATGAGTTTGTTGATGAGATGAAGAAAGAGTTTGAGATGTCACTCATAGGGGAGATTAATTTCTTCATTGGACTACAGATTCAGCATATGAAAGATGGAATCTTCATCACTCAATCCAAATATGTCAAAGAGGTGTTGAAGACTTTTGGCATGGAAGATAGCAAACCGGTTGGTACACCAATGGTGACCAGTTCCAAATTGACAAAGGAGGATGATTCAACACTGGTTGATGAGAAGGAATACTGGTCAATGATTGGTAAGTTGCATTATGTAGTGCATAGTAGATTGGATATTGCACATATAGTTGGCATCACTGCAAGGTTCCAGAAGAGTCCAAGAGAATCTCACTTGAGTGTGGTCAAGCAGATTCTTAGGTATCTGAAGGGAATAGTTGACTATGGATTGTGGTACCCATATAGCAATAATTTCAATCTAAAAGTATTCACAAATGCTTATTGGGCCGGTAATGTGGATGAACAGAAGAGCACAACCAATGGTGCATTCTTTCTCAGTGGTAGACTGGTCTCATGGATGAATAAAAAGCAGAGATGTATCTCTCAATCTATAGCGGAAGCGGAGTATGTTGCAGCTTTCATGAACTGCACTATCCCTGTATTTGAACTGGTAAGTATATTATGTGATAACACAAATGCTATCAATATATCAAAGAATCCGGTTTTAAATTCTAGAACCAAGCATTTTGAGCTTAAGTATCATTTCTTGAGGGAAAAGGTTCAGAATAAAGAGATTGCACTAGAGCATGTGTCCAGTAAGGAGCAGTTAGCATACATATTCACCAAGCCTCTCCCAAAGACAACGTTTCTGAATTTGAGAGGTAAATTAGGGGTATTTCCCCTTCAGGAGGTGAACTAAAAGTGATTGTTCCACATCAGTTAGGTATTGAAAAGACAAATATTTTGTTCATTGTTGTGTTTGTGGATGCTACTCCTTAGGGGGAGCAGCATGATGAAACAATAGTGTTTGTACCTCCACTTTGGCATTGTTGTCAAAGGGGCAGAAGGAGTGAAACGAAAAGATATCTATAGCAAATGGGGAGAAAATGTGAAGCAAAGAAGATATCTTTTGTATATTGCCATCAATGCCAAAGGGGGAGATTGTAGGCATTATGTGAACTGGCATGAAGACATAATGATATTGTATGTTGTCATTGATGTCAATATGAGACATAGTGTGAACCGACACATGTGATAAGCAAAGATAGAGGAACCGACATATGTGTGAATCGGTTTATATGCCAAAGTGAAGTGGCATATTTGTTCAAAGATGAACTAGCATGTAGTTATGGGAATCGGCACATGGAAGCACTATATGACTACTAGTTGGTAGGCAACTTCCACTTTAGGGTTTCCGATTGGAGTACCTCAAGTCTGTATGACTCAATCTGTGATCCTTATGTGATGAGTTAGCAGTATGATGGAGGATAGATCATGTTGCCATGTAAGCTCTGTGCACATGAAGGATCTTGCATGAAGATGACTATTCCTATCTACCTCGAGAATGTGAGAAGTCTATCAAATGGTGATAACACGTGATGGGTTATCAGCTGCCATGAAAATGGTGGATAATGGATGATGGAGAATATCTTGAGATCGATTCAAGACTGGTGCATTTAATGCAGTATGATTCAATTGTCAGGATCGAACCATTTTGAATTTCTCAACATGACAAGTTTAGGGTTTAGGGTTTTTGCTACTGACCTATATGTTTCCTATAAGGTCGATGTTGGGTTTCTATTTAAAATTGTTGGCAAAATTCGTGAGTGTGTATCCAAGGGAAGTGATATCTGCAAAGTGAATGTGCAGAAGGTGAAGAAGTGCTAGAATGGATCTGCATTAGCATTGAGTGTTGTTAACAGATCATTGTAATACTTGTTGATCTCTAACCACTTCAATAGTTGTAAAATCCCCTAACAGGGTAGCCTTAACTAGCTTTATTCAAAATCCCTTAAATCGGGTGGTCTTAATCGACTTGTTTCAAATCCCTTTACTAGGTAACTCAAGGCTAGTGAGTTATGAGAAGCTAGAGAAGCTTAGGAGATCCTTTCAACTATTGAGTTCTTAAAATCCTCTAACAAGATGACCCTACCGGGTTTAACCCTTAATCAGGTATCCCTTAACCGAGTGATCCCTAACAGGATCGGTTCCTACTAGAACCAATTGTAATGTCCTTAACTAGAAAAGGCTCCTAATAGAGCAGACTTCCAAAGAGTTCAAAAAGTAGCTTGTGGGTATTCATCCCCACTGTGGTTTTTCCCAGTTGGGTTTCCACGTGAAAAATATGTGTGTCATGTGAAATGCTTTTGTCTTGTGATGCTTTATTTTATCTGTTAAGCACATGAAGGTTCTATGTTTTATGCCTGTCTATAAAACATATTGAACTCACTGTTGTGAAGATCTAATGGTTAATTTTTCTTGTTTATACATGAGAATGTAATGATATTGTGGTATTGAGCTAAGATGAAAGCTTATTGAGTGACTATTTCATGACTGATTGAGCTATACTAGATGTTACCAGTTGCACTCTCTTTTACCGGTATCCCTATTTATTAGTCATTTGGAGTATTTGCTATCAAACTAGTTTTGGACTGATATTTGTGTTTGTACTGATTCACCTCCCCCTCTCAGTACCAGTTTGGTACTAGTGGTTCATCATTGAGTTATCAGATACATGATAAATCTAGTCATGTGCTTTATTTGATTCACATTGACTTATGTGGTGTTGTAAGGATTAGAAGCTTTCAAGGTGATAGGTATTTCATGCTGATTATTGATGTCTATTCTAGAATGATGAGGGTGAATTTTCTAAGGGAGAAGTCTAAAGCCTTTGAGAAATTCAAGATCTTTAAAGATAAGGTTAAAACAAAACTTGGATTGAAAATCAAATGTCTAAGATCAGATCAAGGCAGTGAGTTCACTTCTCATGACCTTAATAGTTATTGTGAGACAAATGGAATTAGAAGACTATTATCTGCACCTCAGACTCCTCTGTAGAATGGAGTAGTGGAAAGGAAAAATATAACCATTTTGAATGGAGCAAGATCTATGATGATGGAAGCCGAATTGCCTCACATCTACTGGAGAGAAGCAGTGAGTACAACTATCTACACATTCAAAAATGTTCACATCAAAGGTGAAACCGGTAAGACCCCTTATGAATTATGGTTTGGACATACACCTACTACTAAATATTTTAGAATTTTTGGAAGTAAATGCTATATCAAAAGTGATGATTCAATTGGGAAGTTTGATCCTAGATGTGATGAAGGGATATTTCTTTGTTATTCAATTCAAAGAAAAGCATATAGATGCTATAACAAAAGATAACATAAAATTGTGGAGAGTGCTAATGTGAAAGTGGACAAGCAATACAGAAATCAATCTATATCATATGACAGGGAACCATCAGTGGAAATGATCATAAGTGAATTGACAATGCCTCAACTAGTATAGGAAACTGAGATAGTTACATTGGGACAATCAGAAATTTCAACAGTGACTGATCATTAGAGTAGTGAATCTGAAGTTCAGAATACACCAAGGTATGTAAGATTAAATCATTCTGAATATCAAATCATTGGAGATAGGAGCAACGGGGTTATGAAAATAAGAAGACTGAAAAATGAAGAGGTATGTCTTATTTCTCAAATTGAACCATCTATTATTGAAGCTTGCAAGGATAAACATTGTTTAAAGGCTATGGAAGATGAATTAGATCAGATAGAAAAAAATGAGATCAGATAGAAAAAATGAGACTTGGACGTTAGTTTCCTGACCTAAAAATAAGAATGTTATTTGAACTAAATGGGTTTATAGGAATAAACTGAATGAGGATGGTCAAGTTGTAAGAAACATGGCTAGATTTGTTTGTAAAGGATATTCTCAAATGGAAGGAATTTGTTATGGTGAGACATTTGCACCTATAGCTAGAATTGTAGCTATTAGACTATTTCTTGCCTATGCAGCTTATAAGAACTATAAGGTTTATCAAATGGATGTTAAATGTGCATTTTTGAATGGTGAACTTGAGGAAGAAGTATATATTGAGAAACCTGATGGATTTTCACTAATAGATGATAAAAATATGGTTTGCAGATTGAAGAATGCTTTATATGGATTGAAACAAGCTCCTAGAGCTTGGTATGCAAGGTTGGATAAATATGTTTTGAAGCTTGGTTTTACTAAAGGTAGTGATAATAGTAATTTATTTTATAAGATCACTGATGATGATATTTTGATTATTGAAGTATTTGTTGATGATATCATTTTTGGAGGAGAAGATAAATTATGCATGAAATTTTCTAATAATATGAAGAATGAATTTGAAATGTCCATGATTGGTGAGATGACATTTTTCTTAGGTTTGCAGATTACTCAAATTGACAAAGGGATTTTTATCTATCAAACTAAGTATCTTAGGGAATTGTTGAGGAAGTTTGGTATGGATAATTCCAAACCACTAAGTACTCAAAATGGTAACAAGTGAGAAATTATCTATCAAGGATACTTCTACACTAGTAAATCCAACCAAGTATAAGTCTATGATTGGTGGTTTGTTATATTTAACTCAAAATAGACCAGATATTATGAATGTAGGAAGTATTGTTTCAAGATATCAAAGTAATCCTAAAGAAAATCATGAATGTGTAGTAAAGAGAATATTTCGGTATTTGCAAGGAACAACAAAATATGGCTTATGGTATTCTAGAAATGATGATTTTACTTTATGTGCATATAATGACTCGGATTGGGTAGGAGATACCGATGACAGGAAGAGCACTTCTGGTGGAACTTTCTTTCTTGGAAAGAAATTGGTTTCATGGATTAGCAAAAAAAGTCATGCAATATCATATGTGAAGGAGATTTGGTCAATCATAGGTGATCAAATTGGGATTAAGGAAGAGGTCAAAGGCCTCCAGTATTGAGCTTACCCAGGAGTGTAATCAGGCATGGTAGATGCTATCTCTGGAAGTTCACTCTATTTGATTGTTGTCCATTTATCTTGGGATGGTTATTACCTCTTTGTAGTCAATGAGACTCTTTTCTAAAGAGAATTACACTCTAGACAATGTGCCTTCCTACATGTGTAGGCCCCTCATTATATCACATACTTTCTGTAGAAGTATCATCTGACTGTGGGTAGGCTTCCCACCGTGGCTTTTCCCTTTTTGGGTTTTCCACGTACAAATCATGGTGTTATGTGGTATGGTTGCATTATGTTGATTATCTGCTTTATTATTAAGTTTCATTGCTTACTACTATCTATTTCTGCTATTCTAGTACTTAATTTTTATGTGATCTAGTTAAAGGCTATTAAGTGGATTAATTGATATAATCTATTAACAACTGATTCACCCCCCCCTCAGTTGTTCACCAGTTATCCTAACAGTTTCTGGTTGGTTTGGATATAATGTGATCCAGTAGGCTCTAGTATGATTTGGTTATGGAATTAGCTTATTCATGATACTCATATTCATATTCAGTCAGTTGGTTTTGGTCTGGTGATTGGATGCTATCCTATTTGCTTGGATTCTTGACTTGCGGTTTCGGTGAGGGTTTCACTGGCAGAGCTTTTGATGAAGATCTTTGATGATATGTATAAGTGGTGTTAGTGCAGCTTCTGGTATGGATTCAGGATGTTGATCTTGTTCAAGACTTGGTAGATGGAGATCATTGCTTTAATGTGTGGACCTATATTGGGTCCTGGTTGATCTAGGCTATGGACTGGCTTAAGGTAACGTGTGGATTGGACCTCTCAATGTGTTCCCGGGATGTTAGTGCAGCTTCTGGTATGGATTCAGGATGTTGATCTTGTTCAAGACTTGGTAGATGGAGATCATTGCTTTAACGTGTGGACCTATATTGGGTCCTGGTTGATCTAGGCTATGGACTGGCTTAAGGTAATGTGTGGATTGGACCTCTCAATGTGTTCCTGGGATGTCTTATGTCTTGGATATTATTTATTTGGTCTAAGGCCAGCATGTTTTTTAATTATGTAATTGGTTTATTATCTAGTAATTGATGTAAGATCTCATTGTAAAGCATGTATAGGCATAAGGTCAAGGAATGGGATATGGATATGTGATGTGCGAATAATGTAATATCATTTAGGAAGATAATTTGGTCGATCATTGAAGATCAAATTTGGTTTATACAAGAGGATTTAGTCCTTCGGTATTGAGCTTAACCAAAAGTGAACTTAGGCATAGGAGATGTTATCTTTGCAGTTCATTCCTTCTTCCAGATTGTAGTCTCAATTTCTATGTAGTCAGTGAGACTCCTTTTGTGATTAGCAGTGCACTCTAGGCTCTTGGACTTCATGCAAGTGCAGGCCCCTCAATTGTAATTCAGATACTTATTGCAAAAGTATTATCTGACTGTGGGTACGCTTCCTACAGTAGTTTTCCCCTTTACCTAGTTTTCCACGTATAAATATTAGTTTCATGTCGATAGTATTTATTTTGTGATTATTGTTTATGCTTAATTAGTTTAACTTCTATTCCTCTATTTGGTTTAAACATTCCAGTATTAGTGTTTTGGGTTCTGATATTAAAGTTTTAATTACTAAATGTTCTAGTAATATGTGACAATTGATTCACCCCCCCTCTCGGTTGTCTTCTGGTTATTTGAACTGTCTAACACAACCAACAACAAGAATTAGGAATTATGGGGAGAGATAGATAATTTAATGAATCACATCGCATATCCACATACAATCATACAGGGACATTTAAATGCCTTTTTTTTGTCTATTAGAGAAAATGGGTGGGATTCAAATGGAAATATAGACCCAACTTGAGTTCAAAGATTGGGTAAATAGGAATAATCTCCTAGAAATGGTAACAAATAATGGAATATGTACCTATAACAATAGAAGACTGGGTTTAGACATACATTTCAGAAACTAGATAGGTTTCCCTTCAGGGGGGATCTAACTACCTCCACCTTTGGGTTTAAGTACTCCATTTTGACAAAGCCAAGGTCAAATCATTTTCATGTTCAACTAGTTATAATTGGGGATAAGAAACCCCAAAATCACCCCTTTAGGTTTCAAAAAATGTGGATGAAGGACAAAATTGCCTCTACTGGGTTTTCCATGTATAAATCTTGCTGTCATGTCGATGGTATTTATTTTATGATTATTGTTTATGCTTAATTGGTTTAACTACTATTGAGGTATTTGGTTTAAGCATTCCAATATTAATGTTTTGGGTTCTGGTATTAAGGTTTTAATTGCTAAATGTTCTAGTAATCTTTGGCAACTGATTCACCCCCCCTCTCAGTTGTCTTCCGGTTATTTGAACTGTCTAACACAACCAGCAACAAGAAGTAGGAATTATGGGGAGAGATAGATAGTTTAATGAATCACATCGCATTCCCACATACAATCATACAGGTACATTTAAATGCTATTTTTCATCTATTAGAGAAAACGGGTGGGATTCAAACAAAAATATAGATCCAACTTGAGTTCAAAGATTGGGTAAATAGGATGAATCTCCTAGAAATGGTAACAAATAATGGAATATGTACCTCGAACAATAGAAGACTGGGTTTTAGTCATACAACTAAGAAACTAGATAGGTTTCCCTTCAGGGAGGATCTAACTACCTTCCCCTTTGGTTTAAGTACTCCATTCTGACAAAGCCAAGGTCATATCATTTTCCTGTTCAACTAGTTATAATTGGGGATAAGAAACCCCAAAATTGCCCCTTTAGGTTTCAAAAAATGTGGATGAAGGACAAAATTGCCTTTATTGAGTTTTCCATGTATAAATCTTGGTGTCATGTGGATGGTATTTATTATGTGATTATTGTTTATTCTTAATTGGTTTAACTTCTATTCCCATATTTGGTTTAAGCATTTCAATATTAATCTTTTGGGTTCTGGTATTAAAGTTTTAACTGCTAAATGTTCTAGTAATCTGTGACAACTGATTCACCCCCCCTCTTAGTTGTCTTCTAGTTATTTGAACTGTCTAACACAACCAACAACATGAAGTAGGAATTATGGGGAGAGATAGATAATTTCATGAATCACATCGCACTCCCACATACAATCATATAGGGACATTTAAATGCCATTCTTCATCTATTAAAGAAAATGGGTGGGATTCAAAGGGAAATACAGACCCAACTTAAGTTCAAAGATTGGGTAAATAGGAATAATCTCCTAGAAATGGTAACAAATAATGGAATATGTAGCTCAAACAATAGAAGACTGGTTTTTAGTCATACAACTAAGAAACTAGATAGGTTTCCCTTCAAGGAGGATCTAACTACCTTCACCTTTGGGTTTAAGTACTCCATTCTAACAAAGCCAAGGTAAAATCATTTTCATGTTCAACTAGTTATAATTGGGGATAAGAAACCCCAAAATTTCCCCTTTAGGTTTCAAATAATATGGATGAAGGACAAAAAAAAATGGACCTGATACAATTGTGGTGGAGGGAGGATGAATTTGAAGGTAGAAAGCTATTCTATTTTGTTTGCAAGATGGAATCAATTAATCAAAAACTACTAAACTAGAATTGAGAGCACTTCAAAAATATATTCACAACCAAAACCAACATTGAGGAAGCTATGGAGAAGCTAAACAAATAGGTAATTCTATATGGTATGGATTGTAGAGACAAAGAGCGGTTAAGAATTCTTTTTTGTTGATATGCATTTTTGATACTCCATTTTTGTTTGTTTTATTGGAGCGACCCTTTTCCTTCAAGTAAAAGGGTGATAAATGGAGAGAAATTAGAAATGGAGAAATGGAGAAATGGAGAAATGGAGAAATGGAGAAATGGAGAGAAATGGAGAAATACGAATGAGATTAGTAATGGGGAGATATATGATGCATATATATGAGGACATGCTTTTTCTTTTTGAGATTTTTCTTTTTGAGATGTTTTGCCATCAATGACAAAGGGGGAGATTATTAGATTTGTGTCAATTTTGTCATTAATATCAAACACTGTGATCTGGTTAGGATTGGATGTATTGTATTGAGCAGTAGTGGAAGATAGGTATGTATGGTTTATAAAGAGTATTTACTGGAAGATCCTTTGCTCCAGAATCTAGTATTTTGCTAGTGATGGTTTGTATCAAGTGTTGGTATTTGAATTTCTATCTGTACATTAGTATTGCAATATGATCTATGAAACCTATGCCGCAGAATGTTTGGTATTTTTATCTTGAAGATGGAAACTGTTATGATTGGAATTTGTTCTTATGGGTCTGTGTCTATGGGTTTGGAAGAACTTTGTTTTGTTTTAGTAATTGAAGCATGTGTTACAATAATTGAAGAGTATGTCTCTGTAATAAAGAAGGAACCATGTAGAAGATCAATGAAGGGCAACTTGGTTACCTTCTTTTGGTCAAGGAATATTTGAGTAACATTTTTAACTGAGTAATGCATTATTGTATAAGCCTTTTGTGATTGGACAACATATGATATGGAAAGTGCAAGTGTGAGAGCTATAGATAAATAAAGTGTATGCAAGCAATAGAGTAGTGGTATGCAAGGTGTGCTAGTAAGAGAGATAGGTAAATAAAGTGTATGTGAGAAGTGTGCAATGTGAGTAGTGGAGTATGATGTGATTGTAAGAGCGAAGTACGGAAAGTGCAATTGTAGTTATAGAGTTGTTGTGATCCCTTACCGAATATTCTGCAAGAAGTTGAATTGATAGATTGAAGACAAAGTTATAGCAATCCCTTACTAGATATACTGCAGGGAGTTAGACTGACAAATTCAAGATAGAGTTGCAATAATCCCTTACCAGATCTATTGTAAGTGTTGAGAAGTTGGAGAGATCCTTTACCGTATACACTATAAGTTGTTGTTTTGATATATGAGCTTATCTTGGAACTGACCTCATCCATTTGGAGATGAAATTTTCTTCAGTTCACTTATTTTTATTGTACTGAGCTTTCCTATAATGAGTCGTGTTGTATTATGGTAGTGATTCATATTGTAATTAGGTAGTGAGCCTCTCGGTAGTGAGCCACCCTTTTGTAAACACCATATAACTACTTATATTTTCCTAAGAGTTAACCCTCTCTGTGGTTTTTCTCATTTTGGTTTTCCATGTATAAAAATCTAATATCCATCTTGTGATTATGTTTTTCATTTATTTTTCATTTGTTGTTTCATGTTGATGAGATTAATTGCTAAGGTTAAAATCAATGGTAAGTTTTTTATTGTTGTGGGAATATTGATTCACCCCCACCCTCTCAGTATTCCAAACCATTCACCCATTCATCATTTTCTTTAACATAATGGAAAAGACCCTAGGAAGAGATATTAAGAAGGAAAAAGAGATAGAATAGATAAGAGGAATAAATATTACTAATTTAGTTCAAGCCATATCTCATCAATAGTTTGTTGATAATACTACTCTTTGGGGTAAGGGAAAAATAAGTAGGACATTTTATGAATATCTTAAAACAATAATAAAAGGTTTCAAAATGGGTGATTAACCAAGAGAAATCTAAAATCTTCTTCTTTTATATCAAACTGAGGGTGGAGAGAGACATCTTAAATACACTAGGCTTCAAAGTATCTAAACTATCATGCACTATATAGGGCTCTCACTGAATTAAGGGATCAAATAAAATAAAGCTTGTGATCCAATAAGAGAAAAGATGTATGAAAATATAATCTTCTCTACCTATATATTTGATAAATCATCTCTCCCTCTTAATTGGGACTAATTCAAAAATAGTGCAAAAGATGAGAAAAGTTTCTTGGCAAGGAATAACATAAAAGAAGAAAATAGTAAAGATAGAATGGGATAAAATATGCAAACCCAATGATGCAAGATGCATGGGGCTAAAAACCCAACTATGGTAAAACAAGGCCTTAGGAGCTAAAATAGTTTGGAAGATGTATAAAGAACATCACCTAAAATGGTTCTAGATTGTACAATGTAAATATCTAAAGGATATGAGTCTTAGTAAAAAATTTAGAACCTCAAATCCACAAAAAGGATCTAGAGCTTAGAACTTCATGATGAAATGCAAAGATAATCACTTATAAATTATCTCTAGATATAGTAGATGGATGCAATAAGGATATCTAGTCATAGACAAAATTATGAATACTAAAAGAATCAAAGATTTATTTGAGCATGAAAGGGGCTTTTATGATAGAGATTATATGGATATTGCAAATAGAGATTCATCCATTAGCTAGAAGAGGAAATCCTTTCATTATATTCCCCTACCAAGAGAGGATTTAACACAAATAAAGGACATTCTTTGAAATAGATCTCTATCATTTCGAGATCGATAGGATATATTGATTTGGGTGGCCTAAGAAAAATCATGAGATTATAATTGTAACAATGGATATAATGCAATCAACAAGAAACAATAATTACAAAACATGAATATACCAATCCATGTTTTTTTAAACAAATTATGTCTACCTAAAGAAGGTATATTAATTTGGCTATCTCTGTTGGCATTCCAATTACATTGAGAGATTGTTTGCATTTCAATAAGGATATTGAGAAGGTTGTTGATGATTATAGATATAACTGATTAAGGATGTTTACTGTCTTAATATTATTATTTTGTCATTGATGTCAAGAAATTGATTTTCTAATTCAATATGATGTTTCCATATCTTAAGAAGAATGATTTGATGAGTATAAAGATGTCGGTAAAAGACACAGAAAGAATGTGATGAATAAGGGGAGAAATAAGGTATTCAATGGGCAACTATTACTGAGTTAAACAATGATGAGATCATGATGTTTAGATTGCTTTGATATCCTACATGTATTGTTGATTGTAAGGTAATACTATACTATGTCGCCGAGCAAAGAACCTAGTCGGTAAACACAAAGGAACCTAGTTGGTAAACCCTAAGGTTATCGCTATCGGTTAATGAAGGTGGAATGTCTACTGAGTGAAGTTTAGTATTTACCGAGTTGCAACCGAGCTGTAACAGAATGTATTGGATGATTAAAAGTGTTATTTAATGAAGGAAGCTGATGAGTTGGAATTGATTAAATGATTGGTATGCTATGCATGAAGTTTGTTAAAGAATATATGGCAATGGAAGATCGGCAGGAAGATCTACAGCTCAGATTGAACCACAATACCCTAGCACAAGTTCCAAGAAATGTATGCAAGTTCCTAGGTGAGGTAAAACATTTTTAGATTGAAGGATACATTGAACTTGGTCAAGATTGAAGATTTGATGGCTATGATTGATCATGGGAAATATGATCAAGGAGATTTAGCGGTTAGAAAATTGTTTATAAATAAGGAATTGTTGATAAACAAGGTATGCGGGCAAGTGTAAGCATATGGATGCTACACAGTGATTACCGAGCACAAAATCTTGAAGACCTATTTGATTAATAGAGTATAGAGCCCAACAGAGGGACAAGATAGGTCCTATGACTAGGAAGTATTGAGCAAATAAGAATCTGCTTTAGCATATTAGATGTGAAGTTGCAGATATATTTTTATTACTATTATTTTGTAAAGCAACAAAAAATCTCTTAACCGAGTGGATTTAACAGTCTTAAGTGTAAAACCCTCTAGCAAGGTAACATTCTAGTTCAGTGTTTAAAATCCTTTGACAAGGTCACTTCTAACAAAGTGAAGATCCTAACAGATCTGAGGGAAATCCCTTAACCGGGTCACATCTAGCAATGTGTTTTGTAATCTTTAACAGGATTTGCTTTCAACCGAGCATACTCTAGAAGAGTATATTTCTTAGTGGGTCTGAAATCCCACAATGGTTTTTCCCTATTTGGGTTTCCACATTAAATCTGGTGTTGAATGTGTTGTGATGTTATCTATTTATGAGTTTGCATATTTTACAGTTTTGGATACATATATCTGTTAAAGCTACCAAGGTTGAATCTGATGTTTTTATGGAAGTTTAAGTTTGTATGATTCACCCCCCTCTCATCTTGTCAGCATGGCATCTGTACTTAACATTTAGTATCAGATCAAAACAATTGGTATCAAAGCTCTGGACTCTGGAGAAAAAGTTTAAAGGTACTTGAGGCAAAGATCCAAATATGTATAAAAGGGATGCACCAAAGCTGAACAAGTCTAGTTTCTCTACATGGCAAAAAAGGATGAAGCTGCACTTATCAGGAGTTGGAGAATATGCAACATATTATTTGGAGAATGATTTCATTACACCGAGCACCAATCCATTAACAATGGAAGAGATAAAGGTGAAGCAAGAACACACTCAAGAAATGATTGAAATATCATCAGCATTGACCAACTCAAAGTTTAATGACCTAGAAGTTGTATTGATGCAAAACCAATGTGGGACAAGCTCATATCTATGTATGGCAGTAATGAACATGTTCAAAGAGAAAATGTGGATAGTCTAAGAGGACAACTTGAATCTATGAGGATGAATGAAGGTGAGAACATAGCCCAGTACAATACAAGAGTAAAGGAAATTGTCAATCAAATCAAAGGAGTTGGATGAACTATTGAAGAAAAGGATGTCACAAGTAAGTTATTGAGAACCCTTCTACCTACTTATGCAATCCGAGTCTCTACAATCAATGAATTGAGGCCTATACCTAACATGTTGATTTCTTTGGATGCTACTATTGGTAAGCTACATGCATTTGAGTTAAGTAATTTTGATAACAATGGGTCTTCGGTAAATAAAGTTGAAACTGCATTTAGCTCTTTTCATCTTGGTGAATCTAATGATTACAATGATAGAATGAGTAAGTATTTTAAAGGGAATCACAGTGGAGAAAGTGAAAGATTTCGTAAGAACATGGAAGAAGTACACAAACTGTATGAGGAAATTAGAAAGCAAGAAGAGTTTGAAGCACTATTAGCCAGAAGGTTATCGAGAGGCAAAGGTAAGTATAAAGGAAAACTACCTTTGAAATATTTCAATTGTGATAAGATAGGACATATGGCTTCTAACTGCCCTGACAAAGATTATAATGAAAAGAGAGATTACTAAGATGATAGACAGAAAGATAATCATTATAGAGGACACCGAGACTTTAGAAGAAGAGATACAAAGTCATGCCTAATAGCTGATGAGGAATCCAATGATGATAAATTAGATGAAACTGACATAGAGGAAGTAGTTTATGTGGCTATCAAAGATGGATTAGAAGAAGAAAGGTATGAAGAAAAATCCCTAATTTCTCACATAAGTAAAAATGATTCTTGGATCATAGATAGTGGATGCTCACATCACATGACAGGTGATAAACTCAAGTTTGTTAAATTAGAAGATTATGATGGAGGTTATGTAAGATTTGGTAATGATGCACCTTGTCTTGTAAAAGGTAAAGGATCCATAACACTACTTGACAATGCTAAATGTAATGATGTTTATTGTGTTGAAGGTTTGAAATATTATTTGTTGAGTGTAGCCCAGCTAAACAACATAGTTTACCAAATATAATTTCAGAAAGGAATTGTCAAAGTTCATGACAAGCATGGAAAGTTGGCTACTACTGGCACACAAACAAAAGGTAACACATTTCACCTTGATTCAACTCAGAATAATTGTCTTTATGCAAAGATAGATGATACCTGGTTATGGCATAAAAGGTTTTGTCATGTAAATTTTGATAATCTGATCAAAATAAGTAAGAAGCACCGAGTAAGAGGTCTACCGAGCTTGGAAAAACCTAAGAATGCTATGTTCCAAGGATGCCAAATGGGTAAGATGAAAAGATCAAGCTTTACAAGTAAGTCCTACACTTCTAAGGGAATTTTAGATCTTGTGCATACTGATCTTTGTGGTCCTATGAAAGTTCAAAGTTATTATGGTGACAAATATTTCATATTATTTGTGGATGATTATTCAAGGATGATGTCAGTTATTTTTTTAAAAGAAAAATCAGAATCTTTTCAAATATTTAAATGGTACAAGGCAAGAGTTGAAAATGAAATAGGAAGACAACTGAAATGTCTTAGATTAGATAGAGGAGGAGAATTTACCTCTAATGAGTTTAACTTATTCTGCAATGATCATGGTATAAAAAGATAAGTCTCTGCATTGAGAACTCCACAGCAAAATGGGATAGTTGAGAGAAGAAAAAAATCTATTGTGGATTGTGCTAAAACCCTGATGATTAAAAAGAAAGTACCACAAACATTTTAGAGAGAAGAAATAAGCACAATAGTTTACACCCTGAACTGAGTACAACTGAAAAAAGGAACTTTGAAGACACCATATGAAATTTGGTATGATAAGAAACCTAATGTAAGTTACTTCAAAATCTTTGGAAGTAGATGCTATGTACACAAAGATGATAGAAATGGAAAATTTGATCAGAAAAGTGAAGAAGGAACGTTTCTAGGTTATTCTTCTAGAAGCAAAGCATTTAAATGTCTGATCAAATCATCTAACAAAATAGTAGAAAGTGTAAATGTGAAAATTGATGAATTTGTAGACAAAAATGATGAAGGAAATTCCAAGGAACCAACAGATTATGAAGAATTTGTCTATGTTCAACCGACAAGTCCTACCGAGAGAGTTATTGAAGAAAACAAAGAGGATATCTAGTTACCGAGTGATGCAGAAGATCATACAAAGCCTATTGAGCCTGTATTAGCCAAGTATGTCAGAAGGAATCATGCATCAAGTCAAATTATAGGAGATAAGGATGATCCAGTGATGATAAGGAACAAATTGAGATAGAACACATGTCTGATATCTGAATTTGAACCAAGAATAGTAAAAGAGGCATTTAACAATGAAGATTGGATAAATGCTATGATAGAGGAGATTGATCAAATCAAGAAGAATGACACATGGACACTGGTCCCAAGACCGAAGGACAAAAATGTAATTGGTACAAAGTGGATTTTCAGAAACAAGCTAAATGAAAAAGGTGAGGTCATTCGAAATAAAGAAAGACTAATTTGCAAAGGATATGCTCAAGAAGAAGGAATTGATTATGGCGAGACCTTTGCACCTATGGCAAGACTTGAAGGAGTAACAACATTGTTGGCATATGTTTCTTTCAAAAATTTCAAGGTATATCAAATGGATGTCAAATCTGCATTTCTGAATGGTATATTAGAAGAAGAAGTTTATATTGAACAACCTGAAGGATTTTTTGAAGACAAGAATAAAGATTAGGTATGTAAATTGAACAAAGCATTATATGGTTTGAAACAAGCACCTAGAGCATGGTATGAGAGATTGCACTCTTATTTGATCAAGATTGGTTTTATAAGAACAAGTGAAAACAACAATATGTACATGAAGAATGATGAAGACAATGGAATACTGATCTCAACCATTTTTGTTGATGACATTATATTTTGTGGGAATGATTCTCTATGCAAAAGCTCTGGTAATGATATGTGCAAAGAATTTGAAATGTCACTAATCGGTGAGATAAAGTATTTTATAGGTTTACAGATACTACAAATAAAAGATGAGATTTTCATTACTCAATCCAAGTACATAAAGGAAATCTTGAAGAAATTTGGAATGGAGGAATCAAAATCAGTAAGTACTTCTATGACTACCAACTGTAAATTATCAAAGAATGATGAATTTGCATCTATCAATGAGACACTTTACCGATCCATGATTGGAAAGTTACAATATGTTGTTCATAGCAGACTGGATATAACACATGTTGTAGGTATAGTTGCAATATTTTCTGTAGATCCCAAAGACACACATATGACAGCAATCAAAAGAATTTTCAAATACTTGAGAGGCACTAAAGATTATGGCTTAGTATATGACAAGAGGAATGATTTTGATTTAAAAGTGTATATTGATGCTAATTAGACAGGCAACATTGATGACAGAAAAAGCACAAGTGGAGGAGCTTTCTTTATAGGAGAAAGACTAGTAAGTTGGCTTAGGAAGAAACAAGGATGTGTTTCACAGTCAACAACAGAAGCTGAATATGTTGTTGCAGCATTGAATTGCACTAATATAGCATTGATCAAATAACTATTGGAAGGCATAAATGAGAAAGTTACTGAGCTAGTAATTATATTATGTGATAATACTAGTGTCATTAGCATTTCAAAGAATCTTGTAATGCACTCTAAGACAAAGCACATCTCTATCAAATATCATTATCTTAGAGAAGAAGTTCAAGAGAAGAAAGTGGTGTTGGAGTATGTTAGTACAAAGGAAAAAATAGCAGATATCTTCACCAAGCCACTGCCAAGGGACACTTTTGAGTATCTCAGAAGCAAGTTGGGGGTCCTACCCCTATCTTCTACTCATTGACAGAGTTCGGTGAAAGCATGAATTCGATGAATCTACAAAATATTATGTGTGGATTGATGCTTATTTACACACTTTAGGAAGTTTCTAAAGGTGTGCAACAAACAAATACAAAATAGGAATTGAAGACTAAATGCCCTGACCGAGACTGAGTTGATACATAATAGCAAGGAATTCACTTCTCAAAGGAAGAAATCATGTTTTAGTTCTTTTACTTTTTTGGCATTGTTGTCAAAGGGGGAGAAGACTAATGTATGGGAGAGAAGGCTGATGACATGGGGAGAGCTTTTCAGAATCTCACAGCAATCTGAATCTGAATCAATTAGGTTAAATCAATTGGTTTTTCCATCAATGCCAAAGGGGGAGATTGTTGGCATTCCAATTACACTAAGAGATTGTTGGCATTTCAATAAGGATATTGAGAAGGTTGTTGATGATTATGGATATAACTGATTAATGATGTTTAGTGTCTTAATATTATTATTTTGTCATTGATGTCAAGAAATTGATTTTCTAATTCAGTATGATGTTGTCATATCTTAAGAAAAATGATTTGATGAGTATAAAGATGTCGGTAAAAGACACAGAAAGAATGTGATGAATAAGGGGAGAAATAAGTTATTCAATGGGCAACTATTACTGAGTTAGACAATGATGAGATCATGATGTTTAGATTATTTTGATATCCTACATATGTTGTTGATTGTAAAGTAATACTATACTATGTCACCAAGCAAAGAACCTAGTCAGTAAACCCTATGGAACCTAGTCAGTAAACCCTAAGGTTATCGCTACCGGTTAATGAAGGCAGAATGTCTACTGAGTGAAGTTCAGTATTTATTGAGTTTCAACCAAGCTGTAACAGAATGCATTGGATGATTAAAAGCATTATTTAATGAAGGAAGCTAATGAGCTAGAATTGATTAAATGATTGGTATGTCATGCATGAAGTTTGTTAAAGAATCTATGGCAATGGTAGAGCGACAGGAAGATCTACAGCTCAGATTGAACCACAATACCCTAGCACAAGTTCCAAGAAATGTATGCAGGTTCTTAGGTGAGGTAAAACATTTTCAGATCAAAGGATACATTGATCCTGGTCAAGATTGAAGATCTGATGGCTATGATTGATCATGGGAAATGTGATCAAGGAGATTCAGCAGTTAGCAAATTGTTTATAAATAAGGAATTGTTGATAAACAAGGTATGTGGGCAAGTGTAAGCACAGGGATGCTACATAGTGATTACCAAGCACAAAAGCTTGAAGACCTGTTTGATTAATAGAGTATAGAGCCTAGCAGAGGGACAAGATAAGTCCTATGACTAGGAAGTATTGAGCAAATAAGAATCTACTTTAGGATATTAGATGTGAAGTTGTAGATATATTTTTATTACTGTTATTTTGTAAAGTGATAGAAAATATCTTAACCGAGTGGACTTAATAGTCTTATTTGTAAAACCCTCTAGCAAGGTAACATTCTAGTTGAGTGTTTGAAATCGTTTGACAAGGTCACTTCTAACAAAGTGAAGATCCTAACAGATCTGAGGGAAATCCCTTAACCAGGTCACATCTAGCAATGTGTTTTGTAATCTTTAATAGGATTTGCTTTTAACCAAGCATACTCTAGAAGAGTATATTTCTTAGTGGGTTCGAAATCCCATAGTGGTTTTTCTCTATTTGGGTTTCCACGTTAAATCTGGTGTTGAATGTGTTGTGATGTTATCTGTTTATGAGTTTGCATGTTTTACAGTTTTGGTTACATATATCAGTTAAAGCTACCGAGGTTGAATCTAATGTTTTTATGGAAGTTTAAGTTTGTATGATTCACCCCCCACTCTCATCTTGTTAGCTTGGCATCTATACTTAACATTTAGTATCAGATCATAACAATCTCTACATGGTTGAATCCTAACTATAGAGTGGTTATGAAAAATTGGGGGTTTGAAGGCCCATCTAGGTGTTTTCTTTGTGATCATAGTGAGGAGATAGCCAACCATATCTTTTTAAGCTTCCCTTTCTCACAAAAATGTTGGAATCAATTGTGTGCCATGTTAGAATGGATCAAAACACTACAAAATGATATTATGAGTTTATTAAAGTGTTGTCCCAACTTCAACAAGGAAAGTCTTTTATGTTGGTATTTGGATTGCAAGCCCTTCCTTAATATTATGGGAGATATGGAAGGAGATAAATTTTATAATTTTTTAAGGGAAGAAGATAGAGTGGGAAATATTAATAAATAAATTAGAAGCAACTATAGTAGAAATTAAAAATAGTAGAATAGAGACACATTCCTCAAAATATGTTTAGTTCACCAATTGGGATAGTCATATCAGAGGACAAGGCCATGGATTGAAGATGCCACCCTTCCTTGGCATCACTAGATTATAAATTATACAAGGAAGAGTCCAATGTGTTTGAGCACCACCTAGACTAGTATGATATAATATAAACTTTGACAGTGCTTCCTAGGGTATCCTTGGGGATTTAGGGGCTTGATGTGTTATTCATTTTTGGGATGAATCTGTGGTGGCAAAAATAAAAAATCTTATTTAGCATTAATAATGATCAATATTTTTATATTGATAATGTATTCAAAAATGATTTTGATTTATGTTATGATAAATTCTTTATGTAGTTAATCCTTCTACAATAAATAATTGGCACACATTGTTATCAATTATGCCATACCATGTATAACTCTAAGTTCAAAAAATTGAACACCATTTATAAAGTAAGAGAATATTTTTCTTTCGAACATATTCTTTAGAGGTCACATCCTTCCTTTCCATCCAATACCATCCACTATAATTTGTTAACCCATTTATCTATATTTCTATCAACTATGAACATTCCTTTAATCCATCCATCCAATATATTAATCCACTTATCCTAAACCTATTGGCAATATGATGGAATTGATAATGTGTTGCATTGATGTTTTGTCATTTATGTCAACACTTGCTGTTATTTTTGTTTACTAGCTTCTGGTAGAAGGATTGGATTGGGAAGATTATCAGTTGATTATTACCGGTGTGATATGGATGATGGAATAAGTTAATATGGATGGTTCATGTGCTTCTGAAGTATGTTTCAGTTAGTTGGTATTGACTTGATGATCAGACACTATCTTATGTTCTAGTAAGCCTTCTTTATAGGTTAGTTAAGGGTTTCACTAGTGGAGCTTTATTGAAGATCTTTGATGTAATGCATAAGTTGTGTTGGTGAAGCCTCTAGAAGGGATTCAAGATGTTGATGGTGATTGTGTTCATGCCTTGACTGAATGGTGTCATTGGTTTGGCATGTATGGATCTAATTTAGGTCTGGTGTTATATAGGTTATGGACCGGTTTTCATGTAACGTGTTGGTGGGTCCTTTGGTGTGCTTCCAGGATGTTTTATTGTTTGGATGATGTTTGTTTGTCCTTAAGACGACATGCTTTATGATTTTATTTTAGGATTATTTAATGGATCTATTGAATTATCATTTGGTTGGCCGACCTAATTGGTTAGGTCCCAGGTTAGTATAAATATATGTAAGATCTCATTGCAGATCATGGATGTATGTATGTATGTATGGGAAAGGAGTGAATAATGTAATAATAATTTTTGTAGAGGATTTGATCGATCATAGGTGATTGATTTGCATTTATCTAAGAGGTTTAAGACCTTCGGTATTGAGCTTAATTGAAAATTTCATCTAGCATGTTTGATGCTATCATAGGGAGTTCTTCTCTCTAGATTGTTGTCCAAAAATTATGAGGTGGTTAACTTCTTTTGTAGTTAGTGAGACTCCATTGTGATGAGAAGTGCGCTTTAGGCAGTGTGCCTTCCTAGATGTGCAGGCCCCTTATTGTAATATTTATTCTTCTAATTAATGGATAGATATTGTGGGTCTCCAATCCCACCCTAGTTTTTCATCCTTGAGTTTTTTCACGTATCAATCTATGGTGTTATGTTGTTCCTCTTTGTGGTTGCACTGTTTCTTATTGATATATGCTTTTATGTTTATCGGTTGTTGAGTTGTTGTATTAATAATGTTAAACTTCTCCATTCTGGTAGAACATTGATTCACCCCCCCTCTCAGTGTTCTTGGATTTCAACAATTGGTATCAGAGCCTGGTCCTCTTTTTGCAAAAGCCTAACAGCTTGAGGGAGACTTGAAACCGGAATCCATGGAGATGTGTTTAAGGCAGCAAATTGAAGTTGCTCTTGAAGATTTTGTAGCTGAAAAATTTAAGAATATAAAGTTGGAAGATGAACTTAGATCTGTAAAAGAATTCATTATCTCTCTGCACAAAAATCTATCTAATGCTCAAGCTAAAAGGAAGGAACTTATGAAAAATTAGGATGATGAAGAGAAGGATGCCCTTAAGGAACAATGTTAGAAGTTGAGTCGGGAGAATGGTGTGATGAAGAATGAAGTGCAAGCCCTAACTATGAGGATGTGCAAAGAGATTGAAGACCGGAAGAAGAATGAAGAAAAACTTTCTATATCTCTGAAAGATAGATCTGAGGAATACATTAGGTTGGCGCATGAGAATGATATGTTGAAAATTGAATTGGTGCAATCACAAAACAATAAGCGAGAGTTGGAAAGAATGATGATAATCGTAAGAAGAGATCTGGATGATGCAAATGAATACAAAGATAAGTTCAAAGTTTGTTCTGCTAAACTTGATGAGCTATTGAAGGATAAAAGGCATCAGGGAGATACTAGAGGACTTGGATTTGAACAAGGTTAGAGCTCCAGTAATGTAAATAAAGATCAGACATCTGGTATGCAGAATGATCAGAAGGTCAACCAGAATCAGAGGTCACCAGTAAGGCAACCCAATGCACATAAATTCAATGGTAGATGTTTTGTTTGTAATAAATTTGGTCATATCGCAAGACATTGTAGAAATAGAGTAAATTAGAATAACATTGTAGTTCCTAGTCAATGTTCAAATTGTAAAAGGTATGGTCATAAGGCAAATGATTGTAGAATGAATGTGAAATGTGATGCATATGGAAAGTTTGGACATATGGCTAATCAATGTAGGTCAATGAATGGTCAAGGTTACAGTAAGGCAATTTAGAAGAATAATATCACTTGTTATACATGCAACAAAGTAGGACATATTTCTAAATTTTGTAGAAGAAAAAACATATCGACAAGAAGTGAAAAATTTGATGAAAAAGGAAAGAAGAAGGCTGATGATATTCAGAAGGAGCATGAGAAGAAGTGGGTTATGAAGTCTGAGGCTCAACTGGTAGATTCAATTTCCCCAGATGTTCATTTGGTTGAAGGATACACCCTGGTTACTTAACCGACAAAGAAGAATGTTCCTACACCGGTATGAAACTCATCTAGTAACTAAGGCATTCACCTTAAGGGGAGGAAAATTGATGACAGATCTTGCATTGCCCCTGGTAGTGGTCTGAAAGCCTATTTTAGATTTTTGGAGAAATTAGTTCCAAGGTTAAACGATGAAGATTTGTTGGATCTTGGATCTATTTTGGTTTACCAATGTTATAACAAAAGACTATAGAGAATTGTGAAGATTGTTAATCAGAAATTATAAATGAGAACCGGTAGTGGAAATGATCACAACTGATCTGGTAGTGCCTATACCAGAATAAAATGTTGAACCAGTTACCCCGACATCATCTAAAAACTCAATTGTAACTGAAGATAAGAGTAGTAAAATAGAAAGTCAGAAGACTCCTAGGTATGTAAGGTTGAATCATTCAAAAGATCAGATAATTGGACAAGAAGATGGTTGGCAGCTAATGAGGTATGTTTAATTTCTCAAGTTGAACTAGCATTAGTAATTGAAGCTTGTAAGGATAAATTTTGGATGTAAACTATGGAAGAGAAATTGGATTAGTTAGAAGAGGATAATACATGGACTTGGATGTTTTTGGAACTAGGCTTGACTAGTTTAGAAAGGATACTCTCAGAAGGGAGGAATTGATTATGTTGAATCCTTTCTCCGGTAGCTAGGATGTTTTTGATATTTTCAATGTTTTTCTTGTATGGTTTTTGGTTTATGAGGACTTTACACTATGAGCATATTTAGATACAGATTGGGTAGATGATGTTGATAACCAGATAAGCTCATCTGATGGAGCATTCTTTATTGGGAAGAAGTCGGTTTCATGGATCAACAAGAAGTAGTCATGCATTTCTTTATCTACTATTGAAGTTGAGTATATTGCTACTAACTATACACTAGCTCTATGGATGAAGAAAATATTGGAGGCTATATAAGTGAGTTGTAATGAACTAGTAGTTATTCACTATGATAACTCTATTTATATTGACATATCAAACAGTCCAATATTTCACTCCAAGACTAAGCACATTTCTATCAAGTATAATATTTTGGTGGAGAAAATAATGTATTGAGACTAGTTTGAGGAATCATTTGAGTATTTCAGAAATAGATTGGGAGTTTCTACCCCTTTGATAGAAATTTGAGTGATGCTAACTGGCATCAGTCTGATAAGCATTTACAGAGGTTTTATTCATTCCAGATTGAAGAGTTGGTGCTACTACTCAGGGGGAGTAGTCAACTATGTGGTTCAAAGGCTCTATTTCTTTCTTTGATGTTTATGTCATATTTTTGGTATTGATGTCAAAGGGGGGGAGATATATATGTGAAAAATAGAGCTTAACAAGATATCAGTCTAAGGGGAACATTGTTGTCACAAGGAGGAGAAATATAATTTCAGATTGGTTGTATCCCATAGGGGGAGTTTGGTTCAGGTCTATGGATGGTTAATTGGTGCAGAGATATTTGGTTCAGAGTTTCATTGCTATAGCATTTTATGGGAGATTGTTGGCCATCTTCCATAGGGGGAGACTTGTGTGGCATTTCTTGGCACTTGGATGTTTTTCACATCTAGTGTTTCCATCAATGCCAAAGGGGGTGATTATTGACAATATGATGCAATTGATTTTGTGTTGTATTGATGTTTTGTCATTGATGTAAACACTTTCTATTATGGTTTTTTATGAGCTTCTGGTAGAAGGATTGGATTGGGAAGTGTAGTTCATCAAAAGTGATTAACCCAAGTACACCAGTAATTGATCTATGAAGTAGCCAATTCAATCTATGAAGAACCTCAAGGCTTGGACAACATGACAAGGATATGAATCCTTCTACTCTTTAGGCATTGCAAAACCTAAGCAGGTATACCTTTGATGCTTAAAATTAAACCTATTACACACCTATGACAACATCAATAGAAATAGATAGATCTCACAAGGCTTAACAACTAGGAGGTTATTGTAGATGGGCTAGATCCACATTGACATCTCAACTAAGTTCAAGCATGAGATGGATGAAACATTCCCACAGAACATAAAATAAAAGTAGATATTCTGACTTGATTTTAAGTCTCTGAGAAAACCCTAAAATCTACAAGATCAGTGCCTTATCCAGGGGCAACAGAGTCATACATCAGACTACAAATGAAAACACTCATTGTAAATCCATCTTCATCATAAAATATTCCTACATTAATGCCTTGCATAAATGCATTACTAAGCTTATCCATAGAAAATATCAAATCCAGAAACATGAACTCTATTTTATTAATGTTTTCTCACATAGTTTAAAATCTTCCTCGAAGATTACCTACAAACAAGCATTACATTCACAAACATAATTGATTATGACAAACTTGATCCTCCTTAAGAATCAGATTTGAATAAAATGAAGATATATTTCAGAGACAAATTCTGTACAAATTTGTGCATGCCTTACATACATAAGAACCTACAACAAATAACACCTATAGCATGAATCATACTCTATTCTATGGAAAGGGACATTGCCCTGTACAATTTTGAAGAGAACTTGGAATTGGAAGCCATGAAATCTAGAACACTTCCTCCAAAATTTTGGAACCCTTACAATTGAGAAGAGTTGAGAATAAGAAGGAGAGGGAAAAAGATCAGAATCCATAAGAACATGCCATGTGTCTTCCTTTTCCCTAACTACAAAAACATCTCCTTCCTTCCCATGGAAAATGCTCTCAAAATATCTCATATTTTTTAAAACTAATTGCATGATTCAATTCCTTATCCCGAG
The DNA here is from genome assembly GCF_030272615.1 of Cryptomeria japonica. Taxonomy (NCBI): domain Eukaryota; kingdom Viridiplantae; phylum Streptophyta; class Pinopsida; order Cupressales; family Cupressaceae; genus Cryptomeria; species Cryptomeria japonica. The sequence goes on along the minus strand of NC_081407.1, from coordinate 753,607,305 downwards.
AGCTTTCTGGTGATATATAATACTACCATATTTGACCAAAAATTAGCTTCTGGGCGAATTAAACTTGAATATGCACTTGCACTTAAATTTTTTAATTTCTCCCTATAGTTTCAACTATATATTTAATTTTAATATTTAGCTTGATTTTTGGCCTCACGCCCTACCACGTGTCAGCCTGTGATTCACTGATGGGGTCCACTAGGTGCCAGCTAGGATGACACCTCACCTTTCACCACTTGGATGCCTCGTCACTGCCACTAGACTACTTGTTTGTATGCCACCTCATTGCCATGTCAGCGACACGTCAGCGAGACCCGCGAGCTGGACCTCCACTTGGACCTACCACCCATACACCATGTCACCTTTTGCCATTTCATGATGTCTAATGGTCGTGCATCTTCAGCTCATGAAACAACACCGACCGTTGGATCATCTGCAAGATGCATGATCTTTACCATTTGCCTAACCTTCATTTCTTGGCACATGCCTTTTCACCATTTTGTGAAGGGTAAATTTTGATCATCTTCCCTTTGCAAATCAACACGCACTGTAAATATTTGACGAACTTGCTCATCGGTTAAGTTGCCCTTTCTCTGCAAAGCTTGCCTAAGGATCTATGCCTGCGTGGGGTCCTCCTAGTCGCCACTCATCCTCCTAGGTCACCTTGAGAAACACGCCCGTATGCATGGGGTCCACCTTGGCACAGAACCAATGCCTTTTGTCAAAATCCCTTGAGGCTTTGAAACTATACTACTATGAAGCCTTCATTATAAATACCACAAATGATGCTCACCCAACCAATGTGGGATAAATATTTATGCCTGAGACTACACTTTCTAAAGCTTTCCTGTGAGTTTTAATGGCACCTTTGGATCTACTGAAACTTGAAAGTGCCTTCTTATTCCATACCATCTGCATTTTCTTGAAAGGCTCACATGGAGGGAGATTTAATTACCAGCTACCCAAGAATGATTAATAGCTACTACTATAAAACCACGCACACAGCAAGGAATATTTGGCATTAAGGTTGCCAATCACAATTGCTGAACGTTTAAAGGTGGCCCATGCCATAGCGGGAGGAGGGAGGCCATACACTTTTTGCATTTTCTTGGAAGTTTATACACTTCCCAAACTCCACTCCACAACAAGAGCTCATGGCAAGGGGGAGAAATGCTAGCTGGGCGTGGAGCTACATTTTTTGCCTACCATTTGCATTTGTATAAAATTTAAATGCCCTTTAGCCATGCCATGCTATGCTAGGGAGGAGACATTGGCTGCTTGTTTCAATGCTGCCCTCCAAACACCACTCCACGCAAAGGCTGAGATGCTTGGTCAAATTGCATTTTGCTTTAAATTTTCTGCAACTTCAATTTGTATTTTCTTTAGAGCTTCAATGGGTCTCATAACAACCACATAGAGGGGATGGAAATGGCAGTCATGGAGTTTTATAAAACTAATTCAATGCCTCCATCTGCCATCTCACCAGCCAATTGAAATTTGTTGAAACCATAAAATGTAATCTATTCACCATTCACATAAGAGGATTTGGCTTTGGCAATTGATCTTTCTATCACATTTGGTTTATTTGGAGCTGCTCACACATGGAGGGAGGATTCTAACTGGCATTTCATTTGCAGAAAATTTTATTGCTGAAGGTTTATTGCCTGCCAAACACATTGCTTGAAAGTTTTAATTGCCTTTCAAACACCATACCATCCTTGTTACAAATCACCACTCCTCCATACACACTACCCATGTAGATATTTTGATGAAGAATAATGGAATCCATGATTGCTGAAATTATCATTGTCAATGGAATGAATGCAGTAGCAAATAAAATCCCCTTTATCCTCATACATACTTCTTGAAAATAATATGCAATTCTTGAACCCACTAAACTTTAATCATCAGATTCATGTCAAATCCAATTGCTCATGCTGAAAGAGGTTGAAGCATTTGAAGAATAATGATGGTGATGTGAAGACCAAGGCATGGGAGATTGCACTGCCGTGAAATAAGAACAGTTCGCCATAAAATTTAATGCACGGGCATGAGCCAAGTCGGGCCACAAAGTGGGTTCGACTAAAAAAAATTGTTTTCATGCAACTAACCTCTAAAATGCCTCATGAACCTTAAACATACGGTTGGAATCAATCAGCACCATTTTTGGATCATTAAACTCAATTTTGCAACTTTCAGGCACTTGCGCCATATTTTCGCATTTAATCGCAAAGACGTAATTTTCAAACTAGTTAAAACACCTTTCTAGACCTTGTAAACTGATAGGCGTTACTTTGATATATATGCATGAACTCTGCCAAGTGATTTTTCAAGACAAATCCTAAGTGAAGAGATATTAATGGTCAAATTTGACCAACTGGCATTGTCAGCTTTGCCGCCCTGATGAAGTCAAAGCGCAGGCAACTCATGATGCCTTTCTTAAAAATATCAAACGATCTCTGTAGACCCTCAAATTTGAGGCATAGGTACCTTGAAGTACATATCAAATCTTTTAATACTCAGTTCAACTGGGAAGATAAATGGGTGCAAATGGTGCACTCATGAAAATAACCACTTTAACTAATATAGCAATGAAAGTACGGAATGCTAAAATAGATGGCCCCAGAAACCCTTTTGAAAACCGATCAAACGGACTGGTAGGAGCTTGAAACTAGAAACATAGCTTTTAATTTATACCAGAAATATCTTGGAATAAACGTTCTGACATTACATTCACCGAGGCAACTTTTACACTTATGCAAAATAGGGCTTCGACTAGCAGCTGAAACAAGGACTTGTCAAACCATACAAACTGCAAATAGATTGAGCTTTGAAAACTGAGCAAATGGATTCATAAAGACTTGAAAATTTGCATGCTCAATCAAATTTATGCATATAATTCAGTCCACTTTTAATCTCAACATGATGATCAATAGGGAAAAAGATATAAGCTCTCAAAGTAGGCTACTTGGTAAAATATGCATTTGTACCTAAAATGCATTTTCAGCTCACCTCTTGAAATGGGTACTTGATAAATTGATCCAAACTGAAAATTGAGAGTTGCAACACACTGCATAGGTCAAATGAAAGGTGTAGGACACATTTCTCAAGCCTTACCCTTTGAAAATTAACTGGCTCCATTTTACCCTCTCTCTAACTAGGCCATTCAAACTGACTCATTTGGAAATGTAGAGCAAGATTTTTAAATGGGCCTCTCAAATTACTCAAATTTAATGAGTCCCAATAGTGGCTCTGACTAGGGATGGTTGATTGCAAGATCAACACAAGAATCTAGCCTCTATAGTTAAGCAGTCCACCCAAAAATGGATCACTCTCTTCTCTTCTCAAAAGCAAAGGGCTCCTTATTCTACCCAAATAACAAGGCACTTTATTGAAAACCATGCAACTGAAATCAAAGCAACTATACAAGATATACAACTTATAAATGGCCCTAGGCCATAAAAACTGAAATCAATTCTTACCTCTTTCAAACACATGATTTTCATTTCCACAAACTGGAGGTAAACTGGAAGTTTCATTCACGTCTTCCTAATCAATCACACTTCCATTTCTAATCAGCTGATCACATAAAACATAATCAGTAGCATGTTCATAATCATAGAATCTTTGAAAACCAAACAAATGCTGAAAGGGATGGTCACTAGGTGACATAAGAGTGCCATACTCTTTACTGTTCTTTCCCAGCTGAAATGAAAAGTGGCTTAACTTATTTTGAAAGTTGAGAACATCAGGCACATCTCTACTGCTAGTTTGCTCAAATGATGAACACTCTTCCACAATAATGGCTTGCAAACTAGAGAGGAAAACTTCCTCATAACATGACTACAACTCATCTTCATGCTGATCACTATTTCTATCAGCCTCTTGCACAAGTAAAAACACATGATCATCACTTGTCAATGGTTCACTTCCCACTTGCAAATCTGAGAAAACTACTTCAAATCTGTCATTCTTTTTAATAGCAAGATCCACACAATGCATACCAAAATCTGAGTTCATATCAACATATGAATCTACATTATCACACCTATCAAGCGTATATGCATCTTCATCTTGTCCATCACTCAAATCAAATATAGGGAAAGAATTAATACCATAAGTATCATACTTCACACCCTCATAAACATCATCAGTATCTAAATAGGTACTGGTTGGGTGTGAGAGATTGGGCACATTTTTTGATGCATACCTATGAAAATCAGTAGCTAAGAGTTCTAAGAATTTTTCACTTCTTAGGGAACCTTCTCCTTCATTTTCATTTTCGTTGGCTTCATCCTTTGTGCTGTAAACATTGTCCCAATCTGATAAAGGTATTAAATCAGTAGTGCTCATGTCTTTATACACATTTATTTTATCATTACAATAACTTGCATCCACATCATAGCCTTTATCATACTACTCATAAAGTGCTGCTATATCTTGCAACATAGTTTCTTAACTTTGATTGCAAACATTTTGTGGATTGATCTTAACAACAAGGTGATCTATATCATTAAAATCTGAAACCCCAATGAGCTCAGGATTAGTTGAACAATTACTTATGTTCTCACAAGTTTCTTCTTTCTCTAAATACACATCTAAACTGTCATGCTGAGAATAAGAATCACCTTCAGCACCATAGGAGGCATATCCACTCATGGATTCATCTCCCTCACTGTACTCAATCTTATGTACATTTTCTGATTTAATTATTTCAATCTCATCTATCCATTCTTTAATACATGCAACACTATCTTCTCTCAAGGTAGTAGACCAATTAACCGAGTTAGGCTCATCAAGCTCTAAAATAACTCAATCAAAAAAGACTCATGGGGTCTAGCATTAGCTAAAAGCTCATTCAAAGTAGCTATAAATCTTTCATAGAAAACAATTGATGACTCTTCTTTTCTTTTGCCTACTTTCCTTCTTTAAAACTAGACAAATTTATCTTGGATCTCTTGAAGACATACTACAATCTCTCTATCCATCTCTTTTAGATTTGACAAAGGATTTGGAGATCTAGGAACCACATCTAGATCCATCAATTTTAAAACATCTACTAAACCATTATCTTGACCATGCATCCTACTATTTTACAAACTCTCTTCAAAACAAATGCAGTCTCTAATTTTCAGAATTATACACACTTCTCCCATCATTATGAGTAAATGTTTTTCAAAACATGAAGTATGCATACTAAAAATTTCTTTTCCTTTCAATGGTGACTGTTTCACCTTATAAAGAACATATAATTTCATAGATACTTTGAGGAATACCTCGTAAAATAACTGCTACTGCTGTTCACTTCACTTCTGATTGGAAATTTGAAGAACTCCTCCAAATCTCAGGTTCATTCTTATAGAGTTGCCACCTCCCTGAAGAGGAGAAAAATTAACCGATGATCTTCACTCTGAAACACTTTCAGATTTTTGGGTCTCACCACACACAACAGAGTCACATAATATTTTAAATTTCAAAGCAACAAGACTTTCTAGGATACACACTTTCAAATTTGAAAATGACTTTCAGATTTGTACACTTCTAAGACTCTTCCCCAAATGACTTTGGCCAGACTCATGGTTTTAACTGCAATCAACAAGGTGACTACAACTTTTCTTGACCTTAATGAAAAATTTGATTACAAAACACTATTACTCCCTAGCAGAGTCGCCATTTTTGTTGTTCATCAAAAGTGATTAACCCAAGTACACCTGCAATTGATCTATGAAGAAGCCAATTCAATCTATGAAGAACCTCAGGGTTGGACAACATGACAAGGATATGAATCCTTCTACTCTTCAGGCTCTACAAAACCTAGGCAAGTATACCTTTGATTCTTAAAATTAAACCTATTACACACCTATGACAACATCAATAGAAACAAATAGATCTCACAAGGCTTAACAACTAGGAGGTTATTGTAGATGGGCTAGATCCACATTGACATCTCAACTAAGTTCAAGCATGAGATGGATGAAACATTTCCACAGAACAAAAAATAAAGGTAGATATTCTGATTTGATTTTAAATCTCTGAGAAAACCCCAAAATCTACAAGATCAGTGCCTTATCCAAGGGCAAAAGAGTCATACATCAGACTACAAATAAAAACACTCATTACAAATCCCACAGATACTGAGAGGGGGGGGTGAATCAATATCTAACTGGTAAATAGAATTTCTTAACTTAAAACATGCAGAACATAATATAGCAGTGTACTGGTATGCAAGAAATAATAAAATAAATAGAATCAAGAACATCCACATGAAAAACACACCATAACACAAGATTTTAATGAGGAAACCCAGTGTGGGAAAAACCTTGGTGGGATTTGTGACCCACAATATTCATTCACTGGCCAATAAGAGAATATTACTTACAATAGGGGCCTACACATGTAGGAAGGCCAACTGCCTGGAGTTCACTGCTCAATGGGAGGTCTCATTGACTTACAATAAGGATTATACAAATCCAATATCTTGTACTGTTTTACAATAGCATCTTCAATGCCAGATTCAGTACCAGTTCTTGCTCTGTTCTTTACATATACCCCTTAACCTATATTTCGCACAATAGGTCTGCCTAATATTTTCCTTTATGCTTACATCTTCTATATCAAATGTCTACAATGATCTCTTTTATATATAAGAGTCATTTTACAAATTGCCAAGTTGGCTTATAAAGTTTTACAATAATAAACAAAATATAACATAAGAAAAATCCCGTCGGCCTCTATGCCGGTATACTTCATTTCTTCTATGCCAGTGCAGGTGTCCTCAGTGCCAGTGTAGATTGTGATCTGCTGATGCTGATGCACTAACTTGCTGGTGTAATGCTTTGCCGGTATAATGCCTTGCCAGTGCCATAGGATTGTAAGGTTGCCATCAATGACAAAACCTTCAATCACATACAATGTCTCATTAGAGTGTGCATATGCCGACAATACATCAGACTACAAATGAAAACACTGATTGCAAATCCATCTTCATCATGAAATATTCCTCCATTAATGCCTTGCATAAATGCATTACTAAGCTTATCCACATAAAATATCAGATCTAGAAATATGAACTCTATTTTATTAATGTTTGCTCACAGAGTTTAAAATATTCCTTGAAGATTACCTACAAACAAGCATTACATTCATAGACACAACTGATCATGACAAACTTGATTCTCTTTAAGAATTAGATTTGAATAAAATGAAGATATATTTTAGAGACAAATTCTGTACAAATTTGTGCATGCCTTACATAGACAAGAACCTACAATGAATAACACCTATAGTATGAATCATACTCTATTCTATGGAAAGGGACATTGCCTGTACAATTTTAAAGAGAACTAAGAATTGGAAGCCATGAAATCTGGAGCACTTCCTCCAAAATTTTGGAACCCTTACAATTGAGAAGAATTGTGAATAAGGAGAGGGAAAAAGATTGGAATCCATCAGAACATGCCATGTGTCTTCCTTTTCCCTAATTACAAAAATATCTCCTTCCTTCCCATGGAATCTGCTCTCAAAATATCCCATTTTTGTTAAAACTAACTACACAATTTGATTCCTTATCTCAAGAGCTTTCCGCTGATATATAATACTGGCATATTTGACCAAAAATTGGCTTCTGGGTGAATTAATCTTGAATATGCACCTGCCATTTAAATTTTGAATTTCTCCCTATAGTTTCAACTATATATTTAATTTTGATTTCTACCCTGATTTTTGGCCTAACACCCTACCACGTGTCAGACTATGATTCGCTGATGGGGTCCACTGGGTGCCACCTGGGATGACACCTCACCTTTCATCACTTGGATGCCTCGTCATTGCCACTAGACTACTTGTTTATTCACCACCTCAGCGACACATTAGCAGGACCCATGAGCTGGACCTCCACTTGGACCTGCCACATGTACGCAATGTCATCTTTCACCATTTCACGATGGCTAATGGTCGTGCATCTTCGGCTCACGAAATAGTGCTGACTGTTGGATCATCAGCAAGATGCATGATCTTTACCATTTGCCTAATCTTCATTTTTCGGCACATGCCTTTTCGCCATTTCACGAAGGGTAAATTTCAATCATCTTCCCTTTGTTAATCAATGTGCACTATAGATATTTGACGAACTTGCTCTCCAGTTAAGTCACCCTTTTTCTGCAAAATTTGCCTCAGGATCTGTGCCTATGTGGGGTCCACTTGGTCACCACTCAGCCTCCTTGGTCACCTTGGGAAATGTGCCCACATGCGTGGGGTCCACTTTGGTGCCCAACCATCTCCTTGTGTCAAAATCCCTTGAGGCTTTGACACTATACTAGTGTGAATCCTTCATTATAAAAACCACAAATGATGCCCACCTAGCCAATGTGAGATAAATATTTATGCCTGGGACTGCACTTTCTGAAGCTTTCTTGAGAGTTTTAATGGCACCTTTGCATCTCCTGAAACTTGAAAGTGCCTTCTTCTTATTCCACGCCATCTGCATTTTCTTGAAAGGCTCACATGGAGGGAGATTTAATTACGAGCTACCCAAGAATGATTAATAGCTACTGTTGTAAACCCATGCACACAGCAAGGAATATTTGGCATTATGGCTGCCAATCACAATTGCAAAAAGTTTAAACGTGGCCCATGCTATATGTGGGAGGAGGGAGGCCATACACTATTTGCATTTGCTTGGAAGTTTATACACTTCCCAAACTCCACTCCACAGCAAGAGCTCATGGCAAGGGGGAGAAATGCTAGCTGGGCATGGAGCTACATTTTTTGCCTGCCATTTGCATTTGTATAAAATTTAAATGCCCTTCAGCCATGCCACGCTATGCCAGGGAGGAGACATTGGCTGCTTGTTTCAATGCTGCCCTCCAAACACCACTCCACGCAAAGGCTGAGATGCTTGGTCAAATTGCATTTTGCTTTAAATTTTCTGTAGCTTCAATTTGTATTTGCTTTAGACCTTCAATGGGTCTCATAACAGCCACGTAGAGGGGATAGAAATGGTAGTCATGGAGTTTTATAAAACTAATTCAATGCCTCCATCTGCCATCTCACTAGCCAATTGAAATTTGTTGAAACCATAAAATGTAATCTATTCACCATTCACATAAGAGGATTTGGCTTTGGCAATTGATCTTTCTATCACATTTGGTTTATTTGGAGCTGCTCACACATGGAGGGAGGATTCTAACTGGCATTTCATTTGCAGAAAATTTTATTGCTGAAGGTTTATTGCCTGCCAAACACATTGCTTGAAAGTTTTAATTGCCTTTCAAACACCATACCATCCTTGTTACAAATCACCACTCCTCCATACACACTACCCATGTAGATATTTTGATGAAGAATAATGGAATCCATGATTGCTGAAATTATCATTGTCAATGGAATGAATGCAGTAGCAAATAAAAGCCCCTTTATCCTCATACATACTTCTTGAAAATAATATGCAATTCCTAAACCCACTACTCCAGAGTAAACTTTAATCATAAGATTCATGTCAAATCCAATTGCTCATGCTGGAAGAGGTTGAAGCATTGAAGAATGATGATGGTGATGTGAAGGCCATGGCATGGGAAGTTGCATTCTCATGAAATAAGAATAGTTCGCCATAAAATTTAATGTAGGGGCATGAGCCAGGTCGGGCCCCAAAGTGGGTCTGACTAAAAAAAATTTCATTTTCATGCAACTGACCTCTGGAATGCCTCATGAACCTTAAACATACCTCTGGAGTCGATCGACACCATTTTCGGATCACCAAACTGAATTTTGCATCTTTCAGGCACTTGTGCCACATTTTCGCATTTAATCGCGAAGAAGTAATTTTCAAACCAGTCAAAACACCTTTTTTGACCTTGCAAACTGATAGGCGTGTACTTTGATATACAGGAATGAACTCTACCAAGTGGTTTTTCAAGACAAATCCTGAGTGAAGAGATATTAATTTTCAAAGATGACCAACTGGCTTTGTCGACACTGCAGACCTGATGAAGTCAAAGTGCAAGCAACTCATGATTCCTTTCTTAAAAATATCAAACAATCTCCGTAGACCCTCAAATCTAAGGCATAGGTACCTTGAAGTACATATCAAATCTTAGAATAATAAGTTCGATTGGGAAGCTAGATGGGTGTAAATGGTGCATTCATGAAAATAGCCACTTTAACTGATATAGCAATGGAAGTACGAAACACTGAAACAAATGGCCCAAGAAACCCTTTTGAAAATCGATCGAACGGATTGGTAGGAGCTTGAAACTGGAAAAATAGCTTGTCATTTATACCAAAAATAACCCAGAATAAACATTCTGACATGACATTCATCAAGGCAACTTTTAAACTTATGCAAAACAGGGCTCCGACTAGCAGCTGAAACAGGGACTTATCAAACCATACAAACTGCAAACAGATTGAGCTTTGAAAACTAAGCAAATGGATTCATAAAGACTTGAAAATTTGCATGCTAACTCACATTTATGCATAGAATTCAATTCTCTTTAAATTTCAACATGAAGATCAACAAGACAAAAGATATAAGCTCTCAAAGTAGGCTACTTGGTAAAATCTGCATTTGCACCTAAAATGCACTTTCAGCTCACCCCTTGAAATGCGTACTTGATAAATTGATGCAAACTAAAAAATGAGAGTTGCAACACACTACATAGGTCAAATGAAAGGTGTAGGACACATTTCCCCAGCGTTACCCTTCAAAAATCAACTGGCTCCATTTTACCCTCTCTCTAACTAGGCCATTCAAACTGACTCATTTGGAAATGCAGAGCAAAATTTTGAAATGGGCCTCTCAAATTACTCAAATTTAATGAGTCCAAACAAGAAGATTATCAATTGATTCTCACCAGTATGATCTGGATGATGGAATAAGTTTGTATGGATGGTTCATATGCTTTTGAAGTATATTCCAGTCAATTGGTATTGACTTGATGATCAGATGGTATCTTTTGTTCTAGTAATCCTGCTTTATAGGTCTGATAGGGGTTTCACCAGTGGAGATTTATTCAAAATCTTTGGTGTAATGCATAAGCTATGTTGGTGCAGCTTTTAGAAGGGATTCAAGATATTGATGGTGATTGTGTTTGTTCCTCGACTAATTGGTGTCATTATGTTGGCGTGTATGGATCTAATTTAGGTTTGATGCTATCTAGTTTATGGACTGGTTTTCATGTAATGTGTTGGTGGGTCCTTTGATGCACTTCCAATATGTTTTATTGTTTGGCCTTAGGACAATATGATTTATGATTTTATTTTAGGATTATGTAATGGATCTATTGAATTATCATTTGGGTGGCTGACATAATTGGTTAGGTCTCAGATTGGTATAAATATATGTAAGATCTCATTGTAGATCGTGGATGTATTTATGTATGGGAAATGAGCGAATAATGTAATAATCATTTGTGTAGATGATTTGGTTGATCATAGGTGATCGAGTTGGGTTTATGTAAGAGGTTTTAGACCTCTGGTATTGAGCTTAACCAGAACTATAATCTAGCATGTTTGATGCTATCACATATAGTTCTTCTCTTTGGATTGTTGTCTAAACATTCTAAGGTAGTTAACCTCTTTTGTAGTCAATGAGACTCCATTGTGATGAGAAGTATGCTCTAGGTAGTGTGCCTTCCCAAATGTGCGGGCCCCTTATTGTAATATTTATTCATCTAATTAGTGGATAGATATTATGAATCTCCAATACCACCATGGTTTTTCCTCCTCGCAGTTTTCCACATATAAATCTATGGTGTTATGGTGTTCATCTTTGTGGTTGCACTATTTCTTATTTTTATATTCTTTTAAGTTTATCAGTTGTTGAGTTGTTGTATTAATAAGGTTAAATTTCTCCATTCTGGTAGAACACTGATTCAGCCCCCCCTCTCTTTATTATTGGATTCCAACAAAACCAACATAGCTAACATCCTTGATTATATACTGATGCCCTCCTAAATGGCACAAGATTAGTCTAAGATCAATCAACACAAAACACACAAGATGTTAGAGTTAGTTAATCAAAAACCAAAGCATGAAGGCATTCCAAAAGAGACACTAAAAGAGACATGCTAAATATATCTAATAAATAGAACAAATGATCATGAGACATCTCCAACTGCCTCTTAGCATGGCCTTAGCTTCTTCTCCCTTGTTCCTCTCCTCTCCAAGTTCCAAAATAGTGTAGCTCTCAGCAGCTTTTTGCACTATGGATGCTTATGGAGGATTGAGATTGTAGTATAGCTCCTAAACATGAAATGAAAAGCTAATAGTAATGCTAAAATGATGTATTTTAACCAAAAAGACAAGATTTAGATTGTTTATGCTAAAATGCTCTCTAAAATGGCTATAGTCTAAATGCTTACAAGTTTTCAGGATCTAGATTATGAAGGAATGGGCTCTATTTATAGGAAAAATGGAGCAATGGATGGCCAGGATTGAAAGGTTTAATCAAGGGTCAAGCTTGAAAGTTGGGGTTCCATGTGCACAATTTGCACCAATAAAATAGTGACAAGTGTCAACACAGGATTGGGTTGAGAGAAGAGGTTGGAGGCATTGAATGCCTGAGAAGACTTCATGGTTATCTAAAGGCTAAGGGTCAAGCCTAAATTAGGATTACCCACTGGATTAGGAGTTAATCCAAGGATAAACCTTTGTGCAAATGATTAAGAGATAATCATGGTCAAAGCATTAATGACCTGATGAGACCCTTGGGTTGGGTAGAGGTTGAGTCAAACAAATGTTTTAACCATGTGGGAGGGTTGAATTAACCATTAATGGTTATTGAAGACTTTGGGGGATTAAGTGGTTGAAAGTTGGAAGCCTTTAATGGTTTTCAAAGACTTTGGGGTTTTTGGTGGTTGAAGGTTGAAAACCTTCAATGGTTATCCAAGACTTTGGGCCATTTGAGAAGTGACTCCATTTTGCTTAGGAATGTGACAATATTTAGGAAATGGTTTAGGCTAATTAGGAAGGGGTTAGAAGAATCTAGAAGGGGATTAGATTTTGCAAGTGGATTTGGTGGGTGAGGGAAAATAGGATTTTATTAAAATAAAAATTCATTTATTTCAAAATGTGTGCAAGTTGCATTTGTAGGAAAATGCAAGTGGGGTGGGGATAATGATTTAAATAAATGTTTTATTTAATTTATTTAAAAGAGGAATAGGGGATTTAATTAAATAAATAGATTTTATTTATTTAATTGATTTGAATTGGATTTAATGAATTAATTAAAATAAATTGAATAATTTATTTAATTAATAGAAGAATGTTTGGGGATGAATTAATTAAATATTAATTTAATTAACTGATGGCTAGTGGATTTTTAATCAAATAAATACGAAATATTCATTTAATTAAAATGGACAGATTTATGTGACTACATTTGCCCCTTCTTTGAGACGGTGCAGTTTATCGCGTCGTTTCAAAGAAAGAAAAACTGGTGTGAAGAAATACCCCATAAAATGTTAATTTAATGGGTGGTATGCCCCCTCGAGAGATGGGCCGAAAAATTTCGAAAAATCGGGCAATCTCTCGAAAAAGAATGAAAATTGGCAGGGTGATAGAAGGGAAGAAGTGAGGTATACTAGTGAAAAATAGAAGAAATCGGGAGAAACATGGAGAAATGGGGGGCTCGGGAAGTTCACGGGGACCACGGCGATGAGCGGGGCAAAGTTACGGGGACGTCGGGGGGGTATAAATGGGGTGAAAGGGGGTGAAAATAGGATCATTTGTGACCGCGACCAGTTGAAAACTAGAGCTCTGACAGTGACATTGGGAGGAGCAACGAGGAGCGACGATGCCGTTTTCGATCACCGAGCACCGATTTGAGCGAGTCCGCCGGTACCAGCGCCCAGCCGACTATGGACCAGCGGTACGCAAATTCGAAAACTCACTTTTTATGCATTTTGGGTATGTTTTTAGCTAAGTCCAAGTCAAGTCGGAGCAAGAGTGCTGGAACTAGGTTTTTAGCGCTTTTGCTCCATGAATTAGCGCTATTGTGCCGAAATAGTGCTTTTGTAGCCTAGTTTTAGCGTTTTTGCATTAATTTAGCGCTTTTGCAAGCAAGTTTGAGCGCTTTTGATAAATTAGCGCTACGGTAGGGTCAATTGAGCGCTATTGATGTTTAATAGCGCTATTGTATAAAGGTTTTAGCGCTTTTGATTAAAGAGCGCTATGGTGTAGTTAATTGAGCGCTATTGCATTTTAATAGCGCTATTGTAGAGTGGTTTTAGCGCTTTTGTTTTTGTAGCGCTATTGTAGGGCTTTTTGAGCGTTATTGATATTGTTGTAGCGCTATTGCTTTAGGATACAAGATGCCCCAGTTTCGGACAAAATAAGACTCCGGATGCCTAACGATTGATGGATGGTGAGGTGAAGTGGGAGTTGTTTTGAACCATAGCAGCCCGATGAGACTTAGGTCATTTGTTAGGAGAAATGCCTGTTGAAGTCTAGGCGGCCATGATTGCTTACCTGTTGAGACTCAAAGATACTTGATCAAAGTATCTGATGATAGTCTAGGTTTAAACTTAAGAAAGTTTGATAACAAAACAACTGATGGTGGTTTGATGAATGTCTATGTGCAGGAGGATCTACGCGTGTTGCAGTTACGCGAGCGCCACCCTGCGACACAGGGGTTGCGAGATCGTTTGACTCAGATCGAGATAGATTGTATTGCGGCTACTGGACTCTATGAGGTGATGCATATGCCCGTGATTCGGATGAATCACGGCCTGATTACAGCTTTAGCAGAGCGATGGCATAGTGAGACATGCACGTTCCATCTGGCGCAGGGCGAGATGACGGTGACTTTGGAGGACGTGTGGCGTATTCTTCGGATTCCGATTCGAGGGCAGCTGGTGACGTATGATCGATCCTGGGGGACAGTGTCTTGCCAGAGGATTTTTGACGAGGACGTATTCATTGATGATGGGTCGATTGCCTGGGAGGATATAGCGGCACTATATGAGCCCCTTCCAGCAGTTTTGTCAGGGATCGTGGGAGGACTTCTGTGTCCAGACAGGCGGTCACATGGATTGGCGGTCGGATGGGGATAGGTGATTGAGATGATGGTGACAGAGGGGACCCGATATGCCTGGGGGCCGTGCGTGCTAGCGCACATGTACCAGGAGCTGCACGAGGTAGTGTATAGAGGGCGGGGGTCTCTAGCAGTGGGTATGACGCTGCTGCATGTGTGGGCATGGGAGCATCTACCAGTGACTCGACCAGTGAGTCTGAGATTCCGAGCCATGGATCAGCCCTATATGTTCATGTATAGTGGTATGATGAGCCAGCCCCACTTGGGGAAGCTAGAGTGGTGGCGGCGGGCATTAGATGATTTGGATGCAGTGATCTGGTGGCCATACTTGGAGTGTGAGCCATGGGATGATGATGCTGAGGCACTGCCGTATTGTTTTATGACCCGATTCCTCATTGGGAGGACCTCTTATCACGTAGAGAGACAGGTGCCAGGACGGGTTATGAGGCAGTTTGGACGGCAGCAGGGTCTGCCGAGCGGATCGGGAGAGTATGCTCGAGTGATTCGAGAGCGGTATGCATGGGGTCCAGTGCTACCGTATGATCAGGAATTGGCAGAGTTCCGAACATTGCAGGCGAGGCCATGGGATCTACGACCGAGGGTCATTGATGCAGGGGTTACAGCAGAGTATACTCAGTATCGGGCGGCGCACCCAATCCGACGGATATCAGATCCAGCGGAGCCGATCCCAGCGTTTGAGGATGAGAGGGGACGAGGACGGAGAGGAGGGCGAGGAGGAGGGGATGGAGGAGGAGGAGGAGGTGGTGGAGGAGGAGGAGGTGGAGGAGGTGTAGGAGGAGGAGGTGGAGGAGGTTTGGGGATGCCGAGACAGCGGAGAGGGAGAGGGGGACTACCTCTGCAGATATCACAGGGACCGTTGATGCAGGGAGGAGTGCAGCTGAGTGGGAGGGGGATGGAGAGAGAGATCCCGATGGATACAAGTGCAGGAGAGGGTGGTGCAGGGGAGTGTGGTGCAGGGGAGGGACCTAGTGGAGGGGGTGATACAGGTGCAGCAGCCATGGATATAGGGGAGGGAGCTACTGGGGATCTGCGGGAGCACATGATAGGTTATTTGCAGACCCGGGTAGAGAGATTAGAGGCGGAGATAGCAGCTAGAGATGTGCAGCTATTTGCACGTGAGGCAGAGCTGACAGTGGTGCTGCGGGAGAGAGATACTGCGGTGGAGAGTTTAGCGGAGCTGCAGGAGAGAGTCCGGACTGGTGCGCAGGGGCCGTCAGGGGAGATTATGAGAGAGATACGGCGAGCACAGGCGGAGATAGAGTACTGGCGTGGGTTATATGACCAGGTGGTACCGATTAGCCAGCGAGCTCTCAGCTATACCCAGATGCGGCAGGCCAGATCCGAGCGATCACAGAGGATGCAGAGCAGTGGGGGAGTGATGGGTCCTTTACGGCAGGATAGATCAGGAGATGCAGGAGGGAGTGGGGGTTCGATGAGGCCTCCACGGAGGGATGGATCAGGTGGTGCCGGTACCAGCGGTGGAGCAGGTAGGGGTGGGGCAGGTACAGCATCTGGCCAGAGCGGCATCTGAGAGAGCATTTTTGCATACATGTGTTGTATCATTGTCTATGTTTTGGACTGTATCTTGGATGGCTCTTGGTAGCCGATTTTGTAGACTTCATTGTACTCTGATATATGAGTTGATATATATGAGGAGATCCCATTTTGTGATGATATGCATGTGATGATGTATGGATGTTTATGCATGATGATGATTTATTACTTAGATGTATATGTGTACATGTATGCATTTGATGAGATGTTTCTTTCATGTATGTTTTTATGATGATTTATGATGTGAGATACTGACATATGAATGCAGGTTTGATATGATTTTATGATGAGTTATGATGTGAGATACTGACATATGAATGCAGGATGATATGTGCTCATGCTTTGATGTATGAACAGGATTTGATGATGTTTCCTATTGCAATGATGAGCTGATTTATTGCAATGGTTGAATAAATGATATTATGTATAAATATACTAGGATGATATATGCTTATGTTTTTGATGGATGAACAAGATTGTATGATGTTTCCTTTTGCGATGTAATGATGAGCTGATTTATGTGATGATGTCAATGCAATGGTTAGATGAATGATTTTATGTATGGATATGCATCTAGATGTGTTTAGATGAATGTAATATGGATAAACAAAAGGTTAAGTTCAAATGTTGATATGATGATGTTAAAATGAATGTAGATGAATAAACAAATGTAAAGTACAAATGTTTATATGATAATGCCTAAATGAATGTAGATGAATAAACAAATGTAAAGTGCAAGTGTTTATATGATGATATTTAAAATGAATGTAGATGAATATGTAAAGTACAAATGTTTATATGATAATGTTTAAAATGAATGTAGATGAATATGTAAAGTACAAATGTTTATATGATAATGTCTAAATGAATGTTTCTAAATGCGTTTGTAAATATGTTGGGAAGTGCAAATGATAATGGGATGATATGATAACTAATGGGGATAATAACTGCACCTTAATGTAATGATAATAAATGTAATGTGAATGAAAAAATGAACATAATAAGATGCTTTATTAATGAATGAATGAATGCACTGTGTATCTAAATGGATAAATGGATGTGTGTAATAATAAGTTGATAAGATGATAATGGATAATTTATACTGGATGAAATGTTTAGTAAATGATTTAAAACAATCAAAGACAATTTGATCCCATGAATGAATCTAATTATTGATGATTGGTGCAATGATGAAAATGATTTTGTTTAATGAAAACTAATGGCAACAATGAACTATATGCAATGTTTAAAAATGACATGAATGGTCGCAATGCAAGATGCACCTATATGCAAGGATGATATGATTATGCAAGGTTGTTTTAAGACTTTGCATAATGCATTGATGATGTATCAGAGTACTCGGTCGTGATTGTATCCAAGACCAGCTTTTATTAATCATTTTTACATGTAAAAGCCTACATATGAATGAATGGATGGGTGATATGCAACAGAATGCAAGATATAAACAGATGAGGTGAAATGACGATCCATAGTGCTCTATTTTCATCATTGAGCTTTAAAATGTTGGAAGAGAATACAAGCATCTTGACATAATGATTCAAGATGACCTGAGTATTTCTTTCATGGATTTTAATATAGCAAGTTAATACAAACGACTTGATATAAGGGTCAAGTCGACCAGAGTATTGCTTGCGGAACAGACAAGGATTATCTCCTTTCGTGCATGACTTGGATCGTCCTCCTTGATCTTAGGCTGATCATATCCTGAGACAAGTGCATACCGTACTAAAAAATAAAACCTTTATCCAATTTGGAGGAAGAGGAACCAAAGGATGCGCATTGTACCTGCAACCAAACAGCATATTTACATAAAGAATAAAGAATAAGGATCCTTGGTAATGGCTCATGCTCATATGGTCGAGGTATACGCTGTAGTCAGCAAGCTGTAGTGATCTATGACTGTATTTTTGCCTATGATCACATAACTTAGTGAACTTCCCACGTAGACACCATTAGTACATGCCCCAGAACTTCATCGGAAATAATGCGCAAACGATACAAAACAATGCTGAAAGATCCCGATACAGATAAACAAATGAATTACTCACGAATCAACCAAGCATTTGATAGCTTAACAGAATTTTCTTGTCAAAGAAAACATCATCTTGTCTTTGTTTTTGATAAGGAAGGATGCATCCTTGTGTTAAAGACAGTTTTGGTTTGTTGATGTCGATTGTTTTGGTTTGATTGGTAAATGGTCATTGTGTGAGTAGTTTGTCAATGTTTGTTTTGTATCTGATCGGATGAATATGTACAAGGTGTTGCCATGTTTTGTTTTTTTTTTTTTTTTTTTTTGTGTGATTTTTGATGGGTTTTTCGATGTTTTTGGATTTTGTGTAATAGTTTTTGAATGTTTTTGGATTTTGTGAGTCATTTTTGAATGTTTTTGTATTTTGCGAGACATTTTTGAATGTTTTTGCCAATGAATCACCAGTAATGTAGAATCCACTTCCATCACGAGGGTAAGGGTATTGCCCCCAGTTTGTAGACCTGACTATGAAAAGGTGGGATGCTAGACGCATGGAGTACTTTCTTAATTGCAGATCAAATAACAAGCCATAGTTTGGATGGATGGATGTATGTGTGCATGAATGTGATCGCAACAAGCTTTGAAAGATAATGGAGCTATTGCCTTTACGAGTGGTGCCTGTTTGCCAGGTTTTCACCATCGCACTTACCCAAGGTGCCACCGGAGTGGTTGTTCACTGTTTGGATGCATGATTTTTTTTTTTTACTTTTTTGAATGTTTTTGTATTTTCTTCAGGACATTTTCTGAATGTTTTTGGTATTTTTCTGATATGTAGGGGAGCCTGATGCCTTGTACACCTTAGGTATAAAACCTTTTGAGGTGCATGCTATTGATTGGATCTGCGAGCGGTTCTCCTTCTGGTGTAGCCAACTGATATGCCCCGGACCCGAACACAGTAGTGACAACGTATGGGCCCAGCCAGTTTGATTCAAACTTGCCTTGATGTTCTCTGTTTGGTTGGTTGCGAGGATTTTCTCGAAGAACAAGATCACCTACCTCAAATGTACGAGATCTAACTCGGTGATTGTAACTTCTACTCATGCGCTGCTGATAGGCTTTGAGGTGATTGTATGCAGCTTGTCTTTTCTCATCAAGTAACTCTAAGTCCTGAAGGCGTGAGACTCTGTATGCTTCATCATCGATGAGATTGTGCAAGGAAACTCGTAATGATGGTATCTCAACCTCAATAGGCAAGATAGCTTCTGCACCATAGACCAATGAATAAGGAGTTGCACCTGTAGGGGTTCGAATGCTAGTTCGATATGCCCATAATGCTGGATTCAATTGAACATGCCAATCACGGCCGACATCATTGACTGTCTTCTTTAGGATCCTCAATATGTTTTTATTGGATGCTTCGGCCTGACCATTGCCTTGTGGGTAATAGGGAGTGGAAAAGCGGTGTTGGATATGAAATTTCTCACAAAGTTCATGGACATCCTGATTTTTGAAAGGGAGACCATTATCTGTGACGATGGACATGGGTACACCATACCGGCAGATGATGTAGTTGAGGATGAATGAGGCGATCTGCTTGCCGGTGACTTGGGTAAGTGGAACAGCTTCGATCCACTTGGTGAAATATTCGGTGGCGGTAATAATGAATTTATGGCCATTGGATGAAGATGGATGAATCTTACCCACAAGGTCAAGGCCCCATTGACAAAAAGGCCATGGTGTCGTGATTGGTTGCAGTTCCTGGGCCGGTGCATGTATCAGGTCGCCGTGAACTTGACATTTCTTGCATTTTCTGACAAAGTAGTAGGAATCCTTTTCCATAGATGGCCAATAGTATCCAGCTCGCATGATCTTCTTGGCTAGTGATGGACCACTTGAGTGAGTCCCACAAATTCCTTCATGTACCTCTTCCAGAACCTTTGTTATCTCATCTTGTTCCAGACATCGAAGGAGAGTACCATCAAGACTACGTCGGTATAGGGTTTCGGCAATAATGGTATATCGAGCAGTTTGGCGAATGAAGGTTTTTCGTTGGTTATTCGATTGGTTGGGAGGAAGGGTGTGATCGCGAAGATAGGTGTAGAACTCACCGTACCATGGGGATTCGGAACCGACAAGGCGACATATTATGTCAGATTCGGGGATATCATAAACAGGAATCCAAAGCTGTTCTACCAAGAACTCGTAGCGTGTTGAATTCTGTGGAAGATCTAAGAGAGATGTGATAGTAGCCATAGCGTCAGCAGCTCGATTCTGATCTCTTGGTATCTGCTCAAAAGTAATAGTAGTGAATGATGTCTTTAGAGTGTCCACCATTTGCTTGTATGGCATGAGTTTATCATCTTTGGTCTGATATTCATCAGTTGCTTGTCGAATGACTAGTTGTGAGTCGCCATATACTTGAAGTTCTTTTAATTTCCATTGTATGGCTAGCCTGAGTCCTGTGATCAAAGCCTCATACTCTGCTATGTTGTTTGTGCATGGAAATGTGAGCCTGTAAGACTTCGGGATGCTATCACCTTGAGGTGTGATAAACAAAATGCCTGCCCCCGAGCCATGCCTAGTGTATGAACCATCAAAATATAGTTTCCATGACTGCGCTTCTGTGATCATGAATATCTCTTCATCTGGAAAATTGGAAATGAGAGGATGATCACCTATGAGTGGTGCATCGGCCAACTGATCTGCAATAACTTGCCCTTTGATAGCTTTACGGTCCACATACTCGATGTCGAATTCACTTAGAATCATTACCCATTTGGCCAAACGACCTGTCAATGCTGCTTTGCTGAGTAAGTACTTGAGTGGATCAATCTTTGCGATGAGTTGCACCTTGTGTGTCAATAGATAGTGCCTCAGTTTAGTGGCTGCTAAGATTACTGCTAGGCAAGCTCGCTCAATAGGTGTGTAATTGAGTTCATAGCCAACCAGTGTGCGAGAGATGTAGTAAATAGCACACTCTTTTCCTTCTGCATTATGTTGTGCCAGTAGTACACCCAATGCTGTACTTGTTGCTGAGATATAGAGCAATAATGGTCTACTTGGATCTGGTGGCATCAGCAATGGTGGATTCATGAGATAGTCTTTGAGTGACTGAAATGCTTGCTGGCATTTGTCATCCCACTGAAAGCGGATGTTCTTGTGTAGCAGGTGTGTGAATGGGTGACACTTATCAGCCAATTGTGCAATGAATCTTCGGATGGATTGAAGCCATCCTTGTAATGTCCTTAGCTGACTGATATTCCATGGAGGTGGCATGTCCATTATTGCCTTAACCTTTGCTGGGTCGACCTTAATACCTTTGCTTGAGACAATGTATCCTAGAAGTTTCCCGGAGGTCACTCCAAAGACACATTTCTTTGGGTTGAGTCGAACATGATATTGTTCCAGTCTATCAAAGATTTGATCTAAGATATGGAGATGTCCTTCTCTTGTGAGTGATTTTGCTAGTAAATCATCCACATAGTCTTCCATCATAGTATGCATCATGTCATGGAAGATGGTGGTCATTGCTCTTTGATAGGTCGCTCCTGCATTCTTTAGACCAAAAGGCATTACATTCCAGCAGTATGTGCCCCATGGACATGTGAAGGCTGTCTTATGTTGATCTTCTGGTGCGATCTTTATTTGATTGTATCCTGAAAAGCCATCCATGAGTGAAAGCATGGCATGTCCTGCTGTTAGATCTACTATGATGTCAATATTTGGAAGGGGGAAGTCATCCTTAGGACATGCCTTATTCAGATCTCTGAAGTCAGTACAAATGCGGATGCCCCCTTTTGGTTTGCCAACTGGCACGATGTTGGAGATCCATTCTGCATAATCAATTGGTCTAATGAAACCAACATCCAGGAGTTTCTTGAGTTTAGTTTTGACTAGCACGGCAATCTGAGGATGCATCTTACGAAGCTTCTGCTTGATAGGTTTGGCTCCTTTTGCTACTGTGAGATGATGCATGACTAAATCAGGATCAAGCCCAGGCATGTCTGCATATGACCATGCAAAGTTGATCTGACGCTTCTGGAAGAACTCTATAAACTTAGGCTGTTCCTCTGGAGTGAGAAGAGATGCCAGATGTATGATATGAGGGTTTTCAGGAGTCCCTACATTGTATTCTTTAGTCTCCTCAATGAGAATCGTCGATCGTTCCTGTTGTGTACTAGCAGGGAGAATGTCAAACCCTTCATCCTCAGGCGCCTCAGAGAGGTTTTCACCATTGGATACGCTCTTTCTTTTTACTTTTGTCGGATCAAACAGTGCCACAGTGTGGTTTTCACTGGAAGATCCATGTTTTATTGTTATATTTTTGCAGCTGAAGGGTTTGGCATCCGCCCTGAAGTATGCTGCGCTATTAAGTTCAATGGCGAATCCAGCTTTGTGATCCCCGCTTGGTAGATTATCCCTTAATTCCAAAAAGTCAATGATAGCCTCATCGTTTTGGAAGAAGTCAAGACATGGGGGATTTGGTTGGTTCCATTCGATGAGTTCAGGGTGGATAATGGGCATTACTTCATCGATTAGATTGAGTTCGTTAGAGGTATCAGTGAGGGTTAAGACAGTGTGGTGAAGGTCGTTGATGGTACTCTCCCTGTCAGAATCAGGCGTAGGATGAGACGTAGGGTCTGTGGAAGATGTTTCCAGCTCAGGTACCCAAGTGGTCTTTATCTGTGCTTCTCCGTAAACAGGAATGTCTTTGCGTGGCGGAGGTGGTGATGTGTCTTCCTCATCTGAAGTATTAAGTTGCACTGAATCGAATTCCCACTCATGTGAGTCGGTCTCTGAATCACTTTCTAGCATTCGATTTCTATACCATACTGGATGTCTTTGGAGTTAAACACGGCAGGCGTGATTGGTTTATGTACTTTTGTGGTGATCGATGCTGCAGGAACCGTGATGGGGTTTAAAGGATTTGTTACTGGAAGTATTGGTAATGGTGACTCAGTGGCTTCTGCTAGAACTACTGGCGCCATAGATGTTGCTGCGGGTTCTGATACAGTTGTTGCTACAGATGGTGTTGCTGATGGGATTACTGGTTCGTTTGGTGGGATGTTTGGCACTGGTGATGGTTGCGGTGGGGTTGTGAGTCTCGATGGTGCTTTGAGTATGAAAGGTGTCCTCTTTGCAGTAGGTGGGCAATATGGTTTGCTAGGTTTTCCTTTAAATCTGAGTTTAGGAAGGACTTCTTTTTCAAAGCCTAGGCCTGTATTACCTTTGGGCTTGAACTCTGGCAACAGCGGTTCTTGTCGTCCTTGTTTGCAGGATCCCAAAGCACTTTGACCATCATATCCCATTCTTTGCATAATGAGGAGGCCTTTGCCATATTGTTCCGTAGGAAGTATAACTTGTGGTTTGTCAGTGGTGATGGGATCTTTATAGATCCAGTCTGCTAGGTCCTCATCTTGTGTTTCTTCCTCTTGACTCTTTCCAAGGACGAAAGGCGTTAAAGCACATGCGGGCGTGACTATGGATTGTTGGAGCAACTGCTGGGGTTTACCATGCGTTCTAGGAGAAGTGGGCATTTGTCCCACACAAAAGAGCTGACTCAAGTTATATTCCCCGGGACCTTCCTCTGTGACTTTCATCTTAAGCTTTTCTTGCTTGGGTATAGGAGTGTTTGAACTGGCAAGAGAGGCGGGATTTACATATGATGTGGAGGAAATGGCTTCCCTATTATTAGGAACTGTAATCTCTGGTTGATGGCTGATATTATGGCAAAATGCAAAGGGATTTGCATCGCCCAGGATTGTGATCTCTGTACCATTATGTGGGAACTTGATACATTGATGGTAGGTAGATGGAACGGCTTGCATGGCATGTATCCAAGGTCTCCCTAATAATAGATTATATGGCAGAGGAAGGTCCAGAACCTGACAAATTATGTGCTTTACCACGGGGCCCACTCGGATTGGTAGTACCACAGCTCCTTTGGATGAACGCTCTGCATCATCATAGGCTTTGATGGTGATCTTCTTGCGAGGATCCACTGATTCTACTGCATAGCCCAATGCTGTGACCAACTGTAGTGTACAAATGTTTAGGCCTGCTCCATTATCAATCAAGACTCGCTTGATCCTGTGTTGGTTGACAAAGCCTTCAATGTGGAGTGAGGCGTTATGAGGTTGCTGGAAGGAAGAGTTATCACTTTCGGAAAAAGTGAGACAAGGTGAGGACTTTAGATTTCCAACCATGGCTTGAAATTGGTCTGTATTCAGATTTGCAGGGACTGACGCCTCTTGGAGTGCTTGATCCAAGATAGTTTTATGAGAGGGTGACAGACGCAATAGTTCCAAGATGGATATAAGCGCAGGGGTTTTGTCTAATTGTTCCACAAGATTGTACTGCTTTGGGATGGAGGTGGTGCCTTGTGGAGCTGCCTTTATGGTGACCTTGCCACGACGTGTAACAACATTGCAATTTGAGGTGGGATTTTTTTTTAAGGTGATAGTTGCAATTTGTTCACTGGCATCATACAGGTGATTGATAGTGTAATTATACGCGGCTTGTGTATAATCAGTGGTATCAGGACCTCGTCTGGACATGGAAGGACCCCTTTGATCTTGCGATGGAAGTGGATTCTTGAACATCTGATGATCATTATTGGTCATTTTTGGGTCATGCCCTTCAATTTCAATTTCTCCTCGATCAATAAGATCTTGAATGAGATCTTTCAATCGATGACAATTACTTGTCTTATGTCCTCTTCCTTGATGGAACTCACAATGTTCAGTATCTCTCCACCATGCCGGTTTGACTTGAGGCTCATAATTTGATAACTTAGGTAGAGTGATCAAATTCTGAGAAATGAGTTGTCGCATCACTGTTTCAATGGGTTCCCCTAAGGGAGTGTATGTGCGTTTTTGTTTTTGTGGACGGGGTCTTGGTTCATCATGAGATGTGACGCGACCTTGATTAGGAGGAACATTTGTGTTATTTTGAGGTGGAGGATTTTGTCCTGCAAACCGAACCACAGGTTGTGCATTTTGGACAGTTCGAGCATCCACAACTCCATCGTTGACGATATTCTTATTCTTGTTCCAGAAGTTCGGTTTATCGCTATTGAAGCGCGGGCAAGGACCATCTTTGGGTTCATTAAAGATTTTGATGAGTCCTTTTTTGATGAGTGCCCTTTCACATTTTATACCTTTGGTGATCATATCGTTAAAAGAATCTGTGTCTTTGACATCCAGGTGAAATTCCATTTCTTCGTTTAAGTTGGAAATGAAAATTTCCACTAGTTCTCGTTCAGGTAACTGAAGAGAACGTCTGCTAGACATTTGATGCCATCGTTGCAGGAATACTGAGAATAATTCACCTGGTTTTTGTTTGGTGTTGCATAGATCAGCCATGGTGATGTTGCGTTCAATATTATAAGAGTAATGAGATAGGAACTTCTGGATGAGTTCCTCAAATGTTCTAATGCCACCTGGTAGTCGAGAAAACCATGATGTGGTTGTTCCTCCCAAGCTTTGGGGAAAAAGGCGCATTAGGTATGTGTCCTCATAAGCCACTTCAAGACAAGCGAAATGAAATTCTCGGACATGATCGCGGGGATCTCCCTTTCCTCTATATTTTTCAAATTTTGGTGTTTCGAACCCGCGTGGAAAAGGTGGCATATAAAGATTCCTATCAAACGGATAGGGACAGATGTCGTTAAGTGAGAATTGATTGGTCTTAACACCACTATGAAGTTGTTGGGCGAGATTCTCAACTTGTTGCCGCAACATCTCTATTTCATTAGGAGGAGGAGGTGGTGGGTTACCTCGAGGGATGTTATATCTGATGTGATTTCTACCTCTTTCCTCCTCATGGCGACTTTGTCTTTCTGATGCTTGTCTTAATTGGGCAAGATCAAAGTCCGAGGGGAGTTTGGCTCCTTCTTGAGCGAGTTTTAAGAAGTGAGCATCTGTGTTGCTCCTTAGTATTTCATCAAATAATCTGTTAAAATGAGGGTTATGCTGAACCCTTTCGATTGTTGAAGGAGTGGGTGTACCTGGGTTTTCATCATTCCCAGTTCCTCCAAGTGCTTCTTGAAATTCATTGAGGTTGTCCTCTTCTTCCTCAATTTCTATTTCTCGTTGCCTTGATCGTGATCGGGTTTGAGCCATTTTGTTTACAAGTTTGTTTTTGAAGTTGATTGAAGATGATGATGAGTTGGTGATGAAGGATGGATGTTTTTAGTGGATTGGTGGTATGTAGGTCTCTAGCACTCTAAGGTAGATGTAACCAAAATTCCTTCTTTGAATTGCTTGCTTGTTTTGATAAGTTTTGATGTGATAAGGTGTAGAGAAATCTGAGATGTGTTACAAATTTTGACTACCTAGTAATGAGAGGATTCACTCATGAACTAGTTTTAACCTGCATAGATGTGTCTCTTAGGATGAGCTTATCCTAGATGTAGAAACAATCTAAAAGTGATGTGATGTGTTTGATTTCAAGCAATATCTAAAAAGAGAATTTGGGACAAGAACCTCTGAATGTTTTAAGAGTTTTTTGGGATGGATTGATGATGGAATGATAATGTATGAATAAGATGATGGATGTTTTGTTTTCAACTTCAATAAAAACTTTGTGTCACAAATGGGACAAACGCTGTTTCTTCCCTTTCAGGCGTTGGTGGCACTTCTCGAGCTATGTTGTAGGTGATACAGATGTTTGGGAAGAAATTGGGGTTAATCTTTCCTCCTTGATTTTTGTGATAACTCAGAGCTCTATATTGCATAAAAGCTCTGCGGTTCAATGATTCTGAATCAAACTCGTTTGTTTTACCTTGAAGGTATAGACGCATGCGATGTAGAAAGACTCTATGTGAGACAAAGATTTGTCTACTGAGATAGAAGAATTTCCTCCTTTTGATTAAAGCTTTTGAGCTTAATGGTCTCCTTTTCAAGGTGATACTCTGATGACACTTCTTCTTTCGCAAGATGTGAAGAATGGTCATAAATTTTTGACTCTTTGTTTGTTTGTACTTTGTTTTCGGTATTTTTGGTTGTGTTGACAGATGTTGGATGAGTACTTTGTTTTTGGGATTGATTTTCTGATTTTTCTTTGACAAGAAAACAAAGCAAGCACACAAACACAAAATTGTAGCCTCAAAGGCACAAATGAGTATGGGTCTAGATCAACCCAATCCTTGGACTTGTTTTTGATCCTTCCTTTAGATGTATTTTAAGGTGTAATTCCAAAGGCTGAAGTCGGCTCAATTTGCTCTAGGTCTGTAAAACGAACACACTTCAAACACTCTTTATCCCTAAGGTCAAATGGCCAGTTGTGATAAATTTAGCCCACATCTTGATATTTCTTCGACTTTGGTACTACATACCTTATGAATCCCGCCGTGGCAGGTAAGGATGTGATATACTAAGTCTTGCACGAGCATAACAAATAGATGATCCCTATGATGGGGGAGTCACCACTTTTATCAAGCCACAAGTGACTTTTCAAAAAGCTATGTTTCTACTCAAGGAAATATGTATGGTGAGTATCTTCGGAGCAAAACCTTCTATGCTCTTGCACTAAATTATACCTCAAATATCCTCAATCAATAGAACAGGTGGGCTACTACTTAAAAGTGTTTAGTCATGTTCGATGGCTTTGGACATAAGTTCATTCTGCAGTGACTCACTTAAGAGCCTTGTAACTGGTGGTGGGGCCCATTTGTCCTTTCGGCCAGTTACACTGTAGGAACAGCTATACCCAAGGCTACAGCTTTCACTCTCACCTGATTTCTATAGCGGCTCGAAGGATTTACCGCTCGAGGTCGTTCCCAAGAGTATCGATCCCTTGGCAGGCCTCTCTTAAAAAGATAAAATTTTGAGCGTTACTAACACTTTTCTCTTGCACCTAGGACCACGAGAGCCAAGGGAGAGGATAGTGTGTGTTAGAAGTAGGACCACTCGACTGACTTTTTGTGCACAAGCGTGCCAAACATGTAAAACACTTGTTCCTTTTAATCCAGCATTTGCAAATGTGATCTAACTTTTTGGAGATGTTGCTCCAACAGCCATGGTGTTCTTTTTAACTTCAAAGCAATATGTTTTGTAATCTAGAAGTTGAAAGTCCTGGTCAACTTAATGAAAAACACGATTGCATGAAGGAAAATTTGTTTTTGCCAAAAATGAAGACAAGTGGATTGTTCTTTTTACTGCACCAAAAATTTGAAGTGTGGATTGTGATTTTTAAGTCCTAATTGATGCAAGAAAGAAAGTTTGTTTTGTTTTAAGCACCAAATAAAGTGTGTTTCCTAACTTGCAAGAAAACAAATGTTTGAATTTTGTTGTTCTTTTTACCTTGCAAATAAAGAAAGATGAATTTGTTTTAAGCACCAAAAACAAATTTGAGGTTCATTTTATGCACTCCAAAATGAGATGTGAGGTTTATTTTAACTTATGCAATAAGGGAAAAATGAATTCTTTTTAGCCAACTTTTTAAAGAAAGTAAAAAGAAAGATTTTTTTAGAGCATCTACTAACTCCTTTCCCTGCACACAAAAAGATTAGAACCTGCACCTGGTCAATAATCAAAGCGTTAGTGTGGGCTTACACAAGCCTAAATGCTGATTTTGGGTTACAAAGCGAATTGGACAACACTCTGTCGCAATAGCGCTATTCTGCTTTTTTTACAAAAGCGCTAATTAATACAATAGCGCTAGTCTGCGGTCGCAGAAGCGCTATTTTACACAGTAGCGCTGAAATAATAGAAAAATCCGGAAAGTCAAAAGTGCTAAAATAGTTGCAATAGCGCTAGAACTATGACAAAGGCGCCAGAATGGAATCAATAGCGCTAAAACTTTTTCATTAGCGCTATTATATGGACAATAGCGCTAAAAGAAAATGTTGCAATAGCGCTAGAACGTGTTCAATAGCGCCGAAGCGCGACCTGTGTGGCAGTTTCAACAAGCAAAAATGTTAATTTTCAAAAACAACGATCAGAAGGTTGCGTGTTCGATTCACGTCGGGTTCACCAAATGATGCCCTCCTAAATGGCACAAGATTAGTCTAAGATCAATCAACACAAAACACACAAGATGTTAGAGTTAGTTAATCAAAAACCAAAGCATGAAGGCATTCCAAAAGAGACACTAAAAGAGACATGCTAAATATATCTAATAAATAGAACAAATGATCATGAGACATCTCCAACTGCCTCTTAGCATGGCCTTAGCTTCTTCTCCCTTGTTCCTCTCCTCTCCAAGTTCCAAAATAGTGTAGCTCTCAGCAGCTTTTTGCACTATGGATGCTTATGGAGGATTGAGATTGTAGTATAGCTCCTAAACATGAAATGAAAAGCTAATAGTAATGCTAAAATGATGTATTTTAACCAAAAAGACAAGATTTAGATTGTTTATGCTAAAATGCTCTCTAAAATGGCTATAGTCTAAATGCTTACAAGTTTTCAGGATCTGGATTATGAAGGAATGGGCTCTATTTATAGGAAAAATGGAGCAATGGATGGCCAAGATTGAAAGGTTTAATCAAGGGTCAAGCTTGAAAGTTGGGGATCCATGTGCACAATTTGCACCAATAAAATAGTGACAAGTGTCAACACAGGATTGGGTTGAGAGAAGAGGTTGGAGGCATTGAATGCCTGAGAAGACTTCATGGTTATCTAAAGGCTAAGGGTCAAGCCTAAATTAGGATTACCCACTGGATTAGGAGTTAATCCAAGGATAAACCTTTGTGCAAATGATTAAGAGATAATCATGGTCAAAGCATTAATGACCTGATGAGACCCTTGGGTTGGGTAGAGGTTGAGTCAAACAAATGTTTTAACCATGTGGGAGGGTTGAATTAACCATTAATGGTTATTGAAGACTTTGGGGGATTAAGTGGTTGAAAGTTGGAAGCCTTTAATGGTTTTCAAAGACTTTGGGGTTTTTGGTGGTTGAAGGTTGAAAACCTTCAATGGTTATCCAAGACTTTGGGCCATTTGAGAAGTGACTCCATTTTGCTTAGGAATGTGACAATATTTAGGAAATGGTTTAGGCTAATTAGGAAGGGGTTAGAAGAATCTAGAAGGGGATTAGATTTTGCAAGTGGATTTGGTGGGTGAGGGAAAATAGGATTTTATTAAAATAAAAATTCATTTATTTCAAAATGTGTGCAAGTTGCATTTGTAGGAAAATGCAAGTGGGGTGGGGATAATGATTTAAATAAATGTTTTATTTAATTTATTTAAAAGAGGAATAGGGGATTTAATTAAATAAATAGATTTTATTTATTTAATTGATTTGAATTGGATTTAATGAATTAATTAAAATAAATTGAATAATTTATTTAATTAATAGAAAATGTTTGGGGATGAATTAATTAAATATTAATTTAATTAACTGATGGCTAGTGGATTTTTAATCAAATAAATACGAAATATTCATTTAATTAAAATGGACAGATTTATGTGACTACATATACTTTTTGCTACCTTGTCACTAATTATCATATGAATAAATAATTCATATATAAAAGTTACCCAATATCATAATACAATAGCAATCGAATGCAATAACATCAAGAAATTCAATGCAATCCTAAAGCACTCAATCCAACACAATCAAATATTTATCCACACATCATTGCATTAATTATCTTCACTCATCCTAAAAGAACCCAATGATTTTGTCCCCAACCTTGCTATAGAATCTTAATCAACTCTTTTTGATCAGCCATCATCATTAATTAATATTGTTTGTATTCATCATGTTATTTGCAAGATATATCATTCTCACCTCAAAGACACCATCTCACAATATTCTCATGATATAAAATTTTCACATCAACAACACTATCATGATAATAGTAGAGCCCAAGGTAGAATTGAGTAGCAGGTTGAATTAGTCCAAACAATCAATTACAGCAACCTATAAATAATTAATTAAAAAAACATATCCAACATAAGAACACCAACATTTATATGTGGAAAATCCAAAGAAGGACAAACCACAGTGAGAACCTACCCACAAGAATATATCCATTATATATGAAATAATTATGAATATAGAGCTAATTTCTTCGAACTTGTACAATGATAACTACTCATGTGACAAGATGCAAAGAGGACTTGCAAAATATAAAGCTAACTGCACTCAGGGAAAGATATAGAAAAATGATCTAAAAAGGAAGGATCTCTTGATAATGAAGTTGTCCTTGAACTCTATATTAAGTGACCAACATCAATACGCACAAATCTGATCTCAACTACCAACACTTTGTCTCAACTCTCTCTCACAGTGACATCACAACTTTCATATCATTCAAACACAACTCTTCTTCGTTGCTCACACTTCCTCTTATCTTTGCACTTCTCCACATCATATACACTTCTTCTCATTCCAATTTCTCTAAATCAAACATTCAAATGCCTTATATACAAGATAGATCATCAAAGATCAAAACAACTCATCCTAAATTAAATATACCTTTTGAACCAAAAACACACATACTAATCCACTCTAGGAGAAAGAGAGGACCTAAACACATATTCCAAAGATTAATTCATTGATCCACAAACACCAAAGCCTAACTAAAATTATATCCAAACACTACAAAACCATATAAGTAATTACCAAACAAAACATACTCTCCAAAGAAAATAACTCAAATCTGGATCTCCACACAATATGGTGAAACCCATAAGAAAATAAACATTCTTCCACAAATCATATTTGTACCTAGTTATAGGTCAAACATAGAATCTCACAACCAACAATGAGTAATAACACAACACCTAGAGAACACAAGCTTATTTCTAGACCTTAGAACCAGCATAACCATGATACCAGAACTATATCCAATGAAGATAGAAATAATATTCAACACCAACAATAGATTTTAGACCCAAGTACCTCCAAATAATCCAACACAACAATTGTAGCATCAACACAACAAGATAACTCTTCACCATAGACATTCCGAACCAAACTGGAACAAAATTTTTGACATTGATGACAACCACAACAACACATCAACTCATATTTCCAACAATCTCCCCCTTTTTCATTGATGGAAACTCTTGATAAGAAGTTGATAAAACTTGAAATTCAACCAAAACTCAAAGAAATATAATACTACTTAATATCTCTCAAACTCTGCCAAAATTGGCACAATCAAAATCTTTCCTAAAATATATTGCTTAAAATATACTACTCATACACATATTACTCAATCTCTCCCAAACACTCCCAAACTCTCCCCCTTTGCCATCAAGGACAAATGTCACACCTACACTGCATACCACTAAAATGTTGGCAATTGACACTCAGCTGGTTGGTTTCAATATGTTGTCATTGATGAAAACATGGCAACTTGTTATGGCTTCATATTTTAGTTTAGTTGTTTACCAGTAGGAAAATCAAACACTTCACCAACACAGACACCAGCACCGATAGGTCAGATAGATTTCTTTGGTTACTAGCAATACAGGCCGACATGGTTTAGAATCAGGTTATCAGTATTGGAGACTGACATCTTTGGGATCCAGCATAGGCAATTGTTTTTGATATTCATTTTTTACGTTATCTAACCGACATGTATATTTATATTGTAAATATCTTTGTAAGTCGACATATGGCATGATGATTTTTAAAGGGTATATTGGTTAGTAGCTTAGGTCATTTTGGATATATATAATGATGATAATAAAATAGGAGATGCAAAATGTATGAGAGAGATCATGTATGTATGGATACTTATGCAAAGGGATATTCCAATAAAGGGTTAAAGGTTTCACATCAGAATAGACAGAGCTTAACCAGAACTGTATTCAGGCATAAATGATGCTATCTTTGTAGTTCAATCATTTCTATGGATTGTAGTTTTGATTTGTATGTAGTCAGTAAGGCTTCTTTTGTGATTGAGCAGTGTGCTCTAGGTTGTACGCCTTCTTGCAAGTGCAAGCCTCTATATTTTGTAATATCTCTTCATATGGCCAGTGGATTGATATTGTGGGTCACAAATCCCACTATGGTTTTTCCTCTTTGAGGTTTTCCACATATAATTTTGTGTGTTATGATATTCATTTGTGTGATTGGCTTATTGGTTGCTTTACTTATTTCAATTCTATATGTATCGGTTGGTGTATGCATGCTTTAGTAAGGTTAAAATTAATCATTTTGGTAGAACACTAATTCACCCCCCCTCTCATTGTTCTTCGATTCCAACATAAACAACACTTCCTATGACTTCTAACCACTGCTCCCCATAAGAGAACCTACAACATTGATCTAGGAAAAGAAATAGGCATCACCCCCCCCCTAGAAAGATTCATCCCCATAATGAACCTTGTAAGGAAAGCACAGTACGGAAAAATGCTTCCCTAATGTCAATTTACATGGGAAACAAGACTAGTATGCTTTAAAACTTTACAGAATACTAAGATTAGCATATATGAAACAGAAACAATATCAGAATTCAAACACACATAGAGATAAACACCATGAATTTATGTGGGAAAAACCTTTCGGGAAAAAACCCACCACCAACAACAAGAACACTTTATTCATGACAAATAATCTTTACAATAAAGTCTATTATCATAGCATAGATGTTCACTCTGATTACTTCCGGTACACACCATAGTATACGTCTTATCATTAGGACAACCAGCACTGTTCTAGTCTCCTCTTGGCTTCATATACATTTTCTTGTCAACTGTTCAACTATCAGTTTGCACCAATCGGTTAGACATCTAACTGCCTGTGTCGGTCTGCATTCATGAGAAAACAATTATCCCACATGCATCAAGGAATCGAACCAGTTCATATTCAAATATACCAGCTCAGACAAGTCAACTCCATCGAGTATTGGAGTAGCTTCAAAAATACATCTTTGATGGCCAATGATAGATCCGATCGCTGAAGGCGATTCCATTGGGTATCGGGAAGACAAACAATCAGCTATCCCAAATGTTTGATGTTTCTCTTTGTGCTCTGACACATGGCACCCCCTAATTGGTTATGAGGTCCCTGCTCTGACATCTTAGCACGACCTCACTATCCACCTGAAATTCTTCTTTGTCGTTGGCTCGTGATGGAAAGTCTCACGAGCAATTTACCATCACGACCTAGCGACCATTGTCAGATCTTCTACGATCACCATCTAATCATTTCAATCTACCCGTCCTTTAAATTCACTTTAGCCACTCACTTATGTCAAGCCTCACCATGGTTTCCAAGTTGCAGGAAATAACATATGTGCATCTTTCCATAGTGGTAAAGTGATGACCATTGGATCTGGATCTAAAGTGCAAGTCTTTCATCCTTTCATCCATCCGATAACCGATGCTTCCTGATGATGAAAGATGACTTCATTAGGTCATTGGAATGACTTCAAACCTGGTACTCTGAGCTTTGATATGTCTATTTCATCAGCAAAGGTTATACTGATAGAGTTCAGATATTTTCTTCACACTGTTTCATCGGCCAGAGTTAGCCCGATCAGTATGAGAAAAGGTCAAGTGAATTAAAGGCATAATTCCAATAAAATCCCACTTGATGAGGAACCCACTAGACTGTTTGGGCACTTTCCAAACATTATAGAGAGAGATGGGTACTAAGACCCGTCGAGTTA
The DNA here is from genome assembly GCF_030272615.1 of Cryptomeria japonica. NCBI lineage: Eukaryota > Viridiplantae > Streptophyta > Pinopsida > Cupressales > Cupressaceae > Cryptomeria > Cryptomeria japonica. The sequence goes on along the minus strand of NC_081407.1, from coordinate 753,572,133 downwards.
GAACACCGCTTGAACTTGTGAGTGCTCATCAATTTTGTTAATGCGTCCACAACATTTTCCTGAGTGTCTACCTTGTTTAGATTAACCTTTCCATCTTCTACCATGTCATGCACAAAATAGAATTGCACATATATGTGTTTAGACCTGGCATGGTATGTCAGATTATTTGCTAAACATATAGTACTCTGACCGTCACTTCACAATTCAACCTGCCCTGCGTCAAAACCATTATCTATACTCAAACATCTAATCCAAACAACTTCTTTACAAGCATGTGTGGCTGCCATGTATTCTATATCTATAGTGGACAAAGAGACTACAAATTGTCTCTTGCTCATCCAACTTATTGCTCCACCCTTCAGAACAAAAATGTATCCACTGGTGGATCTTCTGTTGTCAATGTCCCCTGCCCAATCAGAATCTGCATAACTACAAATGCTGAGAGTTGTCTTTGAATCATTCAAATTACCATGATAACATAATGTAAATTCTGAAGTACCCTTCAGATATCTGAAAACTCTCTTTACAGCATACCAATGTGGTCTTCTTGGATTTGGCATAAATTTTCTTAATACTCCCACTGGCTGGGCAATGTCTAGCCTTGTACAAACCATTGCATGCATCAAGCTACCAATAGAACTTGCATAAGGTATACTCTTCATGTCATCTATCTCCTCTAGAGATTTTAGACTATCATGCACAAACAGTTTGGTTCCCTGCAAAATAGGAATAACCTATTGTTTACAGTCACACATATTAAACTTATCAAGAACACTAGTGATGTACTTTCTCTGGCTGAACTAGAGTTTTCTCTTAGATCTGTCCCTCTTGATTTCCATTCCCAGAATGTAGTTTTCTAACCCCAAATCTTTCATTTCAAACTTTGAGGATAATTGGGACTTCAAGTCTGAGATCATACCTTTGTTATTTCCAAGGAACACAATGTCGTCAACATACAAAGCAATAATAAGGATCTTATCATCTTCAACCTTGTAGTTCATAGTGATCGGCTTTCGATCTCACAAATCCCAAAGACAACACAAACGTATCATATTTTTGATACCACATTCTGGGAGAATATTTCAAACCATAAAGAGACTTCTTTCATTTACATACCAAATGTTCTTTACCCTTTTTCACAAAATGCTCAGGCTGGGACATATAGATTTCTTCTTCAAGGTCCCCATGAAGAAATGTTGTTTTCACATCCATTTGCTCGACTTCCTAGTCATATGTTGTTGCAAGTGACAAAAGAAATCTAATAGATGTCACCTTAGCTACAGGAGAGAATATTTCTCCATAGTCAATACCTTCCTTTTGAGAATACCCCTTCACAACCAATCTAGCATTGTACTTGTCAATGCTGCCATCTGGACCATACTTCCTTTTCGAAACCCATTTACAACCCACAAGATTTCTTCCTTTAGGCAAGGATACTAGATTCCATGTTCCATTCTTGTCCAAAGATTTCATTTCATCATTGATCGCTTCCAACCAAGAGTCTAAATCTGACATATCCATGGCTTCTTTTGCAGTCCTAGGCTCATCAGTATCAGCAAGTAAAGCATAGGCACAATTTACATTCAACATTGAAAAAATTATACCTATCTAGGGTAAACCTATCAGGTTGTCGCCTCTCTCGTGTGGATCTTCTTAACACTTGTGGTGAGGCTTCATTTTGTTCTTCTTTTGAACTTTTAGAGCTACTTGAACTCTCTTCATTCTCATCTTCAAGTACATCTAGAGTTGTCACTTCTTCTCCTAATGGAAATTCAACCATATCCTTCTCTTTTTCCTTCTCTGTTGGTTTATCTATAGACATAGGTTTTTTCTCTCATAAGATGACACTTCTGCTATACATAACCTTTCCAGTCTCAAGATTCCAAAGCTTGTATCCTTAAACTCCAACTCCATATCCAATGAAAATTTGGCTGCTTTGTTATCCAATTTAGATCTTTTAACATTAGGCACATGTGCATATGCCTCTGAACCAAACACATGAATGTGTCTTAGAGAAGGTTTCTTACCAAACCATGCTTCCATAGGTGTCTTGTCTACTAACATTGTTGTAGGTGACCGGTTCAATAGGTAATATGTTGTAGCAACTACTTCTTCCCAAAACTTTTGTTCCAACCCAACACTACTCAACATGCTTCTTGCTTTCTCCATCAGAGACTGATTCAACCTTTTAGAAAATCTATTTTGTTGTGGAGTATAAGGCATTGTTCTATGTCTTTTGATTCAATGGTCTACACAGTACTTGTCAAAATCTGTATTGCAATACTCACCACCGTTATCAGTTCTTAAACATTTTATTCTCCTTTCAGTCTTATTTTCAACCAAATTTTTAAATTCCTTAAACTGCTTGAACATTTCTAACTTATTGTTCATAAAATAAATAAATGTCCTTCTTGAGTAATCATCAACAAAAGATACAAAGTACTTTGATTTAGACAAAGAAGGTACATCCACTAGACCAAACACATCAGAATGCACATAGTCTAGAATGTTAGAAGATTTATTAGGACTTGAATAAAATTGAACACGATTTTGTTTTCCATATATGCAATGTTCACAGAAATCAAACTCAAGGTTACAATTAGTAAGTCCTTCTACCATATTTTTACTCTTTAAAGTTTTCAAACCTTTTTCACCAATGTGACTAAGCCTATAATGCCAGAGCATTGTCTTTTCTGCAGGAAGTTTAGCTTCCATAGAATTTACATCATATGTCAACTTGGTAGTTCTATCAGATTTCTTAGTGACTATATTACAACACACAGGTTCAACATTTAACTTTTACAATGTACCAACGCGTTCACCCTTAGCCAAAATAATAGACCCTCTAGTAATCTTACAACCACTAGACAAAAATTTTACCTGGACTCCAGCATCATTCAACTTGCTTACAGAAAGTAGGTTTCTTGCCAAACCTGGTATGTACAAAACTCCATTGATTCCCTTTATTCTCCCATCAGGAAATTAGATTTTAATTCTTCCTTTCCCAACAATCTCTAGTATTGAGTCACTTGCTAAGTACACCTTCCCACCAGCATACAGTTCATACTTTGAGAACCACTCCTTGTGAGATGTCATATGGAAAGATGCCCTTGAGTCAATCAACCACACATTGTCAGAAGTAGGCTTTGTCAGAGCTTCTACAAAGGCATCTACATCACTATGAGAAGATTCATTATTAGAAGAGTTCTTTGTCTTCTTCTCCTCTTTGCAGTATTTTTGAATATGGCCCTTTTGTCCACAGTTCCAACATTTCACGTCAGACTTCTTTCCAGGACACTTGGACCTCTCTTGAGACTTGGACTTGGACTTCTTCCCTTTCTTCTTGTCTTTTTCCTTTGGTCTGCCTCAAATAGAGAGTGAATCTTTTCTCATCTCAGAAGACTTCTTTCTCATTTCTTCTGACAAAAGATTATTAACCACAGTATAAATCTTGAACTGGGTTGTAGTACTACCAATGGCCATCACCAAATGTTCCCAAGAATCTAGCAATGAGCATAGCAATAACATGCAATGTTCTTCTTCTTGAATAGCCACACCAAATGATGCCAATTAAGTGAGAACCATGTTAAATGCATTCAAATGATTTGCCAAGGGTGTTCCTACATCCATTTTCAAAGAATATAACTTTTTTCTAAGGAAGAGTTTATTCACCAAGGTTTTTCCCTAATAGATGTCTCCTAACTTCTTCCACAAATCACTTGCAGTCTTCTCCTCATGTAAGTTCAACAAAACTAAGCCTGCAAGGATTAGTATTATGAGTCCTCTAGCTTTCTGGTCTGCTAAATCCCAATCTTCTTTCCTCATGCCTAAAGGTTTCTATCCACTCACTGCAATCCAAAAATCTCAGTCAACCAGTAGGTCCTCAATTTTAAGTTTCCATAACTCAAAATTGGAGCCATTGAACTTCTCAATAACCATTCTTCTAGAAGTGCTTTCCATCTTAATCTATAAACAAGTAGACACACTAATAGAATCCCACTGAAATAAATTAACACAAAAAACTAGCCCTACCCACAAGGATAACACAACTGGCCAGGCTCTGATACCACTTGTAAGGAAAGGACAGTGCAGAAAAATGCTTCCCTAATGTCAATTTGTAGGGGAAACACGACTAGTGTATTTGAAAACTTTATAGAATACTAAGATTAGCATATATGAAACAAAGACAATATCATAAGTCAAACACACACAGAGATAAACACCATGAATTTAAATGGGAAAACCCTTTCGGGAAAAAACCCACCACCGACAACAAGAACACTTTATTCACAACAAATAATCTTTACAATAAAGTTTGTTATCATAGCACAAATGTTTACTTTGATTACTTTAGGTACACACCATAGTATACGGCTTATCATCAGAACAACTAGCCATGTTTGAGTCTCCTCTTGGCTTCATATACATTTTCATGTTGATCATTCGACTGTTAGTTTGCACCAATTAGTTAGACATTCAACTATCTGCATCGGTCTGCATTCATGAGAAAACAATTATCCCACATGCATCTAGGAATCGAACCAATTTGTATTAAAATACAATGGCTTAGACAAGTTGACTCCAATGGGTATCAGAGTAGCTTCAAAAATACATCTTCGTTGGCCAATGACAGATCCGATCACTAAAGGCAATTCCATTGCATATTGGGAAGACAAACAATCAATTATCCCGAATGTTTGATCTTTCTCTCTGCATTCCCCCACATGGCACCCCCTGATTGGTTTTGGGGTCCCTGCTCTGACATCTTAGCATGACCTCACTATCTGCCCGAAATTCTTCTTTGTCGCTGGGTCATGATGGAAAGTCTCACAAGCAATTTCCCATCACAACCTAGTGACCACCATTGGATCTTCTACGATCACCATCCAATCATTTCAATTTGCTTGGCCTTTAAATTTGCCTTAGCCGCTCACTTATGTTGGGCCCCACCATGGTCGCCAAGTCACAAAAAAAAACATACATGCATCTTTCCATAGCGGTAAAGCGATGACCATTGGATCTGGATCTAAACTGCAAGTCTTTTATCCTTTCATCCATCTGATAACCGATGCTACCTTGATGACCGAAGATGACTTGGTCGGGTCCTCGAGATGACTTCATACCTGCTACTATGAGCTTCGATATGTCAAGTTCATCAGCAAAGGTTATATCGATAGAGTTCACAACTTTTCTTCACACTGTTTCATCGACCAGAGTTAACCCGATCAGTATGAGCAAAGGTCAAGTGAATTAGAGGCATAATTCTAATAGATAGAAGAAGGAGAAGTGATGACCCCATTCTCCCAAAGAAACTCAAATGAATCCCTTTGCAAAGCCTTAGTCAAAATATCTACAACCTGTTCTTGTGTAGAAATTTATTCTAACTAAAATTCCTTCTTTGGTAGTTTCTCCCTTAAATATTTATATCTGATTGAAATATGCTTTGTTCTTGAATATATAAAAGGATTCTTCAAAATTTTTATTTCACTTGTATTGTCTCACAAAATAGCAATTACTTCATCATATGTTACCTTTATATCCTTAAGATTCTATCTCATCCAGATCACCTAAGTACAACAAGGTGTCATTGCAATATACTTTTCTTTAGTAGTAGATAAGGAAACTAAGTCTAATTTCTTACCAAACTAGGAAACCAATATGTCTCCTAGAAAGAATTCACCACCACTAGTACTCTTCTAATCATCAATACTTCTAACCCAATCTACATCAGTATAGGATTTCAACATGAAATATTGACCTTTATTGTACCAAATTCTAGTGTCCATTATTCCTTTCAAGTATCTAAAGATTATTTTCACTACTTGCTCATGTGTCACCTTCAAGATTCACCTGGAATATAGTACCAGACAAAAATCCCACATGAAATCTGGTCTAGATGTAGTCAAATACAACCATCCTCTAATCATCAACCTATACTTCTTCTATTCAATTTCTAGAGACTCACTTGCTCTGTGAAATAAAGATTCCATCTTTTCATTAACTAGCTTGCAACCCAAGAAAGAAAGACAACTAACCAATCATTGACATCTCAAATTCATTCTACATCTCCTTAGCAAATTCTTTACATAGATCATCATTTCCTCCAAATATAAAATCATAAACATAAACTATAACAATCAATAATCTAAATCCATCAATTTTAAAATAAATATTACTATATGTTGTACCTTTACTAAATTCTATTCAAGTAAATACATATCCAATATTTCCTACAAGGTTGTAGGTGCCTATTTAAGTCCATAAAAAGATTTCTTTAGTCTGCACACCAATTCCAGATTTATTGTCAATCTAAATCCATTTATTTTCTAAATATGAACTTCTTGTTCTAGATCTCCACACAAAACTATTGATTTTACATCCATTTGATAAATCTTAAAGTTCCTACAAGCAAAAAATGAAAGAAACATGTGTATAGCTTCCATCCTTTCTATAGGAGAAAAAATTTCTTCAAAGTTTATATGTTCTACTTGAAAATATCCTTTACATGCCATTTTTTCTTTATTTCTTTTCACTTGTCCTTACTAATTCAATTTATTTATAAATACCCACATAGTTTCAATTACATTCTTGTCCACTAGTTTAGGTACCATCTCCCAAGTCTTGTTCTTTGAAATCTGATTTAGTTCTTCTTCAATTTCCTTTACCCAACTTTAATCTTTTCTTGCTTTCTCATAAGTCTTTGGATCAGTTACTGATAGAAAATAGTAATTATCTTAATCTTGAGCTTATTAAATATTCCTTCTTATCTGAACACCTTTTACTTTATCTCAGTTTATCTGATTCTCTTCTACTTCTTCTCCTTCTCCTTCCTCCTCCTCCTTCTCCTTCTCCTTCTCCTCCTCCTTCTCCTTCTTCTTCTCCTTCTTCTTCTCCTTCTTTGACCACTTCTTCTTCTTCTTCTTCTTCTCCTCCTCCTTCTCCTCCTCCTCCTCCTCCTCCTTCTTCTTCTTCTTCTACAAGAACAATCTCAATCTTCTCCTTCTACAACTCTTTTATCAGTCTTTTCCTTTCTAATCACACATCTGATACTACTAATAAAAACTTCATACCCTTATCTACACATCTGACTAACTCTTAATAAACCACTTCTTAATCCTTCAACATAATAAACATCATTAGTCTTGTGCTTACCATAAATTGAAATGCTTCTAATACCTTGAATAGTTGCATCATATTTTCTAGCAAACTTCGTAGATCCTTTGTCATATTTCTTTAGATTAATAAACCTATCTTTTTTACCAGTCATATGATTTGAACATCCAGAGTCTATAATCTATGTATTCGATTATCTCTTTGTGTGGAATGCAGTAATAGTCTTCTCATCTTATACTTTCTCCAAAGAAGTCTCCTTATCCTGAATCGCTAAAAATGAAATATTCTTCATTCGAGTCATTATCAACTTCATCTTCCAATGTATTTTCTTCAATAGAGCACAATCCCTTCTTCTCCTTTATGTTGAAATTGCAACATCTAAACTGGTTCTTCTTCTCATCTTCATCAAATCTCTTATAATCTTCATTGTCCTTGCCATTACAAGCAAAATGTCAATTATACCACAAGAAAAAAAATTAGATGTAAATTACCTTTATATTTCCTAGTGACTTGCTGCAATCATCTCACAAAACTTCCTTTAACTTCATCTAGGTCTCCATTGCATTCTAGATCATCAAATCTTGGAACATTAATTGTTGCTTCTCTCTTTTCTCTTTTCTCAGCCTCCATTTCTTAAATCTGATAGGGTGCTAAGGTACCAATAATATGATCAATAACTTATATTTTCTCAAGTCAGTACTCTCCTCTATAGAACGTCTCTATAGCTTCTAGGATTTAGGCAAAGTCAACAAGATCTTATGTGCAACATCACATTCCTCCAAATATCCTCCAACACCTCTAATGCCATTAACAATATTAGTCACTCTATGAATATAGTTCTCAACTCCTTCATCTTCAAGCATTTTTTTGGTACTCATAGTTCTACTTCAAATTCATCAACCTAGCTTGCATTGTCTTTGCATCACCTTCATATGCCAAAAACAACTTGTTCCACACAACTTTAGCTTATTTCAATCATTTTACTCTTCCAAACACCGAATCACTTATATAGCTTGAAATTATAGATCGAGCCTTTGCATTAGCTTCCTTCGACTTTATCTCATCTAGAGTGGGCATCACCCCATGGCTTTGTATATCTAGTCTAAATGATCTCCCAAATTCCATTCTATAATATCTCCAAATTTGATTCTATTCTCTCCTTCCAATATGTAAAATTTATAACATCAAAGATAGGAACTTTGTAGTAAATTTATTGTGCCATATCGGATCTACCTCAAGTGGTACTTAAGCTTACTCAAGAGGAACCACACTTTGATACAAATTTTTGAGCCCAAGGGAGGACTAAGAGGCAGTTGAATCAGTCTAAACAAACAATTGCAACAGTATATAAACAATTAATGAACAACACATATCCAACAAGAACACCAAGATTTATACATGGAAACCTAAACAACAAAAAACAATGATGAGTACTTGCCCGCAAGAATATATCCATTATATATGAAATTATTACAAAGATAGAGCTAACTACTCAAATTTTGTACACCAAGGCTAACTTCTCATGGGACAAGATACAAAGAGGACTTCCAAAACTTAAAGCTACCTATACTTAGGAAAAGATACAAAAAATGATCTTAAAAGAAGGATCTCGTAATCATGAAGCTGTCCTTAAACTTTTCATGAAGTCAACAACATCAACACACACAATTCTAATCTCAACTACCAGCTATTGGCATTATGGATGAATTGATTATGTGTTGCATTGATGTTTTGTCATTGATGTCAACACTAGCTATTATGGATGGTTACCGGTAGACAGGTTACTAGAAAAAGATCTAGTGTTACTGGCAGAAGAGATTATCTACTTAGCACTTCCAGCATGTTTGGATCAATGAAGTATATTTGATTTCATGTGTTATATGCTCCATGAGAATGTTTTGGTGAGTTGGTATTGGCTTGGTAATTGGATGTTATCATTCACTTTGGTAAACCCTTACCGATAGTGGTTTAAGGGTTTACCGGCAAAGCTTTCATTGAGGAATTGTGATAGGATGCACAATTGGTGTTGGTGCAGCTTCTTCATAGATTTCAGGATGTTGAAGATGTTCATTGATCATACTTCAATTGCTTGAAGACTTTTCTTTGGCATGGTGGACCTAGACTAGGTCTAGTACCTATCTAGGTTATGGACCGGTATTATGCTAGTGTGTACTCTACAAGTTATCGGGATACTTCGAGATGTTTTATGGATTGGTTATTATTGTTTTGGTCTTGAGCCAATATGGCATATCATTGTATGTCCAAATTTTCCACATGCATAACATTTAACATTCATTTTGGATAACAATCAAGAATGGAGCTAGGAGGAGCAACAAGTGGCAATGGGAGAATTCAAAATTCAAATTCTGTAAAAGGCAAGAACTCTAGTTCCAATGGTGGGAGCAGTCAGAATGAAGGAGCTGGTCCTAAGGGAGAGAAGGACAAGCCTCTAGATATTCCAAAGGTTGTTGACATTCTATAGGCTGGTGGTACTCTGCCAGAGAATAAAGTGGGTTCTCAGTTTTCAAGGGAGGGGTGCAGCACACGTGAAGAGACCCTGGAGAATAGAAAAGAATCTAGAAAATGGTCATCCCTTTTTGGAACAAAACCATTTGGAAAATCCTTTTTAACTCCTATCAAGAATATTTCTGATCCAACTGGTGGAAAGTTCGCTATCTCTATCCTTGATCTGGTTCAGGATCATAATATAAACAATATGTCGAATTCCCAGGTAGGCAAATTTATGGGTCCAAGTCAAAAAATTGAAGTTGTAAGGGCTTATGTCAAACAAAAATGGGCTCTAAAGGGTAATGTTGAAATATCTGCATTGCCCAAAAGCCTCTTTTCCTTTCCTTTCTCGTGTGAAGAAGATAAAAAAAGGATACCCTATGGTAGTCCTTGGATGGTTGGAAAGACAGCCTTGGTTCTTCGGAAATGGAATCTGAATCTAAACATGAATGACTCTCTTTTGGCACAAGTTCCAGTTTGGGTTAAGTTACCAGGTCTGCCTCTTGAATATTGGGCAGAAAGCATTTTCTTAGGAATAGCGAGCTCCTTTAGTGAGCTCCTCTCTATAGACCCTGTCACCACCTCAAAAAGGAGACTCACTCATGCTAGGTTTTGTGTAGGGATAGCTCATGATGTAGATATGCCAGAATAGATAGACATAGTGTCAAAGTTGGGGACATGGAAACAACAAATAGAATATGAATCTATGCCTTTTTCCTATTTCCATTGCAAGAAATTAGGTCACTGGGCTAAATACTGTCCTCTCAAGCCTAAAGGAGAGCTCAAGCAGACCAAACCTTCGGTTGAAAGTAAAAAGGTTCCAGAAAAAAAGGTATCACAAGTTAAAAACTCAAAAAATAAGGAAGCTGACTTTGTTGACAACTACTACTTTGAACCCTTGGCGAAAAATATGGAAGTGGTCTCCTCAACTTCTATCTCAAATCTTCGCACCTAGGAAGTCTTGAGGAATGATCCAACAAAAGTAAACAACCCCTTGATAGGGTAGATCCGAATAGAGGAACTTAAAGAACAGTCTCTATCTTCAAAAGATATAGTAGAAATGGTAATTGTTGATACTTTTGCCGGTAAGGAAATGCACAAGAAAGAGGAACAACCTGAGGAAGGGGAGATCACTAGCTCCCAAGAAGAAAAGATTTACTCTTCCCCACTTATGATCAGTTCTAAAATGCAAGAAGCCCAAAAATGTGTTATACTGGGTATGAACCTTTCAGATTTAGATCAAACTTCAAAAATACTAAATAGTGCATCACATGATTCCAAATTTCCTAACTGGGGAAATGAAGATGAAATATCCAGACTCCTCAGTAATCTTGAAGCGGTTCTTGAGAAAGAAGCTGACTGGAAAATACCAAAATATAGGAACAAGAAAGGATCCACTCCCTTATCTTTTTAACTAAGGAAATCCAACAAAATAGCTCAAGTGGATGTCAAGTATGTTTCCTCTTCCCCAAGTCAACCTTCAAACCACAAAGTCAGAGACAAGGAGGCCAACAAGAACATTACAGATGTGACTCAGAAGGCTCTTAAGGATTTAGGAATCAGCAAGTAACTATGAAGATTATCTCTTGGAATATTAGGGGACTCAATAATCCCCATAAACATGATATTATTAGGAACATGATAAGGGATAGTAAACCTAATGTTTTTCTTATTCAAGAGACCAAAATGAGTAGAGAAAAAGTTGAATCTCTAAAGTTCTTTAAAAGTGTGAGTATCAGTGGTGGTAGCTCAGAAGGTGCTTCGACAGGCATAGCTACTATGTGGAATCTCAATAGTGTCAAAGGTCATGTTGTTATTCAAGAAATTTTTTTCTCTTGTATTGGATTTGAGCATTTAAAAGATGGAACATCATGGGTCCTCACTAACATATATGCACCCAACACCTTGAAAGCAAGAAATTTCTTCTGGAAAAAACTTATAGAAACAAGGGACAACTTCAAGATTCTTAGTTGGCTGGTCATGGGAGACTTCAATACTCCTTTGAGAGAGAAGGAAAAATTTGGTGGAAGTCCCTCTCAGCTGGAAAGTAGATTGGCCCTCATGGGTTTCATAAATACTCAGGCTCTCAATAATGTGGAGATACAGGGATGTAATTACACATGGACTAACAGGAGGACTGGTAATGACCTTATCCAAGTCCACCTTGATAGGGCTCTTATTTCTACTCCCTATCTGCCCACATCCAGGTTGGGTCTGATAATTTTCCCATAACTTTTTTTTCTGGCCCAATTAATAGAAGAATACATTTTCTTTTTAGATTTGAAAAAATTTGGACTAATCATAAATCGATCTTTGGGAATATTTTTGAGGCCAAAGGTAAAGTCCAGGATGACCTTAATAAAATATAGATCCAAATTTAGAAGGATGGTTTCTCTACTGTGTCTATTGCTGAAGAAAAAGAGACCCTTAAAAAATACCATAAAATCATTGCTAAAGAGGAAACTTTCTGGAAGCAGAGATCAAGATGCACATGGCTAAAGGAAGGTGACAAGAACGCAAGATTCTTTCATATGTCAACTATCAAACATAAAGTGGTAAACAGGATTACTAAACTGATAGTGGATAATGAAGAGCTAGTTAAGGAGGAAGAGATAAGGAATGAGGCCAAAAGGTACTTTTTCTGATCTCCTGAGAAGGCATCATAGGTTGGATGCTAATGCTCAAACTTATTTTCTTCAGAATATTCCTTGCCTCATTGATGAACAGATGAATGCCTCCCTTACTTCTATACTTTTGAACTTGGAGATCAGGAATGTTGTCTTTTCTTTTGATGGTAACAAAGCTCCTGGTCCAGATGGTTTCCCCATGTTCTTCTTCCAAGATTTTTGGGACATTGTAGGGAAAGATGTTTCCAATGGGGTCAAGGAATTATTTGGGGCTAGAAAACTTCTGAAAGAAATTAATGACACATTCATTGCATTAATTCCCAAAATCCAAGGTCCTGACTCCATGGATAAGTTTAGGCCAATCAGCTTATGTAACTCTTTTTACAAGATTATTTCCAAGGTTCTTACTTCCAGAATCCTGATTGTCCTTCCCTCTTTGATTAATCATTAGCAAAATGGTTTTGTGCCAGGAAGACAAATTCTTGACTCCATTATCACTATCCATGAGAATATTCACTCTCTTATTACTGCTATGCAACAGGGTTTCATCCTCAAGCTTGATCTCTCTAGGGCCTATGACCGGGTTGATTGGTCTTTCCTTGTGAAGGTTCTTGTGGCTTATGGCTTCTCCACCAAATGTGTAGACCTCTTCAGATAGCTTAATACCTTAGCCTCTTTTGTTGTTCTTGTCAATGAATCTCCTTCCCCCTTTTTTCAAGCTTCTAGATGATTGAGGCAAGGGGATCTCATTTCCCCTATCCTCTTCATAATTATGGCTAAATGTTTTGGTAGGTCTATGGAAAACATGGTGATGAGAGGAATCTTTAAGGGTCTTCAACCTTCTTTAGTTGATCATACCTCCTCCCACCAATAGTTTGTGGGTGATACCATTGTCATGGGGGACTCAAGTATCTCAAAGGCTAGAACCCTGAAGGACACTCTATGTAAGTTTTCTTTTGCTTCTAGTCAGCTGATTAATTGGGTCAAAAGTGAAGTCTTTTTTGTTAATACTCCAAAGAGAAGACAACATAGAATTAGCAAAATCTTGGAATGTTAGATTGCTGATCTTCCTACCACTTATCTTGGCCTCCCTTTGGGAATTGCACTACCTGATTCTTTTTGGAGCTCTCTGGTGGACAAATTTCATAAAAAGCTTGCTGGATGGAAAGGAGCCCTCTTAAGTCAGGTTGGAAAGCTTCAACTTCTAAAATATTCCCTTCAAAGCATACCTATCTATGCCCTTAGACTCTTCTAAATTCAAATAAAGTATGTAGATGCAATTGAGAAAATTAAAAAAAAATTCTCTGGTCAGGGGTCGAGGAAAAGAAAAGAATGTCTATTGTGGCTTGGGATAAGGTGTACAAATCGAAAAGTAAAGGAGGCCTGGGCCTGAGAATAATCTAGACCCTCAATGAAGCTCTCTTGTGTAAACAAGTATGGAGACTATTCCACTCTGATAGTGAATGGTGTAAAATCTGGAGAAGTAAGTACTCTCTTTTGTCTTCTTCTCTTTCCTCTTTTATCAATTCTGACATTAGTAGAATTGCTCACATATCTAGAATCATGCCTCTAAGTGTAGAGACAACATTGCTAAAGAGGTCATATGGAAAGTAGGCAATGGTAGGAAAGTTAAATTCTAGGAAGATCCTTGGATTTTTGATAAATCACTAATTGATATCCCAAAATGGGCCCCTTATGCCTCCTCCTGTATTAGAAATTTTGGCCCTTTAATTGAGGGATATTGGATAGGTGATAAATGGCAGAACATTGAAAGTATCCACCCAGACCTAACTAAGCTTAAGAACCATCTGTCATTGGCTTGGTTGAACAAAGACGAAGACTCCCACATTTGGAAAGATGAGCCTAAAGGTCATATCACTGTCACTTCAATGTATGGTGTTCTCTCCCTTGCCCCCTTTGAAAATCCTTTTTGGTCTAAAGCGTGGATAAAGGGTCTGATCCCTAAAATCATTTTTTTCTATTAGACTATTCTTCAAAATAATATCTTGACCTTAGATAATCTCAAGGGAAGAGGCTTTGCTTTTCCTAATAGATATGCTCTATGTCTTGAGGAGGAAGAGTTTGTGGACCATTTGGCCATCCATTACTCCTTTTCTGCTTCAATTTGGGAAAGATTTCTTAAGAGTTTTTGCATTGATTGGGTCTTTCCTAACACTATCAGTGAATTGTTCCACTCCTAGAACTATCATTGGTCTAACCCCTTTTTGATATCTCTATGGCAGCTATCACTCCCTCACATTTTGTGGGGGTTATGGAAAGAAAGAAACAACTGTATTTTCAAGGACACATCTCTTACTCAGGACATTGTTTTCTAGAAAATATAATGGGTGATTGTGGAGAACATTGGGATCATTGGGGGTCCTTGCATTTCTACCTACCCCTTGGAATCTCACATATTAAGTTCCTGGAATTTGAAGAGTGTTGGTAGTTCTTATCCCAAACAAAAAAAAAGACTAGAAGCAAGATGGCAAACTCCCCCATATGGTTGGTTCAAAGTCAACTCTGATGGTGTTGCAAAAGGTAATATGGTCCTTGTGGGATGTGGTACAATTCTTAGAGATGATAACGGTATCTGTATGGAAATGATTGTTGTTCCTATAGGAAGCCAAACAAATCACAAGGCAGAAGCAATGGCTGCACTCCAAGGTATCCTCCTGGCCAAAAGATGGAATTGCCCTAAGCTATGGATTGAAGGGAACTCTAACAACATCATCAATGCCTAAAGTGAACCTCTACGCCCTCATGGTCTATCAATAACATAATAAAGGCAGCTAGAGACCTCATTAACACTTTTGAGAAAAGCTTCATATCTCATATTTACCATGAAGCTAATGGTTTTGTTGACTAGGCTGCCAATGTGGCAGTTAAACATGATGAGATGGTCACATGGAAGGGAGAAGAGGGCCTCCTAGAGGACGTCATATCAATCATTTTTAAGGATCGATACAATAGTACCCCAAAGATCATAAATGGACAAAATAATAATGAAATGGATTAAAAGGAGTGCTACGAGAAATTATAATATTGTTAGTACCATTTATTACAAAACACAATCTATCTCTTCCCATGCTTTCTGGGTAAATTTGGTAGCTCCAAGAAATTCCTTGCCTAAATCTCTCTGCAACTTTTGACATTCAACTCTGACAAATGAAAATATGGGAGGAAATAGATGTCACTATGAACCCAGCAACTATAAGGAGTGGAAGCAAAAAGAGGTTGTCTGAAACATTTTGTAGAAGGGTGGGTTTTCAAAATTTATGGAGAGGCTCCATGGGCGGGATGTCACAGTCACCAATTTATTTTGTAAAAACTAGAGAAAGGGCACTCTGAAGATGGGAGATCAGTTAGTCTCCATAGATGAAGACCTCATTGCTCAAGTTATGGGTCTTTGCAGGGAAGGAAGCAACTACTACAAAGATAGAAAATTGAGCAAGGAGTCCATTGAAAGATATCCTAAAACTACAAAGGAGAAAAAGTGCTTGGTTAAGCTAAGTAAAACTGACTATCCACCTAGGGAATTTGTTAAGCCATGGAGGGAGGTCCTTTTTTCAATAATGCGCTATATAACTTTGGATGCTAGATTCACAAAAGTGTATGGATACCATTTTGTTTTGCTGAATCATTTTAGGTATGATGAAAAAGTTAATATTCCTTATTTTCTATTGTGTTCAATGAATGCTACCATTAAGGCCCACAAAGAGAACCCTAAGGGTGATACTGCCATGCATCAAGGATAAATGCTTTTAATTTATGACCACCTTAAAGCCAACCAAATTTCCTGCCCTCAACCTTCTATTTCTGAGTTTGAGGAGGAAGGGTCAGATTCTACTTTTTCTATGCATGAGGGTTCAGACAGTGATTCAACGAGCGAGTCTGAGGAGAGTCTGGATGACTTTGAAGCTGAAATTGGTAAGAAGAGGAAACATGTGAGAACTAAGCCTTCCTCCTTGAAAGGTAAGAAAAAACCTAAAGACAAAATTCTCTAGATTAGCTCCTCCTCAGAGGAAGAGGTCTCTGAGGATTCTAAGAAGGAGGAAACCCAGTGCCCATGGAAAAATAAAACCAAACTCTCTATCTAGACTAGGAACAAACAGAAGAGATAGGAAGACAATGTTGAGGAGCTAGAGGAACAAAAGCAGAGAAAGATTTTGGAAGTTGACCAGAATTTGGAGGAGGTGACCACTGGGGAAGGTTTTGCATAGAGGGTTGATGGAAATATTGATAAAGCCACTATTGGTGACATCTCTAAAAAGGAACATGACAAATCTGGTGAGATAAATCCATCCTCAAACCCTCCTTCTGATGGTTTGAAAGGTTTGTGGACACCATGGATTGGTTAATTACTAGCTACAAGAAAGCTGTGGAGGACAACAAGAAGCTTAACTACAGAATCCAAATTCTAGAAACTATCAGCATAGGTGAAGGCAAATCTATGGCAAAATATGTGGAGGATTTGACCAAAACTATTGCCAGAGCTAAAGAGATCAAAGACTCCTTCAACCCCAGGTTTGAGCAAATTGAGAAAGACCTAATTGAGAGGAAAACTAATGATAAAGCAATAGATCAAAGAATGGCAGAAATTGTCAGCAAAGTCAACAAAATTGAGGAATGCCTTAAAAGCATCGCAGAGAAAAGCTTGAACATTCTGAAGGCTTCTAATAGCAATACAAAAACTCCTCATCAACAAACTGGAGGAGGAGAAGGACACACTGGAGATTGAACTTGATATTGAAGGCATAGGAGATGTTCAAGGACCTAGAACAAGGACCAGAGGTAAAAAGAAGGAGAAGAAGCCAAACAAGGATCTGGAAGAATTCAAAGCTGTTGCAGCTAACTATGACCAGCTGGTCAATAAGGCGATGGATCTCCTGAAGTCTCTATAGTTGTGCAGTGTTTTCCCTAGTTTTTCTATTTTACTATTTCTTTCCTTTGTTGTCCTTTCAGTTTACTAGCTTTTTGCCAGTCATTCTATAAGTTGTTCTTAGATGGTCTGGATGCTCTTTGATGATCTATTTTAAACTCGTATGTTAAAGGTTTCAGGTCCTTAAAACCTATTTTCATTTTAATCAGAACATGGCATATCATTGTAAATGAAATTATGTAATGATCTTATTATAATATCTTTAGAAGGCCGACCTAATTAGTTTAGGCCTTAGGGTGTGTATAAACAAGAGGTAGAAACTCCTTTTAAAGTATCATAGTTATTAGAAAGGTCATGATCAAGGAATGTAATGTGCGAATATTGTAATATCATTCAAGCAAAGGAGTTGGTCAATCATTGGTGATTGAATTGGATTTAGAAGAGGATTTAGTCCTCTAACATTGAGCTTAACTGGGACTATAATCAGGCATGGTAGATGCTATTTCTAGCAGTTCACTCTATTGGATTGTTTTCCATTTATTTTTAGAAGGTTGTAGCCTCTTTGTAGTCAGTGAGACTCTTTTGTAATGAGCAGTACACTCTAGGCAGTGTGCCTTCCTGCAAGTGCATGCCCCTCATTGTAACACATACATTTTGTAGAAGTATCATCTGATTGTGAGTAGGCTTCCCACTATGGTTTTTCCCTTTCTGGGTTTTCCATGTAGAAATCACGGTGTTATGTGGTATAGTTGCTTTGCATTGATTTTCTAGTTAAATTATTAAGTTGCTTTGTTTAAATTATTAAATTATTAAGTTTATGGTTAAATTATTATTATGGGATGTGGAATATCGGGATGGAGACTCATCTTAGATTTTTTGGTAAGGAAATTTGTGAGATCACTGAGAAAGGATACACACCTTATGATCTGGCATATGGTAATCCTGCTCCTGCAGACTTGGATAAGAACATTGACAATGATTGCAAAGCTAGAGAAGCCCTCTTGTGTGCACTTACTGATTAGCAGATTATGGGATTGACTAACAAATCATCAGCTAAGGTTATATGGGAGAAATTGCAAACTCTAAATGAAGGTGACCCTACTATCAAAATTGCTAAACTTGATGGTTACTAGGTAAGATATGAAAATTTGAAGATGGAAGATAATGAAAAAATTGTTGTGTTTATGGAAAGAGTAAGTGAGATTGTTATGGGAATTCAATGTTGTGGAGGATTTCTAAGTGAAGATAAAATAGTTTCCAAAGTCTTGAGAGCCCTTCCACCAGCTTACAAGATGAAGGCAACTATAATAAATGAGTTAAGAACAATGGAAAACACTGAAGTTAATAGAGACATTCTGATTGGAAAATTATCTGCTTTTGAACTTGAAGAATTTGGATCTTCTGGAGTTTTAAAGTTTGAACCTGCTTTTCATTCCTCATCATCAACATATACTACTAAAATTGATTGGAGAGCCCTATATGCAAAAGAACTGGAAGACATGAGGAAAGAAGATGAAGAGCTTGAGAAACTTGAAGCCTTATTTGCTAGAAGAGTACCTAAAGGACCAATTGGAAGTAAAAAGAACCTTTTAAATGTTTTGCATGTAATAAGATTGGTCATTTTTGCATCTAGATGTCCTGAAAGGAATGCAAGGTTTGAGGAATGAGTCAAGAGATTTTTTAAGCCTAACCAGAATAGAGGTATTATTTCTTTGGATGACAAGTATGACACTGATAATGTCTATTATGTAGAAGGTTTGAAGTATAACCTTTTAAGTGTTGGTTAATTAGTTGATAAGGGTTTTTAACTTTAGTTTATAGATAGAAAATGCAAAATCATTAACAAGACTGGTTTGGAAATTGCAACTTGTATTCAAACTAGAAGTAACATCTTTCACTTGAACACTAGGAATAAGACATGTTTGATTGCTCATATTGATGAAAGTTGGCTATGACATAAGAGGTTGTGTCATGTTAATTCTGATTGCATTGTGAAGATTAATTCAACTAAGGCAGTTAGAGATATACCTAAGATTATGAAGCCTCATAATCTAGTATGTAAGGAATGTCAATTGGGTAAGAAAGTAAGAAGTTCTTTTAAGAGCATACATGATAAATCTAATGATGTAATCGATTTGATTCACATTGACTTATCTGGTCCAACAAGGACTAGAAGCTTTCAAGGTGATAAGTATTTCATGCTGATTATTGATGACTATTCTAGAATGATGTGGGTGACTTTTCTGAGGGAGAAGTTTGAAGCTTTTGAGAATTTTAAGATCTTTAAAGTGAAGGTTGAAATAGAAATTGGATTGAAAATCAAATGTCTAAGATCAGATCATGGCGGTGAGTTCACTTCTCATGAATTTAATAGTTATTGTGAGACAAATGGAATCAGGAGACAACTATCTGCACCAAGGACTCCTCAGCAAAATGGAGTAGTTGAAAGAAAGAATAGAACTATTTTGGATGTAGCTAGATCTATGATGATGGAAGCTAAATTGCCTCATATCTACTAGAGAGAAGCAGTAAGTATAGTAGTATACACATTCAACAGAGTTAACATCAAAGGTGAAACCGGTAAGACCCCTTATGAACTATGGTTTAGACATACATCTACTGTTAAGTATTTAAGAATTTTTGGAAGTAAATGCTATATCAAAAAATATGATTCAATTGGAAAGTTTGATCCTAGATGTGATGAAGGGATACTTCTTCGTTATTCAATTCATAGAAGAGCATACAGATGTTATAACAAAAGATTGCAGAAAATTGTTGAGAGTGCTAATGTGAAAGTGGATGAACAATACATAAATAATTCTATATCATATGACACGGAACTGACAGTGGAAATGATCATAATAAAACCAACATTCCCTCAACCAGTACAAGAAGCTAAAATAGTTACACTGGCACAATAAGAAAATTTAACTATGACAGATGAAGTTCAGAAGACACCAAGGTATGTAAGATTAAATCATTCAGAAGATCAAATTATTGGAGATAGGAACAAGGGAGTTATGACAAGAAGAAAACTGGCAAATGAAGAGGTATGTCTTATTTCTCAAGTTGAACCAACAACTATTATTGAAGCTTGTTAGGATAAGCATTGGTTAAAGGCTATGAAAGATGAATTAGATCAAATAGAGAAGAATGAAACTTGGTCCTTAGTTTCCCAACCTAAAAATAAGAATGTTATTGGAACTAAATGGGTTTTTAGAAATAAAATGAATGAGGATGGACAAGTTATAAGAAACAAGGCTAGATTGGTTTGTAAAGGATATTCTCAAATGGAAGGAATTAATTATGGTGAGACATTTGCAACCTGATGGATTTTCACTGACAGATGATAAAGATATGGTTTTCATATTGAAGAAAGCTTTATATGGTTTGAAATAGGCTCCTAGAGCTTCCTATGCAAGATTGGATAAATATCTTTTGAAGCTTGGTTTTACTAAAGGCAGTGCTGCTAGTAATCTATATTATAAGATCACTGATAATGATATTCTATTTTTGAAGTTTTTGTTGATGATATCATTTTTGGAGGAGAAGATAAATTGTGCATAGAATTTGCTAACAACATGAAAAACGAATTTGAAATGTCTATGATTGGTGAGATGAATTTTTTCTTAGGTTTATAGATTACTCAAACTGACAAAGGGATTTTTATTTGTCAAACTAAGTATTTAAGGGAATTGTGGAAAATTTTTGGTATGGATAATTCTAAACCGGTAAGTACTCCTATGATTACAAGTGAGAAAATATCTATCAAGGATACTTCTTCACCAGTAAATCCAACAAGGTATAGATATATGACTGGTGGTCTGTTATATCTAACTCAGACTAGACCTGATATTATGAATGCAGTAAGTATTGTTTCAAGATATCAAAGTAATCCTAAAGAAAATCATGAATGTGCAGTAAAAAGAATATTTTGGTATTTGTAAGGAACAACATAGTATGGTTTATGGTATTCCAGAGATGATGACTTTACTTTTTGTGCATATACTGACTCAAATTGGGCAAGTGATACTGATGATAGGAAGATCACTTCTGGTGGAGCTTTCTTTCTTGGAAAGAAACTAGTTTCATGAATAAGAAAAAAATAGTCATGCATTTCTTTATCTACTGTAGAAGCTGAGTATGTTGCAACAACATCTAATTGCACTCAAGTTTTGTGGATGAAGCAAATGCTGAAGGATATTAGAGAAAATTGTAGTGAACCAGTAGTTATCTACTGTGATAACTCTGCAGCTATTGACATGTCCAAGAATCCAGTATTTCACTCTAAAACTAAACATATTTCAATAAAGTATAACTTTCTGAAGGACAAGGCAGAAGTAAAGGAAGTCAAATTGGTTTATGTGAACACTAAAGAACAAATTGTAGACATATTGAATAAATTGTTGTCTAAGAAATCATTTGAATATCTGAGAGACTAGTTAAGGGTTTCTGCCCCTCTGACAAAGACTTGATTGATGAATTTTTTTATCAATCGAACTGCATTATCAGAGACATTATTCGTTCCAGCACTAATGAGTGGTGCTACTACTCAGGGGGAGTAGTCTGCTTTTAGATTCAGATGTTTATATCATTTCTTTGATATTTTTGTCAGATTTGTAGCAGTGATGTCAAGGGGGAGTCATAGTAATGTGAAAAATCATTTAGAACCTTACAAAGATATCAATCACACAGGGAGAGCTGTTGATTGATTGGTTGTCTTCCACTAGGGGAAACTTGTTTGGCATTTCTTGGTACATAGATATTTTTCACATATAGTGCTGCCACCAATGCCAAAGGGGGAGATTGTTGGCATTATGGATGAATTGATTATGTGTTGCATTGATGTTTTGTTATTGATTCAACACTCTCACACACACATATGATTTCATTGACTACTGGTGTAACTTCAATTGGTTTACACTGTCAACTAGTATGTTTAAGGTTTATCTCTAACCAGTACTTTGTGTCAACCAATATGTGTTTAAGGGATAACCTATGGCTACACTAAGTCGGCATGAAATTGAAGATGAAGATGAAGATGGAGATCATCTGGAAGATTCCTAGACAATGGTTTACATGTTTTGTTCCAATGAGTATCTGATTTTGTGATGAGTTACCAGCACCAACTTCTTGACGGTCACTTTTGTGATGAGTTTTGATCACTTGTCTAGATACACTGCACCTAGGAATTTGTGTTTTGATTTCCTTACGCTGACATAAGCTGTCATGCACAAAATTTAGGGCAAAAATGGAATGATTTTTTTTTTTTTAAATACAAATTAATTAACAAGTTCACTAACATGACATGCACTAATGTATTTGCCATATCTATATTTGAGCTAATCCTGATACAAACCAAGTATCGAAATTAACTAAATTTTATTTATAGAAACCTAAAGGTTTTAATTTTAATTTCACAAGATACCTAGCCAATAGATAATTAAATCGAAATCATTAAAAAATAGAAATTGAAGATAAATTTGATCTCCAATAAGACTATATAGTCTAAGGATCCGTCTTTAAATCAATAATTGTAATAATCGTTTAAAGTGTCATTAAATTTAGATAATTTAATTTACACGGGCCAAATTAATTATGAGTGGCTATTACTCGCCTTTAGAAAGCCAATTAAAAATTATCCATTCTACTTCAGATGGAAAGTGCTTAAATTATTCCCTTTAAAATCCATTTTAAAATTTAATGCTCTAATTAAATTAACTAGGGCATAATTAAGTATTTATCACACTAAATACATTTAAAATTATAAGATTTAGCGTTATTCTTCAAAGGTATGTAAATGTTTAAAACTCTATATAATACATACTCAAAAATATAACCTAATATGCATATATATATATATATATATATATATATATATATATATATATATTTAATCTTCTAAAATATCTTTCCAACTTAATAGCCAATTTGCCCTTCAACCCTAATTAGGGATTCTTTTTTTAATATAAAATGGCTCTAAACTAAAAGAATTAAACATATTATTTTATTTTATTACCCTAGCCCTACCCGAGCTAGGGTTTAATATTTCTTTGATTACCATTTTTTTACACAGGGCCGAAACCCATTGGCAGCGGCCATGAAATTTTTTTTTTATGCAGGTTTTTAAAGGAGCGACGGGGGCCGAGGGCACCACTGTGTGTTCACACAGTGGTGGTGCGGCAGCAGTGTGTGTCCACACAGTGGGAGCCGCTGGCGGCTCACACCACTTTCTGTCCACACAGTGGTGGCCGCGACCGACACTGTGTGTCCACACAGTGGGAGCCATAGCAGCCCACACTATGTGTTCGCACAGTGGAAGCCGTGAGGCCCACACTTTGTGCACACATAGTGGGGTCCGCTGGCATAACAAAACCCCCTCTTTTTTTAAAAAAGATAAAAAAAGTTTTATTTTATTTTACTATTTTTTTTTTATATTATATATATATAAATACATATATAAATATATATATATATATATATATTTATATAAATATATATATATATATGTATGTATATATATATTTTTATTTTTTTTTCTCAATAAGTTTTACATGCAAAATTTTTCTTTCTAAAACAAAATAACAAAGGTAAATCATTATGTTAAATCAAATTATATATATATCTATATATATATATATATATTCCTCTATATATATATATATATATATCTATATATAAACATATAAATGGTAAATAAGCTTAGGCTTTTTTTATTATTATTATTTTAATTGCTAATAAAAAAATGAAGTAAATCTACTGCTAAGCTATTTATCATAACACATCGGAAATATATATGTTTTATTTTCTTCTTCTGAACTTAGGAAATACTATTTTAGGAATACATTATACTTTTCTGAAATAAATACATTCATTGATTTCTCAACTATTACAGCAACTGACTAAACATTCCCCTTTTTTTATTTTATTTAAAAGCTAACAGTAAATACAAATCATGTTTTTCTGCAATTAAAATGGAGATAGATTCTCAGCTAAAAGAAGAACCCAGATCTAAATAAAATTGATTTTTCCATATTACAAAAACTATTGCAAGAATTCCAAAAGTAACCCCTTTTTTTTTTTAAACAAAAATAGAAATTTATCTAGCTTTTTACACACTAAAGATATTCTACAACATTTCCAGGATGTTTCTTTATTTAACTACAATAACAAATCTCCTGTATATTTTCAAAATTACAATTTGCCTCTCATTTCAACGAATGAGGGTGTATTTCTCCTATCAAAAAAAACTAATAACTGCAAAAGAAATTAGATTTCTTCAACAATAATCTTCTGCAACCTTTCACTTTTCCTATTCTTTTCTCCTGACTTTCCTGCATAATAAATCACAAATATGACCATGGAGTGCTCACCTCCCAGCCTAGGCTAACTGGTAGCCACCCCCGAGCTCGGAGAACCAAGCCCTAGATGAGTAACAAACATGCAAACACATAGAAGGCAGGAAACACGCAAATTACAAACACACTCCCAAACTTGGTTACATTGCACCACACTTTGGTGATGACTTTTTTCAAGGGTGGTAGTGGACCAATACCCTGAGGAGAACTGCAACTATGGAAAACAAGTAGCCACCTCATGGCACAATCATACATCAAGAAACTCAACCCCTTATTCCTTATGCCCCCCAAAGGCATTCTAGCCTTATATCCCTCCTTATGACCCCCATTGCACAAACAGGCCATGCAGCAAGTGTCACACAAATATCCCTTGTGATCGCTCTCAAACGAGAGTCTCTCACTCGAGAGTTGTCACTGCTACCACCCACAAGATGCTTCTCTCTCCCAAGAGTAAGAGGTCTTGAGCAAACTCCTAAAACATAGACAAATCAAAATGCAAAAATACCAAATCAATTTCTAAAAAAAACATTCAAGAACATAGATTTCTTACACCAACATACTTCCAGACACATGCAAGAAA
This sequence comes from Cryptomeria japonica, assembly GCF_030272615.1. Taxonomy (NCBI): domain Eukaryota; kingdom Viridiplantae; phylum Streptophyta; class Pinopsida; order Cupressales; family Cupressaceae; genus Cryptomeria; species Cryptomeria japonica. The sequence goes on along the minus strand of NC_081407.1, from coordinate 753,547,065 downwards.
GAAGACATTTTTAAGAATAATGAAACCAACCTTAATCTGCCCAAAGGTATGAAGGTATTTGAGGAAGAGCTGCCCAATCCACGGATCTTCTTCTTCTACCCTTAGCCAATTTTTTTCTATTCAAAACTTTTCTATGCTATTCAAAATTTTCTTTGTCTCCAAAAATGGAGAGCGGGTGATTACCCTCAAATTCTCAAATTCTTGCTTAAGAAGCCCATTCTCTCCATTCTGACAAGTTTCTAAAACTCAAAAAGAAAAGTAAGACGGAAGTGGGGAAAAGACTCTCATTCGAAAAGGAAAGTTTACAACTAAGATCAAACTTCTAATTTCAATTTTCGCACAACTCAGAAAAGGCAATTTTTTAGGTGTCAAAAAGGTCACTTAGGAGTAGAAACTTGCCTAAAATTACCCCTAACCCTTAGGTATACCTTATGGGCTTTAGGAAAACCTATTAAACTACCCCTAGGTGTTCATTTAACCTATTTTAAACCCCTCTGAAGTTTATTTTCGGGTCAAACATATGTTGACCTCTCCAAAGATTCTTTTCCCAAAGTATTTATGACATCACGTTACATAAATTGAAAAAGCTATAGTTGAACACTTTCCCACCAAGAGACAAAAACAAAACATTTAAACTTAAATCCGCATGTGTCAAGTGACACAAATAAAACACTTTTACAAATTAAAACATGAAATCGTCTCTTGTGGTTTTTACACATTAAATTTAAATAACACTTAACACTCATGCGGCATATACTATTAGGAATAAAAATACAACACAAATGGGGTGTTATCTCTCCAAATAGACAACCCTTGGCTTACGAACATACATAAGTCTAGGTTTGGTTCTCCGTAATTTTCCATGTTCACATGATAAATTTCCTGCACATCTCAATTTACACATTAATACTTTTTCAAATATCCACATATAATTTAATTCAAAGGAATAGGAATACACATCATCACTTGTATCCAATTTTCATCTACACAGATTAAATACATCTTTTATCAAGCAATTTCACAAAAGCAATTTCATCCCAATTCACATATACTTAACCATACATCATATTTCTATTATCATAGTAAAGTCCTACAAATTCAATAACGACATTTATCATTGCAATATCATCCTATCTAACAATCATGTAGTGTTCTATCTCATAAAGCATATAAGTAAATTATCAAAACATAGCAATGTTATCCAAATCCTGAAATCATATAAGTTCTAAGTCTCAAAATGCATAAAAATAAAGTATCCATAATAGTCTAAATATAAAATCCACTGAAATGTCAGACTGAGTCGAGGTGAGGCCTCACACCCTCCCCCTCTAGGCATGAACTTCCTCCTGGAGTTCATCAAAGTGGTGGGGGTACTCTGATCCCATACGTGCTGCGTCCTCCCATGAAGCTGTGACCTCATCATAACAATCCCATTGGACCCTAACTTGGTCCAACTCTCGACCTCGAAGGGCCAGCATCCGGCGTGCCAAAATGTGAATGGGCTCCAAAGCTAGATGCCCGTTCGACTCCACCTGCAAGGTATCCTAATCTAAAATGTGAGACTCATCATAGATATATTTTCTCAAAACTGATACATGAAACACATCGTGGATGCGTGACAGGCTAGGTGGCAATGCTAAACGGTAGGCAATTGGGCCTATCCTCTCAAGAATCTCAAAAGGTCCTACAAAGCAAGGTGTGAGCTTAGAACCCTTTCCGTAATAGATTGGACTCTTATGCAGTTGCACTCTCAAGAAGACTCTGTCTCCAACCAAGTAGCTACGATCTATCCTCTTTGCATTAGCATACTTCTTCTGTCTATCCTGAGCCTCTCTGAGATGTTGCCTTATCAAATCCACCTACTGTTCCATATCCCAAACTACCTTAGGACCAATAGCAACTCTGTCCTCTATGCAATCCCAACTCAAGGGTGTCTTGCAAGGCCTGTCGTATAATGCCCGATAGGGTGGCATCCCCAAAGAAGTGTGATGCCCATTGTTATAGGTAAACTCCACTAAGGAAAGATACTCCTCCCATCGGGTCTGATGATCCATGACGTACATGCGAAGCATATCCTCTAACACCTGATTGACCCTCTCTGTCTGACCATCTGTTTCTGGGTGATAGGCTGTACTGAAATTGAGCTTAGTGCCCATAGCTGCCTGTAATGACCTCCAAAAGGAAGAAGTGAAAAGAGAATCCCTATCAGAAATAATCTTGTGGGGCACACCATGAAGTCTAACAATGTCCTGCAAGAACACCTATGCTACTGCTGGAGCTGTGAATGTAGTACGGACTGGTGAAAAGTGAGCTACTTTGGTCAACTTGTCAACTGTCACCAAGATAGCATCATGGCGACAAGAAGACATAGGAAGACCAATGATGAAATCCATGGATATAGTATCCCACTTCCACTCCGGTATAGCATGAGACTGGAGCAACCCACCAGGATGGCGGTGCTCCGCCTTTACTCTCTGACACTCGAGGCATCGAGCTACTATCTCAGCAATGAGCTACTACATTCTTGGCCAATGATACAACTGCCTCAAGTCAGCATGCAACTTTTTAACCTCGGGATGCCCTGCATAAGGAGCTCTATGAGCCTCTGTGACAATGAACTCTCGCAACCCTCCGGAGGAAGGTACATAAATGCGCCCTCTTGGTGTAATAGTCCATCGGACTCCAAAGAATAATCCACAAATTTCCCTTCTAGAGTAACTTGAGATCATATTAACTGACCAACCTCTGCATACCATCCATCCTCTAGCAAGTGCTATAGTATACGGTCTCTCAAATCTGTTTCCATAGATATGGTGTAAACCTTGTGACGTCTCCTGCTCAAAGCATCTGCAACTACATTTTCCTTTCCTTTGATGTAGTGAATGTCAAAATCATATTCGCACAAGAACTCCATCCATCTCCTCTGACGTGCATTAAGGTTTTGGCTGAGTGAAAATGTACTGAAGACTCTGATGATCTGAATGCAACTCGAAGTGATGACCTAAAAGGAAGTGTCTCCACCTCACAAGTGCATGCACTACTACTGCGAGCTCAAGGTCATGAGTGGGATAATTAAGTTCATGAGTCTTAAGTTTCCTAGACTTGAAAGCTATGGCCCTACCATCCTGCATAAGAACTGCTCCTAAACCCTCTAGTGAAGCATCTGTACAAACCATGAAGTCGGCTGTAGGATCTGGTACAACAAGGATAGGAGCGCTAGTAAGTGCCTTCTTGAGTTCGTAAAAGGCCTTCTCCCACTTCTCTGTCCACTCAAATTTCTTCCCTTTATGCTGAAGAGAAGTAATAGGGTGTGCGACTCTGGAGAATCCCTTGACAAAATGTCGGTAATACCCTGCTAAGCCCATGAAACTCCTTACCTCTGTCACACTGGTAGGCACTGGCCAATCCATAATAGCCCTAATCTTTGATGGGTCAACTGCGATCCCATCACCAAAAATGATGTGCCCAAGGTACTTGACCTCAGACCGAAAGAAAGCACACTTTGACAAACTGCCAAACAACTGATTATCCGACAAACACTACAATACTTGTTTCAGGTGCTCCTCATGCTCCTCCTCATTTTGAGAATATATCAGTATATCATCGAGAAACACAATAACAAAATGGTCCAAAAATGTATGGAACACCCCATTCATGAGGCTCATAAAAACTGTTGGGGCATTCGTAAGTCCGAATGGGACTATGGTGAACTCATAGTGACCATATCTAGTGCAAAATGTGGTCTTGTGGATATCACTTTCCACTATTCTCAGCTGATGGTATCCTGACTTCAGATCTATTTTGGAAAAGACTTTGGCACCTTGGAGCTGGTTGAATAAATCATCAATTCTGGGCAAAGGATATCGGTTCTTGATAGTTACTTTATTTAGCTATCGATAATCCATACATAATTGGAGAGATCCATCCTTCTTCTTAACGAAGATGACTGGTGCACCCCAAGGGGATACGCTAGGATGAATATGACCCTTCTCAAGAAGTTCCTCAAGCTGTATTTTGAGTTCATTTAGCTCATTTGTGGTCATCCTATATGGTGGTCTAGAAACTGGCTCGGCTCCTAGTACTAGGTCTATATGAAAATCAATCTCTCTTTGGGGAGGCATCCCCTGTAACTCTAAAGGAAATACATCTGAATATCCCTTAAGGATAGGATGGTCATCGAGCGATGTTTCTTTTTCTTCCTCTTCTCCTCTATCATTGATAGTGATAGAAACAAGCTGACATCCCTTTCGCATGCTCCGCTTAAGCTGCATTGCGGAGATCATACGAAGAGACACGATCCTCTGAATCCCTGTGATAACTATGGGCGAACCATGATCATCCTCACACTCAATCTTTTTTAGGTGGCAATCCATCTTGGCTCTATGGGCATAAAGCCAATCCATGCCAAGTATGATTCCGTAAGATCCAAGTGGAGTCACTCTAAGGTCTACTAAAGTGGTGGTCTTGCCAATCTGTAGCTAACATGCCCTAACCTCTGATTCCACTAACACTCTAGCTCCTGAAGCTAATTCCACTTCCCAGCTGACACCCTGTCTAGTTGCCACTAGCCCGCAATGCTCCACAACCAATGGAGATATAAAGGAGTCAGTAGCTCTTGAATCAAACAAAATAGATACATTGTTACCTTTGATCATACCTGTAGATTCGATAACCGTGGCTTGATGCTTAGCCTGGCAGTTGTCAACTGCTACGAATACTCTATGGGACTTGCCCATAACACCAACTGTTGGCTCTAAAGTAGCCATCCGCTAACTCCCTGCCACCTGTCCCTGAGGGCAATCCTTCACCATATGCCCCATGGCTCCACACGTAAAGCAACCACCCCATGCCTAGAACTGGGCACCCTGAGGCCTGTTGTTCTCAAAATCTGATTCCCCTTCAATGCCCTTAAAATAATACAATCTAAAATGGGTGCCAGGAAGACATCAAGGATAAAGGGATTTTAGAGACAACATATGACAAGGTTTGGTTAGACCTTCTACACTTCGGGCTTTTCTTTGAGCCCAGGTGGGTATACCCTTTGCGAATTAACTTCACACTCTTAAGCAACAAATCCACAACAAACCAGTCCAGAAAACCAGTGGATTTATTCACCTTGAAAAACAATTGAAAACAAAGGATGAAACAATACTCAACTTCAACATATTCGATCAACAAAGCATGCAATAGACAGCCTCGATTAATACCAGTGCTTTATCCAAGGCGACAGAGTCACTCAAACTCAAATAAAACTCCTGAAACAAAATATCTCTCTACTTCCCATCAACTTGGTTTCCATTTATCCTTGCAAATGCCTAACACCAACAAGAATTCAATCACTTCAACCTAAACTATGGTCCTCAAAATTCAAAGTTTCTCCCAAGGTATTTACTGGTAAGAGTGATCATGCATATTTAATTTCCCTCCTAAAGAGAAAAGCTAGAAACACCCATACTGAGATTGCCTTACAATTTCACTCAAACAGAAAAATCCTAGACTATTCAGAATGAAAACAATCAATAAACTTAAGGACAAGATTGAAGATGACACAGAGCTTTACCCAAAATTGACGGCCTGTATATTGATATTCATTTGAAAAGATTTTACAAAAGTTTGATACTCCATTAACTTTGGAAAAGCTCAGATAATATTTCTGCAGCGTTTTCTTACAAAATTTTGTGATCCCCTTCTCTCTAGTCCTTGTATCCATTTATAACAACATGGATGCACAAAGCTTCGGACTTCTCGAGGAAAGTTTGTTACAATTACTTCAAAAATTGAAGAGGTTACAATTTTTGTGTAAATCAGTTATGTGCTCTTTTCGGCTTCCCCAGCAGTCTGTTCAATGGGTTGTTCAGTTGCAACCTCTTATGGCTCTTCAGGGATGCTCTCTAACTGCTCCGGATCTCGAGTGGAATATTTAACTCCCCACTCACTATATGTCTCCTCGGTCGGCCATACAAAACTAATCACATCATTTTTTACCTTAGTCCACCTTTTCCATGAATTCCTCAGTTTGTTGACTTCTGAGTTAAGAAAACTATAGTGTGATTTAATTCTTTCTATTTCCTGTATGGTTATAACAAAGAAGTGTCATCTAGATCAATGATTCCTTTGACCCTTGCTGACAACTTGGCATCCATCTCACTGAGCCATACCTGCTTGTCTTTCAGCTGATCTGGATTGGCAAAAATTCCTGGGAGCAACTCAAAAACCTGATCAGTGTACTCCTTTTTGCAGAAATTTACCTTTCTATCCACATTGTCTACATCTGCAGCTAATTGCATTTAAACTTTAGCAACATCAGAAGTAGCCTTTATAATGGGATTGGCCCTTGCTTCATCACAGGAAACACACATGAACTCTAAATCCTGCTCCCTAGGCCTCCATCTGTCAAAAATAGGTGTCAAGATGGCCTTATCTCTTCTTAACTCAGTCCATATCTCCATGACCTTTCCTACACTATTGTGAAGGAGTGAGGCATTTATAGTGTCTGCAAAATTGGAGATTGTGGCTTTTATCTTCTCCTCATACTTCCCCGCATAATAGGCCCTTAGTTTGCTTTAGACTCTCCAATTCTTGGGGAGTTATCTCAATCATTTGAGAGCTGGAAGGCGCAGGAGATGGTGGGAGCTCAATGATGGGGCTAGTAGGTGGAGGTCTTGCAGGAGAAGAGGTGATCATTAATGTTGAAGACTCACCTTGTTGCCGTTGTCCTGCCAGCTGACTCTGCAATTTAGCAATAATGCTATCTTTGCCTCTTATTTCCTCCTTGGCACTATCATAAGCCTTCAGAACTGTTTCCAATTTAAGCTGGAGGGCCTCCTTTTCTTTAGCATCCTTTTCAGCTACTGCAACACTAAATTTGGCAGTCTCTAACACAGTGCTAGCAGCCTCTACTACCCCTGTACTCTCTACTCTCTTGATCATCAGTCCACCAATGTGACTTGTCCCTGAGGTATCCTTACCTTTCTTGATTTCATTTCTTTTAAGGGACCACATGACTAGTGCAGCATTGTCCTTACTGAATGTAACCCCTTCCATGGGTTTGGTCTCTTTTGTCACTGCATCTAGCACCAAAGCATCAACAATATTCCACTCTGGTAAAATGAGCACTCCAGCTTGTGCTACTAAATCCCTTCCCTGTTCAGGAGTGATGGTTTTGAATTCTTCCATCATCTCCTCTTTTATTTCTTCCTCCACTGAGGCTGGATCTCTATTAGGCTGCTCTGCCTTTCTTGCTTCACATCTAGCATTATATTTATCTATATGTTGCTTCCAGATAAATTGCATGAATGCTTCAGATGTGACAAAGCTATCATCTGCTAGAAAGGCACTAGTGGCCTTCTTTATCTCAGGATCCCACTCCTGGCCTTTGAGTTCAGTTGAAGTGATGTCCATCTGTGCTCCAGTGGGTTCTTCTGGCATCCCTTCTTCCACTTCATCGTATGTATATGCAATCTCCCCCAAGCTGCCCAACTGAGAGAGGTATTCAGTTGCTGCTTGTTCATCTCCTATGTGGAGAGGGGATTGGGATGGGTAATACAGGGGTGTATCTGATTGCACTTCCTTCCCCACCCTCTGCTTCTTTGGGCTGTCCTGGATGTCAATGACTTCATGTACTTTCCTCTTCCCTTTGGATGAAGAGGGTTCCCCTATTGCAAACACCAACACACTGTAACTTGCTTTCTTATGCAGGGTGTAATCACCAAGAGGGATTGCTTTAGTGGGAGCCGATTTTCATAAAATCATTCTTGCTTTCTCAGGGTTATTCTTAATCACAAATTCCCTTTTCTCCTTTATTGTTTTCATCACATCCTCAAAGAAAATAATCAAAAATTTTATCTTCTCTTCCAATGGGAAGAAGCTAGACAATGGGTCCTAGCTAGCATCAAATTGATGCACAAAATCTAGGGCCTTCCTGTAAGCCACTCACTTTTCCTTCCTCAACTCCTGTTCATCTAAATCAAATTGATTCCTGATAAGGTCTTCAGGAAAGTGGAATTGATGAGGCCTACCTCTGCATGCTACTTTCTTCCAGAACATACCATTGTAAAAATCCTCTGGATCAGCACATCTAGACACTACAGTGGACAAATGGTAGGGTTTGAGGAAATCCTCAAAACATTTCCAGCCTCCCTTGGTGATTACAAATTGGTGGGCTACTGTAGCTGCAGGGAAAATAGTCCCTTTACCTCTGCCTGTTAACTCTGCCTCTTGCAAGTCACCAATTTGTCTGAGAATCTCAGCTATTCCCACTTTGAGGGGAACCTGGTATGGTAACAAAAATGGGGTGCCTCTGAAACCAAAGACTCTAAAAACTGTGGAGACCGGATACAAGTACATATCACCCCAGTTATGAACTATCTTGATATTCTCTGCGAATTCTTTTGGTCTTAAGAACTCCAGAAGAACCTTGGGGACTCTTGGGTTGTCAGAACAAAGCAGAGTCCTTATTTTGGATGCAAAATACTTATCGAACTTTAGAAAACTAGCATCCTCTTTGTCCCATGACAACACAGTACTCCATAGCTGCACTGGCATCTTCTCTCCCTCCTTTTCTTTTACCAGGTCCATTCCACTGGCGAAATAATCACCACCTTTGAAAAGAAAGAGGTGCATCAAGAGTGAATACCACCCAAATGGCCTATCCACCTTTCCATTCTTTATCCCTATCAATCCTCCATGGATAGCATCAGCAATATAAGAAGCATAATCAAATGTAATAGCAAGAGAAGGATTCAAAATTTGAACAATCATTAGCAAGTAATGGTTTGGCATATTCGATTCAGCATCCTCTCCTAGAACTTGGCAAAGTGCCCAATACATCCCTTTTGCCCTCAAGGTAAACATACTTAATGAAAAAGGCTCTTGTGTGTTGGGCCCTACAACTGCTAACCCTCCTACTTTCAGAAAAAGTTCTTTGAGAGGCCCATTCCTAAGATGACTCTTCTGTCCCCTGTACACCTGAGCTAATTGTGTGAAGTTTATAGGTTCCAAGAAGTTGGTAAACTCACTAAGCCCAAATGTTGTTCTCAACTCTTCTGCATTAATCTCCATGAGGGTTTTTCCATTTACATCCTGAATGCACCTTGTAACTGAATCATAATTCAATACCATTTGGGTTAACAAATCTGTATCCATGAACACCTCTGGGACTACCAATTTCCCAACATCTAATTCCCAAATGCTATTTTGAGGAGCAGGAGAATTCCTCATCCCAAAACCGACTCTAAATAACCCCAACCCAGACAGTCCAACCTGTGGGTCTCTTAACCAATTACCCTTATCATATAATCCTTCTCCAATCTTCAAATGGAAAGCCCTGGGTACTAACTCTTTGGCCTTAGATGCCTGGTTAGTTGATAGCGTTAACTGTTCTAGAAAGTCATCACACACACTTCTTTCTAAATAATCAACTTTACCAGAAAATTCCCTTTTAGGAGCCATTTGCAATACAACCAGATGAATATCACTTCTTAAACACTTCTATAATACGAGAATAATTTCACTTATTACAACACAAGAATGGCTGCAAAATAAGAAAGAACCTGATGCTTGCTTGAAGAAATTCGCTCTGCAACCAATTCACCTTCTCTGTATTTGTAAAAGATAACTCTGTGTCTGCTTCCTCTGTAAGAATCCTTTTAAAAGGTATCTTTACTTGGTTGTTAGGAAATCAAATGCTTGTACTCTGGGCCTTAACTATAACATTGATTCCATATGCTTCTGCCGTCCCTTCAAAATCGAACTCATACAAGAATTCATATTTTAGCTCCAACGGGTCGCAGCCTTTCTGCAAATGTCTCACTGTGAATTTCATTTTGATGGCTTTGTCTTTAGTCTGGGTCCCGTCTTTCTATTAGCTACATAATACCACGCGGCATCCAACCATTGGCTTAAAAAATCCTCTCACATTCTGTTTTGATACTGGCCGAATGTTGCCCTTTATACTGTGGCGGGCCCATGTTTTTCCCTTTTTGCCATGTCATCATCATGACACGTGGACGGCCCTCGTTCAATCTCGCTATTTCATAGCCTTAAAAAGTGATCACCTCACCCTTTTGAAATAGCGCGGGCCGTTGGATCATGTTTCAAGTTGATCACCTTTTAATCCTTCAAAAAGATCCTTAGGAATGGTGGGCCCGCTGTGTCGTCACTGACATCTGGCATCTAGTCATCCACTGTGCTGATTTGTCGCTTTGTCACTTGCCAGAAGAAGAACCATGGGGGCCCCACTTTCGTCTCAACGGGTCTATGTCCTACGTCACCATCAAGACACGTGGACGGCTAATATTCATTCTCGCTATTTCGCGGCCTTAAAGGGTGAGCACTTAACCCTTGCGAAATAGCGCAGACCATCAGATCTTCTCTGCAGTCGATCGGTGTTTAACCCCTTGAGAAGGCTCTCAGAGATGGTGGGCCCACGGACACGCCATGGACACCTGGCGCCTTGTCACTTTCGGAGCTGACCTCTCAATTTTTCATTCGCTGGAAGGAGCCACGGGATCTCAATGAATTGTAAGAGCTGTCCCTGCCAGGTCATATCCACCTGTGAGCTGACTCATCTTTGGGGCCCACTTTTTGAACTTCAATCTTAACCCATTGACTGTGACGACTTATGCCACATGCTTCCTTCTAATACGCCAGAAGAAAACCACAAGGGGGGGGGGCCCTACCTTCTTCGACGGCCACATCTTTCACTTCCTCCACATGACACATGGACGGCTGATATTCATTCTCGCTATTTCATGGCTTTAAAGGGCGAGCACTTAACCCTTGCGAAATAGCGCCAACCGTCGGATCTTTACCCAAGTTGATCAGTGTTTACTGGGCCCTGCACTTTAGAAGGAAATAATACAAGGCGAAAAATTTTCAAATAATTAACACAACCGCCTAGGTAAATAGCAAGGGGGAACACTTCCTACGACCCCGCGACCCATGACTTAAGTGGAATAAAGTAACGACAGAATAGAAACCAAGGGATCTAACACAAAAGATAAAGCTTGAAACTTGAAAAACCCTTAAACCTTCTAAGTTTAGAACAAAGCTGAAGCACTTGGGACTACACCCTATTCAAATATTTTCAAAGTACCATAGCCAATTATAGAGAGAAAAGAGCCCAATTTTAAAATAGTGATAACAACGGCTCTGACTGGGGATGGTTGATTGCGAGATCAATACAAGAAAACTCAGAAACTCTAGAGAAATAGACCAAAACACAGACCAAAACCAGGAAAATAGGAAAGAAAACAAAATATATACAAACAAAGGACCTACCGTGCATGGACATTAAGAGAAATAATGCTTCAGGAATTGTCCATGCACTGGAAATTCCTGCATCTCATCATTCATATTCTTCAAAAAATATGAATCCTTACCATTCAAGTCACAAATTACAAAAGGGCCAATCCAGAGTGATTCAAATTTCTTATGCTTTCCTTTATCCTGCCCTTTTGCATTCCATTGAAGAACCATGTCATCAATTTGAAACTTCCTTAACGATGTCCTTTTATCAAAAAGATATTTTGACTGTAACTGGAGCTTCTAATTTTTCTTATGAGCAGAAGTTCTAAGCTCTTCCACTTCTACAATTTGGATCATTCTGTTCTCCATTGGTTCAGATATTTCCATGTTCTCTTCTTGCAAAAACTTATACACTGGAAGAAGGTTATTTACTGGTAATCTGGCTTGGGTACCATAAACCAAATCAAAAGGTGACATTCCAATGGATTTTTTAACTGTTATTCTATCTGCCCACAGAGCTAATTTCAACTTTTGATCCCAAGACCTTTTGTTTTCTTCTAGGATCTTCTTGATGATATTTAGCAAGCTTTTGTTACTAGATTCTGCTTGTCCATTCCCCTGAGGGTGATAAGGCGATGAGTATGACATGAGTATACCATGACTATTACAAAAACCTACAAATTCTTCTGATCTAAAACACATAGCATTATCCATTACCAATTTTGCAGGTGTTCCAAATCTAGTCACAATATTATCCATCAAGAAATCAATGACGATTTTGCTAGTAGCTCTTCTTGTGGGAATAGCTTCTATCCATTTGGTAAAATAATCTGTAGCCACTATAATCCATCCATGACCTCTTCCTGATTTCTCAGCAATTTCTCTAACAAAATCAATGCCCCATTGGACAAAAGGAGCTTCTACAGAGACTGGATTTAATGGTAAGGCTCCTTCATACTTGAGCTTAGAAGAAAATCTCTGACATGAATCACATCTTCGAACATATGCATGAGTATCTTTAAACAAGGTAGGCCAATAATATCCAGCCCGTATTATCTTACCAGCAGTAGTCTTAGCAGAGTAATGACCTCCACATACTCCGTGATGCATTTCATTCAACATCTGTTTAGCTTGAAATTCATCCAAACACAGTAGTAACTCCCCATCTCTTTTTCTCCAAAAAAGATCACCCTGAATGAGGACATATTTTTGGGACTTGAGCTTTAAAGTTCTCTTTTGGTTGTGTGTCATTCCCTCTGATAGCATATTACCTTTCAATACTTGGATTATCTCTGTGTACCATGGTTGTCTCTCAATACTAGTAACCAAAGTATCTCTAACCTCAACATTGTGTACTTCAACATTCATGAGATTTGACTCAGTCATTAGCTTAGCCAAACCTAACCCTCTCATCAATTTAGTAATCTTTATCTCCAAATTGAATTCTTGAATTCTATTGATCCACCTACATCTCTTCCCAGTAACCTCAGATTGAGACAAAATATCTTTAACTGCAGCATGTGGAACATAGGCAGTGACATTTGCATTCACCAAATATGGCCTAAAGGCTTTAACAGCTTTAACCAAGGCATAAGCTTGTTTCTCCATGGTTTCATATTTTAATTCTGCCGTTTGCAAAGATTTTCTATAGAAAGCTATGGGATGTTCATATCCCTCATTATCCTTTTGCAATAATACTACAACCACTGTGTGATATGAAGCAAAAGAAAATAGAGAGAAAGGCTTACCATAATCCGGGGACTTCAACACTAGTGCTTCCTGGATTGCTTTCTTAATCTCATTAAAAGCTTTTGAGGCTTCCTGATCCCAGTGAAACTTTGCGTCCCTCTTGAGCAACTTGACAATAGGCTTCACTATCTCAACAAAGTTTGCAATGAATCTCCTGACAAAATTCACTTTGCCTAAAAATGACTGGATTCCTTTCACATTCTTTGGTTCAGACACCCTGTTGATTGCTTCAATTCTCTCAGGGTCTATTCTTATCCCTTCCTTGGAAACTATGTGTCCCAATAACTTTCCTTTAGTGACCCCAAAGTGACATTTCTTGGGATTCAGTGATACACCAAATTCCAAAGCCTTATCAAACACCTTCTCTAAATGTCCATAGTGATCATTAGCTTTCTTTGAGAAACAAGTTAAATCATCTTGGTAAACCACCATAATAATATTAATGAATTCCTTAAAAGCCACATCCATAGCTCTTTGAAATGTAGCCCCTGCATTTTTCAATCCAAATGGTATTCTCACATATACATAAGTTCCCCATGGGGTAGTAAAAGTTGTTTTGAACTGTTCTGACTCCTTTACTAACACTTGATTGTATCCTGAGAAACCATCCATCATGGATAAAAGATCACATCCTGTCACTCTTTGTAGCATTGCTTCCATATTTGGGGATGAATAATTATCTTTTAAAGAGGCAACATTAAGGTTCCTAAAATCAACACACAATCTGATGTCTCCATTTTTCCTTCTCACTGGGACCAGATTAGAGACCCATGAAGAATGTCTGATTGGTTTGATAATCCCCCCTTCTCTCAATTTAGTCAACTCTTGTTGCATTTTTGTTTCTAACAAGGGGTTAATAGGTCTCTGTTTCTGTCTAAAAGGCTTAGCATCTGGAAGTAAGGGAATTTCATGCTGAAAAAGATCCTGTCTATACGCCTTTAGGTCTTCATAAGACCAAGCAAAAACATGCTTATACCTTTTCAGTAAACTGATAAGGTTAGTCCTAACATGAGGAGGTAGCTTTTTTCCAATATATACCAACTTGGGGGATGATTCTATCCCCAAGTTGACCTCTTCCAACTCTTCTAACTTGGTGGTAGATGGCTGGTGTAAATGACTATCATTATAACTAAACATACTTTCCAACTCCACCAACCCTTTAGGTATCTCATTGATTTCCAATTGGACAATATCATTTCCAAACACTATCTCTCTGTCATCCACCACTTCCACCAATGCATTACAATCAATTTTTTGTCCATCATAATCATCAACACATTGGATGAACCTAAGAATATCTTCATCATCAGCAAAAACTTGCCAATTATATACATTATCAAGAATAGCAGGCCTAGCTTTTATTTCCACAGTGGAAATACCAGTTAGTGTTGCATCATCATTTTTTAAAGCAACATTAGCTAGGAAATCTACCATAATATTTTTTGTTCGCTCTATCCAATTGATAGAAAAGGCATCAAAATATTCAATAACATCCTAGACAGCATGCTTATATTGCTTCAATTTATCATTCTTGGATGCATATTTAGATCTTACCTGAGAGACAACCAGCTCTGAATTGCCCATCATTTTCAATAATCGGATTCCATGCCTTTTTGAAACCTCAAGTCCTAATAACAGAGCTTCATACTCTGCATTATTATTTGTGCACTGGAATGCCAATAAGAATGAATATTTAAAGGTTATACCTGATGGGGATACAAAAAGAACCCCTGCTCCAGACCCTTCTTTGGAACAAGCTCCATCAAAATACATTTGCCACAATCCATACTACTGTGCTTGTAACTCAATTACAATTGGGTCTGTGTTCTTCAATTGAGGTGACACTGGTTGAATTCTGAAATTATCTAAATCCACATCAATCATACAATTTAGCATACTAGGGTCCACATTTTCAACTACCTTAGGAGCTCGTGGCTCCCTGTATAGTTTGACCTTATTGCCACCAACAGGAATAGTAGCATAAGACAAATCCAATTGAACATTTCCCCCCACTGCTGCGGCCCACTGCCTAGAAAGTAACATGCCATAGTGGGGTTTAGTATCTATGACAATAACATCCATTTTGTAAGTAGCTTCAGGAAATGCTGCTATTTTTACTTCTACATCTTTCATTGTACCTATCACAGGTACTTCTCTGTTATCCATGGCATAACATTTCCCATACACAGTAGTCACTGACAATCCTAATTCTTTCATGACACCATAGGGCATCACATTAGCAGCTGCTCCTGAATCTATCATGCAGTTTTTAATTAACCGGTTATTGACTAACAGGGTAACATAGAAGGGATCCACCTGAGAAGGCTCCTGAGTGATAGTGGTTCCAACATATACCTCTGGAGTTTGAAACTCTTGATCCTTCCCAATTTTATCTGAACCAGTGGGTAATACTGAGTCACCATTAGATATACTAGAGTATAGAGACAAAGTTACATCCTTGTGTTCTTTAATCTTTAATAACTCCACTAACGGGACAGTGACCTTCATTTGAGTTAAAGCTTGGGCCATATTAAATGTGGAATAATTACACTTTTCAGTATTAGCCTTGACCTTTTCTACTTTGAGTTGATTGGCCTTTTTTATTATTTCCACCTTTTGTACATCACCAGCATTTTTGGCATCTGTGGTTCTAGGTAAGTCTTTAACTTGTTCCTCTTTTTCTTGACTAGCTTTAACAGTAGCAGTAACACTGCTTGATGCCCCTTTTTTAGTGACCTCTTTACAAACATGGAACCTGGCTCACCTTGATCAGTATCTCTCTTGGTGCTTCTCAGATTGTAGTTATGTTTTGCTTTGGCAATTGCAGCCTTAGTGAGATTTCTAACCTCTTCTTCACTAGGCCTCCTAAGATGAACTTCTTCATCTTCAATTGTTACCACATTCAATGTAGGGTGCCATCCTAAGGCTAATTGCCCTCGTACTAATCTTTCATTATCTAGCACATCACTGCATCCACTTTGCATAGATTCCTCATCACTTTATATGATAGTTTCAAACATATTAATATCAAGCTCTGCTTCTGGTCTCATGGATTCTTCCAGAGCTTGAGCCACTGCACACTGATGAGGAGAATGTGGTCCATCACAAGCAATACACCAGGGAGTATTTTCTATATTGTTAATAGTCTTCCCTTTCAAAGGATCTGGTGTGTCTTGGCTTTGGGCAATTTTAGGCTTCTCAACTTGGGGTTTACCATCTTTCCAATTTGTATTGTATGGCATATCATGTAATCTAGGAGGTCTATCTTGCCAGTTGTAATGAGGTTTATCATTTTTGTTAACCTTAGCAGTCAAATCTTTCATAGCAGTAACCAGTTTTTCTATTTTATCCTCTTCTTTAGCAATTTTGTTAGGTTGCTGTTTGGTTTCATGCCATAATCTTCCATCTGTCCTCCTTCCTAATTTTCCAGATGCCTTTCTATTACTTTCAACATTTATGGCAATTCTAAAGGCATCCCTCAGGTTATGAGGATTTTTATCTCTGAGAATGTAAGCCATCTTGGAATCAAATGCATTATAATATGTATTAAGGCACATATTGTCATCTAGCCTCATTACCTGATACAATCTATGCATAGCCTTTTGGAACCTAGCATTAAAATCAGTGACTATTTCATTTTCAGATTTTCTAATGTTATTGAACTCATTTAACATGAAACTCACATTAGTCTTATCACCATACTGTTCTTGAAAGCAATTTTTGAACTCTTCCCATGAACCTATGCTAGCCACTGGAAGACCTCTGTACCAATCTCTTGCATCATCAACCAGGGATTGAACAAACAACTTCATAATAACATCTTCATCAGTTATCTCATAATCATTTATCAAATCCCCAAAAGATTTGAGATGTTCCTCAGCACTGACTACATTGTTCCCGACAAATTTATGGAGTTTGTCTCTTAACTCAGTGGGAACATGATTTGGATATCCTGGGATCCCATCAAAAAACAATTGCTTATATTGTTCTAGATTAATCGGCCTTCTTTGAAAAGGGGAAATAATACTATTATTCCCCATGATCATTTTAGCTTTTGGGATTGGGGATTGAGATGTTTGGGTGTACTGCTTATTTGAAGGTATGTGGCTTGCTGAGGCAATGTTAGTGTGTACTACTGGTTGGGTATTGACCCGAGGAAGAGAAATATGTTGGGGATTAGGCTTGCTAAGATCTTCCGATGGGAATGTAATAGGGGGAGCTTTTAGGTAGTTAATCTTTCTTTTAACTTCCTGATTTGCAGCTTCTAACTCAGCCTTTTCCAACTCCATTTGGAAGTCTTCCTTTTCCTTCCTCATCTTTTCCATCTCTCTCTCATGTGCTAGGATCTTATGAGAAATCCCTTCTGCAGTTTTAGACTCTACTCCATCATCTACCCATATCTGTTTCCCTTTGTCTAAATTAACTTTAGGGAGCTAGGAGTCATTAGAAACTTCCTTACTTGGCTGGGCTACTGACTTAGGAACTGGTCTAATCTTAGGGATTAAGATCTCCCTAATCACTGGGCCTTCCTCATCACCCTTTTCTTTTTCCTTGGCAAGCACTTCAAGATCAGCTATTTGTCTAAGAAGCCTATCTCTCTCCATTATTTTGGCTTTAACTTTCTTTTGGTTATTTGCCCCCTTTTGGGCCCTCAAGGATATTAAATGATGAACTCTTTTATCTAATTCTTCAATTTCTTGAGACATTTTATCCTCATCAGGATAGTTTTCTTCAGAATCTGATGCATTAATTTGATCTATATCAATCAAACTAATGTTCCCATCTATTGTCCTAGGAACAGAGTGCCTAATTGCATTTGAGCTAGTTCTATCTTTTGCAGAAACACTAACATGTGATAAGTCTCGACTTAAAATAGGCACATCATCAATATTTCCAAACAATCCTGAATGAAAACCTAAAATATCCTGCTCTGAATCTCTTGAAGATGAATTTGACTTTGCATAAAGAGGTCGGTCAGGCATCTTACCAGTATTGTTTTTTTTCTGCACCCATGCAGCATTTGATGGCTCATGCATCACAGATCTCTTCTGGCCTCTTCGTGATTGCTCTGGCAGACCTTCTTGCAGGGTTTCACGAGGATGTTTCTTCATGAATGATCTTGTATGCTTATTTCCTTGCATCTTGCTTGTCTTTATTTTAGAAAGTTGGTATCTCACAAGGACTGGTTACAAAATAAAAGAGTCGCCACCCACAAAACTATGGGAAAGATAAAGAACAAGCAGTCTTACTCATAAATACAACAATACTCTCCATAAGTCTCGGCACAGATTCTGTGTCTATATCTTCCTGATGACTGAGTCCCTAGCAGAGTCGCCACTTTTATTGTTCTCAAAATCTGATTCCCCTTCAATGCCCTTAAAATAATACAATCTAAAATGGGTGCCAGGAAGACATCAAGGATAAAGGGATTTTAGAGACAACATATGACAAGGTTTGGTTAGACCTTCTACACTTCGGCCTTTTCTTTGAGCCCAGGTGGGTATACCCTTTGCGAATTAACTTCACACTCTTAAGCAACAAATCCACAGCAAACCAGTCCAGAAAACCAGTGGATTTATTCACCTTGAAAAACAATTGAAAACAAAGGATGAAACAATACTCAACTTCAACATATTCGATCAACAAAGCATGCAATAGACAGCCTCGATTAATACCAGTGCTTTATCCAAGGTGACAGAGTCACTCAAACTCAAATAAAACTCCTGAAACAAAATATCTCTATACTTCCCATCAACTTGGTTTCCATTTATCTTTGCAAATGCCTAACACCAACAAGAATTCAATCACTTCAAACTAAACTATGGTCCTCGAAATTCAAAGTTTCTCCCAAGGTATTTACTGGTAAGAGTGATCATGCATATTTAATTTCCCTCCTAAAGAGAAAAGCTAGAAACACCCATACTGAGATTGCCTTACAATTTCACTCAAACAGAAAAATCCTAGACTATTCAGAATGAAAACAATCAATAAACTTAAGGACAAGATTGAAGATGACACAGAGCTTTACCCAAAATTGACGGCATGTATATTGATATTCATTTGAAAAGATTTTACAAAAGTTTGATACTCCATTAACTTTGGAAAAGCTCAGATAATATTTCTGCAGCGTTTTCTTACAAAATTTTGTGATCCCCTTCTCTCTAGTCCTTGTATCCATTTATAACAACATGGATGCACAAAGCTTCGGACTTCTCGAGGAAAGTTTGTTACAATTACTTCAAAAATTGAAGAGGTTACAATTTTTGTGTAAATCAGTTATGTGCTCTTTTCGGCTTCCCCAGCAGTCTGTTCAATGGGTTGTTCAGTTGCAACCTCTTATGGCTCTTCAGGGATGCTCTCTAACTGCTCCGGATCTCGAGTGGAATATTTAACTCCCCACTCACTATATGTCTCCTCGGTCGGCCATACAAAACTAATCACATCATTTTTTACCTTAGTCCACCTTTTCCATGAATTCCTCAGTTTGTTGACTTCTGAGTTAAGAAAACTATAGTGTGATTTAATTCTTTCTATTTCCTGTATGGTTATAACAAAGAAAGAGGTGTCATCTAGATCAATGATTCCTTTGACCCTTGCTGACAACTTGGCATCCATCTCACTGAGCCATACCTGCTTGTCTTTCAGCTGATCTGGATTGGCAAAAATTCCTGGGAGCAACTCAAAAACCTGATCAGTGTACTCCTTTTTGCAGAAATTTACCTTTCTATCCACATTGTCTACATCTGCAGCTAATTGCATTTAAACTTTAGCAACATCAGAAGTAGCCTTTATAATGGGATTGGCCCTTGCTTCATCACAGGAAACACACATGAACTCTAAATCCTGCTCCCTAGGCCTCCATCTGTCAAAAATAGGTGTCAAGATGGCCTTATCTCTTCTTAACTCAGTCCATATCTCCATGACCTTTCCTACACTATTGTGAAGGAGTGAGGCATTTATAGTGTCTGCAAAACTGGAGATTGTGGCTTTTATCTTCTCCTCATACTTCCCCGCATAATAGGCCCTTAGTTTGCTTTAGACTCTCCAATTCTTGGGGAGTTATCTCAATCATTTGAGAGCTGGAAGGCACAGGAGATGGTGGGAGCTCAATGATGGGGCTAGTAGGTGGAGGTCTTGCAGGAGAAGAGGTGATCATTAATGTTGAAGACTCACCTTGTTGCCGTTGTCCTGCCAGCTGACTCTGCAATTTAGCAATAATGCTATCTTTGCCTCTTATTTCCACATTGGCACTATCATAAGCCTTCAGAACTATTTCCAATTTAAGCTGGAGGGCCTCCTTTTCTTTAGCATCCTTTTCAGCTACTGCAACACTAAATTTGGCAGTCTCTAACACAGTGCTAGCAGCCTCTACTACCCCTGTACTCTCTACTCTCTTGATCATCTGTCCACCAATGTGGCTTGTCCCTGAGGTATCCTTACCTTTCTTGTCTTCATTTCTTTTAAGGGACCACATGACTAATGCAGCATTGTCCTTACTGAATGTAACCCCTTCCATGGGTTTGGTCTCTTTTCTCACTGCATCCAGCACTAGAGCATCAACAATATTCCACTCTGGTAAAATGAGCACTCCAGCTTGTGCTACTAAATCCCTTCCCTGTTTAGGAGTGATGGTTTTGAATTCTTCTATCATCTCCTCTTTTATTTCTTCCTCCACTGAGGCTGGATCTCTATTAGGCTACTCTGCCTTTCTTGCTTCACATCTAGCATTATATTTATCTATATGTTGCTTCCAGATAAATTGCATGAATGCTTCAGATGTGACAAAGCTATCATCCGCTAGAAAGGCACTAGTGGCCTTCTTTATCTCAAGATCCCACTCCTGGCCTTTGAGTTCAGTTGAAGTGATGTCCATCTGTGCTTCAGTGGGTTCTTCTGGCATCCCTTCTTCCACTTCATCGTATGTATATGCAATCTCCCCCAAGTTGCCCAACTAAGAGAGGTATTCAGTTGCTGCTTGTTCATCTCCTATGTGGAGAGGGGATTGGGATGGGGAATACAGGGGTGTATCTGATTGCACTTCCTTCCCCACCCTCTACTTCTTTAGGTTGTCCTGGATGTCAATGACTTCATGTACTTTCCTCTTCCCTTTGGATGAAGAGGGTTCCCCTGTTGCAGACACCAACACACTGTAACCTGCTTTTTTATGCAGGGTGTAATCACCAGGAGGGATTGCTTTAGTGGGAGCTGATTTTCCTAAAATCATTCTTGCTTTCTCAGGGTTATTCTTAATCACAACTTCCCTTTTCTCCTTTATTGTTTGCATCACATCCTCAAAGCAAATAATCAAAAATTTTATCTTCTCTTCTAATGGGAAGAAGCTAGACAATGGGTCATAGCTAGCATCAAATTGATGCACAAAATCCAGGGCCTTCCTGTAAGCCACCCACTTTTCCTTCCTCAACTCCTGTTCATCTAAATCAAATTCATTCCTGATGAGGTCTTCAGGAAAGTGGAATTGATGAGGCCTACCTCTGCATGCTACTTTCTTTCAGAACATACCATTGTAAAAATCCTCTGGATCAGCACATCTAGACACTATAGTGGACAAATGGTAGGGTTTGAGGAAATCCTCAAGACATTTCCAGCCTCCCTTGGTGATTACAAATTGGTGGGCTACTATAGCTGCAGGTAAAATAGTCCCTTTACCTCTGCCTGTTAACTCTGCCTCTTGCAGGTCACCAATTTGTGTGAGAATTTTAGCTATTCCCACGTTGATGGGAACCTGGTATGGTAACAAAAATGGGGTGCCTCTGAAACCAAAGACTCTAAAAACTATGGAGACCGGATACAAGTACATATCACCCCAGTTATGAACTATCTTGCTATTCTCTGCGAATTCTTTTGGTCTTAAGAACTCTAGAAGAACCTTGGGGACTCTTGGGTTGTCAAAACAAAGGAGAGTCCTTATTTTGGATGCAAAATACTTATCGAACTTTAGAAAACTAGCATCCTCTTTGTCCCATGACAACACAGTACTCCATAGCTGCACTGACATCTTCTCTCCCTCCTTTTCTTATACCAAGTCCATTCCACTGGCGAAATAATCACCACCTTTGAAAAGAAAGAGGTGCATCAAGAGTGAATACCACCCAAATGGCCTATCCACCTTTCCATTCTTTATCCCTATCAATCCTCCATGCATAGCATCAGCAATATAAGAAGCATAATCAAATGTAATAGCAAGAGAAGGATTCAAAATTTGAACAATCATTAGCAAGTAATGGTTTGGCATATTCGATTCAGCATCCTCTCCTAGAACTTGGCAAAGTGCCCAATACATCCCTTTTGCCCTCAAGGTAAACATACTTAATGAAAAAGGCTCTTGTGTGTTGGGCCCTACAACTGCTAACCCTCCTACTTTCAGAAAAAGTTCTTTGAGAGGCCCATTCATAAGATGACTCCTCTGTGCCCTGTACACCTGAGCTAATTGTGTGAAGTTTATAGGTTCTAAGAAGTTGGTAAACTCACTAAGCCCAAATGTTGTTCTCAACTCTTCTGCATTAATCTCCATGAGGGTTTTTCCATTTACATCCCAGATGCACCTTGTAACTGAATCATAATTCAATGCCATTTGGGTTAACAAATCTGTATCCATGAACACCCCTGGGACTACCAATTTCCCAACATCTAATTCCCAAATGCTATTTTGAGGAGCAGGAGAATTCCTCATCCCAAAACCGACTCTAAATAACCCCAACCCAGACAGTCCAACCTATGGGTCTCTTAACCAATTACCCTTATCATATAATCCTTCTCCAATCTTCAGACGGAGAGCCCTAGGTACTAACTCTTTGGCCTTAGATGCCTCGTTAGTTAATAGCATTAACTATTCTAGAAAGTCATCACACACACTTCTTTCTAAATAATCAACTTTACCAGAAAATTCCCTTTTAGGAGCCATTTGCAATACAACCAGATGAATATCACTTCTTAAACACTTGTGTAATACGAGAATAATTTCACTTATTACAACACAAGAATGGCTGCAAAATAAGAAAGAACCTGATGCTTGCTTGAAGAAATTCGGTCTGCAACCAATTCACCTTCTCTGTATTTGTAAAAGATAACTCTGCGTCTACTTCCTCTGCAAGAATCCTTTTAAAAGGTATCTTTACTTGGTTGTTAGGAAATCAAATGTTTGTAGTCTGGGCCTTAACTATAACATTGATTCCACATGCTTCGGCTGTCCCTTCAAAATTGAATTCATACAAGAATTCATATTTTAGCTCCAACGGGTCGTAGCCTTTCTGCAAGTGTCTCACTGTGAATTTCATTTTGACGGCTTTGTCTTTAGTCTGGGTCTCGTCTTTCTATTGGCTACATAATACCACGCGGCATCCGACCATTGGCTTAAAAAATCCTCTCACATTTTGTTTTGATACTGGCCGAATGTTGCCCTTTATACTGTGGCGGGCCCATGTTTTTCCCTTTTTGCCGTGTCATCATCGTGACACGTGGATGACCCTCGTTCACTCTCACTAATTCGCGGCCTTAAAAAGTGAGCACCTCACCCTTGCGAAATAGCGCGGGCCATTGGATCATCTTTCAAGTTGATCACCTTTTAATCCTTCGAAAAGGTCCTCAGGAATGGTGGGCCCGCTGTGTCGTCACTGACATTTGGCATCTAGTCATCCACTGTGCTGATTTGTCACTCTGTCACTTGCCAGGAGAAGAACCATGGGGGCCCCACTTTCGTCTCAACAGGTCTATGTCCTACGTCACCATCAAGACACGTGGATGGCTAATATTCATTCTCGCTATTTCGTGGCCTTAAAGGGTGAGCACTTAACCCTTGCGAAATAGCGCAGACCGTCAGATCTTCTCTGCAGTTGATCGGTGTTTAACCCCTTGAGAAGGCTCTCAGAGATGGTGGGCACATGGACATGCCATGGACACCTGGCACCTTGTCACTTTTGGAGCTGACCTATCAATTTTTCATTCCCTGGAAGGAGCCACGGGATCTCAATGAATTGTAAGAGCTGTCCCTGCCAGGTCATATCCACCTGTGAGCTGACTCATCTTTGGGGCCCACTTTTTGAACTTCAATCTTAACCCGCTGACTGTGACGACTTATGCCACGTGCTGCCTTGTAATACGCCAGAAGAAAACCACAGAGGGGGGGGGGTACTACCTTCTTCGACGGCCACATCTTTCACTTCCTCCGCATGACACATGGACGACTGATATTCATTCTCGCTATTTCATAGCTTTAAAGGGCGAGCACTTAACCCTTGCGAAATAGTGCCAACCGTCGGATCTTTCCCCAAGTTGATCGGCGTTTACTGGGCCCGGCACTTTAGAAGGAAATAATACAAGGCAAATTTTTTTCAAATAATTAACACAACCGCCTAGGTAAATAGCAAGGGGGAACACTTCCTACAACCCCGTGACCCATGACTTAAGTGGAATAAAGTAACGACAGAATAGAAACCAAGGGATCTAACACAAAAGATAAAGCTTGAAACTTGAAAAACCCTTAAACCCTCTAAGTTTAGAACAAAGCTGAAGCACTTGGGACTACACCCTATTCGAATATTTTCAAAGTACCATAGCCAATTATAGGGAGAAAAGAATCCAATTTTAAAATAGTGATAACAAGGCCTAGAGAAATCTTGACCTCCTGTCCTACTGGATCCACTGTACCCATCCTTGGAGGACTGCTGAGTCCTCTCCGGCTCTATGTACTACCCCTATGCTCTCTAATCACGTCTCTATCCCTAAGTCTGCCACTGTTTGTGCTTGGAGCCCTGCTGATACTATGGAGGCTTCTACCTCTGGTTCTATGGTGTCTGTTGTGGAGGACGGGGTTCGGAGAACCCTTGAGAATTTCGGTTGTTTCCTTTTCAATGTGGTTTCTGGAATCCATAAGTCTGAGGTGCAGGATTTTGGTTCTGAAATAGATCCCTATTGTCTTGAGGTCTAACCTAAATTTCCTTGACAATCAATTCCTTCTCCATAGCTACCTGAAGGCTCTCTAGAGCGGACATCCTAATAGGCCCGGCTATACCGGCATTTAACCCTCTGATGAAGCGGTTTACAAGAAGTTTCTCATCCTTTAGATAATCTACATAAGGAAACAACTCAAAGAATTTACTCTCATACTGGGTTACTGACAAGCCTTTTTGTTGGAGATCATGAAATTCGTCTATACGATGCTACCTGAAGTGTTCTGATAGGTACCTCTCATGGAACCTCTCTGAGAATATCTCCCAAGTGAGAGTATCAGGAACTAATCCGCATTTGTACTCTTTCTGTCTCCACCAAGTGGAGGTTGTCCCTCTTAGTAGATGAACTGCGACATGTGCTTTCAAGTTGCTCTCATAAGAACGCAACGCAAAGCACCTCTCAAGACTCAAAAGCCATGCCTCAGCCTCTACCCCATTGATAGAACCTCTGAAGGACGGTGGCTGGAGGCGCATGACCTCCCTGATAAGATCCCCTGGATCTCGACGAGCTCTCTCAAAATAAACTGGTTCCACCACTG
The DNA here is from genome assembly GCF_030272615.1 of Cryptomeria japonica. Taxonomy (NCBI): domain Eukaryota; kingdom Viridiplantae; phylum Streptophyta; class Pinopsida; order Cupressales; family Cupressaceae; genus Cryptomeria; species Cryptomeria japonica. The sequence goes on along the minus strand of NC_081407.1, from coordinate 753,521,564 downwards.
GAGGTGGTCCTGGCATATGCACAGACTCTGGCTCATTTCCACCCTGACTCTCTACAGGAATCAAAGCTGGGCTCCTACTTCGTTCTCTATCAACAGATCTATGACTCCTAGAGTCATGACTTCTAACCTGAGGGTTCTCTGCTGGGATCCTTTCCTAAACTATGCCAATAAGATTCTGTATGGGTGCTAAGAGGTCTTAGTTAGGTTCATTTGGCTGTTCGGGAGGTGCACCTAGGTTCTCCTCTAGAACCGATTCCTCCCTCACTACCTCTTCGCATGCTATGCACACACGTCTAGGACCCCATCCGCGCTTGTGAGCTTGTTGCGTCATCGGAGGCATCCTATGAGGAAAATAAGGCCAAATAATTAATTAATTTCTTTTAGAATAATATTAATTCAATTAAATTTGAAAGTCTGATAAAATAAATTTAACCAAATAATTTAAATAATCTAAGGCGAAACGTAAGTGGAGTAAGGTTCCTAGTGTGGAAACCTTGCTCTGATACCAAAATGTCATGCCCAAAATTTAGGGCAAAAACGGAATGATTTTTTTTTTCTTAAATACAAATTAATTAACAAGTTCGCTAACATGACATGCACTAATGTATTTGCCATATCTATATTTGAGCTAATCCTGATACAAACCAAGCATCAAAATTAACTAAATTTTATTTACAGAAACCTAAAGGTTTTAATTTTAATTTCACAAGATACCTAGTCAATAGATAATTAAATCGAAATCATTTAAAAATAGAAATTGAAGATAAATTTGATCTCCAATAAGACTATATAGTCTAAGGATCCGTCTTTAAATCAATAATTGTAATAATCATTTAAAGTGTCATTAAATTTAGATAATTTAATTTACACCGGCCAAATTAATTACGAGTGGCTATTACTCGCCTTTAGAAAGCCAATTAAAAATTATCCATTCTACTTCAGATGGAAAGTGCTTAAATTATTCCCTTTAAAATCCATTTTAAAATTTAATGCTCTAATTAAATTAACTAGGACATAATTAAGTATTTATCACACTAAATACATTTAAAATTATAAGATTTAGCGTTATTCTTCAAAGGTATGTAAATGTTTAAAACTCTATATAATACATACTCAAAAATATAACCTATCGATATATATATATATATAATCTTCTAAAATATCTTTCCAACTTAATAACCAATTTGCCCTTCAACCCTAATTAGGGATTCTTTCTTTTATATAAAATGGCTCTAAACTAAATGAATTAAACATATTATTTTATTTTATTACCCTAACCCTATCTGGGCTAGGGTTTAATATTTTTTTGATTATCATTTTTTTACACAGGGCCGAAACCTATTGGCGGCGGCCATGAAATTTTTTTTGATGCAGGCTTTTAAAGGAGCGACGGGGGCCGAGGGCGCCACTGTGTGTTCACACAGTGGCAGCGCGGCACCACTGTGTGTCCACACAGTGGGAGCCGCTGGCGGCCCACACCACTTTCTGTCCACACAGTGGTGGCCGCGGCTGACACTGTGTATCCACACAGTGGGAGCCGTAGTGGCCCACACTGTGTGTTCACACTGTGGAAGCCACGAGGCCCACACTGTGTGCACACACAGTGGGGTCCGCGGACATAACAAAACCCCCTCTTTTTTTTAAAAAGATAAAAAAAGTTTTATTTTATTTTACTTTTTTTTTTTAATATTTTTTATATATATAAATACATATATATATATTTATATATATATATTTATATAAATATATATATATATATATATATATGTGTATGTATATATATATTTTTATTTTTTTTTCTCAATAAGTTTTACATGCAAAATTTTTCTTTCTAAAACAAAATAACAAAGGTAAATCATTATGTTAAATCAAATTATATATATATATATATATATATATATATATATCTCTTTTTTTTTTATATTATTTTAATTGCTAATCAATAAATGAAGTAAATCTATTGCTAAGCTATTTATCATAACACATCAGAAATATATATGTTTTATTTTCTTCTTCTGAACTTAGGAAATACTATTTTAGGAATACATTATACTTTTCTGAAATAAATACATTCATTGATTTCTCAACTATTACAACAACTGACTAAACATTCCCCTTTTTTTTTTTATTTAAAAGCTAACAGCAAATACAAATCATGTTTTTCTACAATTAAAATGGAGATAGATTCTCAGCTAATAGAAGAACCAAGATCTAAATAAAACTGATTTTTCCATATTACAAAAACTATTGCAAGAATTCCAAAAGTAACCCTTTTTTTTTTTTAAAAACAGAAATAGAAATTTATCTAGCTTTTAACACACTAAAGATATTCTACAACATTTCTAGGATGTCTCTTTATTTAACTACAATAACAAATCTCCTGTATATTTTCAAAATTACAATTTTCCTCTCATTTAAATGAACGAGGGTGTATTTCTCCTATCAAAAAAAACTAATAACTGCAAAACAAACTAGATTTCTTCAACAATAATCTTCTGCAACCTTTCACTTTTCCTATTCTTTTCTCCTGACTTTCCTGCATAATAAATCACAAATATGACCATGGAGTGCTCACCTGCCAACCTAGGCCAATTGGTAGCCACCCCCAAGCTCGGAGAACCAAGCCCTAGACGGGCAACAAACATGCAAACACATAGAAGGCAGGAAACACGCAAATTACAAACACACTCCCAAACTTGGTTACACTGCACCACACTTTGGTGATGACTTTTTTCAAGGGTGGTAGTGGACGAATACCCTGAGGAGAACTGCAAGTATGGAAAACAAGTAGCCACCTCATGGCACAATCATACATCAAGAAACTCAACCCCTTATTCCTTATGCCCCCCAAAGGCATTCTAGCCTTATATCGCTCCTTATGACCCCCATTGCACAAACAGGCCATGCAACAAGGGTCACACAAAGATCCCTTGTGATCAATCTCAAATGAGAGTCTCTCACTCGAGGGTTTTCACTGCTACCACCCACAAGATCCTCCTCTCTCCCAACAATAAGAGGTCTTGAGCAAACTCCCAAAACATAGACAAATCATAATGCAAAAATACCAAATGAATTTCTAAAAAAAACATTCAAGAACACAGATTTCTTACACCAACATACTTCCAGACACATACAAGAAAGAAGACATTTTTAAGAATAATGAAACCATCTTTAATCTGCCCAAAGGTATGAAGGTATTTGAGGAAGAGCTGCCCAATCCACGGATCTTCTTCTTCTACCCTTAGCCAATTTTTTTCTATTCAAATCTTTTCTATGCTATTCAAAATTTTCTTTGTCTCCAAAAATGGAGAGTTGGTGATTACCCTCAAATTCTCAAATTCTTGCTTAAGAAGCCCATTCTCTCCATTCTCACAAGTTTCTAAAACTCAAAAAGGAAAGTAAGATGGAAGTGGGAAAAAGACTCTCATTTGAAAAGGAAAGTTTTCAACTAAGATCAAACTTCTAATTTCAATTTTCTCACAACTCAGAAAAGCCAATTTTTTAGGTGTCAAAAAGGTCACTTAGGAGTAGAAACTTGCCTAAAATTACCCCTAACCCTTAGGTATACCTTATGGGCTTTAGGAAAACCTATTAAACTACCCCTAGGTGTTCATTTAACCCATTTTAAACCCCTCTGAAGTTTATTTTCGGGTCAAACATATGTTGACCTCTCCAAAGATTCTTTTCCCAAAGTATTTATGACATCACATTACATAAATTGAAAAAGCTATAGTTGAACACTTTCCTACCAAGAGACAAAAACAAAAAATTTAAACTTAAATCCGGAGATGTGTCAAGTGACACAAATAAAACACTTTTACAAATTAAAACATGAAATCGTCTCTTGTGGTTTTTACACATTAAATTTAAATAACACTTAACACTCATGCAGCATATACTATTATGAATAAAAATACAACACAAACAGGGTGTTGTCTCTCCAAATAGACAACCACTGGCTTACGAACATATATAAGTCTAGGTTTGGTTCTCCGTAATTTTCCATGGTCACATGGTAAATTTCCTGCGCATCTCAATTTACACATTAGTACTTTTTCAAATATCCACATATAATTTAATTCAAAAGAATAACAATACACATCATCACTTGCATACAATTTTCATCTGCACAGATTAAATACATCTTTTATCAAGCAATTTCACAAAAGTAATTTCATCCCAATTCACATAAACTTAACCATACATCATAGTTCTATTATCATAGTAAAGTCCTGCAAATTCAATAATGACATTTATCATTGCAATATCATCCTATCTAACAATCATGTAGTGTTCTATCTCATAAAGCATATAAGTAAATCATCAAAACATAGCAATGTTATCCAAATCCTGAAATCATATAAGTTCTAAGTCTCAAAATGCATCAAAATAAAGTATCCATAATAGTCTAAATATAAAATCCACTGAAAAGTTAGACTAAGTCGAGGTGAGGCCTCGCATAAGATTTGAATATCTATTTAAGACATCTTAGTTAATCATTTGAAACTGATAGAGAATGATGTTATGTGAATAATGATATGCATCTATAGTGAAAGATTTTGTTGAAGAGTGTTAAGTGTGAAGATGAAGAGTAGCATTGAATGTACTTAGAAGGATCTGATCAAGAAAATATTGTGCTACTCAAAATAGATCAAACCATTCTTGTTGTTTTCTAATCATTACAATAGAATCAAATCCCCTACCCGAGTAAGCTCTAACAAGATTCATTGTAAAAATCCTCTAACAAGGTGATCCATTAGTTTGGATTCTCAAATCCTCCAATGAGGTTACTCCTAACAGGGTAGTACTCTTAACAAGGTATAAGCTTCTAATCAAGCTTTGGGATTTCTAACAAGATTCACTCCTAGCAAAGCACTTTGTAGACCTTAACCGATTAGTTATCTATTACTGCAAATAGTTAACTTGTGAGTTCCATCTCACCATGGTTTTTACCTATTGGGGTTTTCCATGTATAAAGACTTGTGTTATGGTGGATGCTTTACTTTTTGTGGATGTTGTTATATCATTTTGGATAGCATGTATTTTGTTTAAATTCTTGGTTAAGTTCATCTACCGGTTTGTGTTTGAAGTAGTGTTTTATTTGGTGTCACTGATTCACCCCCCCCCCTCTCAGTTCTTTTCAAGTCCATCAATTGTTCTGAGAGCCTAATTTTTTTGAATCCTAACCGCTTAGAAGGGAGTCTTGAAACTACCATGGGGGATAGGAGCTACTTTGAGATGGCTAGAGAGCTAAAAGCTAGCAGAAATGAAGTTGAATCCCTTAGGAGCAAACTAAAAGCTTCTGAAATCAAAATAAGAGAGCTATCTAAAAAACTATTAGAAATATCTGATAATAGTTCTTCAGATGAAGCCAACATTGAAGCTTTAGCACAAGAAGTTGAAAAGTTGAATGGTGAGAAACTGCATCTAAGGAGAGAGCGAGAAGGTTTCACTATCCACATGAGCTAGGAACTGGAAGATAGAAGAGCTGCTGAAGATCTTATCAAGGAAAGAGATCAAGAGATTATAAAGATCAAATGGGAAAAAGACACTATGCATGAGAGCTTGATTGCTGAAACAAAAGAAAAGGAGAACCTAAAGCTAGATTTTGATCTGGCATCATCTCTAAAAGAGAACTTGTCTAATCATAATGAAGATCTTGTCAAAAAGTTTACTGAAGCCAATGAGAAATTGGAGAAGTTTGTCAAAATTTCTACCATACTAGAAGAACAAATTCAATCACAGAGAATGAAGGAAGATATCTCTAGACTTGGTCTTCATACAACTGAAAAAGGTGAATCCTCTGGTACAAAGAACAAAACTGCTCCTAAAGTCAATAAGACTACCGGTAAGAAGGTTTTTAAACTTGTCTTCTTTGTTTACCATGAGCCTGGTCATACTGCAAATGTCTGTAGAGACAAACCTAATAGAAATGTAAATTACAATACTAATGCTAGGTATGTGTCAAGAAAGTTTGAAGGTCATTATTTCATATGTGGAATGTATGGGCATAGACATGTTGAGTGCAGATATGAAGAAAAAAATCCTATACCACACATGCATCCTAGACCAAATGGTGAGTGGATAAGGAACTTTGATAATCAAGTAAACCTGAACTGGAAAAGATCCTATGGCAACTGGTTTAGTCCATTCAAGATGGAAAAAGTAACAAATTTTATTTGTGCCTTCTATAATAACTTTGGTCATGTGGCTATGAACTGCAAAAGAAGAATAGGAAGAGGAAATGCAAGACCTTGGAGATCATCTAGTATGGTCTGTTACCACTGTAACAAACCAGGGAACTTAGTGAAAATTTGTAGATCAAGAAATAGAAAACCGGAAAACTCTTTCAAGGATCAGAAAGGCAAGCAGAAAGTTTATGTTGAGGAAACCAAAGAGGATATGAATCAGATTTGCAAGGAGAAAAGTGATGATTCACCTGGAGATGAAACTAATCCTTCACCTAGTGAAGAGAACCCAACACTGGTGACTTAAGCATGTTTAACATGACTAAGGGGAGCTTAATGGTAAAACATCTCCAGACCCCTTGTAAAATGAGTGGGACAAAATTTTTGAATCATGAATTTTGGTGACTTTTTGTTGATGTGTTATCAACCGATTTTTCACTTGAGCGGTGAAATTAGGGTTTGTAACCTAAAGTGCGAGCATTAATTATAGCTGGTAAAAGGGGATAAAAGTAAGTTTTACTTTATCATTTTTACCCTAACTCTTTTGAGAAATAAATTTGAAGCAATTGAAGAGTCAAATAAGATTGTCTTGTTTTCAATTGGCAAATTGTTTCGTGTTTAGAGAAATCAAGTTGAATTGAGAGTTGCAGAGAGGCGACGGGTGTGCATTTGGGCATTGCAACCAGGAAATGGAGCAACATGCAAGAAACAAGGTATTTCTTTGTATACCACTTTGAAACTTGCTTATTTAGAATGGCATCTACTTCTAAGTCTATAGAGAGGTTGATGATCACTATTGAGCCTGAGGAAGCTCTAAAGGTAGACCAAATTATATCTTATAATGCATTGTCACAAGTCCCGAGTGGTGTTGTGGTCAAAGGTGACTTGTCTAGTTATATAGATTGCAAAATAGAAGATTTAGGAACTCTACACATTTATAAACAATTGAAATCACTTTGTGATAAGAATGAAAAAATTGAAACAAAATATGCTAGGGTTTTTGAAAAAGGTTTTCATAATGCCACCTAATTTCTCTAAGATTTTGAGGAAGAACACATCAGAATTATTTTGAGTCAAGTTCACGGAGAGAACATGTATTTAGAAAGGACTCACACAATAAGCAAGCAAGCTATTTAGGCTGTAACTGGTTATTTCTCAACCAGTGAAATTCCTGTGCTAAGACGAATTTCAAAGGATATTGTCTTCAAATTAACTGGTTCTACATTTGATAATCGTGGTTTTTCTATCAACAATATTAGAGACGTTATAGTGAAACTACCAGCAATGGTGATAGGCTACTAGGTATTTTACTCTAGTAGACTTAATAGTGAACCATCTGCAACAATTCATACAACACATAGAATGATTTTTGATAATGTAGATTATGATCTCTATGAAACCATCAGAGTGCAATTATTTCAAAATTTGCAATCTATTAAGAAGGACAACACTCAAAAGTTCAAATATGGTCAGCTATTAGTTGGGTTATTTTTCTATTTCAAGAACTTCCTATTGGGAATTAGAGACATTGAATGGTCAAAAGACCTACCGGCCAATGCACAGATCAAGAACAACATTAAGGTTGTGAAGAATACTTTTCCAGTAGCCTTGAATAAGTAATTTAATGAATTTTAGAAAAAAAATGATCATGAGAATGAGATTACCTGAAGATGTGGTAAAACACTTTGCAAAAGATAGTCTTCACTATTACCACTGACTTTTGATTGATGCAAGCAATTGAGCCTAGAGAGGAAGAGATGGAAGATAGGAGCTATGAGGTTAATCATGATTTACTCGTTGGCTATGCTAATACCCTATTAGCATCGCCTAAAGATAAACAATAGGTGAAATTGGACATTATGGCAGTCCAAGTTGTACCAATAGAAACCAGTACTGCACTTGTAGCTAATGTGAAAGGAAAGAAAAAGAAGTCTTGAAACGTCTCCTGTGAAAAAGACCACAAGGGTGACATGGAGTATCCTAACCAAAAAGGAACCAACACCTACAATATATGTAAAGAAGAAGAGTGCACCAAAGAAGAGAAATGAAAAATTGATTTTGCAACCAGAGTCTAAGGGAATAGGTTTTGAAGAAGAACTAAAGAAGGAAAAAGAAACCAACAAAACATCCAAGAAGGTAAAGGTAGTACCAAAGGAAACTACACCTATTGATATAGCTACCTACAAACCTGACACAGTTTTTGAGAGAACAATGAAGACACTAGAAAGAAATAGGTTTGACAATGTCAAAGAATATTTTGATTCTTTCACTAAAGATGAGCAGAAGCAAGTCATTCAATAGGTAATAACTTATTTGGGCCATTACAATAGATTTCCACATGACCTAGAAAATGATATCTCAATCTCTTTGTATAATACTGTTATAGATAAATGGGAGGAAGCTATTCAATTGGAAAAGAAAATTATTGATGAAATTTTTGTACAATATTTTCCAATTTATCCTTGGATGGAATTAGTGCTTTATTTGAGCAATACAAAGTATATTTTGATTTTAAAATGAGAAGATTGAATCTTCTTAATGCAAAAAGGGCAGTTATTGAGACTGAGACACATTAGCTAGCCCGTGTAAACAAAAAGAGGGAAGAACTCATCCACTCTGGCAATAAGGATAATACTACAGATGATGTTCTTCTATCAGAAATGGATGAAGAGGATATTGTTCAACCTGACATAGTCTATCCAATCAAGAAGAAGGATGATTCCATTATTCTTGTTGACGAAGATGTTCAAAACATAGTTGACCTATCTGAAGAAAACACTACACCAAATATGGATCCTCCTACAATTACTGAAGTATAGGTTACATTAGTTAAACAACTAACTATTCAACTAACAGTGGACAATGAACTGGCAATAGAACAACTGGAGAAACCCCAATCTCCACTGGTCATTGAAAATACTCAAAAGGAGTCTACTAAGAAAGTTGTCTCTTAGTTATCTGAAAAGATAATAGAGCAGAATACAGAGAGAGCTATCATTAAGAGTGTACCTCCTGAACCGACGAAGAAAAAACTACTTGAAGATGATGATGATGATGATTTCTTTAAGTATTTTAGGACCCATTGATATGAACACTTTTAGTGCATCATAAATGTTGAAGATCGCTAATGCTATGCAATCTTGAGCATACAAGAAGAGACTGCAAGAGCAAAGGATTGAAGTAGAGACAATCTTGAATGTAGTAGAAATTTTGTCTGGTTTACTACCGGAAATAGTTGTTGCACATCTTCCTACACCCGTTAGAAAACTTGGTTAGTTAGTTGCAGATGCATCTGATCAAGTCAAGTCACTTGAAGATGCTTCTCAAATGTCTACTAAGAAGAGCCACAAGAAGAATTATGGAGATAAACTGGCAAAGAAAATTGAAAGTGGAAAAATGGCTCTATCTCATAATGGAAGTCTGTTGAGAAACACTATTGAATCTGGAGGAAAGTATCTTGCCTTTACCTCCAATGTTTCTTTCTTTTATTCTTACATTTCTAAGAGTCAAGTTGAAACTGAGTAAGAAATGGAAAGGATATGTAAGGCATATGTCCCACTCAAGGAATCCATTCATGCCTTTAACTGGTCTGTAGATGATTTTCATGATAGATTGGTCAGGAATGATAATGAGAAGGCTAAGAGACTCCGATCTCTAAAAGAGCTCAAGAGTTTTCTCACATTATAGGGTGACATCCTTCAGAGAGCCTACTCTAAAGTAGAAGCTATTATTGCTACTCCTAAAACCTGTACACTCGACTCAATGGAAGAATTTGATTCCCAGCCGATGTCTACATTTGAGTAAACTGCTAACATACTGGAATCATGGGAAAGTGCTTTATCTCTGATGAAGTAGAACTTCAATGATATTTTTATGAGATTAGCTAATGCATGAAATATTTTAAGTTGTTAATATATGTTGAACACTTTGATACATATTTTCTATATATATGTATATATTTTATTTTTTCATTTTGGCATTGTTGTCAAAGGGGGTGTAATAATATGTATGTGTGTTTTTGAAAATTTTGTATTTATACATGCATTAAGGGGGAGTATTGCATTAAGGGGGAGTATGAGTATATATGTAAATTTTTTGTGTATGCACACTTAGCAGTATTGTATTACTCTAAAATTTTCTAAGCGTTGTCATCAATGCCAAAGGGGGAGATTGTTGGCTTGATGATGATTGTATTGTATTCATCACTTGTTGTCATTGATGAAACACTCTCACAAACACATATGATTTCATTGACTACTGGTGTATTTTGGATAGCATGTATTTTGTTTAAATGCTTGGTTAAGTTCATCTACTGGTTTGTGTTTGAAGTAGTATTTTATTTGGTGTCACTGATTCACGCCCCCTCCTCTTAGTGTTTTTCAATTCCATCAAACACTACCTATTATGGATGGTTACCGACAGTCAAGTTATCGGTAGAAGATCTCGTGTTACCGATAGAAGAGATTATCTAGTTGGCACTTCTAGCATGTTTGGATCAGTGAAGTATATTTGAATTTTATGTGTTATATGCTCCATGAGCATGTTTTGGCCAGTTAGTATTGGCTTGGTAATTGGATTTTATCATTCACTTTGGTAAACCCTTACTGACACTAGTTTATAGCTTTACTAACATAGATTTCATTAAGGAATTGTGACAGGATGCACAATTGGTGTTTGTGTTGCATGAAAAATCATTCAAAACCTTACAACAATATCATTCGCAAGGGGAGAGTTGTTGATTGACTGGTTGTCTTCCATAGGGGAGACTTGTTTGGCATTTCTTGGTACTTAGATGTTTTTCACATCTAGTATTGCCATCAATTCCAAAGGGGGAGATTGTTGGCATTATGGATGAATTGATTATTTGTAGCATTGATGTTTTGTCATTGATGTCAACACTAGTTGTTATCGATGGTTAACGAAAGACATGTTACCGGTAGAAGATCTAGTGTTACCAAGAGAAGAGATTGCCTGGTTGGCACTTCCATTTGGATCAGTTGGTATTGGCTTGGTAATTGGATGTGCATGTTTTGTCAGTTGGTATTGGCTTGGTAATTGGATGTTATCATCCAAGTTGGTAAACCCTTATTGGCACTAGTTTAAGGATTTACTGGAAGAGCTTTCATTGAGGAATTGTGACAGGATGTATAATTGGTGTTGGTGTAGCTTCTTCATAGATTTCAAAATGCTGAAGATGTTTGTTGATTGCACTTCAATTGCTTGAAGACTTTTCTTTGGCATGGTGGACCCAGAGTAGGTCTGGTACCTATCTAGGTTGTGGACCGATATTATGCTAGTGTGTACTCTACACATTACTAGGATACTTCGAGATTTTTTATGGATTGATTATTATTGTTTTGGTCTTGAGCTGACATGGCATATCATTGTAAATGAAATTATGTAATAATCTTATTATAATATCTTTAGGTGGCCAATCTAATTGGTTTAGGCCTTAGGGTTTGTATAAATAAGAGGTAGAAACTCTTTGTAAAGTATCATGGTTATTGGAAAAATCATGGTCAGGAAATGTAATGTGCGAATATTGTAATATCATTCAGGCAAAGGAGTTGGTTGATCATTGGTGATCAAATTGGATTCAGAAGAAGATTTAGTCCTCCAGCATTGAGCTTAACCAGGACTGTAATCAGGCATGGTAGATGTTATTTCCAGCAGTTCATTATATTGGATTGTTGTCCATTTATTTTGAGAAGGTTGTAGCATCTTTGTAGTCAGTGAGACTCTTTTGTAATAAGCAGTACACTCTAGGTAGCGTGCCTTCCTCCAAGTGCAGACCCCTCATTGTTACACATACTTTCTACAGAAGTATCATCTGACTGTGGGTAGGCTTCCCACTATGGTTTTTCCATTTCTGCATTTTCTGCATACAAACAATGGTGTTATGTGGTATGGTTTCTTTGGATTGATTTTCTAGTTAAATTATTAAGTTGCTTTGTTTACCAGTATCTGATCTTACCAGCATCTGTCTGTACTTTACTGGTACTATATTTATTTATAGTCATATTATAGAATAAAAGTTATAATTTGTTAACAATTGATTCACCCTCCCTCTCAGTTGTTCACTGGTTATCCTAACACCAACACTCTACCTCATCTCTCTATCATAATTACGACATAGCTTGCATATCATTCCAATAAAACTCTTCTTCACTGCTCATAGTTCCTCTAATCTTTTCACTTCACCACATCATCTACACTCTCATTTTGATTTCTCTAATATAAACATTCAAATTCCTTATATACAAGATAGATCATCAAATCTCAAAACAAGTTGGCCTGAATCAAAATATGTTATCTAAGCCAAAAACACACATGTTGATCTAGATTAGGAGAAAGAGAGGACCAACACACATCTTCCAAAGATTAATTTACTAATTCACAATCCCTGGAACCTCATATCCACATGTTACACAACCATATAAGCAATAACCAATAAAAACTTACTCTCCAAACAAAATTACTCAAATCCGGATCTCCACACACTATGGTGAGACAATAAAATATCAAAGATGCTTCCACAAATCATATTTAGACACAAGGATAGATCAAACATATAATCTTACAACCAACAATGAGAAATACCATAACACTAGAATAACACAAAGATATTTCCAAACCTCAGAAACAACATAGCCATTATACCAAAACTTTATTGAATGAAGATGTAATGTGGTGAAAACTGACTGATGGAGGGATGAAGAGGAAGGATTTTCTTCCATTCAAGGAGAGATGAAAGTTTCACTATGGATTTCCCTTCAAACAATTAATGCAAATTACATTTAACAGAGGGGGAGAATTCACTAGATCTAATCCCTTAGGAAAGAGATTGAATACTAAATGAATTGATAATGAGATAGAAATGACAAGATAACCCCTCTTTTAGAATGGAAGATAGTTGAATTATGTGTTGTGAGACTAAGTGCAAAAGTAGCAAAGAACTGATTACAACTTGAAATAGAAGCATGAGATGAAGCTGTGCACCTATATCTAGCTATAATATGTTGAGATGAAGTTTCCTTATGAATGTGAGGAAAGGTTGTCAAGACCATGCTAAAAGTGCACATGGTCCTCCAAAAAATGTGTGAAATGAAAAGGGTTTTTTTGCCTCTACAAATGCAATCTGAATTTGCAAATACAGCTGTGCACCGACAACCTACACACAAAAATGAGAGGAAAAGTGGTTGGGATTGGGGGTTTCCATTCACGTCAAACCCCAGTATTAGAATTAACCAAATGATGAAAGAAAGTACTTGCAAGTAAATGTAAATAAAAGACTGAAATGTAATTCACCTCAAGGAAGGGTTGTAGGTAGAATATAGGTAGATTTTCTTGTATGGAATTTTATGTTCAAAGGGATCTACTCTTGAATGGTTGAATCCTTTACTTGAGTGCAACACCTATCCTTGAAGGGAGACTTGAGAATCCTTAATGCTAGAAAGGAATGCTTGAACACTTTAATGCTCTTGAATGCTTGAAATCATGCCCACCTTATCTATTATTGAACCTATTGAAATGAGAGGATCAATGCGACTTATATACCCATCAATGAGGGCTAATTCACTGATTTTTCATCACAGGCCAACATAGGGAAATTTTTTCCCACTTTATGCAAAGTCCAATGCAAAGATAGGACAAAGGCAACCCCAAAATAGGGTAGGGACTGTTGGCATATGCACACTCCAATGAGACATTGTATGTGATTGAAGGTTTTGTCATTGATGGCAACCTTACAATCCTATGGCACTGGCAAGGCATTATACCAACAAAGCATTACACAGGCAAGTTAGTGCACTGGCATTAGCAGATCACACTCTACACTGGCACTCAGGACACCAGCACCAGCATAGAAGAAATGAAGTATACCGACACAGAGGCCGATAGGATTTTTGTTATGTTATATTTTGTTTATTATTGTAAAACTTTATAAGCCAACTTGACAATTTGTAAAATGACTCTTATATATAAAAGAGATCATTGTAGACATTTGATATAGAAGATGTAAGCATAAAGGAAAATATTAGGCAGACCTATTGTGCAAAATATAGGTTAAGGGGTATATGTAAAGAACAGAGAAGGAACCGGTACTGAATCTGGCATTGAAGATTCTATTGTAAACTAGTACAAGATATTGGATTTGTATAATCCTTATTGTAAGTCAGTGAGACTAACCATTGAGCAATGAGCTCTAGGCAGTTGGCCTTCCTGCATGTGCAGGCCCCTATTGTAAGTAATATTCTCTTATTGGCCAGTGAGTGAATATTGTGGGTCACAAATCCCACCAAGGTTTTTCCCACACTACGTTTCCTCATTAAAATCTTGTGTTATGGTGTGCTTTTCATGTGGATGTTCTTGATTCTGTTTATTGCATTATTTCTTGAATACCGGTACACTGTTATATTATGTTCAGCATGTTTTAAGTTAAGAAATTCTATTTGCCAGTTAGATACTGATTCACCCCCCCCCTCTTAGTATCTGTAGGATTCCTAATAATTGGTATCAGAGCTTGGTTCTCTATTTTCAGAAGCCTAATAGCTTAAGGAAGATCTTGACACTGGTAAAGATGGAAAATCTAATGAAGCAACTGGAAGGGTCTCTTACAGACTATGATGCAGAGAAATTGAAAAATATCAAACTAGAAAATGATTTAAGGGCAGCTCAGGATATCATTCAAGCACTTCAAGAAAATTTTACTGTTGCAAGAAATAATAGAAGAGAACTTTGTGAAAAATTGCAGAATGAGAATGATGAAAAGGAATCACTTAATGATATAATAAGTAAGTTGAAACAAGAGATCATGACAAGAAAGAATGAGATGCAGGATATGACTATGAGATTTTGCGAAGAGATTGAGGACAGGAAGAAGAATGGAGAAGAATTGACCAGAAGACTAAGTGATGTAGCAAATGAGAACACAAGACTTAGCTATGAAAATGACATGTTGAAGACAGATCTGATGCACACTCAGAATGACTCAAATGAACTGATGAGACAAAAAGAAATCTTAGAAAGAGAACTAGAAACTACAAATCAACATAAAGAAAAATTCAAGAAAAGCTCAGAGGAACTTGGTACCTTGATGAATAATCAAAAACCTAAAGGTGACACTTCTAGAATTGGCTTTGAAGTTGGTGAAAGCTCTGGTACCACAAATACTTAGGATCACAACAAACTAGTAAGACAACCTAATGCTTATAAATTCAATGGAAAATGCTTTAACTGTAATAAGTATGGTCATAGAGAAAATGAATGTAGATCTAGAAATTATCAAAATATCAACACACCCACTGATCAATGTCCTAAATGCAACAAAGTTGGTCACAACTCTGAAAACTGTAGAATGGATGTGAGATGTTATGTTTATGGAAGATTTGGGCATTTATCTAATCAATGTAGAACACAAACTGGCATAGGTTATGGGAAAGCTATTCAGAAAAATAATGTAACTTGTTATGCATGTAACAAGATTGGGCATATTGCTAAATTCTATAGAAGGAACACTGGTAGACAATAAAAGTTCTAGCTTGAAAGGTAAAGAAAAGGTTGAAGAGGTTAAGCAAGAATTCTCAAAATAATGGATTAGAAAAGCTGATCTAAATATTGGAAGTACTCCTCCACCAGTAGAACTAGTCAATACTCCATCGGTAGGATAGAGTGATGCTTCACCGATAGGACAGAGCAATGCTCCATCGGTAGGAAGTTCTTCATCTAATTGAAGAAAATTTCCTTGAGGGTTTGGCAATCTATTGACACATGTGCTATTATTCCCTCGGTTAGAGATAAGAAGTTGAAAATTACTTGTTATTGGCAAACAATGTTAAGTGAATACTCAACCGGCATGCAATTAATGTGGTAGATGGCAAAAAGACACTATAAAATTAAGGTTTTGGCTCCATTTCATTTCACCGAGATTTCAAATTTAAGAAGAGCACGAAGATTCCGAGCTAAGAAAAAAGCAGGAACTCTCCAAGCAATCATCCATCTTAAAGGTAGTAAAAGGTATTTAATCATGGCATCCACCTCTGCAATTGAATATATAGCAAACCCTAATGTTATTGAAGTGATAAAAAGACCTAGGCCCATATTTCAGTTAGTTCCTGAGGTAGCAAAGAAAGATGATACCTTAGGTGCTTTTTCTCAAATTCCTAAGGGAGTTTTTTATGCTGAAGACCCCAGAATGTACATCCATTGCAATATTGAGGAGTTAGGAGATGAAGAAATTAAGACTATGTTTAAAACTATGATATGTGATAAAACTGGCAATGTAAAAGATGAACACAAGATCATTGAAACCCTAGGATTTACAGAGATCCTTAGCATCCCTGAATTCCCCAAGGATGTGATTAGGATAGTCTTAAGCAAGGTACATGGTGAGTTTCTCTGGTTGGGTGCAGTCCACAAAATCACTAAGGAAGCTGTGAAAGCTATCATAGGGTTACCGACCATCGGTAAAAGACCAGATAAAACCAAGAAAATATCAAATGACCTAGTTACAAACCTAACTGGTGCAACATCCGACAAGAGGTCCC
This sequence comes from Cryptomeria japonica, assembly GCF_030272615.1. Taxonomy (NCBI): domain Eukaryota; kingdom Viridiplantae; phylum Streptophyta; class Pinopsida; order Cupressales; family Cupressaceae; genus Cryptomeria; species Cryptomeria japonica. The sequence goes on along the minus strand of NC_081407.1, from coordinate 753,504,832 downwards.
TAAGAGTTAATGATATAACTGATATCAATGTGAGATTCATCAGCATGATATTAGGGTATAAAGCTACTCATGCAAATAGACTTAATTCAATTTCAAGTTTATGCATTAAGAGTGCTTATGACATGGTCACAGATAATGCAAAAATTGATGTATGTGAGTGGTTAAAAGATGAATTAATTGACAAACTTGGAAAGATTAAGAAGGACAAGAAAGGAACCTTCAGGTTTGGAAATCTGTTAGTATGTCTGATGCTACACATAACAAAAGAGGTTCCCGGTATAGGCTACAAAGAACTTGGATATGATATACTGGTAGGTAAATAGTTAATAGATCTATTCAATAACATGGGTGAAAACAAGGAAAACAATATTCATGACTTCTTTCAAGCATTAAAGGCCAAAATGAAGAAAAGAATAAGGTTATCACAAAAGATTGTTGACAAATACAAAGATAAAATATGCTTTGTCATCAAGAAAGATGAAATCTAGATGGAAGCAGCCATCCCAAGGACAGTTTCGGTAACCGAGATGGGCTATGAAATAGATGATCACACAATTGAAACATATGCCAAAGCACTTCTAGAAATCCCTAGTGAACCTAAGGAAGAAGTATTTGGTAGTGCTGAGACTATAGAAAGACAAATACAATCAAAGAAAAGAGTGAAAAAGGTTGAGGCAATTGTAAGGAAAGGTTCCAGACAAGCAAAAGCCATCAAAGAAGATGTATTGAAGAAAACCGGTATAACAGAAGATGAGTTGGCAGCTCCACAACCTGAAACTCACCTATCACTAGTAGGTACTTCTTTAGGAAGTGACATGCCTACAACTTTCAAAAGAGTTGTAAGAAAAAGAGATCCCTCACCAGCAACCACACCCTCACCCAGGAGGACAAGGTAAAAACAACAAGTAGTGAGATCTCTAGTAAGAAAGGCCACACCAAAGAAGAAGAAGACAAACAAAGACTTGGCCCCTCTTGATATATTGCTGAATGAAATCATAGAGGAAGTTAAATTGAAGAACATAGAGAAAATATATGACACCTTAATAGCTAATGAAAAAGAACAAGTTGAAAATAGTGTTATATTACATATGGATATGTACAGGAAGTTTTTGATGGAACTAGTCAATGAAATTCCAGATGAACTATTTAACAAACTGGAAGCAAGAAGACAAGCAGTAGTAGAACTAGACAAGAAAATAAAGATTGAAAATCTACTTGTTGTATATCTAGTAAACTCACCCAAGGAAATTGATGACCTAATTGCTCAAGCCAACCGGTCAGTATTTTCTACTACATGCTGATGCATTGCTTTAATGGTCGGAATAGTTAATGAGGTGACTGAGGAGACAGAAAATGGATGGGATATATTCCTAGTTGAGAAACAAAAACAAGAAGAGTACAGGAACTCTAAACCCATAAAAGTTTATCAGAAAGATAGAGACAAGGGGAAAGGAAAAGTTGGTGGACCACCTAGTATCAAGGTTAGAGACAACTTACCCCCACCTCCTTTGATTACTCCACTAGTAAAATCAAAAGCTACAGAAGATCAACTAGCAACTAAGAGTATGGATGTAGAGGATGGCAATCCTAATTCTAAAGTATTATATACTATAGATATTGATACTCAGAAGATCAACATAGTGGTAGACAAAGATACAACACATAAGACTGATATGGCTAGTGAGCCTTCGGTAGCTGAGGAAACTAATAACTCACAGGAGGAACCGACAAAAGATAAAGAAAAAAAGGTAGAGACTTAGACACTGACTGAGACAATGCAACATACAAAGAAACAAATAGAGTAAAAGGCTCTGAAACAGCAACAACAACAACAACAACAACAATAGGTACATAACGAAATAGTACCACTGGCAACTAGTGAAGTAGAAAAACCTTTGCTTAAATAAATGCAGACACAAACAGACCTACCAGAGGTCAATACAAGCTTGGTTACTTCCACTGGTACTCAGATTGTTGATTCATCATCAAGCTTCAAATCAGCTAATGTGACTGAGGTACTATTAGATTCTATCAATAAAATAACCGACTGCAGCTCACAAGCTTACAAAGTAATTGATGATACCATACCAATTTTGAAGGTAATTGCTCCCAACTGTAATATAGACAATAAAGATTCTTTAGGACAACTTGATACACTATGTAAATATATCTGAGACTACATCAAGAAAATAAAGGAAGAGTCACTAAAGGATAAAGTAGAAGTTGAAAAACAAAAATTCTTTGATGAGCAAATAAAGAAGTGTAATAGAGATTTTGACACACTTCTACCAGAATTATGTAATTTATTGAAAGAGTACAAAAATCTATACAAAGATACCTATAAAACAAACTTTTTGACTATAGATATAGACAAGAAGATGAGCAAGGTACAGGATGAGATCAATAAACTTGCAAATAGTTTTGTCAACTCACCTGATACACTATCAGTTTTTGAGGAGAAGATAACAAATTTGAGGAAGAACTACTTAAATTGGATAGAGAGAAAGAAAGAATAGTAAATAAGGCAAAGCATTTGAGATAAAAACTAAGTCCAAGATTGGACTATCTAGCATCTCTACGGAAGGAAGTATCTGAGGCACTAATATAGGGAAAGAAAACACCAGCAGAGCATTTGCAGCATCTCACCAGTATAGTGAAGAGAACTGAGACAACAATAAAGGATAGTAAGAAGTTTATGGATAGTATAAACATGATTTTGGGAGATCTTTTTCAAATTGTAACCACCCAGTTACAAGGTTGAAACTACAAACTCTACTGACATCTTGACAACCTTTATCATTAGTTCCAAAGGGGGAGTAGTAGGATGAGAAAATTCAAATCACAGGAATCATATGCTCAGGGGGAGCACACACATTTTTGGTAACATTTTTGGACTTCACATTTTTGGATACATTTTTGAAATTTCTCATGACTGTTGCCATCAATGCCAAAGGGGGAGATTGTTGGCATATGCACACTCCAATGAGACATTGTATGTGATTGAAGGTTTTATCATTGATGGAAACCTTACAATCCTATGGCACTGGCAAGGCATTATACTGGCAAAGCATTACATCGGCGAGTTAGTGCACTGGCATCAACAGATCACAGTCTACACCAGCACTCAGGACATTGACACCGGCACAGAAGAAATGAAGTATACCGACATAGAGGCCGACAAGATTTTTGTTATGTTATATTTTATTTATTATTGTAAAACTCTATAAGCCAACTTGGCAATTTGTAAAATGACTCATATATAAAAGAGACCATTGTAGACATTTGATATAGAAGATGTAAGCATAAACAAAAATATTAGGCAGACCTATTATGCGAAATATAGGTTAAGGGGTATATGTAAAGAACAATGTAGGAATTGGTATTGAATCTGGCATTGAAGATGCTAATTTAAAGTAGTACAAGATATTGGATTTGTATAATCCTTATTGTAAGTCAATGAGACTTCCCATTGAGCAATGAGCTCTAGGAAGTTGGCCTTCCTACATGTGCAAGCTCCTATTGTAAGTAATATTCTCTTATTGGCCAGTGAGTGAATATTGTGGGTCACAAATCCCACCAAGGTTTTTCCCACACCGGGTTTCCTTATTAAAATCTTGTATTATGGTGTCCTTTTCATGCAGATGTTCTTGATTCTGTTTATTGCATTATTTCTTGCATACAAGTACACTGTTATATTATGTTCTGCATGTTTTAAGTTAAGAAATTCTATTTACCAGTTAGATACTAATTCACCCCCCCTCTCAGTATTTGTGGGATTCCTAATAGGGACAAGGGTGCCATGCCCCTGTCCTAGTGGGGACATGGGCACCACACCCCTATCCTACCCTTCTCTTGGGACAAAAAGAAAGTTCAGACAGTACAAAGGGTAGAAAAAGTGTCTTTTTCAGGGATGAGAAAGTCTCGAGTCTCCGATCAGGCTTGGGGATTCAAATCACAACCGTGAAGACCCTAGTGTAGTCCCAAATTATAGGGGTTGCAATTTTATGACACTACATTCAGCCCCCACTTTAGTCAGAATATAAGCGTACGCGAATACTATCAGTAAAGTACAAGGAAACAAGATTGAAAGACTTCTACCATGTCAAGGAGGCAAGATGCACCAAGCTCCCAGTGGACTAAGGATCTTATGACATCGATTGACAAAGTAAAAGGGAAGATAAAGAAGGGAAAACCATGACTAGAAGTAGCAAGGTTCCCCTCACTATGAGTCATGAAAAAGATAACAAAATTATAAAGAAAAGTCGAGTTCACTAAATAACTCTAAGTAACAGGAAGGAAAATATGAGCATAGTGTATGCTCCCACGTTAAAGCGATTGTGCATGCCTTATCGGGAGCGATTGATTTAAGGTAGGATACACCCAAGAGAGAGAAAAGAAAGGGAGCATGTTATCGCAAGGATTTAGCCCCCAATCAAGGAATATATCCATAGATAAAGAACACAAAACATGAGGTAGTTTCTCTTTCCTCGGGGTGAGTATGTTGTATGATAACTCATGCATATAATATATATATATGTGTGTGTGTGTGTGTGTGCATATAATGATCATCATTCCCCAAAGAAAGGGAATAGAGAATGTCTTTCAAGTCAACATGAAATAGACCAAAAGAGATCTCAATGCTTTACATCATCCTCAAGTAGACATTAAGGGAAAAATAGAAGAATAGGGATACACATAGAAGAATAGTCACAAAGAGAAAGAGAGGAGAGAGAGGGAGAAGATGTACAGTGCTAATATTTCTAATCTAGCATGATGTCCACCTCCTGATCTTGTTGATCACTATTTTAGGAAGGTGAGTAAAATAGATGAAGCTATCACAAGATCCAAACAAGGACTATTCTCATATGCTAAGTCACTTTGTTCGATACTAGGAGCTAGGATTAGATTTTTTGAAAATTCGATTGATAAATTATTGTCCACATCAACATATTCATAGTCACTATCAGAAGCATTAGGAGTTGTATTTCCATCATCAATAACATTTTCACTCATTTCTTCATCTATATTTATAGATAGAGGAGTGCAAATAGGAATAGTAGTAAAACCATCACATTTTTTTTGCAATTTATGTTTTGGAGATGTAGGTTCAACATCTTGCTTAGGAGAAAAAGGAATCATGTTGATTGTTGGAGTCCTGGGAGATTGAATAGTTTGAGGAACAACTTCATGAGCTTGAGCATGACACCTTCAATGGTGATGTATGGCACAACGAATTTGTCGAGTCTTGGCAGAACACTTAGAAGAAGAAGCAATATTTGTTGAAGGAGGAATAGTCTCCTGTTTGATAGTTGAAGGTGTAGGTTGAGGTCTTTTAGGTTGGACAAGAGGAGAGTTTGGTCTCTTCTTTCTTTAAGAGAAAGGAGGTGGAACTATTCCATATAAAGGAGGAATATTAGGTGTAGGAAGGAGACCAGGTCAATCATGGGGAGGTGGTACATGTCTAACCTTAGAAGAAATATTATTGTTCTTCTTGGGAGAAGGCATAGTTACATCCATAGGAATAGGTTGAGGATCTTCCTTAGGAAGAAGATTAGTCATATCCATTAGGGGAAGGATTTAATCTTCAAGAAGGATGGGGATATCAATTGTTGGGGATCTAGGTTGACCTAAGGATATGATCATATTTTTCTTCCATTTTTGATAAGATTGGAAAAGGGAATCACTCCTTTGTGGAAGAGAGTGAAATTGCTTAGACCAAAAGAGATCAATAGGAACATCTGGGCTTCTTTCGGATGGTCAAAATAAGTTGTACTTAACAGTTATGATTTCTCCATTGTGGGGAAATTTAAAACACATGAATTGGAGAAGCAAAAGCCTTCATGGAAGATAGCCAAGGATAGCCCAACTTCACACAAAGTTGCTCAGAAGAAGGAATGATAAAAAAGTTGATATCCATAGATTTAGTGTGAACTTCAATAGGAAGGTTGATAGAACCAATGGTAGGACAAGAGAATCCATCAAACAACTTCACAACTGCATTATGTCATCATATATCAGTTTAGGAAATCGTAAGGTGAAAAGATACTCCTGAGTGATAACATTAACCATGCAAGAGGGATCAACAAGAGCAACATGACAAGGTATGTCCTTAACCTTTGCAACTATGTATAAAGGGCTATCGGGTGTGCTAATGGTCTCACTAGGGTCAAATGTAATACAAGGGTCCTTAGGTATCACTTGTTTCTTTACCATATTCACTAAATTCAGAGTTTTGATAGTAAGATCAGAAGGAGAGAAAAAGGTGTGTTCAGTCTCAATCACATTAGAGGTATGAGAAGGAAAAGGATTAGTAAAGATCTTAAAATTTTGATTAGGAAGAGCTACAAATTTGTTTCACTTATCATTCACACCTGCCATGGATATAGTATTATTATCAATCAAATCTTAAATCTTACTTTTCAATTCAAAACATTTATATCAGTATCATGACCAGGTTGACGATGAAATTGAGAAAAGGAATTGCTATAATAATAAGGGGATGCAATCTTAGATGGTTCAACTAGTTTTATAGGAGGAAGTTTGATAACATTTATTTGTAACAAATGAGACATAATACTATGTAAAGATTCATTCAAAGGAGTAAATTTTCTTTCTCTTTTGAAAAATTTAGAAATAGGAGGCACACCTATTGTAGCATTCACATTGTTGTTGTTGATTGTATCATTGAACTTGATGAAACTTTTTGTTGGTTTGAACTTCGTAAATAGTTGTTGAACACTCTCATCCTTATCACTCGAAGCCCTAGGAATAGATTTCTCCATTTGAATCACAACCAATTGACAATTATGGAGTGTTGCACATAACTATAGAAAGGAAGTCAACTCATACAAAATAACTTTTTCCCTAATATCTTTTTACAAATTAGAAATGAAAATTATTTGAATGATAGGAAAAGAAATTTGAGCACACAAATGCTTATATCTACCAGCGAAATCAATCACTTTTCTTTAACACCTTGTTTACAAAGCATTAAATCAGTGAAAGTGATTTTAGGACCAATGTTGTTTTGAAATTGTTGAATGAAAGAATTTGCTAATTGTTGAAAAGAAGTGATAGGGTAAGAAGGAAAAGAGCAATACCATTGTAAATCCTTATCTCTTGGTGTTCTTGTAACTAACTTTGCAAGCAATATTTAATCATAAGAAAATTTAGTACACAAGGTTTGAAACATCTTGACATGTGTTATAGGATCACCTTCTCCATTATAGAGTTCCAATTGAGGGACCTCAACATGCTTAGGTTGGATGACTTTAACAATATAAAGAGAAAGTGGGCTTGCAACATCAAATGTGGGCACACTAAACTTGGATTGGCTCATGGAAGAAATTTGTTGTTGTAAGGAAGACACAGTTTGAGAAAGATTGTTAATGGTCAGTTCAGTAGAAGAATTGATGTTAGACATGGTTGATTGAGAAGGTTGTGTGATGTTATTGAAGGAAGGCATGGATTGAGAATAAGTTGGTGGGACATTATGATAAGTAGGCATAGGTGATGATTGAGTAGGAAAAGGGACACTCAAAGGAGGAATAAAATTGTTGAATGAATTGCCCCTTTGTGTCACATTGATTGGTTGAGGGATACTAGGAATAATTATGGAAGACATAGGTAAAGATGGAGGATTAAAAGATGAAGAGGGATTTCTTGAATGACTAATGGTTGTAGGAATGACATTTTGAGTTGAAGTAGCCATGATGTTTGAAGTGAAAGTAGGAATACTAGCGAATGGAGTGGTCAAAGGACTAGACAAATTGATTTGATTTGAAGGTTGTGAATAACCTAGGTTTATGGCACAACTTTTTATAGGCATGACATTGGAATCAACAATATGAGAAATTCCATGCAATATATCAATTCCATGCAATATATCAATTCCATTCATATCACTTTGAATCATGTGTTTAAGGCCTTCAATTAATGGAAGAGCTTCACTATTAGAGCATTTCTAGGACATCCATTGTTGAAAGTTATCAAATTGATTGTCCAATTTTGAAAGTTGATCTATGGAAACCCTAGTCAAAGCTTCTTCATGTTCATCATGGGATTCATCAATTGGATATATCGGGACATGATTAGGATAAGAATAATTAGCATTATCCTCATTAAAGAAGTTAGCCAAATTATGCTCCATCTCTTTGGTAATCAAACCTTGGGAAGCCTAAATTCTAATGATTCGTCTAATGGGGATAGTATAGGTAGGACTAATAGTGGTGAAACTCATACACTAGAAGGAAAATTTGAAATTTTGAATTTTGAAATTTAGATAGTGGGAGCAAAGTGTACAAAAATTGAATAATGCAAAATTTGGAAAATTAATGATTAAACAATTTGACTATGTTGAAAGAAGAAAATGACACAATTTTCAAAAATAATTTTTTATGATAAATGAAAGAAAATTGGAATTTGAAAATAGGGCCAATGGGATACCACTTAATTTTAAAATTGACAAAATCAAAATTTTTAAAATCAGGGCAGATTATAATTAACCACTTAATTTTAAAATTTTTCTTGAAATTTGAAATGTTGAATTTTGAAGGTAATTTTTATTTTAGAGAAATCAAAAGTCCACAAAATCATCCAATCTTTTGGATTCAATCTATTAAATACAGTCATAACAATCTCCCAAAATTTCAAGAAAAAAGTCGACAACTATGCTGAAAGTGCAGACGGTCCTACCAACTTTTTTCAAAATATTCACGAACGAAAGTTACGATGATTTTAAAGATAAATCCAAAAAATTGGTGGATTTTACGATCTCTAGATAGGCAAAATTAAGGTTTTGAAAAAAAAGAGGAATTGAATTGCAATTTTGAAAAGGGTCCAACCTAACGGATAGGGACACCTTGAAAAATGTTTAGAAAACTGAAATTGATTGAAATTTGTAAAAATTCTAATTAAATTTGAAATTTAGGGTTTTAGGACCTAACCACTTAATTTTTAAAATTTTGAATTTTGAAAAAAGGGGGAAATTGAAAATTTGATTTTTAGAAGAGGAGATAAGTCTAAAAAAAGTCACAAATCTGAAATATTAAATGGAAATTCAATTTTTGCACAATTTCAAGACGATTTTTGAAAATTATAATTAACCTCTTAATTTTACGAATTTGACTTGCAAATTGATTTGGACAATGAATAAATTGAATTTGACAAACAAAGCAATTTTCAGATCTAAGACAATAGCAAGCAATTTTTACAAAACACAAGTTCAATTTTAATTTTAAAAACTAGGGTTTTGATTGAATTAACCACTAAGTTTGAAGAAAAATTAAACTTGTAAATGAAAAATATGCAATGATTTTCAAAATAAACCATGTAAGACATCGGGTTCACCAAAATGTGATGTGGGGAAAAGTGAATGATGGAGATATGAAGAGGAAAGCTTTTTTCCCATCCGAGGAGAGATTAAAGTTTCACTACGAATTTCCCTTCAAACACTTTATCCACATTACATTTAAAAGAGGGGGGAAATTCACTAGATACACTCCCTTAGGAAAGAGATTGAATAATAAATGAGTTGATAATGAGATAGAAATGACAAGATAACCCCTCTTTTAGAATGGAAGATGGTTGAATTATGTGTTGTGAGACTAAGTACAAAATTAGAGAAGAACTGATTATAACTTGAAATAGAAGCGTGAGATGAAGTTGTGCACCTATATTTGACTATAATATGTCGATACAAAGATGCCCTATGCATTTGAGGAAATGTTGTTGGGATCGTGCTGAAAGTGCACATGGTCCAAAAAATCTGTGAAATGAAAAGGGTTTTTCCGCCTCTACAAATGGAGTCTAAATCTATAAACATCGCTACGCACCTACAACCTACACATAGAAAAGAGAGGAAAAGGGGTTGGGATTGGAGGTTTCCCTTTAGGTTGGTGCTTCTTAGTTGACTTCTTTATTTTGCTGGTACTATTGATATATTTTTTCTTGCTTCAGGTTGGGAAAAGGGGTTGGGATTAGAGGTTTCCCTTCAGGTTGTTGGTACTATTGATATATGTTTTCTTGCCATGTTTTTTTCCTTTATGCATTTCACACATTATCACTATGGTCTTTATATCATGGTGTAAAATATATGATGTTTTATATCAAATATTAGGTTTCTTACACTAATTTAGCATGACTATTCTTTCCTCCCTCATTTGTATCTAATCCCTTTTTTCTTATCCATCCTTTCTATATGTTTTGAGACCCTACCTATTTCCATCTCTACCCATTCTCTTGAAGGTGCATGATTCTATCCTTCTTTCCTTCACATTCCATGTCTATAATTTCATTCTTTTTTTATATAACATTTCTTAGATTTCAATGAAAATATTATCTCAAAATCAAGTGACATGTACTCATGTGAAAATATCCTCAGACTTGAATCCATCATTTTCCTATATCCCAATTCTTATTTACTTCACCTCTCTACATGAATTTAATTAATCAAACTAATTAGGCTCACCTCATTAACACCCAAAATTTCAGATGTAAAATAATAAATCCCCTTTCCCTCTCCAACCATCCCACAACTATTTATAACCATCTCATCAAAATTGAAGAAAACAAAAGATATATTTTAAATATCCTCCACCCTTAATATTTCTAGCCACATAACCAACTCAATTTTATCTATCCTCCTATCTTTTGATTTAAACCATTGATTCTCATCCTACGAAGCCTATAAATGTAGCCTCTCTAGAGCCATATTCAATAGGCTCCTAAATTACACACATACCATTTTAGCATATCAACAATTCAAATTATTGGTAACATTTGATTTTTTTCAATTCACATGAACCTTTTCTATGTAACTATATATTGAGTTCATATATCTATAGAGGATGGGATTTGTCACCCATAAGGTGATGAAAATCAAGGGAAAAGCCTACCTTCACTCTACCTCACTTATGTTGGTGCTAAAGGTGAGCCAAGGGATGAAAATGCAAAACTAAGCTAACAAGCTATAAATGGGACTCCCGAATAACTTTGTTAAGCCTCTGTCTTCGGGATGACCACATAGAAGTGGGACACCAGTGCAAAATGTTGTCATCCTATATGGACAAAATATTAAAGTTGTACGAAAGTGACAAATGTGATTAAACTATTAAGAAAATGTTACAATGATTAAAATAAGCAAACAATGCAGAATGTGAAACAACAAACGAAGACACGAGAAAGGAAAGAGTAGCTTATAGTTGATCCACGATTGAAGCCTCCCACAAGATAATTCCCTTCCCACAACTATAAGCCTACACATAAATGAGAAAGCAAAATGTTAGGGATTGTGTTTAGAGGTCTGCCTCAGCCAGACTCACATTTCGTTGTTTCCACCTCCATAGACAACCCGGGTGATAGAAATAATAGAAAGATAAAATCATAAAGAAAGAGAATAAGATAATGAAGATTAATAATGAGAAGATGATATATGCAACAAGAGGTAAATGAAAGTAGAAAAGAACTCCTCTTCAATAGCCAAGAAGTTGATTCTCGAAATATTGAATCTAAGCAACTGAGAAGCTCTTAAATATGCAAAAATGGTGGATGAACAATCGCTAGAGAAACCTGTAAAAGATGTAGGAGGATATGCCTGTAGCTTGGAAAATTGCTAAAATTATCAATAATCCCTAAAATAAATTAAAATGTGAGTTTTGTAAGTGGTGGAAGAAATCCCAACATTGGTGGCAATGGGCAGAGGCATTACAAAATTTTTTGTGCATAGGTGTAATGCTCATATGGCCACCTATAGACTAACAGTTTCATAGGACGCTAACACAGCATGTGGATTTCTCCACAATGTGCTACAATCCACAAGTCAATTGACCAATATGCTTGATAAAAGGCAAGTTCCAAGTTGATAGGGAGGTCCATGTAGACAAAAGGACAAACAAGCGATGGATGTTCCCAATTGTCTTGTACTAAAGATGCGTATGTGATATGGAATTATACGGGGTGAAATTTACAACACTACATTTTGCCCAACTTTAGTGAGAATATCTCTATCAAAAAAGTGCGAACCTAAAGTAGAGAGATGATATCAAGATTTGGGAAGAGGAAGAAATTTTTTCTCATTAGACAGAGTTACCACCAGATAGATAAAATTGGGATGGAGTTGGATTTTGCTAATCTATTTCATGATAAACAAGTAGGCCGCATTTCCACATGTTAGACAAAAAAGTGCTAAAACATTGAATGGATTGTCAGAATCAATGAAAACTAAGAGGGGAAGGGTGAATCTATGTTTTGTAATTTACAAACTTGTTAAACTAATTCTTAAACCACCTGTGATGGTGGGAAAATGATGAGTGATAGATCAAGAGGAAAACTAACCCTTTCCCTCAAAGAGAGATGTGAGTTTCACTATTGATTATCCTTCATGCACTTTTCACCATTACATTAGGGAGATAAGGGATAATTCACTAGATCCAATCTCTAGACAAAAAAGATAGATTAAATTCTGAATGATTTAAGGATGCTATGATGATCCCCTTATTCCCTTTGTTTGATTTTAAATGGAAATTGATTGAATTATGTAGTGTAAAAGTGACAAATAATCATTTATAACTTGAGATCTAAATATGGGATGAAGTTGTGCACCTGGATTTAGCAGTAAAATGTTGAGTCAAAGTCGCCTTGCAAATTTGATGAAAAGTTGTCCAATTTGTGGCAGGAATGTACACGATCCTCCAAAAAATCCATGAAATGAAAAGGGTTTTTTTGCCTTTGAAAATGAAGCCCGAATCTGAAAGTATAGTTGCACACCTGCAACCTACACAAAGAAAAGAGAGAGAAATGTGTTGGGATTAAGGGTTTGCCTTTAGGTCAAACCCCAGTTTTGGAATTAACCAAGTAATGAAAGAAAGTACTTGCAAGTAGATGTAAATGGAAGATTGAATTGTAAATTACCTCAAGGGAGGTTGCAGTAGCAATTTTGATAGAAATTATTGTGTGGAATTGAATTTTGAAAAGGATCTTCTCTTTAATAGTTGAATCCTTGACTTGAATGCAACACCTAGCCTTGAAGGGAGACTTGAGAATGCTCAATGCTGGAAAATAATGCTTGAATGCTTGATCGCTTATGCAACTTCAATCTCTCCAGCTTATTGAACTTAGTCAAATGAGAGATCTAATTCCCCTTAAATACATGTTTTAAGGATTTGAAGTTCATCACGGGCCAACATCGGGGAGATTTTCCACTCACTACACAACCCACAATACTTTCACTAGAAAGGTCGTGCCCCAAAATAAGGTAGGGATAGGGATAACATGCCCCTGTCTTGGGAGGACAAGGGCACCATGCCCCTATCCTACCCCTATCTCTAGGGAAGAGTGTTGACACAGTGATGCGGAGGACAAGGAAGAAGCATTTTTCACAAGTCGAGCACTCTTCGATCTCCGATGAGGCTAGAGGATTTGAGTTTGCATGCGTGAGGACCCTAATGCAGTCATAAATTGCTAGGGTCACAATTTTATTACACTACAAGTAGCCCCCACTTTAGCGGGAGTATAAGTGTATGCCGATACTAGCAGTAAAGTACAAGGAAACAAGATTGAAAGAATTTCACCATGTCAAGGAGGCAAGATGCACTGAGCCTTTAGTGGATTTAGGATCTTACGAATTTTATTGACAAAGTAAAAGAGAAGATCAAGTAGGGGAGAACAAGGACTGCAAGTAGAAAAGTTCCCTTCACTATGAGTCATGAAAGCCAAGATACAAAATATTACAAAACAAATCAAAGTTCACCAAGTAATTCTAAGTATCACCAGAAGGAAAGAATGAGTAGAGTGTATGCCCCCACATTAAAGTAATTGCACACACCTTATTGGGAGTGATTTATTTAAAGTAGGATACACCCAAGAGAGAGAAAAGAAAGGGAGCACGTTATCGCAAGGATTTAGCCCCCAATTGAGGTATAAAGCCAGGGATAATGAACAAAAAACATGAGGTATTGTTTCTTTCCTCGAGGTGAGTATGATATATAATAACTTATGTATATCATCTATGTATATGCATATAATAATCTTCATTCTGCAAAGAAGGACACTACCTTAGAAGAAAGGGAAGAGATAATGTCTTTTGAGTAAACATGAAAGAGACCAAGGGAAGATCTCAATTCTCTGCATCATCCCCAAGTACATAATAAGGGAATAATAGAAGAATAGGGATACATATAGAAGAATGGTCAGAAGAGAGAAATAAAAGAGAGAGAAAGATCTCCATAGCTAGTATCACTAATCTAGCATGACATCTGCCTCCTGATCTTGCTTATCACTATTTCAAGGAGGCGAGAAACATGCCAGAGGAGCGATATTGAGCACAACAGATGGAGCTATCACAAGATCCAAACAAGGACTATTCTCATGTTTTAAGTCACTTTGTTCGAGTCTAGGAGCTATGATTAAATCTGGTGAAAACTCATCCGATAAATATTTATCCACATCAATATATTCATGCTCATTGTTAGAAGCATTAGGAGTTGTATTGCCATTATGAATAACATTTTCACTCATTTATTCATCAAAGTTTAAAGAAAGAGGAGTACGAACATGAATAGGAGTAAAACCATCACATGTTTTATGCAACTTATGATTTGGAGATGTTGGTTGAACATCTCGCTTAGGAGAAAAGGGAATCATGTCAATTGTTGGAGTCTGAAGAGATTGAGTATTTTGAGGGATACCTTCACGAGCTCGAACATGGTGTCTTCATCGACATTCTCTCACACAATGATTTTGTTGACTCTTAGTGGAAGGCTGACACAGAGGAGGAACATTTTAAAAAGGAGGAAGGGGTTTCTCCTCTATAGTTGAAGGTTTCGGTTGAGGTCTTTTCGGTTGAACAACAGGAGAAGCAGGCCTTTTCTCTTGATAAGAGGAAGGAGGTGGAACTACACCATAGAAAGGAGGAATATTAGGTGTAGGAAGGAGACCAAGTCCATCATGAGGAGGAGGTATAGGTATAACCTTAGGAAGAATATTGTGGTTCTCCTTAAGAGAAGGTAAAGTCACATCCATAGGAGTAGGTGGACAATTTTCCTTAGGAGGGAGATTGGTTCTATCCCAGAGGAGAAGAACCTCATCTTGGATAATAATAGGAATGCCAAGTGTTGGTGATCTAGGTTGAATTAAGGATAAGATCATATCATTCTTCTATTTTTTATAGGATTGAAAAAGAGCATCACTCCTTCATGGAAGAGATTGAAATTGTTTAGGCCAAAAGAGATCAATAGGAACACCAGGGATTCTTTCAGATAGATGAAATAAGCTATGGTTCATGGTTATGATTTCTCCATTATGAGTAAATTTCAGACACTTGTGGATTGGAGAAGCAATAGCCTTTATGGAAGATATCAAAGGATAGCCCAACTTCACATAGAATTGCTCAGAAGAAGGTGCAATAACAAAGTCAACATCCATGGGTTTATTATTGACTTTGATAGGAAGGGTGATAGAACCAATGGCAGGATAAGAGAAGCCATCAAATGACTTCACCACTACATTAGAAGCATCATATAGTGGTTTATGCAATCATAAAGTGAAAAGATACTCTTCAGTTATGACATTAACCATACAAGAGGGATCAATTAGGGCACCATGGCAAGGGATATCCTTAACCTTTGCAACTATGTATAAAGGGTCAAATGTAATACAAGGATCCTTAGGCGTATCTTGTTCTTCTACCATATTAACCAAGTTTGGAGCCATACAAATGAGTGTTTCAGAAGAGAGAGAACTAGGTGTAATCTCAATAACATTAGAGGTATGAGATGGCAAGGGATTAGTGAAAATCTTAATATTTTTATCAGGAGGAGCAACTAATTTATTCCCTTTATCATTCACACCTACCACAAATATAGTATTATTATCAATCAAGTCTTGAACCTTATGTTTCAATGCAAAACATTTCTCAGTATCATGACCATGTTGATGATGAAATTGGAAAAAGGAATTGTTATCAAAATGAGGAGATGCAAGTTTGGAAGGATCAAATTTTTTTATAGTAGGAAGTTTGATAACATTTCTATGCAATAACTGAGATATAATACTATCCAAGGATTCATTCAAAGGAGTAAACTATCTTTCTCTTTGGAAAAAAATAGAAATAGGAGGCACACTTGTTGTAGCATTCACATGGTTGTTGTTGATTGGAGGCACACCTTATATTTTGGAGCCATAGGAGTGGATTTCTCCATTTGACTCATAGCCAGTTGATAATTGTGGAGTGTTGCGCACAACTACAAAAAGGAAGTAAACTTAGACAAAAAAGCTTTTCCCTAATATCTTTTTGTAAATTAGAAATGAAAATTCTTTGAATATCATTATTAGGCACATGAAAAGAAATTTAAGCACACAAATGCTTATATCTACCAATGAAATCAGTCACTTTTTCTTTAACACCTTGTTTACAATGCATTAAATCAGTCAAAGTGATTTTAGGACCAATTTTGTTTTGAAATTGTTGGATGAAAGCATTTGCTAGTTGTTGAAAAGAAGTGATAGAATAAGAAGGCAGAGAGAAATACCATTATAAGGTCTTATCTCTTAGTGTTCTTGTAAATATTTTTTCAAGAAATTGTTGATCATAAACAAAATTAGTACACAAGGTTTGAAATGTTTTGACATGTGTAAGAGGATCACCTTTTCCATTATAGAGTTCCAATTGAGGGATCTCAACATGTTTACATGGCACAACCTTAACAATATTAAGAGAAAGTGGGCTCACAACATCAAAGGTGGGCACACTAAACTTTGATTGACTCATGGAAGCAATTTTTTTTTGTACGGAAGACACAATTTGGGCAAGATTGTTGATTGTCATTTTGATAGAGTAATTGATGTTAGACATAGGTGATTGAGAAGGTGGTGTAATGTTGTTGAAAGAAGGCATGGACTGAGAAAAATATATGGTGGGACACTATGATAAGAAGGCATTGGTGATGATTGGGTAAGATTAGGGACTCTTAAAGGAGGAATAAAGTTGTTGAAGGAATTGCCCCCTCGTGTCACACTGATTTGTTGAGAAATAGTAGGAACACTTATGGAAGACATAGGTAAAAATGGAGGACTAAATGAAGAAGAGAGATTGCCCCCATGATCTATGGTTGTAGGAATGAAATTTTGAGTTGAAGTAGCCATGATGTTAAATGTGAAAGTAGGAATACTAGTCATAGGATTGGTCAAAGGAATAGAGGAATTGACTTGTGTTGAAGGTTGTGAGTAACCTAGGGTTTCGGCACAACTCTTGATAGGCCTGATATTATAATCAATAATATGTGCAATGCCATACAATATATAAATTTCATTCTTATCAATTTGAAGAATACACTTAAGACCTTCAATTAATGGAAGAGCTTCACTATTAGGGTATTCTCAGGACATCCATTGTTGAAAGCTATCAAATTGATTGTCCAATGTGGAAAGTTGATCTAAAGAAACCCTAGTTAAATATTCTTCTTCACAATGAGATCCATCAATGGGGTAAATAGGCACATGATTATGATGAGAAGAATTAGCATGATCTTCATTAAATAAGTCACCCAGATTAGGCTCCATCCCCTTAGTAATAAAACCTTGGGAAACCTTAATTCTAATGCTTCATCTAACGGGGATATAATAGGCGGGAATAATAGTGGTAAAACTCATGCACTAGAGGGAGAATTTAAATTTTGAATTGTGTAACAAAACTTACAAAATTGAGTAATGCAAAATGTAAGGAAATAATGATTACACAATTTGAACTTTGTTGGAAGAAGGGGATGACACAATTTCCAAAGATGAAAGGAAATTGGAAATTTAAAATTAGAGGCTAAGGGAATACCACTTAATTTTAAAATAAGAATTTTTAAAATCAAGGTAGACAATAATTAACCTCTTAATTTAAAAAAATTTCTTGAAAGTTGAAATATAGAATTTTGAAGGTATTTCCAATTCGAGAGGGTTAAAAAATCAATAAAATCAATCAATCTTTTGGATTTAGGTTAATAAATACAGTCATAACAGTCTCCCAAAATTTTAGGAAAAAAGCCAAAGATCATGGCGAGAACGCACATGGTTCGACCAACTTTTTTTGAAATTTTCAGGGATGGATATTGCAATGATTTTAAAGCTAACCTTCGAAAATTGGCAAATTTTATGATCTCTAGATGGGCAAAATGAAGACACAAATTTGAGAATAAGACCCTATTAGGGTTTTGAAGAAAAAAATGAATTGAGTTGCAATTTTGAAAAGAGTCAAACCTAATTGATAGGGACACCTTGGAAAATATTTAAGAAATCAATTTGAAATTCACACAAAATTCAATTAGTTTTCAAAATTAGGGTTTGATGATCTAACCACTTAATTTTAAAATTTGAATTTTGGGAAAAAGGGGGGAAATTGGAAATTTGAATTGTGGGATCAAAGACAAATCTGAGAATAATAAAAAATCTGAAAATTAAGTTGAAATCCAATTTTTGCAGAAGTTTAGTATGATTTTTGAAAATTAGGGTTTTAACAAGTAACCTCTTAATTTTGTAAATTTTAATTGCAAATTGAACAAGACAATGAGGAAATTGAATTTGACAAACACAAAAAATTTCATATCTAAGACAAACAAGAGCAATTTTTACAAATCACAAGTTTAATTTTAAATTAAAAAACTAGGGTTTTTAATTAATTAACCACTAAGTTTGTAGAAACTTGAAACTTGTAAATGAAAAATATGAAACGTTGTTCAAAGGATAGCATCCAAGACATCGAGTTCACCAAAATGTGATGGTGGGAAAATGATGAGTGATAGATCAAGAGAAAAACTAACCCTTTCTATCAAAGAGAGATGAGAGTTTCACTATTGAATATCCTTCAAGAACTTTTCACCATTACATTAGGGAGACAAGGGGTAATTCACTAGATTCAATCTCCACACAAAGATGATAGATTGAATTTTGAATGAATTAAGGAGGTTATGGTGATCCCCTTATTCCATTTGTGACAAAGAATCAATTATAACTTGAGATCTTGATATGGGATAAAGCTGTGCACCTAGATTTGGCAGTAAAATGTCGAGATGAAGTCATCTTGCAAATTTGATGAAAAGATGTTCGAACCGTGGCCGGAATGTACACAGTCCTCTGAAAAATCCATGAAACAAAAAGGGTTTTTTTGCCTCTGCAAATGAAGCCTAAATCCAAAAAGTATAGCTATGCATCTATAGCCTACACAGAAAAAAGAGAGGGAAATGTGTTGGGATTGAGGGTTTGCCTTTAGGTCAAACCCCAATTTTGAAATTAACCAAGTAATAAAAGAAAGTACTTGCAAGTAGATGTAAAAGGAAGACTGGATTGTAAATTACCTCAAGGGAGGTTGTAGTAGAAATGTTGATAGAAATTCTTGTGTGGAATTGAATGTTGAAAGGGATCTCCTCTTCAATGGTTGAATCCTTGACTTGAATGCAACACCTAGCCTTGAAGGGAGACTTGAGAATTCTCAATGATGGAAAAGAATGCTTGAATGCTTGATCGCTAATGTAACTTGAATCTATCCAACTTATTTATATTATTCCAATGAAAGTACAAATGACCCTTAAATACATGTTTGAAGGATTTGAATTTCATCACGGGATGACATTGGGGAGATTTCCTGCTCACTGCACAACCCACAATGCTTGCACTAGAAAGGTACTGCCCCAAAATAGGGGAGGGATAGGGGCACCATGCCCCTATCCTGGGAGCACAGGGGTGCCACACCCCTATCCAAGGAGGGAAAAGGGAGCCATGCCCCTGTCATACCCTATCTCTATGGCAGAGTGCAGACAGAGTGATGCAGAGGTCAAGGAAGAAGTAGTTTTCACAAGCCGAGCACTCTCCAGTCTTCGATCAAGCTAGAGGATTTGATTTCACATGTGTGAGGACCCTAATGCAGTTGTAAATTGCTAGGGTCACAATTTGATGACACTGCACCACTAGATGCATAAGAATGAAAGCAAAGTATAGAAATAGAAAGCAATCAACCACACAATCATAACACCAAGATTTTTACTTGAAACCTGGAAAGGGAAAAATCACGGTGGGATTTGAGCCCACAATATTATTATATTATGGTCAGAAGTATGATAATATTAAATAATCTATCTCGAACCTCAATTCATCTGCCTCTATCACCGCAACCAAAGTTACACAACCAAAATCCAGATATGCAAACTGTACTCATAGTCTACTAGTTACTGTATTCCAACTTCTAGACCTATGGCTTATGAACAATATGACTTTTGGTAAATTAAATTTATGTACATTGAATATGATTTCTAAGCTAGTTCACCATCAATAAGAACACCTATGCATCAATCATGCATCAATCTTAACCGAAACTGTGTCTCTTGCCAACAATCTCCTCCTTTGGCATTGATGGAAAAACTTTTAAAAATGAGTTGTACACTTAAAGCTGCAAAAACTTCAAATTTTCATTAAAATTATCCAAGACTCTATAAGATCCTCCTAAGGATTTTCATCATTTTTCACTCTGCTCTCTCCCCCTTTAACAACAATGCCAAAGATAGGAATCTACCAAAAATTATATATAAGGGTATGTATAGTTCCTAACAAAAACATAAAAATATCTGTAAAAATTATCCTTAGAAATAGCAAATGGTTATCCCATGCCTTCTTTAAACTCTTCAAAATACTAATCATCTCACTAAAAAGATATGCGATCATCTTTTGTCCTCATTTCTCTATCAGAACACTCTTATTTAGAGCATCATTTGCATCTTGCATACTTGTCATCAAAGAATCTATTCGGGGAGTGATAAGACTCCTTACTTCTCCTACTCTACCCAGAATTGTGTCCTTTTTGTTATTTAAAATCTTAATCTTATCCAATATACTCAAAACTTGTTCAAAACTACTAGTGGAGACTGACTGGGGTGCATATGACTGAGATATGCTAACAAGTTGGCCACATTATTTTATTTTCTTGTCAATTTTCATAGTAAACTTTGGCAAAACTAGACATCACTTGTATATTTGGCCACCCTCATGTAGTGCATCTTGAATGCCCTTCATAGAATCTATTAAACTAACTTTATCAATCTCAATCATCTTCAAGAATGTTTTCAATCTCATGGCATTGAATTGATTTGAAACTCTAGTATCTACTGCCTTCTCCAAAGAGTCAAAATGAGATTCTACGACATTCAACATATTTTAAGATTACTAGAGGGATTATCAGTTGTGTCTAGTATAAAAGATGGTCAAATTTTCTCCAATACATCTCCTGCCAATGTTATTAACTCTTTGTTTGCAGTATGGGACTTGATTAAGTCCTCACTACCTTTAGCTTGTGCAAATATTGCTAAATTGAATGATTAAAATGGAGATAAAGAAATCAAATCAATAGGCCCTTCAAGAAAATCATCTGAGTCAATAGCAATCCATTTTCCTTTATCAGCAATAGTGTCTCTTACTACTGTCACTAGATCCTGATCATTGTTCTCCTCTCCCACACCCTTTACACTCACATCTTCTTCTCCCTTCTCCGCAACATCTGTCTCCTTAGTTGCCTTTTCTAAAACAACTTCTATCACTAGAGCATTTTGTACAACTTCATTAGAGTTATCAACATTAACATTATCTGGATCATCTGCAACTATGGTTTGTTCATTTGATTTCCTTGCTAGAATGGTTATCTCAAAAGATTGATCTTTCTGCTTATTAGAAACAACTCCATGCACTCCCAAAATGGATGTATCATGTGGCTTCTCTTCTGGTTGGGTGTATTCATGTGCTAGATTCATATCATATCTATGATATATCAAAACTTGTTACAAAATTGGTTTCGTCTCTTTAGTCACTTCATCTATTTTACTGAGCATAAGTTTATTGACTCTCTTCTTTCTTCAGAATCTTTCCTTAGCAAGATTTGACAATCTAACAACTTCAATTTTAGAAATGACAGAGGATAGAATTCAATAATTCATATTCCTTTATTATTTCATTTTCTAAACTTGTTGTATGCCTCCTAGAATCCAAAATATCATATAATTCCTTCAGAATCATAGATGACACGTCAATCAAGATTTTGTTATAAATATTCATATACTATGTAATTACTTCCTCAATAGGTCTCTGGTCTTTATCATTAGAATTTTCATAATATATAGGTAGATTTTTCAAATTTCCTTCCTTAATCACTTCATCAATTATTTCATTTACTATCTTTGGAGGGACAACAACATAATGACCTTCTAATTTGCCTGACTTCAGGGCTTCATCTAATTCAAATTTTTTCTTCTTGCTTTCTCTGGCTCTATCAGATGGCTTAGCTTCATCTCCTCCTTTCTTTGTTGGCTAGTCTCCACCGAATTGAAGCTTCTTTACTATCCTACATAGGTAACTATCTTCTTTAACTCTTTCACCTCTTCATCAAATTCTATTTCAACATCCTCAGTAGTGGCTGCAACATATTCTCTTTGTGGCTTGTCCTTCTTCCTTTTCTCAAATCTACCGGATGACTTGGATTGTGGCTTGGGTGGAGAGATAGGATTTTGAACACCAGAGGTAGGTGCAGACTGGGATTTCCTTGGCTTGGATTGCTTGAGAGGAGTGGAAACTAGTTTTTATTTCTTCGACTTCACCATTCCTTCCTCCTTTGGTATTTTTTTCTCCCTAGCCCTTTCCACAACTTTTGATATGCCCATTTATTAAGCAATCTCTTCAACTTACTTTTTGGACTTTCCACTTGTCGGCTCAGTAAATTTATTATCCAGATCAAGATATTTCTCTTTTTAGGTACCAAAACTTTCTTCCTTTTCATCTACCAGTTTACTCAATAGGTGTTGAGCATATGTATCAAGTGTATTTCCATCTATCTCATACCCCATGAGCATGATCTAAATGGTTCCAGGGTCAGCTACCTCCATGTGACATTGATCTTTGTCCACCATGAAATAGATTGTGTTCTTATATTTTTCTACAATATCTTTTAGGATCCTTTCTCTTCTTTTCTACAATATCTTTCGAGATCCTTTCTCTACTTTGCATCATGGCCTGAAATGATGTGAAGTATCCCCACAAAGCATATTTATGAGCTACAAAATCACCCAATCCCTACAAACCTTCCTTAATTTGGACTGCCACCTATTTATCATAAGCCCATTGTCCCTTTCCTATACTGGGGATTTTATTCAAGAAATAAAGTGCTAAATAGACAATTAGAGAACCGAACTTGAAAACATGTTTCTTATCTTGTTTTATCTTCTTTAGGTTTCTCATTAGTTCACTAAGAAGAACTCCACATAGATCATACCTTGTGTCCTCCTTGAGCATCTGATATGCTACAAATATACCAATATTGAATACTAAATTATGTCTGCTAAACTGGTACACCTTATAACCCATTACCATAGAAGAAAATATCACATCATTCTCTATGATATCATTGATTTTCATTGACTGAATGTCATGCTAGGATCCAGTAACCATATTCATTGTTGTGTTTTGAACTTTCCTCAGATTGAGGCTCTCATCAGTTGCATTCAAATAGGTTAGATCTTGGATGGATTGCTTCATGATATTGCGAGGTCTGTCAAGCCATATAAACTCATCCTAGATTTGACTCAAGATGTATGTTACCCATTCGAGTTCATCAAACACCAGAAAATGAACAAACTAAATGATACCATTATCTTGCAATCATTACAATTTGGGCTTCATATTTACATTCCATACATCATATGCTTGGTTTATAGTGATAGCATGTCTACATTTCCAAGCTCCTTGATATTATAGTGGATATATGCCATAATATCTTCATTATGCAGCATGTCATACAACACAAAAATGAACCTTTTGGATCATCTTCAATAGATTTGAACGGATGTCGCTTAAACACTGGTCTCACTTTCTAAGTAATCTTAACTACCAATAGAGTTGCAACCCAGAATGGAGATGCCATTTCAAAATTAGGGTAAGAAAAATAGCTCGAACACAAATAAATACCTTCTCAAATTCGACCAGATGCTAGGAATCACTTTCGGATCTCTTCAAGCTCAGTTATCACTCCTCAATCTCATTTGCCTTTCTCTTCTACTCTTTCTCTTCATTCACAAAGTGAAGAATGAATGATAGAAGTTTCTTTTTATCAACTGAAAACTAAACTTTAAGTTGTAATAAATGCATAACCCTAAAGGCTTTCTGGATACTCACATAGGCATGTAATCTTCTGGATATCAACTACACAACTAATCTCCATCATCTGCAACAATCCTTGATCGGTTACAGATCTTCAACGGATTTGAATGGATGTCTCTTAAACACTAGCCTATCTCTCTTAATAATCTTAACTACCAATAGATTTGTAACCCCATATGGAGATGCCATTTTGAAATTAGGGTAAGAAAAATAGCTCAAACATGAATAAATACCTTCTCAAATTTGACCGGATGCTAGGAATCACTTTCTGATCTCTTCAAGCTCAGTTTTCACTCCTCAATCTCATTCACCTTTCTCTTCTAATCTTTCTCTTCATTTTCAATGTGAAAAATGAAGATACAAGTGCCTTTTTATCCAACAAAAACCTTACTTTAAGTTGTAATAAATGCATAACCCTAAAGGCCTTCTAGATACCCTATTTCTCAAGAATTCATCACCAGATACTCAGATAGGCATGTAATCTTCTAGATATCAATTGCACAGCTAATCTCCATCATTTGCAACAATCCTTGATTGGTTACAGATCTCCAAAAGGAGGTTTTAAGAATCTACATGAAAAGCTTCCTCCTAAGGCCAACCTTCCTTAGTTACCATATGAGGTTCCAACACTGAAATTGGGAGTGGATCCATTCTAAACATTTGAATCTTCCTTCTTAACCCACATCTTCTTCTGCTACTCTCTAACTTCTTCAACCTTTTCATCTAATCTGTTCTTATCTACCAGAGCATTCTTGCTTACATTCTTGTTTCTACAATATTTTGCAATGTGACCGGATTTGTTGTATGCATAGAAAACAACCATTCCTTACATAGGTCTAAAGTTCATCTGATTTGGTCTCATCATGCATTGGTTAGAAATGTGTTCAAACATTCCACAAGCATAGCATCTCTTATTCTAGAAATTATTGATCACTACTTTGCACATGTTTGACTTATGACCAAAGTTGTTGCATATGAAACATTGACCGTTAAGGGTAGAACCATTATCCATCACATTATTAATCATCTTATTTCTCCATTGACATGCCATACGACCAAATTTACCACAAAAAAAACATTTACCATTGAATTTATAGGCATTAGGCTATCTTACAGGAGGTTTCTTGTTCTTCTGATGATTGCTTTGTCCGGAACTAGAGGATTGTTCTTTCTCATATCCATTTCTACACATGTCTTTCTCATGTGTTTGACTTTCCAACATCAAATCTAGCCTGGTTGAGCTAGCTTTGAATTTTTCTTTGTTCTCATTACTAGTAGAAATCTTATCTCTGAGAATTATGATCTTCCTTTCAAATTATTATTCATCATTCTTTAATTGCATGAATTCAAGCTTCAGCTGATCATTCTCATAGTTCAATCTGCAACATTCATCAGATCTATCCTTCAATGACTGAGTTAGATTTTCCCCATTCTTTTTCATGTCTTAAGTCTACTTTTTTAGCTTCATCACAACAAATTGCATCTCATTCTTTAGGACTGCATTCTCTATAGCAAACTTCTCACAATCATTTGTCTTGTCTTGTAGGGCTTGGTTTTAAATGCTTTGTTCTTCTTTCTCCTTTAGTTTATCCATCGATTACTTTCTATTCTATCTTGATGTGTTGACTTTCTCCTTCAAAAATTCAATGAAATTTCTTGCTACTTCTAGACTTCTTCTCAGGAAACTCTTCTATTTCATAATTGCATCAAGATCTTCAAGTGCCACAATAAGCTACTTCTGCAAACTGGAGTCCATTGATTCAATCTTCTAGATCTTCCTCAAGTTGTTAGGTATCTTTCGAGGAACTAAGATCTAATACCAATTATTGGAATCAATGAACACTGAGAGTGGGGAGGTGAATCAGTGTTTTATAATTTACAAACTTGTTAAACTGATTCTTGAACCACCTAATTCATAATAATTAGGTGAAAGAACAAAAACATAAAGCAATCAACCACACAATAATCACACAAAGATTTTTATTTGGAAACCTGAAAAGGGAAAAACCACAGTGGGATTTGAACCCACTGTATTATTATACTATGGCTAGAAGGATGATAATATTATATAAGGGGAATGCACTTGCATTTAGGCACACAACCTAGAGCTCACATCTCAAATACAAAATAGGGATTCAACCTTAAGGAAGGCTCACTACATTAGAGGTGATTATAATTGATTACAATAACAAATGAAATGAAGTATAACATCTACTTATGACAAATAGCAGTTCCGCTTAGGCTCAAATTATCTTTTGCAACTGTTTTGACTATCTACTATATTTTCCTACTCTGTCATAAACCAAAGCATCTAAACCTTCAATAACAGTCACCAAAATTTGCACATTCACTCATACAAACTTGTCACACTCATCTCATACATCAAAATGCTCAAATGAATCAGTCTTATATATCTACATCAATAAAATGAATCATTTCACATGTCGGCTCAATCCATCCACAAATCCATATGCGAACCTAAAAAAATAATAAAAAGCTTCACACAAGTCAGCCCAATCACCTCGAACAAGAAACTAATCACCAAAATCAATCCTAAGATTTGGAAACACACTTTACACCAAAATAGCTCTGTTCTAACTAAATTAATAGATACCAAACCTTTAATCTACCTCATGAATCAACGTCGGATATCAGGATTATGGAATAATCTTCCTCAAACCTCGAATCATCTGCCTCTATGACCACAACTAAATTTTCACAACCAAAAGTGAGATATGAAAAGTGTACTCATACTCTACCGGTTATTGTGTTCCACCTTCAAGACTGATGCCTTATGAACAATATGAATTCTGATAAAATTAATCTATGTACATCGGATATGATTTCTGAGCTAGGTTGCCATTAATGACAACACCTAAGCATTAATCATGCATCAATATTTACTAGAACAGTGTCTCTTTCCATCATAGATAAGACATATAAGATAGCATAATAGAAATAAACCAAGCTTAATGGAAGGAAACCACTATTATGAATGATAAGGAATAGCAGCTACCATGATAAAAGAGATAATTTCAGTATGGGTAGAAAGTTGTATTATCCTAGATAGCCATATGATAGGGAAACAATTTGTGATATTTTCTAGTATGGGTAGCAAGTTGTGTTATGCTAGATAGATATATGATAGGGTGATACTTCAGTAGCATGAATAGAAAAATGTTAGATAGTCATGCGATTGGGTGAGATTCCACTGACATGAATAGAAAAATACTAGATAGTCATGTGGTTGGGTGATAATAAATTGATTTGATAAGAAATGGATTGGCCCCCACAAAAGGTGACAAGATAAAAATAATATATCAAGCAGTTTGGCCCCTACCAACACAAACAAGATAGATAAAATAGATCAACTGGTTTGTTCTCCACCAAGGGAAATAAGAATGCTAAGCTAAATATAGATTATGTAGATATGATAGCCCCACCTTAGAATGGTATCCATGAAAGGCATGTCATTCTAAGGAGAAAAAATATTGTGGAACGTCAACATAGTGAGATGTTTCCATGGAATGGCATCTTTGACGAATGACACATAAGACCCACAACATTGAGAAAGATGCAAGAACATAGGGGGATCCAATTATTTAGTGTTAGAACCCATAGAAAAGAGATAAAATATGTAATAGAAGTAGAGATGGGTGTTTCAACATAAGGCCAAAGTTCTTGGATTTGAAGAAGAGCACACAAAGACAAAAACAAAATAAAAATTTGGGTCAACATGGAAGAAGGCCTAAATGCCCCCAATGTTTTGTATTTCCCTGAATGTTGAAAAGAAAGATATGATAGATAGAAGTGGGTTAGTGCAGATCATGGGGGGCCAAAAATTGGCGATGTGAAAAAAGTAGCCTTCTCCACTCGCTTAAAAACATGAAAATCCATGTTGACTTTTTGCTTGCCCTGGGTGTCAGTACACCTTGGCATGGTAATTACCTAAGCAAATTGGATATCAGATAAAATTGGATATTTACTAATATCTGATATCGGATACCGATTTTTATTTGTAATTTTAAATTAAAAAATATATTGTATAATATATAATGTAATATTATATATTACATATTATATAATATATAATATATTATTATATTATATTATATATTATATAATACATAATATATAATATAATATTAGATTATTAAATATTATATTATATTATATTAGTATATTATATTTTTTTTTTTTCAATAAAAGTGGATTATTCCACTAAACTTTTTTTTATTAATATTTTTTTATTTGCATACCTGAGGAAAGAACCTTGGGAAGAAAACCTCTGGTCATAGCTCATAAAATAAACCTATAGTATCTAATGGGTCAGTTTATACACCTTTCCCAAAACCACATACAAAATGCGGTCACAACACATATAATATTAGTTTTGCATAGAGCCCATATGACAATTTGCCAAAAAAACCCATCGGATAATTTTCAAATGTAGACTCCATAACTACTATCAATGGAAGAAGACAAAATTTTCCAAAGCCCTATGCCAAATCCCATGAGCCAAAAACCTTCTTCCCAAAAAAGAAAGTATCAAAAAACCTTTGGAAAAACACTATTGTATCAAATACCATGAGCTCGAACTCTTCTCCAAACAATGAAATGAATACTTGAAATGAAAGGGGAAAGCGTGAATAATTATCATCATAAAATTTTATATCAATGTTACTCAAGAAAATCATATGACTATTACTGCAAACCTTCCCATACCCTAGAAGGAATTTCCTCAAAACCCACCTCTCACTGATTAGCATTGCTATCAATGGCTAAATTTGCCAAATAATCTGCAATCTTATTAACTTCTCTGTAACAATGGGATACCAAGAAAGATTCAAACAATTCTAATTTTTGTAAAATGGGATCAAGTATATACTGCAAATTCCAACAATTCAATTTCTTTTTCATAACACATTGAATAATCACCATAGAATCACCTTCAATTATTAAGTCCTTAATTCCCAAAGAGATTGCCATATCCAATCCAAAAGACAAAGCATGAAATTCCACATAATTGTTAGTTTTAAAACCAATAGCATGACACTTAGCTTGAATAAAATTTGCATTGTGATCATAAATTACCATGCCTACCCCAGCCGGCCTAGGGTTACCACGAGAGGCCGCATCAAAATTTAGTTTAAAGTTCCCCTACGGAGGAGGTTTCCATCTAGCAAAGCATCTCTTACCTATTGCATCATTCCTTTTTAAAATTGAATCATGAGAGGGTAAAACTGACAGCAGCTTCCATACTCTAGTAACTCTACTATCCGAGTGTGAAAAAGAAGTAAGATTTTCCAAATTCTTATAAATAAACGACAAAGCAATCTCAAAGATTGAAGACTCAATTTTGAATAGAACCTCAGACATAGGAGACCTTGTCTTTTTAAATATCCTGTTGTTTCTCTCTAGCCAAACATTCCAAATCACAAAAGATGGAGATATGATCTAAAGGCATGCATAAAAAGATGAGGCAAACATAAAGGGCCAAGATCTAAAATGGGAAATGAGATCCTTACCAATAACAAAGGATATATTTAACTTCTCAAACAACCACTGCCAACATTCATAATCATAATCACAATGTAGGAACAGGTGTGAAGAAGATTCCAAATTTTTGTTACAAAGGACGCAAGGGAAAACAATAGTAATACCAAGCCTATCTAGTCTCATACCTATAAGGACTCTGTCCAGAATTGCCAACCAAGCAAAGGCTCTAGCTTTAGGAAGACAAGCCAAATGCCAAAACAACTTATAAGGCCAAGAAGATAAATCTTTAGCAACCATAAGAGAGTTGTAACCATCTTTAATAGTGTACTTACCAGAAATATTCTTTGTCCAAATAAGTTAATCCTTAGAATCAGAAAGAAATACAATTCTATCTCCCAAAATCTTCTCAAAATCTAATTTCATTCTTTGATCAACATGTAAGAAATCAATTGACTTCCATCTAGCTAGCATAAGGGGTCCACTAGTCACAATTTCAAAATAATCTGCTACAAAACACCCCAAAGGGAGGAAAGAATAGTGATCAGAGGAGACCAATCCCTAATATTCACCAAAGTTGTGTGTCCATTCCATACTTCATCCCAAAATCTGACCTTTCTACCATTATGAAAATACCATGAGAGATGAGGCAAAATAACTGATCTACATTTACAAAGGAAATTCCAAATAGCAAAACCCGAAGGCAAATTTGAGACTTTAAAAATGTACTCTCTCAGTCCATTATTTAAATACAAACATAATCTGTTCCCATAAGGAGCTAGGCTTGTCATATAATTTCCAAACCAACTTAGCACCTAAGGCTAAATTCTAATTCTCCAGACTCCGAATTCCTGTTCCCCCAAGTTCCTTTAGTAAACATACCTTATCCCATGCAACTAAAGGGAGTTTCTTCTTGCCATCTTTATTATTGTTCCAAAGAAAATCTCTAAGAGTGTCCTATAAACTAATAATAGCTGCTTTTGGAGACTTCAAAATAGATATGAGATATATGGGAACAGCATTCAAAACAGACTTGATGAGAACAATTTTACTCACCAAAGTTAACCATCTATGATTCCATGAGAGAATTCTTTTAGAATGACTGAAATAATCTTATCCCAGAAACCAATCTTATCCTATTTAACAAAGAAAGGAATTCCAAGGTAAGTACATGGAAGATTTCCAGTCTTAAATCCCCAAAAGGATTGCAACCTATGCTAAACCGGTTGTGATGTATTAAGGCAAAAAAATTTGATTTATCACCATTCACTTTTTGACAAGAAAATGATGCATAATTTTGTATTATTCCTTTAATCACTTTTTCCTCAACTAACAAAGCATGTCCAAATAATAGAGTATCATCTGTAAAAAGACAAGGAGAAATACTTTGGGGAATATTCTGAATCCTTATGCCTTTCCAAATCCCCCCCACTTTAGCAGCCCTAATAGCCCAACTAAAGGTTTCAGCTAGGAGAATAAACATAAAGGGAGAAAGGGGATCTCCCTGTCTCAAACCCCTAGAGGAAGTGAAAAAACCATAATGAGAACCATTAATTAAAATTGAGAATCTTGCAGAAGAAATACATGCATGAATTCATTTGACCCAGGCCTTGGAATAACCTAACTTCTCAAGAACAACACATAAAGCCCCCCACTGTACTCTATCATAAGCCTTCATCATGTCTAGTTTAAGTATCATCACTGGGGTTCTTTGGGTGGAAATAGAATGTAGCACCTCATGTGCTACAATTGCACCCTCTGTCATCTCCCTTTCAGGAACAAAACCACTCCAATGAAATGATCCTACGTAGAATTTTCGCCAACCTAAGGGAAATTGCCTTCGTAAATATCTTATACAAACTGTTACATAAAGCAATGGGGCAAAAGTCAAGAAAAGTCTTAGTATCCTCTTTTTAGGAATAATTGCAATAATTGTAGTATTAAGTTCTTTTAAAATAGACCTATTTCTCATAGATTCCTCGAGATCCAATAAAACATCATTTCCCACAAAATCCCAATATTTCTGAAAAAATAAAGGAGTAAAACCATATGGTCCTGGGGCTTTATCCAGATTCATGGAAAAGACAACACTCTTGACTTCTTCTAAGGAAATGGGAGACATCAACATCTTATTGTCTTCCAAAGATACTAAAGGAGGAATATTAGATATAATATCATTGCTGAGATTTCCATTTTCCGAAGATAATAATGACTTAAAAAACCTAACTGCCTCTGAAGCAATGTCCTCTGGCTCTGTCAATAAATTTCTATCTTGACACTGAATACAAGATATCCTATTCTGATATCTTTTAATCTTATTTGAAGAATGAAAAAATTTTGTGTTCCAGTCACCATCTGAAAGCCACAACTCTCTAGATTTCTGTCTCCAATATATTTCCTCTCTAGCTAACACCTCCTCAAGCTGTAATTTTAGTGACTTCAATTCATCAAAAACTTGTGGCACCATACCATGTTGAAGCACATGAGTATTAAAACACTCAATGGTATCTTGAATCCTTTGTTTCTCCTAAAAAATGTTCTTAAAATGTGAGATATTCCATTCCCTAATATACGAGACCTAGAACAAAAAGGAGCATAATTCCACCATTTCATAAGCAAATGCAAAAAGGAAGAATCCCTAAAGTACATGGGCTCAAATTTAAATGGATACTTAAAAGAAGCCCTATCCTCAATAACTGAAAGGGAAATTGGAAAATGATCAAAACCTAAGACCAGTAGAATAGAGGAAAAGAATTCAAAATCTGAATCAATCCAATTCTCAGATAACAAAAACTGATCTAATCTCTCAGCAATCTGAGAAAAATCCCTTCTCATGTTTGTCCATGTGAAAACCCCATTTTGAGACTTATAATAAAAAAGGCTCATATCAAAAATGAAATCCCCAAAGTCATCCATAATCCTTTTATTAGGGAAAACACCTCCTCTTTTCTCAGCTAAATTAGTGATAGCATTAAAATCACCCCCGAAGATAATAAAGGAACCAATTTTTAAGGGAGAAGAAATCCTCTTTAATTCACCCCATAACTTACTCTTCCCTTGAATTCTTGACGTAGCATAAATGTTGAAAAGCCAGAATTTAACCTTCAAAATCTTGCTTATAACTAAAGCCAACATCCAATTTGTAGCAGATGCCACTAGTTGTACCTCAATATTATAATTATTCCAAAGCACTGCCAAACCTCCTAAAGCACCACAAGCTGAAGAAGAAAGAAAATTCCACCTTCTCCAAGATGAAAAACCCAGATCAGCAGACTCCTTTGACAGCTTTGTTTCTTGCAACATAAAAATATCACACTTAAGTAAGTCCATCCGGGACTTAATTAAGCATCTCTTGTTAGGTGCATTTAAGCCCCTAACATTCCAAGAAATAATTCTCATTGTCCTCGAGGGGAGGCCAAAGCGCCCCTCTCCCAATTAATCAGAGAATTTTTGCTTTCCCCAAAGCAACCTTGCAAATTATGTTTCACAGCCCCTGATCTTATCAAAGGAGGACTAGTGACGAATCTTTTACTCCTCTTTCTTTTTACACTTACAGGAGTTAGGCATGTTTTCTTAGGCCTACCAAGAGAGACCGAATGCCTCCCTTGCCCACCAGCAGGAGAAACGGACAAAGTCTTTTGAACTCCAGCATCAATTTCCATTTGAGTCTTAAGATTATTTGGAAGCCTACCTCTCCTAGGAGAAACCACCGATGGTGAAAAAAATGGAGTTGTTTGGACAATTGGTAAACTCTTGCATGACTTTGGAGAAGCCAAGATAAATCGATTATCTTCAAAACCCAACTCTGTTGTAGCCAAAACCACAAAAGGATTAGCAGATGCAGAAATTGGAAGGGTTGAGTTTATATCCCCCAAATCATTCTCAATTGAACAAACAACTCTATCAGTAATACCCTCATCCATTTGATGTGCATGATTGTTAAAAATATCATGTACTTGCTGAACCAGATTCTCATCTGGCATAATACTAGGGACAACCTCTGATGGATTACTATTCCCTATGGAAGATTCATTAGCCATATTAATTTCAACATTCAGAGGGAAATTATTAGACACCAAATTCTTAATTTCCTGAACTAAAGAAGCATCATTAGGAAAACCTATGGCAAGTACCTGTTTAATAGTTTCCATAACAACCACTGCATTTTTATCTAAATTCATTCTTTGAAGAATCCAAAACCTCCTTTTGAGTGCATGAAGACAAATTGTCGTCCTTACCCTTTGTGTGATTATTTGGCATCTTAGGGCAATCTATCATCAATGGATGATCTACTCCATTCATCGGGGGATTACCATCCACTATGCCCTCATTATTAGAAAATGTCTCCAATAAAGATGAAAGTGAGACCAAACCCGAAGTGTGATCATTTGGTTTCCCAGAACAACGACACAATGGATTATTTTGAAGATTAATGTGACCTGTTTCTACCAATTTATGCGAAGAGACATTTCCACATCCTTCAATCAAAGGTCCCGCCAACAAACTATCTTTATTAAGGGATTTAGGGACACAGTCAACAACCTACTGGTTTTTCTTAAAATCCATAAGTAAAGGAGCATCCAAAAGTAAAGGAGACTTAAGAAGCTCCATATCTAATTTCTCAATTGACTGGTGCCAAATACCATCATGAGACTTGATATTACAAGTACAGGGGCAAACATTGTTAGGGTTAATAAGAACACAAAATTTTACCACAATCTCCCCCTCCACA
This sequence comes from Cryptomeria japonica, assembly GCF_030272615.1. Taxonomy (NCBI): domain Eukaryota; kingdom Viridiplantae; phylum Streptophyta; class Pinopsida; order Cupressales; family Cupressaceae; genus Cryptomeria; species Cryptomeria japonica. The sequence continues at coordinate 753,470,436 of NC_081407.1, read as the reverse complement.
AAGTCCATTTTAGATGTTAAAAAAGTTCCAATAGTATTTCCAATTTTCTCAAGAACATCTAGATCCATAAATTCAAAAGGAATTTTAGGTAAACCAAGCTAGAAAGGAATAAGTTTTGAACTAGACCAAGAAGGAACAAAAAAATTTTTCGAAGCCGCAATTGAAATTAAATGTTTTCCAAACCAATGATGCAAAGTTATTAATACCTCATCTCTGAAAGAAGGAGAATCAAAGATAATAATTAAAGCATTCGCAGACAATAATTGAAAATAATGCAAAGCCCCCCATCTTTTCTATAATTTATGATAAAGCTTTAACAAACTAATTTTATCACCCCAAATTTCCCCAGAAATAGCATTTGTATGCAAACAATTCGCTTTCTTATCGACATAGGAACCTAAAATATTGATACAATGGATAGGAGCCCAAACCTATGATGAAGAAACCCCTGAAAGAATAGGATCAGAAGGTATCTTACTTACTTTTTCTAGACTAGCTTCCTTGAGGTTCACATTTACCTTATTTCCCACCTGCTGTGAAGAAATAGAAACCCTAGCCACAATCTCCTTATTTGCCAAGCCAATAACCCTAGTACATGTTTGTTGATTGCCCAGATCCAAAGACCATTTCCATGAAAAGCCCTTGAATTTCTTCTCAGAATTCCCATGATTTGCACCATTATTAGAACACCCTTGAGTGAATCTCCTTCCATTGTTAAAATACCCTTGCATCTATTCCCAAAGAAGCCTTGAAAGTATTTTGAAGCTGGCTGAAAAACCTTGTTATTTCTGCTCCAGTTTACCTGTATCGCCATGTCCTTCCATCTACCTTTCGTGTAGACCCACTGCGGAACATGAGGTGGGCCTTCCCAGCCCACATCCGCCCATGAACCCAAATGTCCTCTATCAGCCATGTTCAATCACTGTATTATCCAATCACTGTATTATTTTTGAATTGCTCGATTGTATGAAATGATCCATAACAAGACCGATCTCAGTTAGTGGTTTTGATACAATTGGATCCAACCATCATAGTTTGATGGATTGAGTGAGATGATCAAGTGGTAAATAAGATATATCTTGACCTAGAAATCACACTTAGTCTCGAACTGTGGAATGGCAATGCCAAAAGGTATGTGCAAGGAGCATCCCGGTTTTCATAAACTCCTATAAATTATGATCTCACATGCTCTATTTTGAAACGATACTGCCGAAAATTTTCTTTTCTGAAGCATTGCAGTTGAAACTTTTCATTTCTTGAAGCATTGCAGTTGAAATATTTTTTTATTCGAAGTTGAAACCTATAACATTCTTTCTGCACTCTCTCTCAACAGATCCACTGAGGCGGGCCATGGTTTCGTGTGGTTTCCTATTGACGAAAATGTCAATCCGTCGGCTAATGTGCAGATCGAGTTCAAACCCTAGTCTACGAATCATTGCAAGCAATTACCATCTTCAATTTTATTGATCAATTATATATTAGTATATTGTATTATATATTATTATATATTAGTATATAATATTATTATATTATAATATAATAATATATTATATAATACGTATTATATAATATATAATATAATATTATATAATATAATACGTATTATATAATATATTATTATACTATAATATAATAATATATTATATAATATGTATTATATAATATATTATTATATTATATAAATTATATAATATATAATATAATATTATATTATATATTATATAATATAATGTTATTTTAAAATAATTGAAGTATAAAAATTAGATATCCGATTTTCTGTGATAATATATTTCGATTGTGATAGCCAGTGAGTCATTTTTAACCTACAGGCTACACGATTTTATAGAAATTTGATATCCGATTGCATCTGATACCCGGTGTTTTGCCCAAAAATTGCTAAACAATAGATTGAAAGGTAAGATTTTTATTGTTTTCAATCATTTTCATTCAATTTTTGTATTTTTTTTAATGTTTATTTGATTTTCATTGAAAATGTGGTTTTTTTCATGAAAACTAGGCTTTTTTAAATCAAATACAAAATTGTTTAAATTTGTTAACTAAATTCAATTATTTACATTCAATTAGGTTAAAAATGGGGGATAACAATGAAAACATTAATCAACCACAACCACAACAACCAAACCCTCCTTTGCCAAACCCCCCCTCAATTTAGGATTTGATTGAACAAAAATTGAATGAATTGAGGAGGACTCGAGATGTATATCGTAGGATCCCTCATCTAAACCCAATGTTTGATCCTATCACGTCGATCATAAAGAGAATCGAAACCATGATTGAGGAGAACAATGTTGCCCTTTTGTGGTGAGATTCTATGAGGGAACAATATGCGAATGGCTTGTCATATACGGATATCAGGGATCTCGAGATATCCAAAGCCGATATCACCTCATTGTTTGTGAATCCCCACACTGGTCAACCCGTAGACTCCAAAAAAACAAAACTTTCTATTAAATGGTGCACAAATGATGGTATTGTGAAAAACTTTTGGGATCGTTGGTGGATGGTTTTTGATGAACCACCCAACAACAATCTTGATGTCCCCTTCTACTTCAATAAAAAATTGTATGCTGAGTTTGTTTTACGCAAACATATGAACTACTTTGACATCCAACCTTTCCAGGGTGTGGGTTTAGGGATGCCCCAAAATAGACCTGGGGCAGTTAGAGTAGTCTAGGGCCCACATGTCCCCCCTCCTCTTGTTGATCCCCCACCTCCAGTGCAGCATCTAGATATCATTTGTGAGGCAACTTCACGGACCATATCGGCTATTCACTCTTTGAGTATCATTTTGGTTTCTTAGGCTAGGTCAGTAGCTCAGCCTACTTTTGATGGTAGTGGTGCATCCGGTGGTGCTGACACGTCATCCTTGGCTCCACACATATGCATGCCCCATAGTTGTGTCATGTGTGGGCACGTGTTCTTGGGTCCAGTTGGACAACCTGTTGATCCTCCTGCGGATAGTGCAGATTATGAAGTGCATGAGATGCATGATGCACCAGATGTTATGACATAGACTAGAGGATACCCAGGGGAGTCCTCGCATGCTAGAGGTGAGGAGGCACCATCATCATACATTGATGATGTAGTGGTAAGATTTGTATTTTCGCAGTTCATGCTATATTTTAAATGAATATTTATAATCTAGATAATATTAAGTACTGATTTTTATTTACATGGTTTATTTAACAGTTGATGATCGAGGAGGAGTTGAGACAGATTCAAGAGGGCACCTTGTCGGCCATTGCATTTGACCTTGATAGCTTGACGATACATATATTATTGTACCTAGTCATTTGTATTTTATTGTACATACATGCTCGTCATTTATATTGGTATTAATTAGATTATGTAGTAACTTGCATGTATATCTTATTTTACTCTTGTAGGGTACAAGCAACATGAGTGTGGGGCAGTGTGATTTAGGATCTGGTAGTGTAGTTGGAGACAAGGGAAAGGTAATTGAATGCAAATATTATTGAATGAATATTTTAAATAACTTATAGTGATTATACATGTCAAGATATAGATTTATAGTTTCATATACTTGTTGTGTATATGTACAGAGAATTCTTGGCCTCACATCCTTGATGACTACACCCAGTATACCTACAGATGAAGAAGAAGAAGAGATGCCTTGAGTAGATGTGTCTTTATTTTATTTTGTGTTTAGTAGATATAATTTTTTATTATCAGTGATAATTATATGCTAACTTGTATCAAAGTCATGTTTTTGAACATATGTAGGTTGTGTATGAAAATATTGAAAACATACCTCCTATACCGAAGACATACATCAAGAGTCCTGCAAAGCCAAAGAGAAAATGTGAAGATGAGGTAAACATGAATAGTTCAATTATAGTTCATTTTTATATTAACTTTTAGAAGTGAATTATATAATATAATTAATATTAATCATGGTTTGTTTTTCTTGTGCAAGATCCTTTAGAGCCGAGCAGTGCAGCAAAGAGGATCAATTTTGATGATCCATCAACAACTTAGGATGTTATAGATAGTTTTGGGATGCTTACATTCCTATTTGGCATGTATATTTTATATATGGACATGCATTCATGTATTTAGATATACATTTTGTTTGAGTTTCTATTTATGCCATATTTGTGTACAGACATACATTTGTAATCATTTGACATTTTTATATATATAGAAGTTGATATTTGATCATATAAATTTTTTCTCATATGTGCATGGTGTTATCATGGAAATATTTAATCTTCATTCCAATAATTAACAATGGTTAATAATGGTTATTTATGAAAAATACAATTCATTTCATCGTAAGTGTTGTTTGTATAATGAACAATACAATTCATTTAATGAAAAATATAATACAATTCATTTAATGAACAATAATTGATATAATTCATTATTACCCTATGCATTCTCCTATTTTCCCCCCCCACTTGGTCGAATGCTCAGGATCATACCCTATCGACGTCATCCCTTGACTGCCCTAAGGGCTAAAATTGTCAAACTTTGACAGGCCCTAACTCAAAATTTGTGGCACCTGCAAATGATCATTTTGAACCTATGGAGCCACGAGAAGGGTCCCTAAAAAATCCTATCTCGGTTTTTTAATTTTCCCTATGGTTTATTAGGGCAGCAATTTTTTGGTTGGTGAAGAAATCATCAGTCTCATTCATTCGAATGTTGTCTTGTGGCCAATTTCTTGTTCTGCTCATCATGATGACGAACCGCTAGCTCCATAATGTCTAGTTAGGCATTATTACCCTATGCATGCTCCTATTTCCCCCCCCCCACTCAGTCGAACGCTCGAGGTCATACCCTACCGGCATTGTCCATTGAGCACCCTAAGTGCTAAAAAATGACAAAACTTAATGGGCCCTAACTTGAAATCCATGGAACCTATGAACAATTAATTTGAACCTATGGGGCCATGAGAGGGGTCCCTACAAAAGCCTATCTTGGTTTTTCAAGTTTCCCTATAGTTTTATTAGGGCAGCAATTTTTCAGTTGGCAAAAAAATCATCAGTCTCATTCATTCGAATGTTGTCTCGTGGCCAATTTCTCATTTTTCTCATCATGATGATGAACCATCAGCTTTGACATGTCTAGCTAGGCATTATTACCCTATTCATGCTACTATTTCTCCCTTCTACTTGGTCGAACGCTCGGGGTCACACCCTACAAGGGTCATCCCTTGAGCACGCTAAGTGCAAAAAATTGTCAAACTTTGATGGGCCCTAACTCAGAATTTGTGGCACCTGCAAATGATCTTTTTGAACCTACGAGGCCATGAGAGGGGTCCCTACAAAATCCCATCTCAATTTTTCAAGTTTCCCTACGGTTTTATTAGGGCAGCAATTTTTTGGTTGGCAAAAAAAAAGTTAGTCTCATTCATTAGAATGTTGTCTCATGGCCAATTTCTCATTCTGCTCATCGTCATGATGAACCATCAGCTCTGACATGTCTAGTTAGGCATTATTACCCTATGAATTCTCCTATTTTTCCCCCCCACTCGGTCGAACAATCAGAGTCATACCATGCCGATGTCATCCCTTGAGCACCCTAAGTGCTAAAAATTATCAAACTTTGACGGGCCCTAACTCAGAGTCCCTGGCACTTGCGAATGATCCATTTGAACCTATGGGGCCACAAGAGGGTTCCCTAAAAAAGCCTATCTTATTTTTTCAATTTTCCATACGGTTTTATTAGGGCAGAAATTTTTTGGTTGGCGAAAAAATCATCAGTCTCATTCATTCAAATGTTGTCTCGTGGCCAATTTCTCATTCTTCTCATCATGATGATGAACCATCGACTCTAACATGTCCAGTTAGGAATTATTACCCTATGCATGCTCCTATTTTCCCCCCCCTACTCAGTCAAATGCTTGAGGTCATACCCTACCGACATCGTCCATTGAGCATCCTAAGTGCTAAAAAATGTCAAATTTTGATGGGCCCTAACTCAGAATCCATTGCACATGTGAATGATCTATTTGAACCTACGGGGCCAAGAGAGGGGTACCTACCAAAGCCTATCTCAGTTTTTCAAGTTTCCCTATGCTTTTATTAGGGCAGCAATTTTTTGGTTGGCAAAAAAATCGTTAGTCTCATTCATTCGAATGTTGTCTCATGGCCAATTTCTCATTATGCTCATCGCGATGATGAACCATCAGCTCTGACATGTCTAGTTAGGCATTACTACCCTATGCATTCTCCTATTTTCCCCCCCAATCAGTCGAATGCTCGGGGTCATATCCTACCGACGTCCTCCCTTGAGCACCCTAAGTGCTAAAAATTGTCAAAATTTCACAGGCCCTACCTCGGAAGCCATGGCACCTATGAATGATCCATTTGACCTACGAGGCCACAAGAGGGGTTCCTACAAAAACCTATCTCGGTTTTTCAAGTTTCCCTACCATTTTATTAGGGCAGCAATTTTTCGGTTGGCAAAAAAATTGTCAATCTCATTCATTCGAATGTTGTCTCGTGGCAAATTTCTCGTTCTTCTCATCATGATGATGAAATTTCAACTTTTAAATGTCTAGTTAAGCATTATTACCCTATGCATGATCCTATTTTCCCCCCCCACTCGATCGAACGCTCGGGGTCATACCCTACCAACATCGTCCCTTGAGTGCCCTAAGTGCTAAAAAATGTCAAACTTTGATGGGCCTTAACTCAAAATTTGTGGCCCTTGTGAATGATCTCTTTCAACCTATGGGGACATGAGAGGGGTCCCTACAAAAGCCTATCTTTGTTTTTCAAGTTTCCCTATGGTTTTATTAGGGTAGCAATTTTTTGGTTGGGGAAAAAATCGTTAGTCTCATTCATTCGAATGTTGTCTCATGGCGAATTTATCGTTCTCCTCATTGCGATGATGAGCCATTGGCTTCAACATGTCTAGTTAGGAATTATTACCCTATGCATGCTCCTATTTTCCCCCCCACTTGGTCGAATGCTCGGGGTCATACCCTATCGACGTTGTCCCTTGAGCGCCCTAAGTGCTAAAAATTGTCAAACTTTGATGAGCCCTAACTCAAAATCTGTGGCACCTGTGAATAATCTATTTGAACCTGCGGCTCCATGAGAGGGGTCCATACAAAATCCTTTCTTGGTTTTTCAAGTTTCCCTACAGTTTTATTAGGGCAGAAATTTTTCAGTTGGCAAAAAAATCGTCAATCTCATTCATCTGAATGTTGCCTCATGGCCAATTTCTCATTCTCCTTGTTGCAATGATGAACCATCAACTTTGACATGTCTAGTTAGACATTATTACCCTATGCATTCTCCCATTCTCCCCTCCTACTCGTTCGAACTCTCGGGGTCATACCCTACCGGCGTTGTCCCTTGACCACCCGAAGTGCTAAAAATTGTCAAACTTTGATGGGCCCTAACTTGGAATCCATGGCACCTGCGAATGATCCATTTGAACCTACAAGGCCATGAGAGGGGTCCCTACAAAATCCTATCTTATTTTTTAAAATTTCCCTACGGTTTTATTAGGGCAGCAATTTTTCGGTTGGCAAAAAAATCATCACTCTCATTCATTTGAATGTTGTCTCATGGCCAATTTCTCATTCTGCTCTCGCGATTACAAACCATCAGCTTCGACATGTCCAGTTAGGCATTATTACCCTATGAATGCTCCTATTTCCCCCCCCCCACTTGGTCGAACGCTCGGTTTCATACCGTACCGACATCATCCCTTGAGCACCCTAAGTGCTAAAAAATTGTCAAACTTTGACTGGCCCTAACTCGAAATCCATGGCACCTGTGAATGATCCATTTGAACCTACAGGGCCACGAGAGGGGTCCCTAGAAAAGCCTATCTCAGAATCTATGGCCCTAACTTGTTCAATAAAAAATATAGATAAACAAGCATTACACTGTAGACACATAATGATCATCAATATTTCCATGTATTGTATACACATAATTACCATTACCCTTGCATGTGACATCCATGAAGGGATATGCAAACATGATTTTTTTCATTATTAATACAACTACACCAATGTACTCATGTACAGATACATTGTATATCATCAATATAACTAAACTAATTTTCTCATGGACATTGTATATCATCAGAACAAAGTTACATCAATTCACGTCCATATACAAATACAACATACCACTTCATCTGCATCAGACATCCTCATCTCCTAAGAGAAAAGCTTATGTACAACAATGCCTCCATATAAATGAAGACCAAAATAAGTAACCTTTTTATGCGGAATGAATGTGCTAATAGAAACAAATTATAACACTTAATACAAATTAGTTTGTCAAATTATAAATAGATCATTTGAAACATTTTTAAGATGTACAATATTGTATAATTACAAAACTTACCAATTTCTCTACAAAGTATACAAGCATAACTTTGAAGAAAGACGCATGTTGATTAAAGCCCTTCTCACTGCATTTCTTTGCATGGTTGAAGATGTTGGTAGATATGGTCATTTCTAAATAGAAATACATTCACTTGACTTAATGTTTATGCACAAATTTAATCTCATTAATGCACAAAGGAATATGTACCATCACCAAGAGAGGGTCTTGTCAATGGAGAATGATCTAGCATGAACCTGTATTTTTAAGAATTTTTAGTTTACACATAAAATGCATGGATGAACATAAAGGCTTTATGATAATCACTTCAACTAAAATATATGATAATAAATGAAAAGGTGGGATTATATACCATAAAAATACATCCCTTCAAATTATATCAACAGAACCCACTATGTTGGCACAAAAATCATAATGTGATACTGTTGTATATCATCAAAAAACACTTGCATGAGCATAAAGGTTTTGCGATAATTATATCATCAAAAATTGTCAAATAGTGTTCTCTAATAAAAAAAATTGTAAATCTCATCAAATGCATGATACTAAGTCGTGTTGCAAAAATATGTCCCTTCCGATTATATCGAGTGTACTCGCTATGTGCATGCAAAAACCGTGTTACCAAAAAATATGTTCATCAATAGACCTGCATTTTGAACACATCCTTAATATACACATAACAAACTTGAATATTAAGGTTTAATGATCATTGTTTGAAATGAAATGCATGATAAAAAAAATAAGGCACCATTAAAGACCTACCATGCAAGTATGCCTGAAGGGTCATCTCTTTGGTAAAGAGTATCTAGCATTGCTTCATGATTAGTAGTAGTCACTACCCATAGTTCATTGGTCTTTGGTTTTCCTTGATGCTTCAACAACTTGACATTTGTAGCTATAATAAGGTGTGAATACATTATAATGGTTTTGTGTCTCTCATATTCTTCAAATGCAGGTATGTCATTCTTTCTAATCATGTATGTTCGCAACCAAGTTCCCACAACAAAAACTTAACCTATAGGATATGTGAACCCATCATCATCTGTCACTAGTTGTGTTAGCTTTTGTTTTCCCTATACACATCATGCCAACCAATATTTTGATCTCTCTTCATTCCCTTGCGGTGCAACAACTGCAAAAACATGTCCTGATTGTACAAGATCTGATAGACGGTCATACTCAAGTGAACTTTCCATGTCATCATTTGACAAGGATATTGTTTGAGATAAAGGAGTTAGATATTTGGGAACCCACATATCAACCCACTCACTTGACTCGCACTGATCTCAATCACACTGAACACAACTCTGATAAAAACAAGCCAATGCTCATGTCCAAATGGTCCATGTACTTGCATTTGAGTTGAGAAATGAATGCATCTTTGAAGAATCTTTAATTGTTTGACAATACAATGTATCTCCCATTGTGCCCTCCTCAACCAACCAAAATAATCTGGTCACTGTTGAATCAAGCGTACCTCCATGTGACAATGTTGAACTACACCAATCAACAATAGAACATGCATTAGATAAATTTACACCTAAAATCCTCAATTGCTCCTTAACTAGAGCTCTCTTCAAACATGCACCTGCTCCATCATGCTCCCCCTTCCCATGCCCTACCTCAAAAAACACCAAATATGAGGTATATGCCTCTCTACATGCATTCTACTCAAGCAATAAACATACGGGTATCCTTGAATTTACCCATATAGTTATATAACCATATGATATGTCGATCAATTGCAATATATTTCTCATGCAAGAACTCAAAAATATTCTTGAAAGATTGTTGTACATACTCAAAGGAGTGTGATCTATCATCACTCATATAAAAATGATACTCCCTGATTATCTTCCTATCCTCTTCTGTACTATCAAGAGCATGTCTATATGTAATGTGAACAAAAATAGCAATCTGGATTGAATTGTAGTACTGAGACTATACCTCATTTTGTGGTTGCAATGTATAGTTCTCTGCAAAATCAACCACCAATACAATAGTTCCAATCGGGAAAGAATTATTACACATCCTGAACTGTTGATCCAACCACTGAGACCTATGGGTATGCCTTGCATACTTGTAGAGATTTTCCTTAAAATCCAAAATAAAATCAGCAATACTCACTTCTCTTGAGACTAATTCGCATCTAGAACCTTCACATCCACTCTTCAAAGTATATTTCATTGTCTCATATCTTTTTTTATCAACATAATTCTTTCCAAACTCGTATTCACTGCCCTCATGAAAACATGAAACAAATTTTGACAACCCACCACATCCTGAGCACTTCTCATTCAAACAATCATTTCTATAGAAATAGTAGCCATCATCTCTAGGGCATAAAAATAGATCTTGCAAGTCTCTTGATGATCTCGGAAATAGCATTGCACAACACTCTTGCAACATCTCATTAGTATGTATCTTAGAATGAATATGACATAAAAGTTCATGGTACATTGAAAACTCCACATAGTACTTGCAACAACAAGTATTGTGAATCTGAAGTGGAACACAATAAACTGTTTTAAAAGATTCAAAGGCCCTTTGTGATAATTGCAAAGTTGGATGTACTTCACAAATTTTTTTGTACAACATTGTTTGGATTGATTCCAAGAAATGTTTGGGATGCGGTGTGCGATCTCAGTTACTGATTCTTAATTTCAAAATGTCCTTTACATTGGGTGACACTAGAATTAGAGTGCCAAAATTGTTGAATCTCCTCCTTCACATTGTCAGTCAACTTTCTATCAACACGTGGAAGCCTCCCACAAAAATCCCATGTATCTTGTTGAAGTGGATCGTCAAGTCTTTGTCTTCGTGCAAGTGCTCTATCCAAAGTTTTACGGTTTATGTTAAAATCAACACATGTTTGTCTCATTTGATGAGCCTTCCTCAATTGATAGCTTACTAAGGAGGTTGTAATCACTCTTTGAGTGGTTCTCTTATCTCTTTCTGAAGAAGTTGAGGAAATACAACTTCAGAGATCCCAAGAACACCTACATGCAAATGCCTGTCACAAGAGAAGAATGGAGGCACATGAAGCAAAAAGCATAAATGCTCTGAAGAAGAAAATTATCATGCAGAAAAGGAATCAATTTAATTAACAAGTACAATACAATCCTTATAAAAGGATAATATAAACCATAAAGATATGCAACCCTAAGGAAACCCTAAAAGGAAGAACCTAAGTTTGCACATAATAATTAATAAAAGAATTAATTATTATGCACCTAAAGTTAGCTTAAGTGTAAAAGAGATAAAGGGAACTTAAATAATTAAACAAATATTTTTTAATTAATCAAGTAAATACCTGAATACTCTAACACCCCCCCTTAAGCTAGACTTAGGGAGAAGCTAAAACCTAGAACAGCTATTGAAAGCATGAAAGATGGGTCCCGACAACAAGGCCTGATCAGGTACTCAAATATAATGAAATCTCTATGAGATGGAGAAATAGAGAAAACCACGTGGGAACAAAAGTCTACTCCAAAAAGAGATTGAAAAGAACACCACTGAAGCATGAAGAACCGACAAACTCTATCGAAGAATAACTACTGATCTGAAGAACCTCCACTGAAATAGAACATGACCAGGTAGAGAAAACTGTTATCTGTATGAGTGCCCTCAAATGATACTACTCGAATCAGAAGGCAAACAAGGCAAACAACTGAAATCAAAGATACAGATGGCATGAAAACACCAAAGCCTGAAGAGCTGATCAATAGAACCAACAGGACAAACCTCCCCATAATGCGAAAGAGAGAGAGGGACAAGAACACTGAAAAGAATGGCCAAGAAGAATTGCATGACAAAGAACCAAGAACATCAACGGTGTTGTGAAAAATATAGGGTGTCATGGAAGGAACACTCACTTGACACACATCATGAGGTGAATTTCATGGAAGGAACATTCACTTGACAATGGTAGATGGAAAACGGCAAACATCAACCCCCTCATGGCACTTTATAAGGAGTGCACGTACAACAAGGCAGATGATGTGCAAGATCCCAAGTAAACAATGCATGATGGCACTTTATCTTAGTGTGTTTTCATAAATACAAGCTATAATGATAAGAAGACTGGAAATAGAAATGAAAAGTAGAATAGAGACATCCTACTTAGAGAAGAGATCCCAGGACCTGAAACAACCAAGATATCCACCAGAGTGCTAAAAAGAAAAAAACTGAATAAAATATGCATGGAGCATAACCTATAAATAAAACTCATATGGCTAGAAAGTACACATCACACGCTTTCCAAAAATATAATTTTTTTGAAAAATAGAGTTCGGATGCTCATTCTACATCTCTTGGAGTGCAAAAAAGAGACCTCACTTTGACTGGAAAAAAACATAGTCAAAAAAGAAAATTGGAAAAAATTACCAACACCATGAGGTCCGGCTTGGAACCAGCTTTCTGACACCTATTTGTTTTCAAAAAAATGACTTCGTATGCCCAAGATAAGGCCAAAAAACCAAACCCCCCTCTTTTAGGGCATAAAAAGGGTAAAAAAAATAATAATTTTTTTTTTTTTTTGACGAAAATTTTCTGACGCATTTGTAGGTACAGCCGTATGGATTTATGTGCAAATACATATCACAAGAGAAGAATGGAGGCACATGAAGCAAAAAAGCATAAATGCTCTGAAGAAGAAAATTATCATTCAGAAAGGGAATCAATTTAATTAACAAGTACAATACAATCCTTATAAAAGGATAATATAAACCCTAAAGATATGCAACCCTAAAGAAACCCTAAAAGGGAAAACCTAGGTTTGCACATAATAATTAATAAAAGAATTAATTATTATGCACCTAAAGTTAGCTTAAGTGTAAAAGAGATAAAGGGAACTTAAATAATTAAACAAATATTGTTTAATTAATCAAGTAAATACCCGAATACTCTAACACTTACTTTCATATTCTTTCCAATAGAATTGAGAGCGTCAAATAGATTTTTGGAAATAATAGAATTTTTCTCCATCTTCTTGTTCATACGAATCTTCAATTTGTTTAGAAATGGTCTCATCTTTATCATCTTTAGCAATTGAACAAAGAGTTGGCATTTCTCGGTCAATGTCTTATTGCTAAAATTTTGGTCAAAAAGTTGTGTAGCCCACAACCGAATGGTTCTTGTTGACCTCTTTCCTTCAAGATTCACAATAATGTTCTCATCGATTTCAAATAACCATTTTGGGGTTCTTGAAGGTCTTGGATTTGGAATTTGTCTTTCATCCATGAGAGGTTCTTCATTTTTAAAGTAATTAGGTGTTACATATGGTTCACTTGGTTGAGCAATTGCACCTTTAATGTCAAAGATTTCCACATTTTCACCTCCTATGTCAAAACTTTCCACATGTTGAGCATTTTCATTATCACTTTCAACATTTTCAAAATTTTCACTTTCAAAATCTATATTTTCATTTTCAATAACTTGTGACACATTTTCAAATTCAATTTCCTCTTCTCTTGAAGTAACATTAGCAATATTTAACATACCTTGTCTTCTCCTCCTATGACCTTCTCTATCTCTTTCCATATACACTTCAATTTGGTCGTTTGAAAGTTTTCTTCTGAGTTTAGACTTCCGACAACTACTACTCCCCATTTACCTCCACAAAGATGTTCCTAAATGATTGACAATGTGTGATTTGACTTTAAGAATCTCCCAAAAGAACAAATTTGTCTCAACCTATCAGAAAACATGTGATCGTTGATAGAAAAAAGAATATGCAGACTATGGGCCCTTGGAATCCACAAAATGGCCCACAAGGCTGCTTTTTATTTACAAAAATCAGATATCTGATAAAATCGGATATCCTAATTTAATGTATAAATTTGTCATCCCAAAAATTTTTCCTATTGCCACCTTTTTTTTTACTGTTGCCACATTAATGGCAATGGCAGAAATTGGATATTCGATAAAATTCGATATCTGATTTTATTAGTCATATTTTAGAGAGAGAGAAAGAGAGAGAGAGATGAGGTGAGGGAGAGAGAGAGATTAGGGGAGAGAGAGAGAGAGATATGGGTCATATTGTGTCGTTATGCATCATAAGGGGTCCTATGGTGTCCATATAGGTCATATGGTGTCCTATGACCCCTTAGGACACCATATGACCCCTTAAGATACCATATTGGGTCGTTATGAGTCCAATGGTGTCCTAAGGGGTCATATTGTGTCTTACGACCCTTTAGGACACCATAGAACCCCTTAGGACACCATATGGTGTTGCTAGGGGTCATAAGGGATCATAAGGGGTCATGGGATGCCATATGACCCCTTAAGACACCAAATTGTGTCGTTATGGGTCATATTGTATCCTAAGTGATCATGGGATAACATATGACCCCTTAGGACACAATATAACCCCTAATGACACCATATGGTGTCATAAGGGGTTCTATGGTGTCCATAGGGGTAATATGGTGTCCTACGACCCCTTAGGACACAATATGACCCATTAGGACACACTATGACCCATAACAACCCAACATGGTGTCTTAAAGGGTCATATGGTGTCCTAGGACACCATATGACCTGTATGGACACCATATGACCCCTTATGACACCATATGGTGTCCTAAGGGGTCATGGGACACCATATGACCCCTGAAGACACCAAATCATGTTGTTATGGGTCATATTGTGTCCTAAGGGGTCATGGGACAACATATGACCCCTTAGGACACCATATGACCACTTAAGACACCAAATTGTGTCGTTATGGGTCATATTTTGTCCTAAAGGGTCGTAGGAAACTATATGACCCCTTAGGACACCATATGACCCCTAATGACACCATATGGTGTTGTTAGGGGTCATATGGTCTCCTAAGGGGTCATATATTGTCCCATGACCCCTTAGGACACAATATGACCCATAACGACACAATTTAGTGTCTTAAGGGGTCATATGGTGTCCCATGACCCCTTATGATGTCTTAGGACACTATATGACCCCTATGGACAACAATGACCCCTTATGACACCATATGGTGTCGTTAGGGGTCATATGGTGTCCTAAGGGGTCATAAGGGGTCATATGGTGTTCTACAACCCCTTAGGCCACCATATGACCCATTAAGACACCATATTTGGTTTTTATGGGTCATATTGTGTCCTAATGGGTCATATTGTGTCATATGACCCCTTTAAGACATCATATGTTCCCTTAGGACACAATATGACCCCTAAGGACACCATACTGGGTTGATTTGGGTCCTATGGTGTCCTAAGGGGTCATATTGTGTCCTACAACCCCTTAGGATGCCATATGACTCATAACGATACAATTTTGTGTCTTAAGGGGTCATATGGTGTCCTAGGACACCATATGATCGCTATGGACACCATATGACCCCTAACAACCCCATATGGTATCATAAGGGATTGTACGTTGTCCTTAGGGGTCATATGGTGTCCCATGAACCCTTATGACCCCTTAGGACACCATATGAGCTTTTAGGACACTATATTGGGTCGTTATGGGTCCTATGGTGTCATAAGGGGTCATATTATGTCTTATGACCCCTTAGGACACCATATGACCCCTAACGACACTAGATGGTGTCATAAAGGGTCCTATGGTGTCCATAGGGGTCATATGGTGTCCTACAACCCCTTAGGACACCATATGACCCCTTATGACACCACATTGGGTCGTTATGGGTCATATGGTGTCCTAATGGGTCATATTGTGTCATATAACCCCTTTAATACATCATATGATCCCTTAGGATACAATATGACCCCTTATGACACCATATTGGGTCACTTTGGGTCCTATGGTGTCCTAAGGGGTCATATTGTGTCCTATGACCCTTTAGGACACCATATGATCCATAAGGACACAATTTAGTGTCTTAAGAGGTCATATGGTGTCCTAGGACACTGTATGACCCCTAACAACACTATATGGTGTCATTAGGGGTCATATGTTGTCCTTAGGGGTCATATTGTGTCCCATGAACCCTTATGACCCCTTAGGACACCATATGACCCGTTATGACACCATATTCGGTCGTTATGAGTCATATTGTGTCCTAATGGGTCATATTGACCCCTTAGGACATAATATGACCCCTTATGACACCATATTGGATTTCTTTGGGTGCTATGGTATCCTAAGGAGTCATAGTATGTCCTATTACCCCTTAGGACACCATAGGACCCCAAGCGACCCAATAGGGTGTCATAAGGGGTCATATTGTGTCCTAAGGGGTCATATGATGTCTTAAAGGGGTCATATGACACAATATGACCCATAACAACCCAATATGGTGTCATAAGGGGTCATATGGTGTCATAAGAGGTCATATGGTGTCCATAGGGGTCATATGGTGTCCTAGGACTCCTTAGGACACCATATGACCCCTTAAGATGCCATATTGGGTCGTTATGGGTCATATTGTGTCCTAATGGGTCATATTGTGTCATATGACCCCTTTAAGATATCATATGATCGCATAGGACACAATATGATCCATTATGACACCATATTGGGTCCCTTTGGGTCCTATGATGTCCTAAGGGGTCATATTTTGTCCTACGACCCCTTAGAACACCATATGACCCATAACGACACAATTTGGTGTCTTAAGGGGTCATATGGTTTCCTAGGACACCATATGACCCCTATGGACACCATATGACCCCTAATGACACCATATGGTGTAATAACGGGTTGTATGTTGTCCTTAGGGGTCATATGGTGTCCCATGAATCCTTATGACCCCTTAGGATACCATACGACCTGTTATGACACCATATTGGGTTGTTATGGGTCGTATGGTGTCCTAAGGGGTCATATTATGTCCTAAAACCCCTTATGACACCATATGGTGTGATAAGGGGTCCTATGGTGTCCATAGGGGGTCATATGGTGTCCTAGAGCCCCTTAGGACACCATATGACCCCTTAAGACACCATATTGGGTCATTATGGGTCCTATGGTGTCCTAAGGGGTCATATTGTGTCCTATGACCCCTTAGGACACTATATGACCCCTTAGGACACCATAGGACCCCTAACGACACCATATGGTGTCATAAGGGGTCCTATGGTGTCCATAGGGCTCATATTGTGTCCTATGACCCTTTAGGACACCATAAGACCCCTTAAGACACCATATTGGGTCATTATGGGTCCTATGGTGTCCTAAGGGGTCATATTGTGTTCTACGACAACTTAGGACACCATATGATCCCTTAAGACATCAAATTATGTCTTTATGAGTCATATTGTGTCCTAATGAGTCAGATTGTGTCATATGAACCCTTTAAGACATCATATGATCCATTAGGAGACAATATGACCCCTTATGACACCATATTGGGTCGCTATGGGCCTATGGTGTCCTAAGGGGTCATATTATCTCCTACGACCCCTTGAGACACTATATGACCCATAACAACACAATTTGGTGTCTTAATGTCTCTCTCCCCATCTTCGCTAATCTCTCTCTCTCCCATAATCTCTCTCTCTCTCTCTCCCTCTCTCTCTCTCTATCTCTCCCTCTCTCTCCCCCCCCACTCCCCCTCTTTCTCCGTAATATCATATACTAATTTATTTATAAATTAATATATTAAAATATTATATATTAATATATTAATAAACATTAGATTAATTATGTGCAAATTATTTAGTTAATTTACTTATTAAAATCGGATATCCGATTTGTGTTGTAAAATTTTTTAATTTCAAATTTCAGCTCAGGAATGCTTTGGGATTTGGCTTGCAAGTGACAAGCCTGGAAAGTCAACTGAAAAAATGTGTTTTCTAGTATTCCTTGATTTTCCAGACTTTACACTAGTGTCTGACGACTTTTTTTCTAGCCAAAATTGATAAAACGAAAAGGGTTTTTTAAGAATGTTCTCAACTTTACAACAATATAAGGATTGTCCTATTTCAAATTTAATAAATAATTATTATTTATATTCTAATTGAATTCTGATAATAGTCCTGATTGATAGACTGATTGAAAAACACTCATAACTTTCAAACGGTATTACATTTTTTGAATCCGAAACATGCATCACATCATATACTTCATCTACTATAGGGAAAAATTTTAAAAAATTAAATTTCATAAGGTTTTGACCAAGTTAAGGTGGTCAGACATAAGAGTTTCTAAATTTTGAAAAGTTGTAGTAAAAAATTCATAACTAATTATTTACTTTATAAAAAATTATAAAAAAATATGTGTCACATCCGGATATGAGTCTAATACTTATATTATAAATATTATAAAAAAATATTATGATTTTATTATGATTAGGGTGGTCAGACATACATCTACTTCTTATCTTTTTCCTAAAATTTTAGTACCACTATATTAAAATTTCAAATTTTCATCAAATATGATGTTTTTTTTCCAAAAAACAACTAGTAGCTTAGAAACTACATTCAATGTTCTATATATTCTCTTCTTACACATTTTAAAAATAATGTTCACAACTTATTCAAATTTTCATGTCAAGTTGCATAACTCCGATTTTCTAAAATTTTATTGCCACTTAAGGGCCTATTTTGGCACACCATGATCCTGCACATTCCCAAGTAGAAAACAAATAGAAGAAGTATTAGGATAGAAAACCCCCTATATCCAAGAAACTACAGAGTAACTCAGGTCCTATATGAGAGTACAACAAATAAATACAATCAACCTCTCATTCCCAAGAACATACAGAGTAGCTTAGGTCCTTTGGGAGGTAACAAACATGGAAATTAAGCATGGGGGAACACAATCATGCACTCATTCTATGCTACAAGATAAAGGAAGGTTGTTCCCTATAATCCCTCAATAATTTGGTCATTGTCCTCCCAATCTTGATCATACAAGGAAGGAGGGTGAGACCGAAGTGGGACAATGGCAAGGGCAACACTGGACACCTCACCACTAGCAATCAAAAGGGAAGAGGTTGTAGAAACAACCACATCCACAAGCTTGGAGGAGGCAGGGGTTAACAACCATGTGAATATCATAGAAAGCACTGGGGTATCCTTGATAGAATCAAACAAGCACGCCCTTGTAGGGGAAGTAGGTGACTTAGTGTAAGGATATAAAATAAGAGCTGGATTGTCGGCCTCAATGAGAAGGGTAGTGACCAATTTAGGAGAAGGCAGGGCCTTCTCAACCATGTAAACAAAAAAAGGTATTGAAGAAGACAAAGAGATAGGTGAGGAGCATACCTGAGTTGATTTCTACAAACAAAAATCTAAAATGGGGCCTTGCTCAAACTTGCATTTAGGCTATGTAGGAGGCATAGGCCACTTGTCAACTATAGTAGGTTGAAGGACCTCAAGAAAGCTTCAATGAAGGAGTGGCTATGAAATAGGTTTCCTAGACAAAGATGCACTAGACACTGTAGCATAGGAGTTAGGAGTTATCAAAGCAATATATTAAAACATATTAATCATTATTAGCTCAATCACAAACACACATTGCAATGATCTAATCCTAAGAACACTCAATAGAGACATGAAATGAAAGCATTCAAAAATGAAGATTATGCAAACCAAAGATGTGATTCAAATGCTCCTTCATGCAGCTCCATTGTTCTTCTTTCTTCTTCAATGGATTTGTGGATCTCACCTACAAGTGCACACATACAATTGAAAGCAAGATGGATATTGGTTGTTGATCAAGAGTACTAGAAGCATAAATTCAATAGTTTGATTAGGGATTCGGGGTTTGATTGAAGAAAATCATCCAATTTATAGAGAAATTGGAGAAATGACAAGATTAGCATGATGCAATTCAAATGGAAATTGCAAATCAATATGACAAATTATGACAAATTATGCACTTTCCATGCACAATTTGATAGATTGATAATTGATGACAAATTATGACACATTCTATGTCAAAATTGATTGATTTGTCAATTATGACAATTTATGACAAATTGAAATGTCATTCCCATAGAATTAGGAGATGAAATAGGAGGGAAAAGAAATTAGAAATTAAGAAAATTATAAAATTGAAATTGATGACAATTAGGAATTAGAAATTGATGGAAAAATAGGAAATTAGGAACTAGAAGAAATTAGGTAAATTAATTAATAATTTGTCATTTATTAATTAATTTACAAGAGGAAGAATAATTAGCCAATTAAATAAAGATTTAATTGTAATGATAAGAGTTAGGATTAATAAATAATTTAGTAATCCTAGAGGGAGAAATGACAAATTAGGTTAAATGAATAAATCATAAAACCCTAGAAGACGAATTAGAAATGCAAAAAATGACAATTAGGTCTTGATTGAAGATAATTAATGTCATGATTTTGAATTGATAAATGAGCAATATGATAAATGATTTGATTGATAAATGCGCCAATTGATGAGGAACAATGACAAATTGATCCAAATTGACATAATTGAGACAGACAATGATCGATAGTGAATCGGTCGCAAAATGACAAGATTGACAAGAGGACGAGGATCGATGATAAATAAATTGCAAGACGACAAGATTGGAAATGACCACGATCGATGACAAATCGATTGCCAAATGATAAAATCAAACATGATAAAATAAAGACCAAGTGCAAATCATAGGAGAAATGTTAATGCGACGCAAAAACCTAAAATGAGGCAATGCGCAAATGTTAAAGTATGACCTCGCAAGCGTTTGACCATTTTTAGGTGTCTACATTTTGCCCCTCTTTGAGACAATGCGATTTTAAGCGTTGTTTCAAAGAACTTAAATGAAAATGCCCCAGACAATAATAATGACATATGCATGCCCCCTCGAGGAATTGGCCGAAAACATGCAAAAAAGAGGCCAATTGATCGATAAAAATGATAGGACCGAACGGACTGACAATCGAAGATTGGATGCATGAAGGACAAGCAATTTAAGGTGCACAAGACCGCGACCAACATAAGATGGAGAGGACGCACGTCCATCTATGCAATGACAAAGAGCTATAAATAAGACCAAGAGGGTGAAAATTGCTCATTTGCACTAGCTAAAGAGGAGGATTTGTTGCTCTGGACAAGGACACGTGCAGACAGATGGCGAACATTCCAATGGCAGATCACCTTGGAGAATGTGTACGCACATTCAGACGATCGAATGACGCAGGAGCCGGGGTATGGATCTCAAAAACCCATGTTTTGAATTTCATGAATTTGATGCATTTGCGGGACATTGCAGGGCCCACAGGGGATGCAAAAGATGACTTTTGCGCTTGTGTCATCTAGTTCTGCACTTGTGTAGGGAGTGTTGCACTTGTGTAGGAAGACACAAGCGCAGGTCACCTGACACAGGCGCAGGTTAGAAGACACAGGCGCAAGAGTGCATCAATGACTCAATTTTAACTGAAAACTACATGCAAATGACCTAAAAACGGGGGACAAGGGTGGGATAAGTCAATGCAGATGAAAAACACCCTGATTTGGACATGAAAATGAGGATATGCAACCCGTAGGAGCAAACCCTAAAACTGACAAAAAGATGCCTTGATTGTGATGCAGAGTCGACAGTATCCATTGATCACGCGGGAGAATCGACCTGACTGCTTCATGTTACGACATAGACTCAGAAGCACGGACAGAGATACATTAGCAGGACTTGAGACATGCTAGGGATGAGGAGGATAGAGGGAGAACCCAGTGACAGAGGCATGTGCTCCTTATGACAAATAGTGGACAGATGTAGCTTGATATTATGTAGTCAGCCTACAGGCCATACTTAGGACAGATAGTCCAATTTTGTACTCCGATATTATTTTGACATATGATATGATATGCATCGATATGATGGGATGCAATGTGTTATGACTGATGTTATTTTCCATGTATGGATAACTTATGCACTTGGTATGAACATATATGGATGTATTTTTATGTATTTATGAAATGAAATGGATAAAATGCTTGATGTAATATGTGATGGAATGCAAATGTACTAACCAATGAATGCAGGATGCAGCATATGGAGTGGAGATCAGAGCACTAGACCGAACTGACTATCCGGACTGATGAAAGAAATGTTAGTAAGAAATGAAATAGAGGACAGGTAAAGATGACGAAAAACTTGCTTTCAGTAATGCACTTTGTAGGTGAGAACCTTTATTTTTATGTAGCAAAATGGATGCGTAGCATCATGGCATTGAAGGCCAGAGCTAAAATGCAACCCGATTTGCGAAAGACAGACACAGCATAGACAAGCAACAATCACAATCAAAAAAAGAAAGAGACCATGAGCGATCCCGGTCACTCTAAATCACTTAGTGACATCATTGAGCAACATAGGACCATGATCAAAGCCAAAGATAAATCACAAAAGATAAGATGCACAAATTCAAGCAAATCAGACAAACATCTTGATTTGCATTGTCAAAAGTTGAAAGTGTTGATAAGACGATCATGCTGTCTGGTTTCAGGAAATGCGGTACCCCGTCTAAGACATGACATAGGCTGGTTTCGAGTATACCACACCCTGTATAAGACCCATGATGAGAGGAACAAGGACAAATGATTTGGATACTGATATTCGATTGAGATGACAATTTTGATCAGGTTGAATGTTTGGTTTTGATTGAAAAAGTTCATCTGTTAATGTGTGATTTCATTAAAGCACAGTGTGAAATGGATTGCGAGTGTCATTGGATGAATGCTCAGTGATTTGTCTATGCATAAAGGGAATACTTTATTGCAAAAATGCATGTTTTTGTGATTTTTATGAATTTTTTTGTTCATTTTTTCAGGACATTTATTTGATTTTTTTTTTGAATTTATTTCAAGATATTTTTCAATTTTTTATGAGATTTTTTCAGGACATTTTTCAATTTTTTATGAGATTTTTAAGGACATTTTTCAATTTTTATGGATTGTTCCAGGACATTTTTATGAATTTTTTCAAGACATTTTTCAATTTTTATGATTTTGTCAGGACATTTTGAAATTTTTTATGAATTTTTTCAGGACATTTTTCAATTTTTATGATTTTTTATGATTTTTGCCCCAGTGCCTAGCAAAGCAAGGAATATCACTGGTGAATAAACAGGCTTTCTGAAATGATGGTGGATAGAAGGAAGATAAAGGCCTTTTATTATGGAGACAATACAGATGCAATTTCCAAGGGCTATTGTGTGATGGGACAAGAGACTGGATATGACAATGTAAAGCAAGAACATGGCATGAGGGACATGTCAAGAGGTTTTTGAAACTAGGTTTAAATTTTGCGTCCTTATGTTAGATCAAGATCAAGGAATGAAAAAGAGTGTATGGATAGTGATAAGATATGGATAGGATAAGTAAGACCAAGAATGGATAAGGGACATGGACTGAAGGTTGGGATTGGCTAAGGGATAGTGGCAGAAAGTTGCAATAAAATAGGGAATATGGATGAAAGGTTGTAATAAGCAAATGGATAAAGACCAAAAGCTATGATGGACTAAAAGCTACAAACAAGATGCATGATGCTCATGACAATCCTCAGCCTTGTCAAGATCAAAGGTGGAAAGGGAAACTGGACATGAGGGATGATAGGATATGAAGGGTAATGATAGGGGTTCAATAGGATAATGAAGGGCAATAGGATATGAAGGAGGAAACCTGCCCCCAAGTGTGGTGTGCAAGAAGTTCATAAATTATGCATGATGCCTGTTTGCCAGGTTTTCATCACGGTACTTGCCCAAGGCGCCTGTTTGCCAGGTTTTCACTAGTGGACGAATTATTTTTCTTTATTTTTTTCTTTTTCTTTATTTTTTTCACTTTTTTTTTTTGGATTTTGACTTTTTCAATAGAAGATGGACACATGATAGGGGATGGAAGAAGGACTCAAACATCTTTTTGTTTGGATAGTAGCCTTGAAAAGAATGGACCATGACCTTTAAAAGCATGCTCAAAGACATTGGTAAGATAAGGACATGGAAAATAATATGAAACTAAGGCAAGTATTTATGCAAAGGATTGGACCAGAGGGATGGAAGGATGGAAAATATGCATTGGATAATGGATAGGGTACTGGAAGAATTAGGCTTTAGTGGATGGAAATGAAGGCAAGATCGACATTGGTACACACCTTGAGGGGTGATGGACTGATGGAGGAAAGATGTATTTTGGATATTGAAATTTTGACGAAGGAATAGCTTGGGATTTTGGGACATAAGGGCCCAAAATGGATGAAGGAGGTGATGGAGGAACAAATTTGAGAGGTTTGGATGGAGGAATAGCAATTTTGGATGCCAAGTTGGATGTTTCTTTTTGTGCATCAAGGAGCTTCTTAGGGATCCACATGGTTTTTGATTTTTCATGCTTTTGTGGTTCCTTGGAGTGCATTGCTTGCACAAGGGATTTAGGAACCCATATATATTTTGTCTTTTCTTTATTTTGCTCAGTGGGCCTTTGTGGCCTTTTTGATTTTTCTTTTTCTTTATAGATCATATTGTTCTTTGTTTTGACATGTCGATTATATTGGACATGTTGATCCTTGAATACATGTGGATTGCTAGACTTATGAATTTTATACTTGGCATCCAAATTGCTTGGAAGAGGGAATGAATGTTGGTGTGGATGGGAATGATATGGAGGCTTGTGGGATTGATGGAAAGTTCTCCAAGATGTGTGCCTTTGCTGATGTTGCATAGGAGATGGAGGGATATAGGGACCTAGAATGGATGGAAGCAATGATGGGGAAGGTGGACATTTGGATTTTGACTTTGAAGGGATACCAATGCCTTGAGTGTGAGCTTTGTAGCCATGACCATTAGTATATTCTTTGATATGAAGGGGTGCTTGCTTATGAAGGTCTACCCCTTTGCCTTTATCAATATTTTGACTAATAGGATACTCTTTTCTTTGGCAAGAAGACGTGAGTCCATTATGAGGTGGATATGGTATGAGAGAAATAATTAGTTCTTGAAGTGGATCAGATTGCACCAAAGTGGAAGAACCCATTATGCATGTCAAGGGTTCATGAACATCTTGCACTGACATGTTAGAATCATGAAGGGGATTAGGATCATGTAGTGGACATGGTTCAATGACAGATTCTTCAAGAGATGGAGTGGGAGAAATAATGGGATCATCAAAAGAAACACGATCTTGGAGTGTATATGGAGCATTAAGACAAGGAGATGGAGGAACAAAATGATCTTGTGGAGGATCTAAAGGAAGAATTTGATCTTGACAAGGAGGAAAATCATTGGAATCTTCTTTAAAGGTGCTTTTCTCTTGACATTCAATGGGATCGTCAGAAAGAATGGAAGGGATATCTTGATCTTGTTTAGGAAGTGGAATGTCAATGGGATTTGAAAGGGCATTGTGTTCATGAAATGGAAGGGGATCGTTTGGGATTGGATGAACTGGGATATCTTGATCTTGCTTGGGGAATGGAGTGTCAATAGGACTTTGGATAGGATGGACAAGAATAGAGGAATCATCGTGAGTGTCTGGCAACATGGGGTCCTGGTCAACAATTGGATGGGATGATAAGGTTTCAGGATTTTGATCTTGATTTTCTTTAGGACTCATTTCTTCGTGCTCTAAATTATCCTCTTGACATGGGGTTGGACTTTGGATATGCCTAGGAGATTCTGACAAGGGCTCAATGTTTTGGGATGAAGGAAATGCACTTTGAACATTTGTGATGGATTCTGGCAAGGAATCAATGCTTGAACATGAGGAAGAGGGACTTTGAATGGGGTCCTCTAAAACAGGTAATGGCAATAAAGTGCATGGTGGCATTGGGTCTTGTATTTTTGAAACATGAAAAGGATGTGCATCATGAATTGGATTATCTTGGTAATCAATTATGGATAGCTCTTGGATAATTGCATCCTTGGGTGTATTGTTTGATGAGGACAATATGGAAGGTTCTTGTGAAACTTCTAGAGGTGTAGGGATAGATGCCACTGGAGAGTCAATTTGCTTATGGAGGGGATGAAGCATTGCTAGACATAATTATATTATCTTTATCTTCCTTAAAGAACTCATTTGGTAGTTTGCTTAAGATCCTTGCAATAAAGCCACCCTTCTTTCGAGGTTTTGACATAGTTGTATTTGAGATTTGAACTTGTTTGGCAAGGAGTTGGTTCTGATCTGATGTCATGTTTTGATATTGGACTTGGTTCAATTGTTCTGACATGTTTGAAACTTGGGTTGGTGTGTGCTGCAACCTTTGTTTTTGAATGTTTGATCGGTGTTGTTGACATTGATATTCCACCATTGGTTGAACTATTTGTGGACATTGTATAGTTGGTTGGACATATTGTTGAAATTGGACCATTGGTTGTGTTGGTTGAATATGTTGGACCATTGGTTGTGATGGTTGAAAATCTGATTGATAGTAAACACCTTGTTCTTGTTGTGGAGGCACATAATGTTGAAATTGATGTTGTCTCCTTTCTTGAAATTGTTTCATCATCTCTATTTGTGAGAGGAGAGCTGGTATGTCTGATTGTTCAAGAAGAGATCTTACATCAATTGGCTCAATTTTTGGATTTCGACCTGGAATTTTTTGAAACATTTTGGACATTTGTGATCTATTCTTCACAATGTTTTTCACTCTTTGTTCCAAAATCTCATTTTCTTGAGCTAGTTTCGCCTCTAGTTTGCGTATTTGGAGACTTGTTTCATCATAAAAAGTTTGATCGATATTGCCTTGTTGTTGGGTTGGATAGAAGTGTGATTGCATTGTCAGTTGATATGTCAAACCTTGTTGCATCATTGGTGCTTGGAACCTTGTTTCAATAGACATGTCACTATGCAAATGCAATATTTTTGGAATTTTTTTTTATTTTAAAAGGATGATGTATGATATGCAACTAAATGCAAACTAAATAGGTGAAGATGCAAATCTATGGCAAGAATGCAATCTATGTTTTTGCTGTTTTTTAAAGATTTGGACAAACTTTTGAATGCAAATCTAAAAGAGACCCTTAGGAAATTGAAATGATGTCTAGACCTCAAAGGAAAAAAGGACTTAATTGACAAAGGACAAGATGACAATGTCTCCCCTATATGCTTGGATACTAAGCTAGGTTTGATGAAATGATATTGATGAAAAAAGGACAAAAGATTTGATAAGGTCTAGACTTCTTAACAATGACTTAGGGTCTATCAAAGATTTGGATTACTCAAGTATGACAAAACCTAGTTTTGACACTATATGCAAAAGGACAATTGCTATGAAAATGACCCTAATATGATATGATAATGACTCAAGCTTAATGAAGAGACTTAGGGTATGCAAATATAAATGCACGACAATGATATGACTCTAATGCAAGAGGACACATGCAAAATGGATGACTCTTATTGATATGCAAAAGAAGTATGACTTAGGTGAAACCTAACCTTGATACTTGACAATGACTTTGCAAAATGCAACCTAGGATGAACCTAAATGTAAGTGACATAAATGTTAAGACAAGATTTTGAACAATGTTTGATAACCATGTTGGAAGATGTGTTTTGAACCTTGTTGAACTTTTGTTGGATGAATGTTTTCTGTGTTTAAGCTAATGTTAGATCAATTTGTTTTTCTTTTGAAATGGGATAACATTCAACTTTTGACAATCAAAGAATACAAGATGTTACAACTTAGACTCAAGACAATCATGCTCATTTCCACATTCCTTAGGGTAGGCAAAGACATTAGGTACTTGAGAGGTAGACTCATTATGGGATTCAAGGAGAATACATAGATGCTTGACCCCACGGGCTCCCCTCCATGGCACTCACTTCTTAGGGCAGCCAAGCATCAGTCCCCATGGAAATCTCCCCATGGCGAACTTAGTATCTCTTCCAAGTATCCAAACTTGTCCTTCTCAAGCAACTAGAAAGGTTTTTGGCCTCTAAAAACAAGGTATGTAGTAAGGATTTCTATTAAGCATTACTCCTTGATGTCACGCAAGCGTGATTGAGACATTAAGCCCATCAAGATACCAAACAAATGTAGTCACACAAGCATGATTTAGACCAAAAGGCCCTACTTAGATGTTGATATGAGAAAGAGTTTCAAGGGGCATCACTTCCCAAGTAACTGCAATTCCCACGTAACACTTCCTTCAAAGCTTTCCCTCATCGGGTATTTTTTTGTAGTGAGTTAGAATGCCAAGGAATTCTAGCTGTACTCACTTTGGGTCGTTCGCTTCTCATGATTATCACTTGCTTGCAAAAGCAAAGTGGTCGGGAAGGCAGGCCCTCTAAATGTGACACACAATCAACAACACAAGCATGGTATTGAAGATCTGGATTTCTGATCACCCTATAAAGGATGAGAGCATACTCTCCTACTCCAATGTCACACTTAACAATCAAAGCAAACAAACGTTCATTCCCACCTAATTATAAATCACTAAGTGCCTAATTAAAAATCTCAAACACACAGTTTGGTTGTTTCTCCAAGGCAACCTGCAAAACCCAAGTTAGGAGTTTGATTTGTTGTCTTTGACCATCCATTCTGCATAACACATGTTAGTAGTTTGATTTGTAGTCTTTGCCATGCGTATGCCAAGATTCTACACAAATAATTAGTACCAAAATCCAAAGCATAGAAAATAGAATGCAAAAACATCAAAAATTTCAAGTAAAAACTGCATTTTTCACCTCTGTTCTGGACTTTACACAAGTGCAGAACTCATGACACAGGTGCAAGATGTTTGACACAAGCACAAGATGTCACCTACACAAGTGCAAGATGCATGACACAGGCGCAAGATGCATGACACAAGCGTAGAAGTGTCCAGAATACTTTGCACAGCCCTGTTTTTGGGTTTTTGACCTACAAAATCAACTTGAAAGCACTCCAAAACACAGTAAAGGGGTTAGAAGGTTAGTATTCACGTTGGGTTCACCAATTTATGTAGCATAGGAATCAAGAGTCATCAAAGCAATATATCAAAACATATTAATCATTATTAGCTCAATCACAAACACACATTGCAATGATCTAATCCTAAGCACACTCAATAGAGACATGAAATGAAAGCATTCAAAAACGAAGATTATGCAAACCAAAGATGTGATTCAAATGCTCCTTCATGCGGCTCCATTGTTCTTCTTTCCTCTTCAATGGATTTGTGGATCTCACCTACAAGTGCACACATACAATTGAAAGCAAGATGGATATTGGTTGTTGATCAAGAGTACTAGAAGCATAAATTCGGTAGTTTGATTAGGGATTTGGGGTTTGATTGAAGAAAATCATCCAATTTATAGAGAAATTGGAGAAATGACAAGATTAGCATGATGCAATTCAAATGGAAATTGCAAATCAATATGACAAATTATGACAAATTATGCACTTTCCATGCACAATTTGATAGATTGATAATTGATGACAAATTATGACACATTCTATGTCAAAATTGATTGATTGTCAATTATGACAATTTATGACAAATTGAAATGTCATTCCCATAGAATTAGGAGATGAAATAGGAGGGAAAAGAAATTAGAAATTAAGAAAATTATAAAATTGAAATTGATGACAATTAGGAATTAGAAATTGATGGAAAAATAGGAAATTAGGAACTAGAAGAAATTAGGTAAATTAATTAATAATTTGTCATTTATTAATTAATTTACAAGAGGAAGAATAATTAGCCAATTAAATAAAGATTTAATTGTAATGATAAGACTTAGGATTAATAAATAATTTAGTAATCCTAGAGGGAGAAATGACAAATTAGGTTAAATGAATAAATCATAAAACCCTAGAAGACGAATTAGAAATGCAAAAAATGACAATTAGGTCTTGATTGAAGATAATTAATGTCATGATTTTGAATTGATAAATGACCAATATGATAAATGATTTGATTGATAAACGCGCCAATTGACGAGGAACAATGACAAATTGATCCAAATTGACATAATTGAGACAGACAATGATCGATAGCGAATCGGTCGCAAAATGACAAGATTGACAAGAGGACGAGGATCGATGATAAATAAATTGCAAGACAACAAGATTGGAAATGACCACGATCGATGACAAATCGATTGCCAAATGATAAAATCAAACATGACAACGATCGATGACAAATCGATCGTAAAACTACAAGATTGATAAACCGATCGCCAGATGATAAGATTGAAAAGAGGACAAAACCCTAATTACGATTGACGATGTCCAAAATGATAAGATTGATGATAAGATTGATAAGAGAGAAATGATTGATGACAAATCGATTGCAAGATTGACAGGAGGACAAAACCCTAATTAGGATTGACAATGTCCAAAATGATGACAAATTAGCATGCACATTGATGCAACAAGATAAGTTCGATCAAAATCATGACTGGATAGTGTTGTCGACAAGACCAAATTTTGAGAATGAGATGATTGAAGAATGTAGAAGAATGACTCGATGTTCGTAAATGATAAAGACCAAGTGCAAATCATAGGAGAAATGTTAATGCGACGCAAAAACCTAAAATGAGGCAATGCGCAAATGTTAAAGTATGACCTCGCAAGCGTTTGACCATTTTTAGGTGTCTACATTTTGCCCCTCTTTGAGACAATGCGATTTTAAGCATTATTTCAAAGAACTTAAATGAAAATTCCCCAGACAATAATAATGACATATGCATGCCCCCTCGAGGAATTGGCCGAAAACATGCGAAAAAGAGGCCAATTGATCGATAAAAATGATAGGACCGAACAGACTGACAATCGGAGATTGGATGCATGAAGGACAAGCAATTTAAGGTGCACAAGACTACGACCAACATAAGATGGAGAGGATGCACGTCCATCTATGCAATGACAAAGAGCTATAAATGAGACCAAGAGGGTGAAAATTGCTCATTTGCACTAGCTAAAGAGGAGGATTTGTTGCTCTGGACAAGGACACGTGCAGACAGATGGCGAACATTCCAATGGCGGATCACCTTGGAGAATGTGTATGCACATTCAGATGACCGGATGACGCAGGAGTTACGGTATGGATCTCAAAAACCCATGTTTTGAATTTCATGAATTTGACGCGTTTGCGGGACATTGCGGGGCCCACAAGGGATGGAAAAGATGACTTTTGCGCTTGTGTCATCTAGTTCTGCACTTGTGTAGGGAGTGCTGCGGTTGTGTAGGAAGACACAAGCGCAGGTCACCTGACACAGGCGCAGGTTAGAAGACACAGGCGCAAGAGTGCATGAATGACTCAATTTTAACTCAAAACTGCATGCAAATGACCTAAAAAGGGGGGACAAGGGTGGGTTAAGTCAATGCAGATGAAAAACACCCTGATTTGGACATGAAAATGAGGATGTTCATCGATAAGCCCTGAAAGAACTAGGACAAACATCAAAGATGATGTAGAAATTGGAATGTCTAATGAGATAGGATCTGATGCAATAGGAATGAGTATTGAAGGTGCACCACCAAGCTATAAAGCAACATCAAGTTCTCTAGCCATGACCCATAAATAGCGCTTATTCTCATGTACGCACTAATTATAATGAAGACAATTAGTAGCCAAATTGGAGGAGGAATCAAGAGCATCATGCTCCATAGGAGAGGTCTCTGAAAGCTTGCAGGGACAAGAGATGGCCTAATCGATGAGACAAGGAGTGCATTCAAGATAAGTACTACATTCATAGTAATGGGTGCCCTACCTCACTTCTCTTGAGAGTAGTTGGAAGAATAGAGGGTGCCAACATGATATATTGTGGAGTTTGATGAGTCTCCAAGTAGGATATTGTTGTTATATGGAGCCTAGTCAGACTCAGAGGTTAAATTTTCCCTACTTCTATCGGTATAGTTTCCCCCATATTTTTCAACAGGGGTTTGGGGGCAGCACCCCCAAGATGGGGTCAAGGGGAAGTTCCCATCGTGGGGTCTAAGAGTAGTGCCCCTGGCACGCTCCCATGAGGCCAAAAAGACTTATTATTTTATAAAGGTGCTGAGTGTTATTTTTCTATTGGTTGATATGTTGTAACCCTTATTTTGTAACCGACGTAAGTCTTGATAAAAAGGCTAAGGGTTAGGGTTTTTGGTAGAGAATTTTGTAACATTTTGTAGCAATATTGAGTTGCAAAAGATTGCTAGTTGTAATCCATTCAATTTACTGGATAATAATATTGGACTCTCTATTTGGTGGACGTAGCCTAAGTTTGAGTGAACCACATTAAGTTTGTCTCCTCTCCATTATTATTTCTATGTTTTTCATTCCTTTGTTTAATAATTATTTTTATAAGATTGAAATTTTTTGCATGCAATTTCTATAGTTTCCCCCATATTTTTCAACAGGGGTTTGGGGGCAGCACCCCCAAGATGGGGTCAAGGGGAAGTTCCCATCGTGGGGTCTAAGAGTAGTGCCCCTGGCACGCTCCCATGAGGCCAAAAAGACTTATTATTTTATAAAGGTGCTGAGTGTTATTTTTCTATTGGTTGATATGTTGTAACCCTTATTTTGTAACCGACGTAAGTCTTGATAAAAAGGCTAAGGGTTAGGGTTTTTGGTAGAGAATTTTGTAACATTTTGTAGCAATATTGAGTTGCAAAAGATTGCTAGTTGTAATCCATTCAATTTACTGGATAATAATATTGGACTCTCTATTTGGTGGACGTAGCCTAAGTTTGAGTGAACCACATTAAGTTTGTCTCCTCTCCATTATTATTTCTATGTTTTTCATTCCTTTGTTTAATAATTATTTTTATAAGATTGAAATTTTTTGCATGCAATTTCTAACACAAAATGGGCTATGAAGAAGGAGAAAGTAGTAACAAACAAACACAAGAGGAATGACTCCTCTTCTCATATTGAGAAGGCCAAGGGATATCAGTGATGATCGAGAGCTCGAAGGGACAATGGGTCGAAGACATTGACAATGTGGGTGTCTTTCCCCTGTCTACACTAGGTGCAATCGCATGAATAGAAGACACCATCAAAGGTTGTGTAGTCCTAGGAGGATGAGGAGGTCTATTCAGAGGAATAGCCTTAGCCTTAGCCCCCAATGATGAAGGGGCATAAGGTACTACCCACTCCAACATAGGTATAGATGGAGAAGAGGTTGATGCAGGAAGACGCAATGAATATCTAGGTTGAACCAATTTAGGGGATGACTCCCCCATCTTGTACTAATAATATGCTTGGTACATCAAGTAACCATGGGGAAGTGTGGGTCCCACTGAACTAGACCAAAAATTATCCAATGAAAAATCTCCACGGGCTACCAAGTGTCAATATCTAGTATCCTGGATGAAATGCATTGAAACCTCATGAGGAAACTTTAGGTGCTTATAAATCCTCAAGGGGATTGCATCCATAACAATAAATAAGGAAATACCATGTTTAACTTGAAAAAGGTCTAATTCAAGAATGATTACAAATTTAGATGACACAACCTTGGGTCCAACCAGGATTATCAAGGTGATATTGCCCAAATGAGAAAGAGACAACCCATTATGTGTTCTTAAATTTACACGAAACTCATTATATCTCAGCCTATGCCATCCATTGACAAACAAGGTTTCCTCTATGATGACATTGACTCTACACAGAGGATCAACCATCACAATTGCAACATTTTTACCATTGAGCTTTGCAAGGATGTATAGAGGAGAAAACTCTTGATAATATGGGGCATCCAAAAGGGTGAATGATATATCAAATACTTGCACCTTTTGACATGCAGGCAAGATCAGATTGATAGTAACCATATTAACATAAGGAACATCATCCATCTCAAAATTTGATTCAAAGATAAAACTAGACGAAAGCGGAGGGAATGGATTTGTTTATATGTGCAACTCACTATTTGTTTTATCAATAGACTTATTATATTTGTGTTTTTTATCACTGAAATTTATAATTCCACTATCAATGTGGTCTTGGACTATGTGTTTAAGACGATAGCATCTCTTAGTGTCATGGCCAAGTACATGATAATATTGGAAAAAAATTGTCCACCATCATACCAATGAGGGTATGGCATGTTATTAAGAAAAGGTCTAATATTTGGAAGGGTTTTGATGTTGTCCTTCAATAACCTTTGCATTATTCTCAAATAGGAGTCATTAAATTTGGTGAAGAACCTATTGCATTGTGGTTCATGTGTAGTAGATATCAAAGAAGTAGCTACAACATTACCCACAACTTTGTTCTTTTGAGATCCTTTTGAGGATGTGTCTGTGAAAGTACTAGTATGAGGGTTCAAAGAGGACTCCCCAAACTGAGTCAGCATATGCTGATAGTTAATGAGCGTAGAATACAGATTGGAAAAGTTTTGATATCGATTGAGAGATAACTTCTCCCTTGATACCAGCTATATATTTTTTATGAACATCCTTTGCAAAACACTATCTAGCATGGAAAATGGGATCCTTGTAGAGAAAGATTGGTATCGCAAGATAGAGTCGGTAACCTTGTCATTTGGCCTTTTCTTCTAGTGAACAAGGTCAGGGATGGTGACCCTTTTTCCAATATTAGCTTCGAACTACCTACGGAAGAGATCCATAAGTTAATCAGATTTCTAGATAAAGTAATCAATTAATGAACTATACCATTCTAATGCAGTCCCCTTAATAGAGCATGAGAATAGTTTAAGCAAGACAAAATATAGACTCTGGTAGTCACTACACATGGTCATGAATGTATTGGTATGCACATTAGGATCTCCATCACCATTAAATCAATCAAACTTCAGTGACTCAGTCCCTTTGGGAAGAATGGTATTAAGGATGGTGATGTCAAGCGGGCTATTATGATAATAGGCAGGCATTGAGCATGAGCTAAAAGTGGTTGTAAGGTTCATGAGATTCAATTGCAAGTGTCCCATGTTCTATAATATGGTGTTCAAGATAGGATTAGTAGGTGGCGGAGGAGGAGGAGGAGAACCATGTGAACCACCACCTCCACTAGAACTGACATGAGGACCGGTACTGCCACGAAAGATAGCACCAATAACTAGACCAACACTGATAGAAGGAGTGTGTCCTGTGATGGAAGTGGTAGTGGAACTACCAGCCATACAAATATAAACTAGGGGAATGGTAAAAGAATTGATAGTGGGGATGGTCAGTCTAGGATCATCCATGTGTATCGTCAAACTAGGTATGTCAACACTAAGCTGATAACTACAAGTGTCATATTGGCTATC
Organism: Cryptomeria japonica; assembly: GCF_030272615.1. Lineage (NCBI taxonomy): Eukaryota > Viridiplantae > Streptophyta > Pinopsida > Cupressales > Cupressaceae > Cryptomeria > Cryptomeria japonica. The sequence goes on along the minus strand of NC_081407.1, from coordinate 753,435,007 downwards.
TTGGGGGGAGGTACTAGCCAAAGGCACGTGATTATTGACAATCATAGATAATACCCAGAAGAGCTCTAGGCTTGTTATATCTGAGATCAACATGTCTCTCAGAGTTCTTATATCATTACTAGCCTAGGGGAGGACATTCTCTTGATTCAAGAAACCCTCAAAGTCTCTCAAATTCTAATCTAACATCTTAATCTATTCAAAATCAATGGTAACAACAAAATGATGATCAACAGTAAAAGGGGAAGATGGAGGAGAATTCCTCGAAGTATTATTTTGAGAATTAGATTATGAATCACATGGACAAGGTCCTTATGTCAAAATGGTCAAAATAGGGTGAGAAGCCGTAAAATCATTAGGATCAGGAAGCAAATCGTTACACATCTGACCTAGCCTAGGAGAACTGTAATGATTCATAGGAACAATCTTCCTAATAGTCCTTCTTATAACAACTCCTTTGGTAGTCTTAGTCATAAAGCTCATGGACAAGTTCCACAACACTTTAACCACACTACGAGGGTTTCAGAAGTCCCTAATGTTTACAGGTGAAGGAGGTTGAATCAAAATATGCTTAAAGATAGAATGTATTTATGTTTGTCTCTTTTTTTTGCTTGTACTTTTCTTTAAATTTTAAATGAAACTATGAAATAAAGATTAAAAACAAAAATATAATGTCACTGGTTTACATCTGGTTCACTAAAATGTAGAGAATGGGATTTTTCACCCTCAAGGTGATAAAACTCAAGGGACAAACCTACCTTCGCTCTACCTCACTTTTATTGCCTCTAAAGGTGAGCCAGGGAATGAAAATGCAAAACTAAGCTAACAAGCTATAAATGAGACTCTCGAACAACTTTTTTAAGCCTCTATCTTTGGGAGGAGTGCATAGAATTGGGACACTAGCATGGTGCACTATCATCCTATATGGACAGAGTACATAAGCCATACGAAAGTGACAAATGCAGTTAAACTACTAAGAAAATGATATGATGATTAAAAAAAGAAAATAATGCAAAATGTAAAACAATAGAATCAAATAGGGGAAAGTATTAGACACAATGCACCACTGAGAGGGGGAGGGGGTGAATCAGTGATTCTCTAATCTTTTTCCCTTTAGCAATCCTATGATAGCATACCGGTTGATAGATCTAACTTAATGTAGAATTACTGGTTAGTTGGGAGACTAACACAAATGCAATCATATAAGGGACATCTCATAACACTAGCATATACGAGGAAAACCCAAGATGGGAAAAACCTTGGTGAGCAATGTTGTTGGAGTCTACTGCTCCAATCTAGCCTCACAATAAAAAAAATCGTTACAGAGTTTAGGGCACCAACCCAGGGAGCACTAACCCCTGATTTTAGGTCACAAACCCAAGGAGAACCAACCCCTAACTTTATGGGCTACAACCCAAAGGAGCTACAACCCCTGCACTGAGATATAACTCAGTAAACACTAAGATAACTTTCATAAAAGTATTTATCTTGTTATAAGTGAATCTTGCAACCTTGTCATATATCTTACTGTATCGGTGAGATACTTTCTCTCTTACACCGACTCACTTCTCTTGCTGCTCTTCACCTGTTGCTTCTCTGTCTACCTTCTCTGCAGCCTCCTTCAATTTTGCTCAACCGGTATGAATACTACTAGTTCTTCTCTCCAACTGGTTGATTGCTTCAACCAAGTTATCCCTCTATCTCACTCACTTCTCTTAGATGCTTGTTGAGCACTTGGTCAATTTGCTCTTTCTTACAGAAGTATCCCACTTCACATTAGCACAATGATCTTCTCTCAAGAAGCAACGAACAATCTCTTAGGCCTTCATACTTATAGGCTCGTTTTCCCACTAAAGCCCAATTCAAAATTTGGATGGTTAGGATTTCCTCACCATCTATGAGGAAAACCGAATCCAATCAGATCCTACATGATTTGATCACCTTGATGTCCATCTATTCATCTTCGCCATTTTTGCACCTTCTAAAACACATTTTCTAGATATGGGAAACATGATCCTTTATGCCAACCTACATTTGTCAAACTACTATTAATACCTCTATTGTTTCCTTCTCGAGGTATTCTTTCAATCCAATTTTCTTGCTTCGATCCAGATGCCAACAACTCCCTGATTCTGCTTTGTCGTTTGTTCTTCCTCGAGCCACGCACATCAGATTTCATCCACAAATCATAGGATCCACAATTAATGCACACCTGTCGAGATACCTAACGCAACACTGCACATCTCCAAACTTTTTGAGCTTGCCACTTTGACACCATGTGGCATTCACATCAACCAACTACTGACTCAACTCTTCAAGTCGGTCCAAATAGGATCACCGACCAAACACCCTACCGGTTCCTTTTCTCTACCGGTTTACTAACCCTGTCGGTATCTCTCATTATACCATTTAATTCTTCATATCTGGACTATGCTTTAGCTATTGGTGAAACATCTAAACTGGTCTCTAGACATGTATATCCAAAGTGTGCTCATTCTACAAAGTGAGAGTCTTCTAGATCTGCACCTCGTCCATATTATCGGTGGACTTACATACTAGTTACCACTCTTGTTGACACTATGTCATCAACCTTTACAAGATTCCATCTTCAATTAGGCCACTTACCTCTTTCTAGTTCTACTGGGCCTCACCATTTTCTTGATCAGTTCAGACCATATTTCAACTGGTTTGTCTTAATGACAAACACATCACTCTTCTTCTGTACTAGCATCTCATCATGCTTTCTCTGTCGGTCCAGTGCATAACCTGATCTCATGCACATAAGGCATTCCCTCTGATCACTAGAAGATCTGATGGGAGCACACTCACTGTTGGTCATGCTTCACATGATGATTGCATCTTCAACCGGTGGGAGTCCTGGTGTTCTACAACCTTACAACATACTAGTTCATTCTTCTCTTCTAGTGTTGATGTGATCCAGATAACATTCTACCTCTTCATCACAAACAAACACTCAAACACCTTGTCCATTTGACATACTCTCCTAACCTTACCGGTGTTCTACAACACAAGGTGATATCCAAGGTATCACATCCTATACTTCTCCATAGCAGGTGTTGCACATATATCTCTTCTATTGATGGTCATCCCATACCGGTTGACATCAATGACAACACAATGCTAATAGAAAGGATTGAGGAGCCTCCTGCAAGATAATTGTCTTCCCATGACTATAAACCTGTACACAAATGAAAAATTAAACAGTTGAGGGTTGTGTTTAGAGGTCTGCCTCAGTTAAACCCCCATTTTGGTATTATCACCTCCATGAACAACCCTGATAATAGTGATAATGGAAAGATAAAAGGATGAAAAGAGAGAATAAGATAACAAAAGATTAACAATGAGAAGATGATAGATGCAATGAGAGATAAATGAAAGTAGAAAAGCACTCCCCTTCCACACTCAAGAAGTTGATACTTGAAGGATTGAAGCTAAGCAACCGAGAAGCTCTTAAAGTTGCAACAACGGTGGATGAATAATTGTTGGAGAAACCTATTAAAGATGTAGGAGGATACACCCATAGCTTGGAAACTTGCTAAATGATCAAGAAGTCCTTAGGAAGTGTTAAAATGTAAGTGATATAGGCACTAGAAGAAATATTGATGTCGGTGGCCATGGGTAGAGGTGCTATAGAGTCTTCTGAGCTTAGGTGTAACACTCAAATGACCACCTACATGCTAACAATTTCATGAGACGCTAGCAAAATGTCCAGATGTCTTTGCAATGCACTAGAGTGCAAAGGTTGACTCGTCAATGTGCTCGATCAAAGACAAATTCCAAGTTGACAAGGCAATCAATGTCGACAAAAGAACAAACAAGTGATAAATGTTCCCAATCGGGTTGTAGTGAAGATATGTATGTGATGTGGAATTGCACAAGGTGCAATTTACGAAATTACAATATCATATGTTCTTAAGTGGTCAATTCTAGGTGTCTATAGACTTGATCTTGTCAAATTAAGGGTCCAAAACAAAATAAGAAAACCATGATTCCATCTTGTGAAATTTTGTGACCTTTTGATATGCCTATGATGATATCTGGACAAAAATTTGATATTTGATACTTGCAAATAGTATTCATGATATTATTTGATATGAGAAAAAATGTAGTGGTTCTAAGGAGCACCATTAAGGTTTCTAATTGAGAGTATTGAGACGTGTTGATGATCTTCACGCACCATGAGAAGTGAAAGAGATAGTTACAAAACCAAAAATTAATATATATAGAAGTACAATTATAAATCGAATCCATATTTGAATATTATGTAAAATGAGCTTAAATATAAATCCAAAATACATAATTGAAACCCTTTACCACTTTTAACAACGTAATCTAAAATAAAATAAAATATAATACATAAAAAAAAACAACCAAAATATATACTTTCTATAAAAAAAAATTAACTAATACATTATGGTAATCCAATTTTCAAAATATACCATAAAATAAATAAATTAATATTTTATTTTTTTATTTTATGAAAAACTAAACAATTAGAAGCATACTTTAATCATTTAAATATCTAATCTAAACCTACAATTATTAACTATAATTTGCAATAGTTTTAAACTCCAAGTAGGTCTTTTCTACTGAGTAGATTCTCGGATTAATCTATCTCTGTCATTCAAATTAGAATACAATCACTTTTCTAGTTTGTAATCAAAACGTCCTCTATTTCTTTGCTGCCAAGTTCGATCAGATGTGATGAATGGCCAGCATTGAGGATATGTTTACATGAATGTCTTCACGTCTTCCACTGCCCCCACATAGAATTTCTTTGTTGTATAATTTCTTTGTTGTATAGACTTGAAACTTGTTATGTATGGACTTCCCTAAAAGTTTGTAAGGAATTGACCCATATAGTTCTAACACACATAATGATTTTTATATTTTCAAAGCATCACTAGATTTAAATACAATTTTAAATAAGGAAAAATATACTTATATTATCCTCCACCTTCTTATTTTAAATTATTGGGGGTGTCCTTCAAATCAAATTAAGATCAGGTTTTTTTTTGTTGTTCTTGACGTTCTTCTTTCCCAATTTAATTTATTTTAAATTGTTTGTATAAGTGCAATAATGAATACTAAAATCAGATTTCAAATCTCCATCCATTCATATCATTGTCTTAACATCTAGTATGTCTTAACATCTAGTATTGCGTAAATAAACAGACTAAAATCTAAAATTTTCAATCATGATCGAAAATGAATTTTCTATTTTCTAATTTACCGTAACTATAAGCCTGTTTAAAAATTCAAGAGATTTTTTTGAAAGATCAGTAAAATCAATTCTTGTATTAATACATTATTAATTCAGTTCAAATCAAGGAACCATCACTTTTCTAAAAATACTCTTTCCCAATCTAACTGCTTGCATATAGATTCAAAACAAATTATATGATACAACTGGACCGATTCCAATTCCCCATCTATCCATCTTATCATACTTCCCAATTATATTTTTTATAAAAGATCAGTAAAATCAATTCTCATATTAATATATTATTGGTACAGTTCAAATCAAAGAACCATCACTTTTCTAACAATAGTCTTTACCAATCTAATTTATTTAACTGCTTGCATATAAATCCAAAACAAATTATGTGATACAACTGGAAAGATTCCAATTCCCTGTCTACCCATCTTATCATGCTTCCCTCATTCTTGAGGTTTTTCCTTTGCTGTCAATATTGATGAGTTGTTATTAAATTCTTACTTTGTTGTACAGACTTGAAACTTGTTAGGTATCTGCATTCTTTCCCCTACCCCACTGCAAATGACATCGTAGATGAAGGAAGGTGAAGCATTCGCTATGTACATAACTTTATTTCCAATCCTTAAGTACTGATGTTCACAGCCAAACAAAAGTTATTTGGAATTTACGCACACAGACATAACGTTTGTTTTCACGTTTCTTTCAACACAGAAAAATTCTGCACACCTAAATATTCCTGCAATTTCTAACCACGTGTGATTAGATTTTTTTCACTCTAATTGAATTATATGTGAATGATTATCGTATTGTAGATACTACTCTTGTCCTTAGTATCATATCATTTTTTTGATATTTTTTAATTAGACAAATCAATATCTTTAAAGAGTCAAGTGGTAAATGGTGAAAAATGGAAGGAAATATTTAACTATTCTTTGGAAAAATAGATGAAAAGTGTAGATGTGGCCTTACATGAGGCGTGAGGCCGGTTTCTATAATAGCTATGCTTTACATGAATCATACACCATTCAATAATTATCAATAGTAGGGTAGTGTTGTGTTTTTCCTCTTGATCATTATTTTGTTGATAGATATGTTTTTGGTGCTTAAATTAAAGTGTTTTTAATTGTATGCTTTCTGATGGTTTAAGGAAATCCATCTATTGTTGGGTGTGGATTAATGTTCAGATTTTCATGTTTTTAAATACCATTAGTTAGTAATAGTGATCCATTTTTATTAAGTTGGCTCATTGTAGAAAGGAAATGAATAAAAATTACAAGAAAATTGAGATAAAATGTTTCAATTTAAGAGGTCAAATCTTACCTGTTTGAGATCAATCCCATGCCACAAGACTAACCCAAGATATCAAAATGCTAATGTTGATGTATATAATGAATGCATAGATATAAGGGTTAATAATAAGCTTACTAATTTAGTGAAGTATTGGAAAATTAGCGTACATATGGGATATAATGATAAATGTATGATGACGAGTATAAATATATAAGAATCATAGTTAAGAGAAAAATACCAACTACACAAAAGCTAATACCATTTGTAGACATGTAATTGTATTTAGGAATTCTCTTACAATCAAAATAAACCTAAATGACAATTATCTGAGTAGGCTACCTCCATCACTATATTTTGTTCCATAATTAAGATATATTTGAATCCTAAAATGATTATGCATTTCAAAGTAAATGACCCATTTATAACATTCATGAAAGTAAATACTCCAACATAAAAAGGCTATTGAGTCCATATAATGTAATGTGCCTTGTTAAATACCTTTGATTGTGCATCACATGCGTGCTCACTCCATGGAAACTTATAAACTAAAGAAATAATATCCAATGAGTATCTTCTATCTTACAGACAAAGTAAGTAGATACTATAAATTTGTTTAACTATCTAAGAAATAAAGATACAGGAAATGGAAAGGAGTTGGATTATGAAACTTTTCTTCTTCAGAGAATTATATGTCATGCTACAATATGACATACTAGATTTTATCATTTAATTTGTGTAATGCAATTTTTATAGTTTTTGTTTTTTATTTTTGCTTTCATTAGAACTCATCTTAATACACTTTTTATATATCTTAGTGTTTTTGTGTCTTGGCATAAATTTTTACATAGATTCTATTCTTATGACCCAACATAGATTTCATTCTTATGACCCATCAAATCTCACTAGTCACATATTTACTAATCATGGCCCTCTTTGTGTCATCATTTTTTGTCAAAGAGTTTCATTTCGTTAAAGTCCTTTATAAATTTAGTAATTAAGGTTGTTTTTGATTTTGTATCTACATCAAATATTGAAACATCAATGCCATCTTAAAATTCATAGAATGATTATATGAGTTGTGAAAATTAAGGATCAAATGCTTTTTCTCGAAGTCAAATTTTAAAATTTTATATACAATTATATAAGTTATGTAAATTGCATATCAATATCTACCTTATGAAAAAACATAATGTAATATTCTCTAATTAAATTTTAATAGTTTTTTTTAATTAGTCAAAGTCCTCTAATTTCTATAAAAACTATAAAATACAAAAGTGAGACTCACTAACACTTAAGTAATTCTTGGTAATTGTACAATGACCAAAACTTTATAATCACTTTCTAAATAATATATTTATTAAATTTAAGAACACAATTAATTGTTAAATGTTTATTGAATAATTTCTCAAGGTATAAAGAAACTTCATGGGTATTGAAAAAATGGAATTATTGAGTCATATATAAAATACATATTAGATCTATACCATTGATTCCATCCCAAAGAATAAATTTGTTACAATTGTGCTAAAAATTAAATCTACAAATATACATTTTATTGGCAAGAGACACTAACAGGTATTCTGGTGTTATCATTGATGTAAACTCATGTCAATTATTCCATTCACAGTGTGTTAATTGATCGTACTAGAAGTTAGAGTGAAGATTTGGTTAAGTCCAGCAAGTTAGAATAGAGCATCTGACAAAGTGTAGTATTTTGGTTAGAAATTCAAGTATGTTGAATATTTTGTGTTGCGGAGCTAAAGTAAGAAAGTTGGATTTCTAGAGTACCTTATTCCAAAATATTAGCCTCTAGTGATGATTGTCATGTGGGTTAGAAGATCTAGTGTACAAGTTTTTGGGTTGAAAAGTGTGATATGGCCGACTTGGATAGTTGATCGTTGTGCGAAATTGATGATTGTTTATGTGATCAAGGATGTTCAGTCGACATTTAGGAAGCATGTAGACAATTATTTTCAATCCACATATGCATTGGAGTTCGAATTGAGCCGACTATGTATGTAGATTTCATTATTTGTATAATGTTTCTAATTTCATTTTGTGAATATATAAGACCGATGTATATGATCATTTTAGATATTGGTGGGTGTGTTGAAAGTGTTTATGATTGATTGTGCATAGTTCCACATGCACAAATGAAAAATTTGTACTCCAGAATAGTGGAATAGAGAAGTGTAACACAACAGTGTGAGACTAAGTGTTTTATGCTTAACCAAAACTGTACTTTGGCATTTGTAGATGTTCTTTTTCAATTTAGACATTCCAATTATCTTTTGTAAAGGATATTGTAAGAAAGTGAGTCTTCTTAAGGTTGTAGCCCTTCTCATTTTGAGTTGTAATCTCTAGGTAGTATGCCTGAATGCATGTGCATTCCCTTGTAACCTTTATATTTGAGTGCACTCATTTTGTGGGGACTTCATACCTACCATGATTTTTCCCTTGACTAGATTTTCGACATATAAAATCCTAGTGTTATGTTGTTGTTGGTGATTACTTTGTGTTTCTATATCTCTCATTTGTTCATTTGCATTAAGTGATTGAAAGAACAAGTTAATAAAGTTAAAAATTGCAAAACACTGATTCGCCCCCACCCCTCAGTGTTCCTTGATTCCAACAATTGGTATCAGAGCCTAGTTCCTCGGAAGAAGCCTAACAGCTTGAGGAGGATCTGGGAAGGTGAATCAATGGATTTCGATGGTCTTCAAAGTCATCTTATTGTGGCACTTTAGGATCTTGATAAATCCAAAGATGAAGTTTGGGAATTGAAAGGAAATTAAAAGGATGTTGACAATTTCATGTTCAGTCACTGAAAGATCAACTTGAGAAGTCTAGGGAGAAGAGAGAGGAACTTGTTGATAATCTAAAGGAGAAGGAAATCCAAAGTGTAGATGACCAAGCCTTGAAGGAGAAGATAGAAGAATGTGGGAAACTTGCTAGAGATAATATAGTCTAGAAGAATAAGATGGAGTCTATAATGACGAGGTTGACAAAAGAGATTGAAGGAAGAAAGAAGAATGAAGAGAGTCTTAATCAATCCTTGAAAGACAGATCTGATGAATGTTGCAGACTTAACTATGAGAATGATCAGTTGAAGATTGAATTGCTACAGTCCAAGAACAAAGAGCAAGACCTTGGAAGGCAGATTATCATTCAAAGGGATGAACTTGCTACTACAAATGAGTACAATGAGAATTTCAAGATTAGCTCGGCTAAGCTTGATGTGCTGCTACAAAGTCAAAAGAGTGAATATGACAAGCAAGGAATTGGATTTGATAAAGGTGAAAGATTTGGATCTGGTCAAAGCAATCCTAAGTCTCAACATCAGAAGAACAAAGCTAAAAGGTCTCTGGTAAGGCAACCTAATGCTCATAAGTTCAATGGTAATAGTTTTGTTTTCAATAAATTTAATCATATGGCTAGTCAATGCAGAAATAAATGAATCAAAATGGTCCATCTTTCTTCGGTCAGTATTTCAATTGCAATTTAAGTGTGGTCACAAATCAAGTGAGTGCAGAAGTATTACAAATAACTCTTTCAATAGAAATGTAAGATGTTATGCATATGGTAGATTTGGCCATATTGCTCATCAGTGCAGATCAAGAGAAAATTAAGGGAATAACATGCCTACTCAAATAAATATTGTGTGATATAATTACAACAAATCCCATCACATTGCAAGATTCAGCAAAAACAAGAATGTGTAGAAAGATGATAAGGGAAAAGGAAAAATGCCTTTGGATGAGATCAAAGATCAGATGATGAATACATAGATGAAGAAGAGTGATTGCAATGCTACAAATTGGTCCGTACCTAATTCCAGTGCTATTAATTCCTTCAAGAATTAGATTGAGGGCTTTGGCTTAAGGTGATTTTTCATACAAATCCCTTTCTCCCTTGCCAGCAATGATGCCAGAAGATTGACAAATTGTGAGTAGTTGTATTCTGATAGTGCAGATGTATTTAAAGGATTTCTGGAAGAGTTTGAGTGGAATTGGAGATTCATAAGAAATTTCTTGTGAGTTGTCTATGTATGCAGGATATCCGAAAGAATTAGGGAAAAGTGCATTTATTACACTAAAAAGTTAGATATGCAGATGATAAAAAGTTACTTAACTCCCTTATTCGTCACTTTGTATTCGAAGAGAAGAGGTTTAGAGTGCTCTATAAGTATAATTTCTAGATATTGAAGTGTGAAGAAGGTCTTCCTGTGAAACCCTAATCCAGCGGTTGTGGTATTTATGGATGAAAATTTTCAAGTTTAAAATTTTTGAAATGGCTAGTTTTGGAATGGAAACTCTACTAGTTCTATATCTTACTAAGAGAGCTTGACCAAACTTCAAGAAACATCTATTTAAATCAATTGAAGATGATCCATTAGGTTCTTTCTCATGTGTTCCATATGGCATTTTGCATGTTGAAGATATTAGGGATAATATTCATTCCAAAATTGAGGAGCTTGAAAGCTCACACATGTAAAATTTGTATTCCAATTAGATGTTAGATAATGATTGTAGTCTCAAATCTGAATTCAAATTTGTAGAAGACAAGGGTTTTTCTCAGTTCGTCAAATTTTTTATGTTCGATGAACATGAGTGGGTCTGGTATGTTCTCAGCAGAATATATGATTAGTTTATATGGTTGAAAAAACCATTCAAGATTACCAAGAATACCATTAGGGCCATAACTGGTCTATGCTCAATTGGTGATCTATTCTCATTGAAGTCCATGAAGAATAAAATTGTCACAGACGCAACCAAATCAAAATTTGACAAAAGAGCCATGACAATCAATGATATTCTGGAGTATGATGTTAGATTTTCTTAAATGGTAATTAGGTATAGGATATACCACTCTAATAAAGAGAATTTTATATCTAGAAAAACAATCTATGCAACATATGAGATGATAAAGGAAAACAAGAAGTATGACTTGTGTGAACTACTTCGAAGTGAGCTAATGAAAAATTTGACAAAGATCAAATAGGACAAGAAGAATACCTTCAAATATGGTCTGTTCTTTTATTTCATGAATGAAGTTTGATGTAGGAGCACTGGAGTAGTTCAAACTAGTTTGAGCAGTTAGCAGTAGAATTGCTTGGAGATCGTTGCATTTCTTCATGTTTGAGAGTTGAACATTGTGGATTTATATTTATCACCTTGAGTTTGTTGTCTTTATCATGTTTGAGTTTCATGTCTTTTGGATTTTATTCCAATGAGATATCGATCCATGTATTGGATCGATGTTGATGTGTTCTTACCAGTTAGTCTTGTAGAGTGTTTAGCGAAGATGAATCAGTTTGCGGTTGATTTCCATGACTTGTGGATCATAGAGTAATGTTGTTTTTCCATTTCCCGATGCTCTTAGAGGATCGCATGATGTTTTATGAATTTTGGAGATTTTCTTGGAGATTTGGGCCGACATATTATTGTTTACATGTTTTATCATGAACCGATTGGTCTTTGGCTGACTTGATCGATTTGTTATTGCTTGTGGATGGTATAAAGAGGAAGTTTGAGATTCATTTTTCATGGTAAAGATCAGGAGAAGGAAGAAATTGAGAGAAGATGTAGATTATGGCAAGATTATGGTCTGGTAGGACTGAAGCCGAGATGGTTGAGGTCCAGATCAGTGCATAACAGTGGAAGTTGTTACTAGATGATGATTTGTTGAGAGGATGGTCTGCGGATCTTAAATTTGCATTGTAAAAATTGTTTGTAATCCTGGGTTGTAGTCTAGCATGCGACATATATGCAATTTATTAAATTTCTATAAGAAATATTCATACTGTTTACTAGTTAGGTATTTTGGTTGCTTTACCAGTTTCTCTTTCTATTTTATTTGGTGTTGTGTTATTGATTATGGGTATCTTGCATGGTGTATTATGTTTAGGCTGCAAGGTGAGGATGTCCTTCATTAGATCTCCCTACCTTGAGTGCATCAAGTTCCAATTGTTGGAAAAGTCCAATGGGCTTATGAAAAACCAATGGCGGTACAAATTAGAGAACTGTTATACAACATTGGTGATACTAAGGTTCAGAAGGCCACTCTCTAGGGTTGCTTCAAAAATATTTAGTATAATTCAAGAAAGGGAGACATATCAATGTCTAATGGAAGTAGTAGAACCAAGAACATCTTGGATCATGCATATGGGGTATGAAGTAGAGGAGAAAATTCTTGAACTATATGCTCAACATTTGTTAAGCAAGCTAGTGGACACCTCTGAGGAGAGATTTGGGACTTATGCAGAGAAGAGCTTGAAACTGCATGGTCAATTCAAGAAGCATGAGTTGGTCCAAAAAGTAAGGAAGGAAGTAGAAGTATATGGAGAGAGAATTGGAATCACTAAGGAGGTTGTCCGAGAAGCAAGGAAGAGGAATATACTACCTATAGAGGAGCCCGTCAAGGAGAATAAGGCTAAATCAAAACTCTGACCTCCCAAGCCAAAGAAGACAAGGAGCTCCGTGCCATTCTCTGGTCCTCAAAATCCTACAAGCTCTCTAAAACTTGAAGCCAAATCATCTGGTGGTGAAGGGAAGAGGAAGAAAGGAAAGAAAAAAAGAGTCTATGTTGTTTCTCCTGATGATGAGGAGACAAAATGAGATGAATTTGTTAAAGAACTTAAGCAAAAGGGCATTAAAGCTACAAAATGTTGGCAACAAAAATAAAAGAAGACTAAGAGGGGTGTGAATCAGTATTTAATGGATCAACAAAATTAGTCAGAAATAAAAATTTGATAAATTACAGTAATAACAGAGATAAGAAAATTGAAAGCACAACACACAACACCAATATTCTGACTTGGAAACCCCAGTTAAGGGAGAAACCATGTTGGGAACCTACCCATGGTAAGATGATACTCTGTAGTAGTATGTGAAAATATTACAATGGGAATGCACATGTATTCAGGTACACTACCTATAGCTCAATGCTCAAAAGATAATGGCTACAACCCTCAGGGAAGTCTCACTGACTTACAAAAAGATTTGGCTTACAATCGAAAAGGAATGAACTGAAAGAATACCATCTCCAAATGTCTGATTACAGTTTTGGTTAAGCACAAATATCTACTCTCCAACACCAATCTCTACTTAGTAACAATGTCAAAGGATGAATCACTATTCATGCATACAAAACTCTCTGATAATGAAGACATGACCATGACACCTAAATAACATGACATTATCACCTATTTATACAAATCATCAACCTTGATAGTAAGGTCAGCGAAACCCTCAACTGATAATTAGAAAATTACATCACACAATACAAAGATAGACCACTAGACCAATAAAATGATTTACATGACATAACATGGACCTAATTCTAATTCCCACAACTCCACCGAAAATCACGACAAGAACAACCGCAACACGCTACACCACCAAAAATATCACATAATATGAAGAACATCACCAATTCATGAAAACCACCAATAAATCGCACAATGATCAATATGGATCATAAAAACAAAATAGGACACAATTAGGAAACACTAGAAAGCACGTTAGAATCATCATCAATGGCTCCACCAACACCACTTATCAAATCTTCATCTGTCAATGTATGAAAGCTCAAGAATACAACAAATCAAAAACTATCACAAAGAGAGATAACTTGCAGAGCACAAAATCATGATCCACCTAAAATGAAGATACACAAGACCATCCCAAACAATATTCCAAAATATTAGCTCAATATTAGATCACACCATAATATACTAGAGGAAATATCGAGCTTTGCAAAGCACTAAGATAACAAAATAAAACTGCAAACTGGATCATAAGATCTTCTCAATTTGCAGTCATTAGAGCAAATCATAGGAATATGTTGAAATCAATAACAACAACATATCCTAGTAGCAGCAATGTCCAACAATCTCTAACAATCTCCCCCTTTGGCATTGATGACAACATATGAATGTGAAAAATAATCGATGGAAAGAAGGAAGATATCTCTAGTAAAATCCCCCTAAGACGAAAACATATAAAGAAGTTTTTCACATGATCTCTCTCCCCCTTTGACAACAATGCCAAAGATCTCAAAATAGAAAACCAAACTCTCTCTCCCCCTTAGAATATGAAACATGAATCTGAGGAATCTCTCCCACTAAAACATAGACTACTCCACCAAAGGAGCAACACCAACTCATCACTTTGGATAGAAAGACAAGGCTCTGAAATATAGCGGATTTATGTGACTTAATGCATCGAGTTCTTATTAGGAGGGATGGATACCCTAATTTGTCTCTCAAATAGACAAATTTATCTGCAGGCAAAGGCTTATTGAAAATATCAGCAATTTATTCCTTTGTAGATACATACTCCAGCTTCACTTTTTCTTCACTGACCTTCTCTCTCAATTTATGATATTTGATTGACACATGCTTAGTCTTTGAATGTTGCACCAGATTCTTTGACATGTTAATAGCACTAGAATTATCATAGTATATCACAGTAGGCTCATCATAGATAAATCTTATATCTTTCAACATTTGCTTCATCCAAACTACCTGAGTGCAATTACTAGCACCAACAATGTACTCAACTTTAGTAGTAGGTAAAGATACTATTTTTTTTTTTTCTTACTAGCCCATGAAATGAGTTTATTACTTAAAAAGAATGCTCCACTAGTAGTGCTCTTCCGGTCATCAACATCACCAACCCAATCAACATCAGTGTAAGCACATAGCATGAAATCGTTATTACTCAGATACCACAAACCATAGTCCACAATTCCCTTCAAGTATCTGAATATCCTCTTGACAGCAGTGACATGACTCTATTTCAGATCAGCTTGATATCTAGCAGCCATGCACACAGTATACATAATTTTTGGTCTTGTCTGAGTAAGATATAGCATTCCACCAACCATATATCTGTAAAAACTCTGATTAACTTTCAGAGATTCATCATTCTTAGACAATTTATAGCTAGTCACCATAGGAGTTCCAACCAGTTTGGAGTCATCCAACCCAAAATTCTTTAGCAATTCTTTCACATACTTAGTTTGAGATATAAATATACCTTTTCTATTCTATGAAATCTATAAACGTAAGAAGAATTTCATCTCGCCAATCATAGACATCTCAAATTCTTTCTGCATATCACCAACAAACTTCTTCCTCAACTTATCATCTCCTTGAAAGATAATGTCATCAACACAAACTTCAACAATCAAGATGTTACATTCTTAATCTTAAATTATAGATTAGTGTCAACAACATGTTTATTAAATCCTAATTTCAACAAATACTTATTTAATCTAGCATACCAAGCTCTAGGGGCTTGCTTCAATCCTTAAAGAGATTTCTTTAGTTTATATACCATGTCTCCATCATCTGATAATGAAAATCCATCAGGTTGTTCAATGTAAACTTCTTCCTCAAGGTCACTAATTCAGAAAGGCATATTTGACATCCATTTGATATACCTTGAAATCTTTATAAGTAGCATATGCAAGCAACAGTCTAACAGCTTCAAGTCTTGCCACCAGAGATAAAGTCTCCTCATAATAAATTCCTTCTTGTTGTGAATATCCTTTGCATACCAATCTTTATTTCTGACGACTTCACCAACTTCATTCAATTTGTTTCTGAATACCCATTTAGTACCTATAACATTTTTATCTTTAGGTCTAGGTACAAGCTCCCAAGTGTTGTTCTGTTCAATCTAGTTTAATTCTTCTTCCATAGCTCTCATCCAATTTTCATCTTTAGAAGCTTCAACAACATCTTTAGGTTAAATTTTAGAAATCAAACATACCTACTCAGCAACTAGCCTTCGTCTAGTCATCACACCTTTATTTTTATCTATAATAATTTAATTTTCTAAATGATTCACTCTTACATATATCAGAGTCTTCCAATTGTTTTGATTCTTAGTTTCCTAGATTTCTTCATAGGAAACAACAACATCTGAATTGATAGTCTCTACCAGATCATTATGCTTTGGCTCTTTAGTCTGAATAGGGTTTAAAACAATATGTTGACCATCATCATATCTGCATTCTCTGATCTCTTTTCTAAGGTTATCATCCACCTTCACATTTTCACTTTCTATTATCTTTCACAGTCTCTTATTGTAGCACTGCTAGGCTTTTCTCTTTGTTGAACATCCCAAGAAAATTCCTTCATCAGTTCTAGCATCAAACTTCCCTATATCCTCATATATCTTGATATAACATTTGCTACCAAATAATCTGAAATATCTCATAGTACGAACATGACCAAAACATAAATAATAAGGAGTCTTACCAGTATCACCTTTGATATGAACTCTGTTGAATGTGTAAACAATAGTGCTAGCAGATGTTAGACACAATACACCACTAAGAGGGGGAGGGGGTGAATAAATGGTTCTCAAATCTTTTCCATTTAGCAATCTTATGTGAGCATACTAGTTGTTAGATCTAACTAGGAACATACTTACTGGTTAGAGAGAAGACTAACTCAAATGAAAACACACAGAAAGGGATATCTCATAACACCAAGATGTACAAGGAAAAACCAAGATGGAAAAAACCTCGATGAGCAATGTTGTTGGAGTATACTGCTCCAATATAGCCTCACTATCAAAACTTT
Source organism: Cryptomeria japonica (assembly GCF_030272615.1). Classification (NCBI taxonomy): domain Eukaryota; kingdom Viridiplantae; phylum Streptophyta; class Pinopsida; order Cupressales; family Cupressaceae; genus Cryptomeria; species Cryptomeria japonica. Next base: position 753,417,884 of record NC_081407.1, on the reverse strand, counting down.
GTTACAATGTTTAGGGCACCAACCCAAGGAGCACCAATCCCTACCTTATTTATGGGCTACAACACAAAGAAACTACAATCCTTGATTTAGGGCACCAACCCAAGGAGCTACAACCCCTACCTGATTTATGGGCTACAACCCCTACACCAAGCTACAACTTAATGATCACAATGAAAAAATTCAAATACAAAAGTAGTGATCTAGTTACAAGTGAATCTTGTAACAACACAATACACCTTACTCTTCTAGTGAGACACCTTCTCTACAACACAAACTCACTTCTCTTGCTGCTCTTCACCTATTGCTTCTCTGTCGGTAAGCCCTACCGGTACACCTCTTCTACTCTTATTCTCTGCAGGATCTCCTCCTCACAACTCTGCACTTTACCAGTGCTCAACTCTACCAGTCCACTCTCTCCCTTCTCTACAACTCTCTTTCCTTTTGCTATGCCAATATAACCACCACTAGTTTTTCTCTTCACTCTCCCTCTTTTCTCAGATACTCTTTGAGAACTTGGATGATTTCCTCTCACTTTCAAAATTAACTCACTTTACAGTAGTGCAATAATCTTCTATTCAGCAACAACAAACAATCTCTTTGGCTTTCATACTTATAGCCAGTTTTTTTTGCCAATGCCTAATTCAAAATCTAGGCAGTTAGGGTTTCCTCACCATCCCTGAGGAAAACTGAATCCAATCAGATCTTGCTCAATCTAATCTTCCTAACATCCATCTACACAAGTCTGCCATTAACGTGCCTTTTAGAAAAAAAAATTCCAAATATAGGAAATGTAATCTTCTACATCGACCTGCATCTGTCAAACCACCATTAATGCATCTGTTGTTTCCTTCTCCATTTCTTCCTGAATCAGATTTCCTTTGCATTGATTTAGGCACCAACAACTCCCTGATTGTTCTCTGTTGTTCATTCTTCCTTGGGCCACACGCTTGTAACCTAATCCAAAAATCACACGATCCACATTCAGTGCATACATGTCGAGATACCTAACTCCACACGACACTTCACCAGCTTCTGCGAGCTTGGCACCTTGACACTTTACCAACTTCTGAGAGCTTGGCATCCACATCAACCAACTATTAACTTGACTTTTTCACTCAGTCTATATAGGATCACCAACCAAAACACTCTACTAGTTCTTCTTTCTTCCCAATTTACTAACCCTGCCAGTATCTCACATTCTACCAGTTCACTCATCATGTCTGCGCTTGCTGAACTGCCGGTGGAACACCTTGACTAGTCTTCAGACAAGTCTATTCAAAGCATTCTCATTCCCACAAAGTGGGAATTCTTCTGCATCTACACCTTGTCCATATCACCAGTATACATACTAGTGAACCTTCTTGATGACACAACTCATCAACCATCATCAGATTCTTCCTTCAGTCAGGCCACATTCCTCTATTTGCATCTTCTCAACCTTGCCTTCTCCTTGATCAGGTTAGGCCTTATCTCAACTAGTTTGTCTAAATGACAAACACATCACACTTTTTCTATACTAGCATCTCAACATGCCTTCTCTGTTGGTCAAGTGTCTAACCCTGATCTCATGCAATTAAGGCATTCCCTCAATACACTAGTCGATCCAGTGTGAGCCTTATAACACTTTCCTTTATCTCTTCACTCTTATCTCACCAAACTATAATGCACACAATGCATAATAGGAGATAACCTCCACTTACTGGTGGAGTGACACCTTGTCTTTTGCATCCTGTAATGTACTCATGTAACTTCCCTATTTGTGTAGCATCTCTTCAAATAGGTACATGTGATTTGAAGTGAGCACATTCACTATCAGTAATTGCTTCTTATGATGACTACAGCTTCATCTGGTGGGAGTCCTGTTGTTCTTCAACCTCTTAGCATACTAGTGGCCTGTTCAATCTTCTCTTGTGGTGTTGATTTGATTTAGGTAACATTTTGTCTCTTCATGACAAATAACAGCTCAAGCACTGTGCCCATTGTTAACACTTCACTTAATAGTTGACATACTCTCCTTACTAGTGATACACTGTGTTAGTAACCTATCCATCTCATCCACACAAGTTAGGCACTAACTTGTGTACTAGTGACTCCTGGGGTCATCTTCCTTACTTTATCAGTGTTCTTCAATGCAAGGTGATATCAAAGATATCACATCTTGTACTCCTCCTTGACAACATTGCACTTACATCTCTTCTACCGGTAGACATCCCATACTGGTTGACATCAATGACAACACAATACCAACAATCTCCCACTTTGGAATTGATGTCAACACATGTAGTATCCAGCATACTACATAATCCTTCTCTCCCTTACTATGATCCATAGATTCTTACTCATGTAGTATGCAGTATACTAAAGAATATTTCTCCCCCTTTGACAACAATAGCAAAGGGTATTGCCAGGGTATCATTCCTCTTTGTATTTACTAGTCACTAACAGAATTATTTCTCCTCCTTTGATATCACTTGTTATCTTGTCACCAAATGTTACATCTTCTCAAGTCACAAAACATGAGATGGGGGTCTTAACCATCAAATGACACCAATTGAGTATGAAAGTATGATACTATTTGATAGAGAACTCAATTTGCAGAAGTACTCATACCAATTGTTAATATGTTAGTGAATCCTACTCACCTATCGGCCAGCCTGCAACACCTCTGCAATTTCCATCTCCTACAATTTTGGCAAATAGTATTCTTGTCAGTTCAAGCATGTCAGCTCTTCATTATGGTCACTTGAACTCCCCCTAAGGCATACAGCTCAGGTCTTTATCTCTGGTTAGGTACAATACCAAAACTCCAATCTCCTCCATATACTAGTTCAGTTGTGCATATGAGATCATCTGATGATCCTTCAACTCCATTATGTTCACCAAAACTTATGACATGATCCTAGATCTTCACAATGCCTGACAATATTATCATCATGCCAAGACTCAAACCGGGTAGCTCAAAAATATGCAAACCTACATGATCAACCACAAGGCCAACATATGTCTTTCAGGTCTTCATCAACACCACCTGAGACATAACTTCACTCCATGGTACCAAGGTTGTTGCAATGATCTCTAACCTCATTGTCTTACATAACCTTCAAGTACCTATTAGCAGTCATACTTGTAACAATCTGCGCATGCCAGTTTCTTGTACTAGTCCATTATCACTATCGGAGCACCTTCCTGTGACTCCTGACATTTTGTGTCAATCTATATCTAATTCCAATGGTTATATTGTCAAGCATAGACACAACAGTGGTGATACAATCTTCCATATGTAGGTGTGTAGTTAAGGAAGCCTTTACACACACTTGTCTTCTCATTTTCTTCCTTCATACTAGCAACAACATGCTCTTCCATATTGCCTTCTTCACTGAGGAGGTGAATGATGAATTCAATGTGCTACTCCCCCTAGGATCTTGCCTCTCCTTTAGGCCTTAGGAGATATCACCTATGCAATGAGTGTACAGTGCCAGTCCATGGTCTTCTTCCTCTTTACCTGCTTGGTTTCATTCTTCTTCCCACTTTCAAACTTGGGAGTAGGTCTTTCCTTCTTCTGCTAATGGGTCATTTTATTTCCTGATCTTCCATCATAGCTAGAAGTAGTGCTATAGTAGCACACAACATCCATGCCAACCTCATGATTGGGGAATCTCTTAGTATACTGGTTTGACCATCTTCTTTTGGTCATGTTGTTGTGTCTGGCAACCAAAATCGGTGGACATCTTTCTCCTGCAGGGACATTTCTCCTTTGGTTCCATGCAGGTCTTTGACGTCCATATGCTCTGAATCCATTTTTCTTTAGAGCATAGTTGTTATACCGGCCTCCATGTGAGTGTAGGTTCTTCTTCCTGCATTCAAACATTTTATGGCTAAAACCATTGCAGTTATGACAAACAACGTTTGCATAATCGAGAGAGGGAACATGCATGTATCTACTCCTAGATACATTTTTCTCATGTGCATGTTGTCTGTGAGATCCTATATTATTCTTTTTAGATCTCTTTCTACGTTCCTTTGCCCTATGGCCATACGCATTGCATGCAAAATAGTAACTGGTAAAGGATTGCATTTTATTTACAAATCTATTAGGGCATGTGTAGAGCCCCTCCCCGATCAAGCTCTGGTTAACTTAGTTGACCATGGTTGACCCTATTAATAAATACTATAATTCAATAGGATGGGCTATGTTAGATGAATAGATTAGTGGGAAAAATAATTGAACCAGGTTATGGAATCATTTTACCTTACAGTGCACATTTTGATGTGATATGAAATTAGATCCTATATGATCCATTGATTTGATAATCTTGATATGACATATGTCAGCTATCTCTGAATTTGTAGTACTTCATTATGATGTTAGAAAACATGGATGCATGTCATATTAATGATTGAGTTTTCATGAGGTTATGATGATGTCTTTTGAGTAAATTTATTTATGTAGATTTTATTGGATAAATGATAAATTGATCGTTATGGTTGAGATTGTATGCAAAGTGTATGAATGGTTTTCTTTTCCTATGTTCATATTAAATGTGATTATTGGGGGTTACTAATGTGCAAAGTGAGATGTGTAGGAAAACTAATCTATGTGACCATGGAAACTATTCAGAGAATCAAGCCTAAACCTATGTGTGTTTGTGAAGCCAAGGGTTCTCTATTTGGAGAGACAACACCTTGTTTGTAAATGTGTTTTAATTTGTAAATGTTTATTCTTGGATGTGTGTTTAATTTGAAAATTGTTTAATTATTAATTCCAATTAGGGGCATTGCCATGTGTATTTAAGTGATGTGTAACTTTGTGGTGTCACTTGACACATGTGATGTATGGTGAGTTGGCAGTGGCATGTCCCTTGGAATGAATTTGTTTTACCAATGCATTTTTCAAATATCCTAGTATGGTCCCAAGAAAGTCTTGGATAGGGAGCCATTAGAAAGGTCAACTCAGGGTTGACCCATAGGTAAACTTTGGGTGAGTTTCTAGAGGGTTAAAATAACTCCTAAGGTCAAGTTAGGGGCATTTTTAGTGGGCCATATGATGTAGCTATGGATGAAGGCCAATTTTATCCATGTGTCCACTCCCTAGGGACTGTTTAGTCACCCCAAAAGTTGAGTTTTCAAGATGGCCAAATTTTAACTTTTGAGGATCTTACCTAGGTTAGAAAACCTTCCTTATGAGTGACACTTCTCTTCCCCATTCCTTTTACCTTTTTGAGGTGCCCTGGATAGAGAGTTGGTAAGGTGTTGGGAAGACCAACCTATGAACATCCCTCACCCTTCCCAAGAGGATTGGAAAGAGTGAGGAGTGTCTTCTTAGGGAATGGTTTGGGAGGGAGAAGTTTGATCACCCACTCTCCATTTTTGGAGACATAGATTTTGAAAAGTTTGGTTTTTGGATATGGAATTTTTGGCTAAGTCATGTGAAGAAAAAGATATAGGATTTGGGCAGCTCTCCTACAAACTTTTATTCATCCATTTGTAGTTTTAAGTTTGGTTGAATACTTCCTCATGTATGTTGTTTGGTAAATTTGAAAAGATTGTTTGTTGTTTTCCATTGTTGTTTTCTTAGTAAGCTTAGGAGGATGTTAAGTTCTTCCTTGTGAATTTATATTGCATTTGTTTATGTTATTTTTTTGGACGTTTCAAGGCCATACTAACCCCTGGGAGGGTAGAGTGGCCTTGGGGTGAAGGGTTGTTTGACAGCCTATGAGTGTATAGGCTCTCTTTGGAAGAGAGTGATACACAAGGGATTATAGGACCCTAGCTACATAGTGTTTTATTTATGAATGAGGATCATAAGAGGAGTTTGTTGGTTTGTATGCCTTGGGGGAAATAAGGATTTGTTGGAACAAATTTGGAACTTGTAGCTAGTCTACTTGGTAGCCTTGCAATGTCATTATGTTCTCCTACTTGCATATTTCTCCTCTAGGTATTTGGTCCACCTTCACCCCTTAAGTTATAGTCACTAAGTGACTTTATTCATCCTTGGGTTCAGAGTGCTTGTGATGTGTTTTCCTCTTGCTTATGCATTTTTGTTTGAGTGTAACCCATTTAGCCTCTGTTCTCCTAGCTCGGGGGTGGCTTCTTGTAAGCCTAGGTTGGGAGGTGAGCCTCCATGGTCACAACCTACAAGATTTTGTTGCAGGTTTGCTTGGGAAAAGATTGGAAGGGAAGCTATGGCATGATCCTATTGTTTATTTGTATTTAGTTGCACAAGAAAATGCATGTATTTGGCAAGCCCTTATTTAGTAGAAATGGGAGGTTTGATTTGTTATTTACCTATTTGTATAAAAGAAACTATGTTGTACTAAATGTAACTATTGGATTTGTTTTACCATGTAATAAAGATGTATTTTAAATTGTAGTATATATTCTTGGAAAGAGAAGAATGCATTGTTGGAATTATTTCTTTAATGATATAGTTACTAGAAAAAGATTAAGAATGAAATTCATAATCTATCATTACTGCTATTGAAAAGAAATGAAATAAACTAAATGTTAGTAGTGCAATTATTAACAAAAGAAAGGAAATATTTATTTCTGTCTATAGTCTAAACAAAAGAAAGATTAATAGACATTTTAGAGTTGGTTTTTAAATCTTGCAATACATCTTGTTGTTTATTGATTAAATGGATTTTAGGAAAAGTTAGCTGCAGATGTAAATAAAATCGTTTCAGCTATTTTCTTTACTATTCTAAAAATGCATGTATAGTAGAAATTATATAAATCTAGATATTGTTATTTTAATCAAAAGCAACTATATGTTAATGGAAGAAATTAAAATCTAATCCATTCTATTTCATTGAAAAATAACCTGCTCTAAGTAATGTAAATGCAGACTTAATCATATATATATATAACTAAGCTATTGTTTTTTTTTCTTAAGAAAAATAAATAAATCATCTAAACCGTTGTATCCTTCTAAGAAAAATAAATAATATGTATGATGCCTTTATATATATATGAGAAAATATTAATGAGCTGGAAATTAAAGAAATGCATTTTTACTTTAGTATTCTGATTATTTAATATTTTAATGCAGTTTGATGTCAAATATATATATATATATATATATATATATATATATATATATATGTATATATATATATATATGTATATATATATATATGTATATATATATATATATATGTATATATATATATTTAATATACATTAATCTACATATTTTTGTTAAGCATTTGAATTTTGAAAAAAAAAAATATAATAATATCATAATGAAAATTTTTTTGGGGGGTCTTAGTCGACGCCCCACCCCCTTGTTGGGTGCTGTCAATCATGGCGGCCACCTCTGCTCCCCTACGGGTGCCATAGTGGGTGAGCCACCACTCAATGTGAGCCGTTTGTAGTGAGTGGGAAAAGACCCATGACTGTGGGAAACTCACAGCGGTGGTGACCGCCACTGTGGTAATCTATAGTGGACGACAACCGCCACTGTGTTAAGCCATAGTGGACAGCGGCTGCTCCCTGTGGGGTACCATAGGGGCCATCCAGACCCGAACCCCTGTGAACCTTCCCCCCCCGCCTTCAATGACTTTTGACCTTCCTTCAGCCCTCCTCCTTGCTCGGCTGCCATGGTCGCCACCTACACACACAAAGAAAAAAGGGAAAAAAAAAATGTTAGACAAGAAACCCTAACCCCATTTCAAGTTAGGGTTAGCAATTAAAAAAGATGGAATAAGATTAAGTTATAAAGATAAATAAAACCCTAGTTAGAGTTGTAAAAAAAAATAATAATAATAAAATAAATAAAAAGAGGGAAGCTCTCTTTTAAATTTGAAATGGGATATCCCCATTTGTTTATTTTTTATTTATTTGGGTTGGCTTTTGTATTGGAAATTAATTAATTGTAAAGCAATATTATTCCCATATTCTGGGTAAAATTTATTAGAAAAGTTTATTAACGAGAATTTTTAAATAGTACGATGATTAAAATTAAGTTTAAGAGATATTTTTAATGTCGAATATTGAATTTTTAATCTTTATTGTTATTGGGGTTATCATCCTTAAAAGAAATCTATATATTAAGTAGTCATATATATATATATATATATATATATATATATATATATATATATATATATATATATATATATATATATATATATATATATATATATATGTTAAGTTATTGTAAATTTTAAATAATAGACTTTATTAAAAGTAAAATGTTCAATTTTAATCTATAGGGTCAATACTGGTCAAATATTAAATATTTGGTATTTAATATTTAAAGGGGATTAAATTCGACTTTAATGTGAGATGGATTATTGGGCAAATATTATAATTGTTTTGGTTAACTTTATTAGTCAAATTTAGAAGCTTAATTTTCATTCTCTCTATTAAGTAATGTTAATGCACTGAGCTTGAAACAATATTGATTTAATGGATTCTAGGCTTATTAAGTTATATAAATATATTTTGGAAATTTTAATGGGCTACTCTAATAATGGAGGTTTTTAAATGATTATTTTTGATTTAGTGAGAGGGTATTGTAGTGGAATAATATACTTATCTAAAATAAGTTAATGGACTTGGTCTTGCGAACTTATTTAACCCTAGTGGAACCTTTTATTAAATAATTTAATTATTATAATAATGTTAGACACTTTAATTTTATTTGCCCAATTAATTAATATTAATATATTGAAATTGTATTAATATTGAATTAATAGGTTTAAGACTTAATTAAGTTATAAATGAAGAGATTATAATATCAATGTAATGGGGAATACTTGATATACCTTTACTTAGATAAATAACTATTGATTTAAGAAATTGTATTATGACATTTTAGTAGAATTTGGGCCATTTAAATATTATAAAATGTGACTAAAATTGAAGGGACATTTGAGCGAATTTATTTAATATCAAAAAGGATATTGTCCTTATAAAATTAAAATTATTTTATTTTAATAATGGGAGTTATCATAATGGTTACATAAGTAAAAATCTAATCCTATCACTTAGGAGTTAAAGTTGAAACCTAAGACTTGTAGTTAAATTTTAATTCATCGCTCACTTTAGAAACCCATTTAAATATATATTTGTTGTGTTTTTTGCCCAAAATTTTGGGCATGACACCATGCATGGGGAGATCTTACCGGTTTAACATCTCCATTTCTGCTTCTTTGAGAATGGATCCTTGCTTGTCCATTCTATCCAGCTCTTCCATCTAGTCTCTTCTTCTCCCACACTTGCTTTGTCCTATGGGTGGTAGAATTTCTCTATCCTCAGTCGATAGGGGGTCTTCTTTGCTAATTCATTACTTTCTTGCTTCAAATGAAGCAATCTCCTCCTATCTTCCCTTTTCCTTTGGGATCTGTAATGATCCTTCTTCTTGCAACACCAGTCTTCTTTCTTGTCTGCAAGTCCTCATAGGTTGTATTTAGATCAACCTTCTTTTGGGGAGCATCTTTTACTTTGAAGGTTTGGCCTACATTTTCACCATTTGAGGAGACAAACAAAATGTCATTGTGGGGGACATTCTTGTTGGTAGAGCATTCACCGGCACCACTTCCTAACCCTTCAGTATCCTTGGCATGCTTCCGCTTCTTGAACATCTTGTCCAAGGCAACACTGTTGCCATCAAACTGGGTTCTCAACTTGATCTCATCCTTACATTTCTCAAGGTCAATTTGGAGAACCTCCATTTCTCCGAGAAGCTTCTGATTTTCTTCATTCTTAACTTCTAGCCTAGATGCTAGATCTTCACACCGACACTCCTTGGTATCTCCTACTTGAGACATCAACTCTGAGACTTTTCTCAGATTCCTCAAGGCATTTTGTCAGCCAGTTTTGCTCCACTATAGCAGGATTCTTGAATAGCTTGCATTCCCTTCTAACTCTATTGAGTTCTTCAAATGCATTTATAAGCTCTCCTTCAAGGTCAACTTCTTCTTCATTCTCTTCTTCTCCTTCACTCCCAAATAGATATTGATGGCTACATCTATTTGACATGTCTTCTTCTTCTTCATCATCACTGCCAAACACATCATGTCGGTGGGATCTATTTATCTTATCACTCTCAGATGTGTGTACCTCATCATATGATTCTTGAGCCATGAAGAGGTGGGTTCCTTCTGTTAAGTTCTGATACTAAAAGTAAAGTACAGATGCCAAGAAAACAAGATGAGAGGGGGGGTGAATCATATAAACTTAAACTTCGATAAAATCAACATATTCAACCTCGGTAGCTTTAACAAATATATGTAACCAAAATTGTAAAACATTCTAACTCATAAATAGATAACATCACAACACATTCAACACCAAATTTAACGTGGAAACCCAAATAGGGAAAACACCACTATGGAATTTCGGACCCACTAAGAAATATACTCTTCTAGAGTATGCTCGGTTAAAAGCAAATCCTGTTAAAGATTACAAATACATTGTTAGATGTGACCCAGTTAAAGACTTTCCCTCAAATCTGTTAGGATCTTCACTTTGTTAGAAGTGACCTTGTCAATGGATTTCAAACACTCAACTATAATGTTACCTTGCTAGAGGGTTTTACAAATAAAACTGTTAAGTCCACCTAGTTAAGAGATTTTCTATCACTTTACAAAATAACAGTAATAAGAATATATCTGCAACTTCACATCTAAAATGCTAAAGTAGATTCTTATTTGCTCAATACTTCCTAGTCATAGGAATTATCTTGTCCCTCTGTTGGGCTCTATACTCTATTATTCAAATAGCTGTACAAGCTTCTGTGCTCGGTAATCACTATGTAGCATCCCTCTGCTTACACTTGCCCACATACATTGTTTATCAACAATTCCTTATTTATAAATAATTTGCTAACCGCTAAATCTCCTTGATCACATTTCCTATGATCAGTCATAGCCATCAGATCTTCAAACTTGACAAGGTTCAATGTATCCTTCGATCTAAAAATGTTTTACCTCACCTAGGAACTTGCATACATTTCTTGGAACTTGTGCTAGGGTATTGCAGTTCAATTTGAGCTATAGATCTTCCTGTTGATCTTCCATTGTCATAGATCCTTTAACAAGCTTCATGCATGGCATACCAATCATTTAATCAACTCCAGCTCATCAGCTTCATTAAATAACACTTTTATTCATCCAATGCATTCTATTACAGCTCAGTTGCAACTTGGTAAATACTAAACTTCACTTGATAGACATTTCACCTTCATTAACCGATAGCGATAACCCTAGGGTTTACTGACTAGGTTCCTAGGGTTTACCAACTAGGTTCTTTACTCGGTGACATAGTATAGTATTAACCTTACAATCAACAACATATGTAGGATATCAAAATAATCTAAACATCATGATCCCATCATTGTCTAACTCGGTAGTAGTTGCCCATTGAATAAGTTATTTCTTGCCTTATTCATCACATTCTTTCTATGTCTTTTACCAACATCTTTATACTCATCAATTCATACTTCTTAAAATATGGCAACATCATACTAAATTAGAAAATCAATTTCTTGACATCAATGACAAAATAATGTTATTAAGATAGTAAACATCCTTGATCAATTGTATCCATAATCATCAACAACCTTCTCAATATCCTTATTGAAATGCCAACAATCTCCCCCTTTGGCATTGATGGAAAAACCAATTGATTTAACGTAATTGATTCGGATTCAGATTGCTATGAGATTATGAAATGCTCTCCCTCTATCATCAGTCTTCTCCCCCTTTGACAACAATGCCAAAAAGTGAAAGAACTAAAACATGATTTTTTCCTCTGAAAGGTGATTTCCTTGTTGTTATGTATCAACGTAGTCTTGGTCAGAGCATTGTGGTCCTCAATTCCTATTCTGTAGTTATTTCCTGCACACTTCTAGAAAACCTCCTAAAGTGTGTAAATAAGCATCAATCCACACATAATATTCTGTAGATTCATCAAATTGATGCTTTCACTAAACTCTATCAGTGAGTAGAAGATAGGGGTAGGACCCCTAACTTGCTTCTGAGATACTCAAAAGTGTCCCTTGGCAGTGGCTTGGTGAAGATATCTACTATTTGTTCCTTTGTGATAACATACTCCAACACCACTTTCTTCTCTTGAGCTTCTTCTCTAAGATAATGATACTTGATAGAGATGTGCTTTGTCCTAGAGTGCATTACAAGATTCTTTGAAATGTTAATGGCACAAGTATTATCACAGAATATAGTTACTGGCTCGGTAACTTTCTCATTTATGCCTTCCAACAGTTGTTTGATCCATGTTATATTAGTGCAATTCAATGCTAGAGCAACATATTCAGCTTCTGTTGTTGACTGTGAAACACATCCTTGTTTCTTGCTAAGCCAACTCACTAGTCTTTCTCCTAAAAAGAAAGCTCCTCCACTTGTGCTTTTTCTATCATCAATGTTGCCTGCCCAATCAGCATCAATATACACTTTTAAATCAAAATCATTTCTCTTGTCATATACTAAGCCATTATCTTCAGTGCCTCTCAGGTATCTGAAAATTCTTTTGATTGTTTTCATATGTGTTTCTTTGGGATTTGCAAAAAATCTTGCAACTATACCTACTGCATGTGCTATATCCAGTCTATTATGAACAACATATTGTAACTTTCCAATCATAGATTGGTAAATTATCTCATCAACAGATGTAGATTCATCATTCTTTGATAATTTACAGTTGGTAGTCATAGGAGTACTTACTAGTTTTGAGTCCTCCATTCTAGATTTCTTCAATATTTCCTTTATGTACTTGGATTGAGTAATGAAAATCTCATCTTTCATTTGCAGTATCTTTAAACCTATAAAATAATTTATCTCACTGATTAGTGACATCTCAAATTCTTTGCACATTTCATTACCAAAGTTTTTTCATAGAGAATCATTCCCACAAAATATAATGTCATCAACAAATATGGCTGAGATCAGTATTCCATTGTCTTCATCATTCTTCATGTACATATTGTTGTATTCACTTGTTCTTATAAAACCAATCTTGATCAAATTAGAGTGCAATCTCTCATACCATGCTCTAGGTGCTTGTTTCAAACCATATAATGCTTTGTTCAATTTACATACCTGATCTTTATTCTTGTCTTCAACAAATCTTTCAGGTTGTTCAATATAAACTTCTTCTTCTAATATACCATTCAAAAATGCAGATTTGACATCCTTCCAATCTTTCCATAGGTGAAAAGGTCTTGCCATAATCAATTCCTTCTTCTTGATCATATCCTTTGCAAACTAGTCTTGCTTTATTTTGAATGACCTCACCTTTTTCATTTAGCTTGTTTCTGAAAATCCACTTTGTACTGATTACATTTTTATCCTTCGGTCTTAGGACCAATGTCCATGTGTCATTCTTCTAGATTTGATCAATCTCTTCTGTCATAGCATTTACCCAATCTTCACTGTTAAATGCCTCTTTTACTATTCTCAGTTCAAATTCAGATATCAGACATGTGTTCTGTCTTAGTTTGTTCCTTGTCATCACTAGATCATCCTTATCTCCTATAATTTGACTTGATGCATGATTCCTTCTAACATAGTTGGCTAATACAGGCTTGATAGGCTCGGTATGATCTTATTCATCACTCGATAACTGGATATCCTCTTTATTTTCTTCAGTTACTCTCTCGGTAGGACTTGTCGGTTGAACATAGACAAATTCTTCATAATCTTCTGGTTCCTTGGAATTTCCTTCATCATTTCTGTCTGCAAATTCATCAATTTTCACATTTGCACTTTCTACTATTTTGTTAGATGATTTGATCAGACATTTAAATGCTTTGCTTCTAGAAGAATAACCTAGAAATGTTCCTTGTTCACTTTTTTGATCAAACTTTCCATTTCTATCATCTTTGTGTACATAGCATCTACTTCCAAAGATTTTGAAGTAACTTACATTAGGTTTCTTGTCATACCAGATTTCATATCGTGTCTTCAAAGTTCCTTTCTTCAGTTGTACTTGGTTCAGGGTGTAGACTATTGTACTTATTGCTTCTCTCCAAAATGTTTGTAGCACTTTCTTTTCAATCATCAAGGTTCTGGCACAATCCACAATAGATCTGTTTCTTCTCCCAGCTATCCCATTTTGCTATGGAGTTCTCGATGTAGAGACTTGCCTTTTTATACCATGATCATTGCAGAATAAGTTAAACTCATCAGAGGTAAACTCTCCTCCTCTATCAGATCTAAGACATTTTAGTTGTCTTCCTGTTTCATTTTCAGCTCTTGCCTTGTACCATTTAAACATTTGAAAAGCTTCTTATTTTTCTTTTAAAAACATAACTAACATCATCCTTGAATAATCATCCACAAATAATATGAAATATTTGTCACCATAATAACTTTGAACTTTCATAGGACCACAAAGATCAGTATGAACAAGATCTAAAATTCCCTTAGGAGTGTAGGACTTACTTGTAAAGCTTGATCTTGTCATCTTACCCATCTGGCATCCTTGGCACATAGCATTCTTAGGTTTTTCCAAACTCGGTAGACCTCTTACTCAGTGCTTCTTACTGATTTTGGTCAGATTATCAAAATTTACATGACAAAACCTTTTATGCCATAACCAGGTATCATTTATCTTTGCATAAAGACAATTATTCTGAGTTGAGTCAAGGTGAAATGTGTTACCTTTTGTTTGAGTCCCAGTAGCTACTAACTTTCCATGCTTGTCATGAACTTTGACAATTCCTTTCTTAAATTCTATTCAGTAACCTGTCTTGTTTAGTTGTCCTACACTCAACAAATTATATTTCAAACCTTCAATGCAATAAACATCGTTACATTTAGCATTGTCAAGAAGTGTTATGGATCCTTTACCTTTTACTAGGCATGATGCATCATTACCAAATCTTACATAGGCTCCATCATAATCTTCCAATTTAACAAATTTGAGTTTATCACCAGTCATGTGATGTCAGCATCCACTATCTATGATCCAAGAATCATTTTTACTTATGTGAGATATTAGGGATTTTTCTTCATACCTTTCTTCATCTGATCCATCTTTGATAGCCACATAAACTACTTCCTCTGTATCAATTTCATCAGATTTATCATCATTGGTATCCTCTGTAATGATTATCTTTTTGTCTATCATCTTGGTAATCTCTCTTTTCAGTAGAATCTTTGTCAGGATAGTTAGAAGCCATATGCCCTATCTTATCACAATTGAAACATTTCAAAGGTATTTTTCCTTTATACTTACCTTTGCCTCTCGGTAAACTTCTGGCCAATAGTGCTTCAAACTCTTCTTGCTTTCTGATTTCCTCATACAGTTTGTGTACTTCTTCCATGTTCTTATAAAATCTTTCACTTGCTCCACTATGATTCCCTTCAGAATACTTACTCATTCTATCATTCTAATCATTAGATTCACCAAGATGAAAAGAAATGAATGCAGATTCAACTTTATTTACCGAAGACCCACTGTTATCAAAATTACTTAACTCAAATGCATGTAGCTTACCAATAGTAGCATCTAAAGAAACTGGCATGTTAGGTACAGACCTCAATTCATTGAATGCAGAGACTCAGATTGCATAAGGAGGTAGAAGGGTTCTCAATAACTTACTTGTGACATCCTTTTCTTCAATAGTTCCTCCTACTCCTTTGATTTGATTGACAATTTCCCTTAGTCTTGTACTATACTGGGTTATGTTCTCATCTTCATTCATCCTCGTAGATTCAAGTTGTCCTCTTAAACTATCCACTTTTTCTCTTTGAACATGTTCATCACCACCATACACAGATATGAGCTTATCCCACATTGATTTTGCATCAATGCAACCTTCTAGGTCATTAAACTCTGAGTCGGTCAATGCTGATGATATTTCAATCATTGCTTGAGTGTGTTCTTGCTTTGCCTTTATCTCTTCCATTGTCAATGGATAGGTGCTCAGTGTAATGAAATCATTCTCCAGAGAATATGTTTCATATTCTCCAACTCTTGATAAGTGCAGCTTCATCCTTTTCTGCCATGTAGAGAAACTAGACTTGTTCAGCTTCGGTGCATCCCTCTTATACATCTTTGGATCTTTGCCTCAAGTACCTTTAAACTTTTCCTACTGAGTCTAAAGCTCTGATACCAATTGTTAAGTTCTAATACTAAAAGTAAAGTATAGATTCCAACAAAACAAGATGAGGGGGGGGGTGAATCATATAAACTTAAACTTCCATAAAATCAACAGATTCAACCTCGGTAGCTTTAACAGATATATGTAACCAAAACTGTAAAACATGCTAACTCATAAATAGATAACATCACAACACATTCAACACCAGATTTAACATGGAAACCCAAATAGGGAAAAAACCACTATGGCATTTCGCACCCACTAAGAAATATACTCTTTTAGAGTATGCTCAGTTAAAAGTAAATCCTGTTAAAGATTACAAAACACATTGCTAGATGTGACCCGGTTAAGGGATTTCCCTCAGATCTGTTAGGATCTTCACTTTGTTAGAAGTGACCTTGTCAAAGGATTTCAAACACTCAACTATAATGTTACCTTGCTAGAGGGTTTTACAAATAAGACTATTAAGTCCACTCGGTTAAGAGATTTTCTGTCACTTTACAAAATAACAGTAATAAGAATATATCTGCAACTTCACATCTAAAATGCTAAAGTAGATTCTTATTTTCTCAATACTTCCTAGTCATAGGACTTATCTTGTCCCTCTGTTGGGCTCTACACTCTGTTATTCAAACAGGTCTACAAGCTTTTGTGCTTGGTAATCACTATGTAGCATACCTATGCTTACACTTGCCCGCATACATTGTCTATCAACAATTCCTTATTTATAAACAATTTGCTAACCGCTGAATCTCCTTGATCACATTTCCCATGACCAATCATAGCCATCAGATCTTCAAACTTGACCAGATTGATCTAAAAACATTTTACCTCACCTAGGAACTTGCATACATTTCTTGGAACTTGTGATAGGGTATTGCAGTTCAATATGAGCTATAGATCTTCCTGTCGATCTTCCATTGCCATAGATCCTTTAACAAACTTCATGCACGGTATACCAATTATTTAATCAACTCTAGCTCATCAGCTTCCTTCATTAAATAACACTTTTATTCATCCAATGCATTTTGTTACAGCTCGGTTGCAACTCGGTAAATACTAAACTTCACTCGGTAGACATTTCACCTTCATTAATCGATAGCGATAACCTTAGGGTTTATTGACTAGGTTCTTTGCTTGGTGACATAGTATAGTATTAACCTTACAATCAACAACATATGTAGGATATAAAAACAATCTAAACATCATGATCTCATCATTGTCTAACTCGGTAATAGTTTCCCATAGAATAACTTATTTCTCCCCTTATTCATCACATTCTTTCTGTGTCTTTTACCGACATCTTTATACTCATCAAATCATACTTCTTAAGATATGGCAACATCATACTAAATTAGAAAATAAATTTCTTGACATCAATGACAAAATAATGTTATTAAGACAGTAAATATCCTTGATCAATTATATCCATAATCATCAACAACCTTCTCAATATCCTTATTGCAATGCCAACACCTTCTTCATCATTACTCCTACTGCAACAGTCTGATCTACCTCTCTCATCTGTGCATGTATCTTCTACACAGATCCTCTTAGTTAAACTGACTGAATCAGTGGTGCAGGGTTCATTTCCATACAACTTCTTCAGTCTATCCCATAGACTCTTTGTTGTCTTGCATTTGTTAACCTATGAGGAGACATCACCAGTGAGCCCACTGAAAATAGCCTTCATGGCTTCTTCATTGCACATGCATCTTCTTTCTTCTTTAGATACAGTGAGAGGACTGACATTCCTTTGGAGACCATTAACAACTGCCATCTAGACATCATAACCTAGGGAGGACAAGTAGGCTTCCATTCTGCAACTCCAAATGGCATAGTTAGATCCATTAAACACTAGAGCGGGGAGTGACAATAAACAAACCATTGTGTCCTTAAGCCAGAATCAACCCAATTTGGAGAAATCTTATCTAACTGGAAACCTATACTCTAATACCAATTGTTAGACACAATACACCACTGAGAGGGGGAGGGGGTGAATTAGTGGTTATCAAATCTTTTCACTTTAGCAATCTTATGTGAGCATATCGATTGTTAGATCTAACTATGAATAGAATTACCGGTTAGAGAGAAGACTAACTCAAATGCAAACACACACAAAGGGACATCTCATAACACCAGGATGTATGAGGAAAACCCAAGATGGGAAAAACCTCGTTGAGCAATTCTACTGGATTCTACTGCTCCAATCCAGCATTACTATCAAAACTCTATTACAATGTTTAGTGCACTAACCTAAGGAGCAGCAACCCAAGGAGCTACAACACCTACCTGATTTATGGGCTACAACCCAAAGGAGCTACAACCCCTACACCGAGCTATAACTCAGTGATCACAATGACAAACTTCAAATACAAAAGTAGTAATATAGTTACAAGTGAATCTTGTAACAACTCAATACACCTTACTTTGCTAGCAAGACACATTCTCTGCAATACCAACTCCCTTCTCTTGCTTCTCTTCACCTGCTGCTTCTCTGCTGGTAAGCCCTACCAGTACACCTCTTTTACTTTTCTTATCTGCGGGATCTCTTCCTCACATGTCTGCACTTTACTAGTGCTCAACTCTACCAGTCCACTCTCTTCCTTCTCTGTAGGTCTCTTCCCTTTTGCTATGTTGGTATAACCACCACCAATTTTTCTCTTCACTCTCCCTCTTTTCTTAGATACTCTTTGAGCACTTGTCTGATTTTCTCTCACTTGCAGAAGTAACTCACTTCGCATTAGCACAATAATCTTCTATTCAGCAGTAACAAACAATCTCTTTGGCCTTCATACTTATAGCAAGTTTTTCCCGCCAACACCTAATTCAAAATCTAGGTGGTTAGGGTTTCCTCACCATCCTTGAGGAAAACTAAATCCAATCAGATCTTGCTTGATCTGATCTTCCTGACATCCATCTGCACAAGTTTTCCATTAACGTGCCTTTTACGAAATATTTTCCAAATATAGGAAATGCGATCTTCTACGTCGACCTCCATCTATCAAACCACCATTAATGCATCTATTGTTTCCTTCTCGAGATCTTCCTGAATTAGATTTCTTTTGCATTGATTCAGGTGCCAACAACTCCCTAATTCTTCTTTGTTGTTCATTCTTCCTTGAGCCACATGCTTCTAACCTAATCCACAAATCATGGGATCCACATTCAATGCACACTTGTCGAGATACGTAACTCCACATGACACTTCACCAACATTTGCGAGCTTGACACCTTAACTCCTTGTGGCATCCACATCAACCAACTATTAACTTGACTTTTTCAATAGGTCCAGATAGGATCACCGACCAAAACACTCCATTGGTTCTTCTTTCTTGTTAGTTTACTAACCCTACTAGTATCTCACATTCAACCGGTTCACTCATCATGTCTTCACTTGCTTAACTACTAGTGGAATACCTTGACCAGTCTTTAGACATGTCTATCTAAAGCATGCTCATTCCCACAAAGTGGGAATTCTTCTACATCTGCACCTTGTCCATATCACTAGTATACATACTGGTGAACCTTCTTAATGACACAACTCATCAACCATCATTAGATTCTTCCTCTAGTCAAGCCACATTCCTCTATTTGCATCTTCTCAACCTTGCCTTCTACTTAATTAGCTCGGGCCTTATCTCAACCTGTTTGTATGAATGGCAAACACATCACTCTTTTGTTGTACCAACATCTCAACATGCCTTCTTTGTTAGTCCAATGCCTAACCCTAATCGCATGCACTTAAGGCATTCCCTCAATTCACCGGTAGATCCGGTGTGAGCCTTCTAACACTTTCCTTTACCTCTTCACTCTTATCTCACCAAACTATAATGCACACAATGCATAATAGGAGATAAGCTCCACTTACCAATGGAGTGACACCTTGTCTTCTGCATCCTACAATGTACTCATGTGACTTCCCTATTTGTGTAGCATCTCTTCAAAAAGGTGCATGTTATTTGAAGTGAGCACATTCACTATCAGTCATTGCTTCTCATAATGACAATAGCTTCATCCAGTGGAAGTCCTATTGTTCTTCAACCTCTTAGCATACCAGTGGCCTATTCAATCTTCTCTTCTGGTGTTGATGTGATTTAGGTAGCATTTTGTCTCTTCATCACAAACAACAATGAAGCACCTTGCCCATTGTCAACACTCCACTTAACAATTGGCATACGCTCCTTACTGATGATATACTATGCTGGTAATCTATCCATCACATCCACACAAGTTAGGCACTAATTTGTGTACTGGTGACTCCTAAGGTCATCTTCCTTACTTTACTAGTGTTTTGCAATGCAAGGTGATATTTGTTAGGTCTTGGAGACAACTGAGAGGGGGGGGGGGGCTGAATCAATTGTAAAATAAAACCAAAAACTTAACCAACTTAATGCTTAATACGGGTAGATAGTGTTAACAGTTAATTGCTATACTGGTAAAGATTAATGCTTGAAACATAAACACAAAGTCATCCACAACACATAACACCAATATTTGTATGTGGAAACCCTATAAGGGGAAAAACCACGATGGGAAACCTTACCCACAATTAGATGATACTACTGCAGATAGTAACTGTACATAAATGGGGTCTCCACATGCAGAAAGGCCAACAGCCTAGAGCTCACTACTCAATCACAAAATGGGAGTCACACTAGCTACAGTTGGATGGTTAAATCCAATGAGAATGTACTGCACAAAATAGCATCTTCATATGCTAGATTCAGTACTGGTGTAATGCTGATATGCTTCCATAAAAACCTAGCTTTACCTTCAATTGATGTCTTCATGTATATCTCTTCTTAATCTTTCATATACCTTCACACAATTCTTTTTCGCATTCCACAATAGATTTTACAAATAAGATCTTGCATTTATAGCATAACCTAAGACCAATTTTAGTAGGTCGGCTCTACAAGATATTACAATAAACGCATTTTACAAACACAATAATATTCGATGCAATAACTGATTAAACATGTTAGCTTAAAGCATTTACAACAATAATTAATCATCTCCATAGCATGCCATGTTGATCTGGAAAAGATAAACCTGTCAGTGTAACCCTAGGCAACCCTGGACCTATTTGCCAGTAAAAGCAAATATACAAATATGAATATAGCAATGATTAATTCTTCAAAACAAAGTGTCCATACGATGTCTTCGACATTACTAGGTGTCTTCCATATCATTCCAAGTGCCGATGATCATTATATCCTGCTAGTGAACCATATACCAATAACTGTGCAATGGTTGCTTGCCGGTGAATGTTGTTGGATCTCCAAAGTGCTAGTGTTTTAGTAGGTGTTGACATCAATGACAAAACCATACCAAAATACCAACAATCTCCCCCTTTGGCATTGATGGCAACACAAGATGGAAAAACCATCAAAGTGCCAAAACAAAAATGCCAAGTATCAAAGACCAACAATCTCCAAAGAGATCATATCCAGAAATCAAAATCTCTTCTAAATAACAATCTCTCCCTCTGGAAGCAACATGTGATTTCCAAAGTTTCTCCATACCAATCTTTCCTCAAAAGATAATAAAGATAATGTATTTTTCCATAGATATCTCTCCCCCTTTGACATCAAATGCCAAAGTTACAATATACCAATTGTTACATACAAAATACCAACCAGTTTTATTATACCAACTACTCCCCCCTGAGAAGTAGCTTCCTCATCAAAGCCGGAGTAAGAATATGTCTCTATTAATTCTGTTGGTTGATGATAGACATCAACTCTCTAAGTATCTATCAGTGGGGGTATGACCCCAAGTTGTTCTCTGAGATACTCAAAAGTCTCCTTAGGCAAAGGTTTGGTGAAAATATCTGCAAGTTGTTCTTTAGTATTCACATAAACCAGTTGTATTTCTTTTGCTTCAACTTTTCCCTTAGAAAATTTAGTTTAATAGAAACATGTTTTGTTTTAGAATGTAATACCGGATTCTTAGATATATCAATTGCTGCAGTGTTGTCACAATAGATAGTTATAGGATCCTTGCATTTTACCATCAAATATTCCAACATTTGTTTAAGCCAAAGTAACTGTGTAAAGTTAGTTGTTGTTGCAACATATTCTGATTCTACTATTGATAAAGATGTACAACTCTGTTTCTTACTCAGCCAAGAAACTAATATGTTTCCAAGAAAAAATGCTCCTCCTGTGGTGCTTTTTATATCATCAACGTCTCCTACCCAATTTGCATCTGTGTATGCACATAGATCAAAATTTTCATCTCGAGGATACCATAATCCAAGATTTGGGGTGCCTTGTAAGTACTGGAAAATCCTATTTACTGTTGATTCATGATTTTCTCTAGGATTACTTTGAAATCTTGAAACAATACATATTGCATTCATAATATCAGGTCTGGTTTGTGTCAAATACAGTAAACCTCCTATTATAGATTTGTACCTAGTTGGATTCATAGGTGTAGATTCATCCCTTTGTGATAATTTGTCATTTGTTGTCATAGTTGTGCTTACCGGTTTAGAGTTCTCCATTCCAAATTTCTTAAGCAACTCTTTTAAGTATTTTGATTGACTCAAAAAAATACCTTTTTCAGTCTGTGAAATCTGCAATCCTAAGAAGAATATTACTTCACCAATGATAGACATTTCAAATTCTTGATGCATTTTGATAGAAAAGTCTTTACACAATCCATCTTCTCCTCCAAATACTATATCATCAACAAAAACTCCAATAGCCAAGATGTCATCATTAGTCACTTTATAGTATAAGTTACTGTCAGCATTACCTTTAGAAAAACCAATCTTCAAAATATACTTATCCAATCTTGCATACCAAGCTCTTGGAGCTTTCTTCAATCCATATAAAGATTTCCTTAACCTGCAAACCATATCTTTGTCATTTGTCAAAGAAAATCCATCAGGTTGTTTAATGTACACTTCTTCCTCAAGATCTCCATTCAGAAATGCACATTTGATATCCATCTAATATACTTTGTAGTTCTTATGTGTTGCAAATGCTAGAAATAATCTAACTGCCTCAATTCTAGCTACCGGTGCAAAGGTTTCATTGTAGTCAATTCCTTCCTTCTGAGAATATCCCTTAAACACTAGTCTTGCTTTATTTCTAATAACTTTACCATCTTCATTAAGTTTGTTTCTGAATACCCATTTGGTTCCAATTACATTTTTATCTTTAGGTTGGGGAACTAGTGTCCAAGTATTATTTTTCTCAATTTGTTCCAATTCTTCTTCCATGGCTTTATTCCAATACTTATCTTCACATTCCTCACTAATTGATGATGGTTCAATTTGAGAAATAAGACATACCTCTTCATTTGCCAATATTCCTCTAGTCATAACTCCTTTGTATTTGTTTCCAATTATCCGATCCTCAAAATGATTCAATCTTACATACCGGGGTGTCTTTGTTTGTTGTTGTTCTTCAGTCACAATGGAATTTTTAGATTATACCAGTGTAACTGGATCTTCACTCTATACTGGTGGATTTAGTGTAGGTTCATTTATTAGAATTTCTATTGTCAGTTCAGAATCTATGTACCTTGAATTTCTTCTGAATTGTTCATCAATCTTTACATTTGTGCTCTCAACAATGTTTTTCAATCTCTTGTTAAAACATCTATATGCTTTACTCTTAGATGAATAACCTAAAAATATTCCTTCATCACTTCTAGGATCAAATTTTCCAATATACTCATCTCTTCTAATGTAACATTTACTTCCAAATATTCTAAAATATTTAGGAGTAGGAGTAATACCAAACCATAGTTCATGAGGGGTCTTACCGGTTTCACCTTTGATGTGAACTTTGTTAAATGTATAGACTATTGTGCTTACTGCTTCTCTCTAATACACATGTGGTAATTTTGCTTCTGATAACATAGTTCTTGCTACATCCAAGATAGTTCTATTTTTCTTTTCAACAACTCCGTTTTACTGAGGTGTCTGAGGTGCTGATAGCCATCTTCTGATTCTATTCACTTCACAGAATACATTAAAATCCTTAGATGTTAATTCTACTCCTTGATCTCACCTTAAACATTTGATTTTCTTACCGGTTTCATTTTCAACCATTGCTTTGAATAGTTTGAACTTTCCAAGTGCTTCTGATTTTTCTTTGAGAAAAGTAACCCAACAAATTTTAGAATAGTCATCAATGATTAGCATGAAATATCTATCACCTTGTAGGCTTTTAGTTCTAGTTGGACCACATAAATCAATGTGAATTAAATCAAGAGCATTATTTGATTTTTCAGGAATACTTTTGAAACTAGCTCTAGCCTGTTTTCCAAATTGACATTCCTTACATATTGTATTCTGAGGTTTCACAATTTTAGGTAGATCTCTAACTGCCTTAGAAGTACTGATCTTTACCGTGCAATCAAAGTTTACATGACATAGTCTCTTATGCCATAACCAACTTTCATCTATATGCTCAATCAAGCATGCATTTTCACTGTTATTCAAATGAAAGATATTACCTCTAGTCTGATTACCAGTTGCAATTTCTAAACCAGTTCTATTCATGATTTTGCATTTTCCATTCCTAAATTGTAACTAAAATCTTTTCTCAACCAATTGACCAACACTTATAAGATTATCCTTTAATCCTTCAACATAGTAGACATTGTCAGTGTTATGCTTACCATCAAGAGATATTGTACCCTTACCTTTGATTGATCAAGCTTTGTCATCTCCAAATCTTACTAAACCGCCATTGTATTCTTGAAAGTTCAAGAATTTTCCTTTGTCACCTGTCATATGATGTGAGCATCCAGAATCAATTATCCATTCATCTTTTACCTCAATTTTAGCTACCAAGGCCTGTTCTACTGGTTGCACTATAGGTGCTAGTTGATCTTCTGTTATAGAAACAAAAACCCATCCATCATCTGTCGGATCTTCTTCAGAATCATCAATCACTCCTTCATCATATATATAACAGGATTTGTCCTTATTTTTCTTCAATCTATATCTCTGATATTCAGGGTTAGGCTTCTATGTCCTTCTAGCTTCTTCTCTTAATCTAGCATGTCTATCAGGGCATCTAGAAGCCATGTGACCAATCTTATTGTAATTAAAACATTTAAAAGGTGCTTTACCTTCATACTTACTTCCAAATGGACGTTTAGGCATTTTTCTTGCAGTTAGTGCTTCAAGTTCTTCTAGTTCTTCAAGTTCTTTCCTGCTTTCTTCAAGTTCTCTTGAATAAAAGGCTTTCAAATCAGATTTGTCAGATGATGATGTCGATGATGTTGATGCTTTGAAGGCTAAATCCATCTTTATAGTAGCAACAGGACCAAATTCCTCAATTTCAAAGGCTGAAAATTTTCCAATCAGTGTATCCCTAGTTATTGATGTATTAGGCATTGTTCTTAATTCATTTATAGTAGTAACCTTCATTTTGTATGCCGGTGGCAATCCTCTTAAAACTTTTGAAACAATTTCATGCTCACTTAAGGTTCCTCCACAACATTTAATACCCAAAACAATTTCATTTACTCTTTCCATAAAAGCAAAAATCCTTTCATCTTCTTCCATTTTTAGATTTTCATACTTGACTCAAAACCTCTCAAGTTTTACAATTTTGACTGTGGAATCTCCTTCATTTAGTGTTTCCAAATGATCCCAAATATTTTAGCAGTAGACCTATCTGATAGTCCCATGAGTTGCTGATTTGATAATGCACTCAAAAGTGCTTCTCTTGCTTTGCAATCATTTTCTTCATCTTTTGTCAAGTTAGGTGGAGCAGGTTGACCTGGAGTAGCAACAATATAACTATTCTTTATAACATCTCATATGTCCTTTCCAATGCAATTCATATGTGTTTCCATTCTGATCTTCCATATCCCATAGTTGGTTACATCAAGTTTAGGACTGACCTTCCTGAAATAATTAGTAGCCATTGGATCTCTTCAAGTTGTTAAACTTCTACAAAAGAGGACTTGGCTCTGATACCAATTTTTAGGTCCCAGAGACAACTGAGAAGGGGAGGAGGTGAATTAGTTCTCAAATAAAACCAAAAACAACTTAACCATCTTAATGCTTAATATCGGTAAACCAGTTAAGTATGCCGGTAAACAGTGTTAACATTTAATTGCTATACCGGTAAAGATTAATGCATGAAACATAAACACAAAGTTATCCACAACACATAACACCAATATTTGTACGTGGAAACCCTGTAAGGGGAAAAACCACAGTGGGAAACCTTACCCACAATCAAATGATACTACTGTAGATAGTAAGTGTACATAAATGGGGTCTGGACATGCAGAAAGGCCAATATCCTAGAGCTCACTGCTCAATCACAAAATGGGAGTCACACTGACTACAGTTGGATGGTTAAATCCAATGAGAATGTACTGCACAAAATATCATCTTCATATGCTGGATTCAGTACCAGTGTAATGCTGATATGATTCCACAAAAACCTAGCTTTACCTTCAATTGATGTCTTCGTGTATATCTCTACTTAATCTTGCATATACCTTCACACAATTCTTTTTCGCATTCCACAATCGATCTTACAAATAATATCTTGCATTTATACCATAACCTAAGACCAATTTTAGTAGGTTGGCTCTACAAGATATTACAATAAAATCATTTTACAAACAATATAATATCCGATGCAATAACCGATTAAACATTTTGGCTTAAAGCATTTACAACAATAATTAATCATCTCCATAGCATGCCATACTGATCTAGAAAAGATAAACCTGTCGGTGTAACCCTAGGTAACCCTGGACCTATTTGTTCGTAAAAGAAAATATGCAAATATGAATATATCAATGATTAATTCTTCAAAACAAAGTGTCCATATGATGTCTTTGACATTACTAGGTGTGTTCCATATCATTCCAAGTATTGGTGATCATTATATCCTGCCGATGAACCATATACCAGTAACTA
Source organism: Cryptomeria japonica (assembly GCF_030272615.1). NCBI lineage: Eukaryota > Viridiplantae > Streptophyta > Pinopsida > Cupressales > Cupressaceae > Cryptomeria > Cryptomeria japonica. The sequence continues at coordinate 753,390,900 of NC_081407.1, read as the reverse complement.
TTGAATGGTTACTTGCTTGCCTATTAATGCTACTGGATCTCCAAAGTGCTAGTGTTTTAGTAGGTTTTGACATCAATGACAAAACCATACCAAAATACAAACAATATCAAAGACATCACATCTTGTACTCCTCCTTGATAGTGTTTCACTTACATCTATTCTACTAGTAGACATCCCATACCAGTTGACATCAATGACAACACAATGCCAATAATAGATTCTCTCCAGTAGATCTTTGGAACATTCCCTTCAATCAGCACGGTCCTTGTAGCATCCAAAACAATTTTGTTCTTCCTTTCAACAACTACATTCTGCAGAGGGGTTCTAGGAGCAGATAATTGTCTTCTAATCCCATGCTTCTCACATATCGAATTGAACTCGCCAGAATAGAATTCTCCACATCTATTACATCTCACACACTTCATCTTCAATCTAGACCCAGTCTCCACCTTTTCTTTGAATATTTTGAATTTGTCCAATGCTTCTGATTTCTTTTTGAAAAAGACAACCCACATCATCCTGGAATAATCATCAATTAGCAACATGAAATATCTATCACCCTACACACTTCTAATTTTTTTAGGTCCACATAGGTCAGTATGCACAAGATCTAGCAATCCATCAGATGTATATTGTTTGCTCTTGAAAGAAGTTCTTGTTTGCTTACCGAGCTAATATTATTTACATACCAAATAAATATTTCTCACCCTACACAATTCTAACTTTTTTAGGTCCATATAGGTCAGTATGCACAAGATCTATCAATCCATCAAATGTATATTGTTTTCTCTTGAAAGAAGTTCTTGTTTGCTTACCCAACCGATATTCTTTACATACCGGATTAGCAGGTTTAACAAGTTTAGGTAGATCTCTAACAACTTGTGTAGAGATGATCTTAATCATTGAATCAAAATTCACATGACACATTCTCTTATGCCACAACCAACTCTAATCTATTTGTCCAATCAAACAACTTTTATTACCGGCATTCAAATGAAATTCATCACCCTCACTCTTAGTTTTAGATGCAATCTCTATAACTTTTATCAACCATCTATCCAACACTCAAAATATTATGCTTCAAACCTTCAACATACAAGATATGATCAGTATTATGGTTACCATCAAAAGAAATAGAACCTCTATCACAAATCACACAGGCTTTGTCATATCCAAATCTCACTATTACACCATCATATCTTTCCATACTCAATATAATGTGAACAACCACTGTCAATCACCCATTTATCTCTCTCTTCAACTATAGAAGTTATGACTTTCTCCTCAATAGAACAGTTAGTGGAATCAATAGGTATAGGTCCATCTTCCTTAATGGCAAGAAATAGAACTTCATCCCCTTAAGATTCATCATCTGTAACACCTTCATCAGTAGCATAATAACAGTTTTTCTGATTTCTAAACTTCTGATTAAACTTTTAATGATTTTCATACTTCTCATGCTTCTCATATCTATCATTCCTATCATGCTTATCAAACTTATCATGACTGTCATACTTAGCCATTCTCTGCAGGCATCTAGAATTAAATTATCATATCTTATTACAAGAAAATATTTCAGAGGCAATTTTCCATCATACTTTCTAGCTCCTTTAGAGAATCTCCAGGCAATCAATACTTCAAGCTCATCCAACTCTTTTTCTTTCTCTTCCATCTCTCTTCTCTCTCTTTCATAGCTAGATATTTTGCACTCATCAGGATCATACTTCTTCTTTCCAGATACAAATGTTATGCTCTAAATGTTGCCTTAGAATTTCCATGTGATTCTCTAAACTTGATTAGCTCAAATACAACACCTTTTCAACCAACATATCTCTTTTTAATATAGTTACACTCCAGATCTCATCAATACTAGCCACCTTATGTTTATAAGCAAGAGACAAAGATCTCAACACCTTAGCAACAATTTCATCTTCTTCAAGGGATTCACCAACACATTTGATACTTAGGACAAGATCATTCACCTTAGCCATGAAAGATTTTATGTTCTCATCATCTCCCATCTTCAACATCTCATACTTTCCTTTCAAACTCTATAACTTAGAAACTTTCACTTGTTTTTCTCCTTCATATAGGATTTCAATATTCTCTCAGATCTCATGTGCGGTGTGAAGTCTCATTACATTTATCATTTTTGAATCAGTCAAGCCACTTAGTAATGCTTCCTTCACTCTAATATTATGTTCAACTTCCTTGATCTCATCTGCAGTAACTGGTCTATTCGGAGGAGAAAAATAGGCATTCTTTATAATCTTCCAGTAATCTTTTCCAAGATATTTCAAGTGCACTTTCATCCAGTTCTTCCATATAGAATAGTTACTTCCATAAAATCTCCTACTATCCTTCTTAAAGATAACACCTGTAGCTTTCGTCCCTAGTCTCCTCAAGCAGTTAGGCTTCTTGTCACAACCCTCCTTTATCACTTTTGATTTAAATACAATTCTATCGTATTTTTGGATAAGCTATTTAAATGATTGAATAAATGTTATAAAAAGAATGAAAATAATAATACACACTCTCATACACATGGAAAATATACATTATTTTTATTTATTTATTTTCCACTTCCAATTATGGCACATGTTGTATGAAGAATAAGAAGTTTCTAGACGATTCTCCACCACCTTGCATGTAACTCCCCCACTAAGTTTAATCAATTTGCATGAAGTCCAAAACTAGGAAAGAATCTGCTTTTTAATTAAATTTTCTAGATAGTGGAATGGAGGAATTTTTCTTATAAAATTGTATGCAAGTTTCAAAGAAGGGGGTTGATTATGTTTTGAAGAAAATTTCCCAAGTTTTAGAAGTAGATCTTCTTTGGTAGTCTCTTTTTTTTGTTGCAGGAATTTTAAGTTGTTGTTTGAAGGATTTCTCTCAAGTTGCAAGGAAGGATCAAAAGGATAACTAGTGGATTCAACATCAAGCTCGATAAACCAAGTTCTCTCCTTGTTATTTCACATTCACTTATGAGGAATTCATATTATAAAAAAAAAATAGTTATAGATCTTCCTTTATATAAAGAAATTATTTTATTAGATTTTAAATCTTTTATTTGGGGATAAATAATAATGATAATGCTTTCATATAGTGCATACAAAAGATAGTTATTTATTTATTTTATTTCCATTAAGAAAATATGCACATGATCTTGCTTTTTGTTTTGTTTTTTCAAAGTTTTTAGCAAAACAAAAAAAAGAGAGAAATCATATTCCTTTAATTTTTTTTTAAAATCTCTTTTTCTGAGAATAAAATTCTTCCCTGTGTGATTTGAATCTTAATCTTTACCTCTTCCCTCTAATTCATTTCTCTCATTCTTTGAATGGAAATCTAAATCTCATTCTTTAATCTTCCTGTGAGTTGAGTAAGATCTCTTTGTGAATAATAGCTAAATCAAAATCTCTCTGTGAATCTTAGTTGAATAAGATCCCTCTGTGATTATTAGATTAAATAAATCTCCCTATGAGTTGAGTAAGATCTCTCTATGAATTTTAGTTAAATAAATCTCTCTGTGATTATTAGATTAAATAAATCTCCCTGTGAGTTGAATAAGATCTCTCCATGAATTTTAGTTAAATAAATCTCTCTATGATTATTAGTTAAATAAATCTCCCTGTGAGTTGAATAAGATCTCTCTGTGAATATTGGAGATAAACAATCTTCCTATGAGTACTAGAAATAAACTCTCTATCCCCCTGTGAATACTGGAAATATTAACCTCTTGTTTACTGTAAAATCAATCTAAAACAATTGTTTGATTATCTATGTTCTTATTTTCATAAATAAATTCTCTTTTGTTTATATATATCAATAAGTAATTGGGAATAAAAAACCATATATAGATATATATTAAATTTATTTCAAAAGTTCAAATATTTTAATGTTGCAAGCAAAGACATGGACTTCGAAAATTATTCAAATGATTCACGGAGGCGTACAGGAGCAGTGGGTATTGTAACTGCTGGAGGGGGAAGTTGTACCCCCACTACCCCTACGGTCACTGTCACGACAGTGGCCGCAGGGGAGTGGAGGGGCCCACAGTGTCCCCTCAACCCCGCGGGCCTGCGCATGTAAGACTGCAGGAGTGATGGGAAGCGTGGTCCCCACCCCCCTATTTTTTATTAAACATAAACAATTCGCCCATGTTTTTTTTGTTGTTATATTTATTTAGCTTTTTTGATATAAATGTATAAAATACAATTTAGAAATAAATCTATAAATTGCAAATTTGAAATTGTTAATTTTCTTTTTTCTTAGTATAAACTTTAAGTTATTAAATTAACTTAGAAAAATTTATAAATATTGGGGATTATTGAGGAATAAATTCACAATTAACTTTAATAAATTTATACTTGTAAATTATACTATATCAAATGTTATAATTAGAACCATTCAATCTATTAAGATCCATTGGGGCACTTAGTTGGCATTAAGCAAATAATTCACATTAATATGATTTGAATCAAATGCCTAAATTTAATTGCTATTTTTGGATTGCTTGATCATGCACGCAAGTTACACTATTTTTATAACATGCAAATTACTTATAGATTAATTACATTTATTGATGTTTTCATACAAGTTACACTATTCTTATAGCATGCAAATTACTTATAGATTTATTACATTTATTGACGTTTTCATGCAAGTACACATGTAATTATTAATATGCAAGTTTCATGATGGTCATTGTTATGCAAGTTATATCTCAAGTACTTACTTCAATTAATTAAATTTTTCACGTTCAATTAGTAGTTGTTTTCAAGTATGATGTTTTCATAGCTCGTAGTTAGAAAACTAAATAAAGGAAGATGGAAACCAAAACATAGTAGCGTTCGATATATACGGTGCCTCTAGGTCATGCTTACGGGTAATGTCGTTGTGTTGAACTACTGCACTTAATGCCTAATAAAGCTACATCAACGACGTCTATGGCATTGTCCCTATAAATCATCGAGGAGTAATAAGGGACACTTGGAAGCTAAAATCCAAGGGGCAGGTAATCCCCCTTCAATCGATAATTTAATAAGATAATTCTAAAATGATCTTTCATTCTCTGAGTTAAACTATAGTAAACCCCTATAGGGATGATGAGTGAAATGCTTTTGTAAAATTGATTTAATCTCAAAGAATTGTTGTCGATTGACAATTGGTCAAGGGTGATGCACATGATAATAGTTAGGATCTAGTTGTTTTAGGCCACAAGCAATGGGCCATCTTGAGCCTTTCCTTAAGTGCTACCATCATGGGTAGCAACCATAGAGAAACTGTCTGGGACATTGACCCTAGAAAGGGTTGCATACCCACTAATCAGTTTACATCAAACCATAGAGTAGAAAATAGAACTACATACTTTACGCCTTGATCCCATGCTAAAGCGGGATTGTAGGCAGTCTTGGAACATAGTTGTCCCTCGTACTTAGGCATTCATGGGTGGGGTCTAGGCTTGGTGAAAGAAAGATTGAGTAAGAATCCTATTTTGAAAGATAAGATAATTAAATTGGAAAAAGTAATTCAATGCATACTTGGAAGGAATCCCATATGGATTTGCTTGACTTCTTGAGGCTTTAAGCCAAATTCTGAGGCAAAATTCAAGCTTGTATTATGTTATTTAATTACTCCTAAGGACGGCGACCTCGGTTCACTTTTGTTAGAAGAGTGTAGTACTTAGTGAGTGACTGAGGACCCGAATGGTCCTGATGAGTCTAAGTCTCTAGCCAGAGCACCTCCTATCCTAATTGGATAGATGCCTACCTCGTATGGCTAGATGCCTATCCCATATTGGATAGATGAAATATTATGTCTCGTATGGACAAATGCCTAACCCGTATGGTTAGATGCTCATCCTAGATGGATGAATGCTTAATCCAAATGGATGGATGCCCAGAGTATGCAGTTGAATCGAACATAATGATTAAATTAATCACAAAAAAAAGAATGGTCAATTTTGTTGAGTTAATTATGGTGGGTTAAATTACACTTCTTCCGGAGGATCTAGCTCTGATACCAATTGTTGGCAACAACAATGAAGGAAGACTGAGAGGGGGGGTGAATCAGTCTTCACTGGATCTACAAACTTAATCATAAATATAGATTTGATAAACTATAATAATAACAAAGATAAGTAAATTGAAAGCACAACACACAACAACAATATTTTGATGTGGAAAATGCGGTTAAGAGAAAAACCACTGTGGGAACCTACCCACTATAAGATGATGCTCTAAAGTAGTATGTGAAAACATTACAATGGAAATGCACATACATTCAGGTAAACTTCCTAGACCTCACTTCTCAAAAGATAATGAGCTAGAAGGCTACAATGCTTAGGGAAGTTTCACTGATTTACAACAAGATTTGGACTACAATCCAGAAGGAATGAACTGAAAGAATAGCATCTCCAAATGCCTGATTACAGTTTGGGTTAAACAAAAAAATTTACTTTGAAACACCATTCTCTTCTTAGTCACAATGTCAAAGGATGAATCACTATTTGCACATACACCACTTTTTGATAATGCAAACATAACCACGACACCTAAATTACATGACAATATGACCTATCTATACACATCATCAATCTTGATAGCAAGGTTGGCTAAACCCTCAATTTAAAATTACTTAATTACATCACAACATACAAAGATTGACCATCAAACAAATACAATGATTTACATGACGTAACAAGGACCTAATTCAAATTCCCAAACACACAACTCCATTAGAAATCATGCCAAGAATAACTGTAACATGAGACACCACCAGAAATATTACATTACACGAAAAACATCACTAATTCATGAAAACTACCAATAACTCACACAAAAATCAATGGAGATCATCAAAACAAATAGGACACAATTAGGAAACACCAGAAAGGACATTAGAATCACCAACAACAACTACACCAACACCACTTATCAAATCTTCATCTGTCAACGTTTGAAAGATGAAGAACACAACCAATCAGCAACTATCACAAATAAAGATAACTTGTAGAGCACCAAATCATGATCCATTTGAAATGAAGATATACAAGACCATCCTAAGAAATATTCCAAAATATCAGCTCAATATCAGGTCACACTAGAATATACCAGAGGAAATACCAAGCTCTGCAAAGCACCAAGACAACAAAATAAAACTGCAAACTGGACCATAAGATCTTATCAATCTGTAGTCACCAGAGAAAATCATAGGAATATCTTGACATAAATTACAACAACATATCCTATCAGCATAAATGTTCAACAATCTCCAACAATACATGTTGCAAGTGTGGTTGTCATTACACCAAAAGATCAACCTATTAGTGCTCGATACAACAACTAGATTTATAGAATCCATAGGAGGTAGGTAAGACATGTCACAAACCCAAATGCTACATTGCACAACATAAGGAGACCAAGGGCACAAACCTTGCAAAAATTCCCCCCAATGCAAGTGAGGGGTTTGAACCTGTGACCAAGCTCTGATACCACTTGTTACAAGTGTGGTTGTCATTACACCAAAATATCGACCTATTAATGCCAGATACAACCACTAGACTTATAGAATCCATAGGAGGCAGTTAACCCATGTCACAAACCTAAGTGCTATGTTGCACAACACAAGAAAACCAAGGGTGCACACCTTGCAACACAAAAGTTTCTAAGGACAAGACCTCTCATGGAGATAAGCCAAGAAAGAGGCCAAAGATAGATTCTACCAAATCCAAGATGTCAGTCAAAGAAGTGAAGAAAGTAGTCATTGTTCAAGGTAATCTCAAGAAAGTTTTATAATTCTATGATAAATTTGATGAAGTAGGTTGGAGGACTTTGGAAGAAGACATTTTAATATACCTAAATAAATTCAATAAGGCTCTTGCATAAATAATGTTAGAAGTCCCCAAGAGTCTTTATGATGTTTTAGAAATGATAAGGGATACTGCAAAAGTAGAACATGAAAGAATGAGAGATTATGTGCTAGTGAGCCTATGTCTAGTGATAGTAGTTGAAGAAATTAACAAAATTCTTAAGGAAGCAAAAAGTGAGTTTAGGAGCAAAACTAGAATCAACAAGATAATGATTGGCAAATTAGATGAAGTCATCAAAGACACTGAGAGGATCTTGAGGTTTGTTTTGTTCCAAAACCAATATGAGGTCGATCCAGAAAAAAATAATGGTGATACTACTAAGTCATCTTCTCTGGAAACTCAAGGTAAGCCATCTCAAAGTGAATAGGTTAAAGTAGATACTCCTTCTGTTCTGGAAGTGAAAGCAGTGGATTACAAAGTTGACCAAGCTGAGGTAGATACTTCCCCTATTCTAGAAGAGGCTAAAAAGGAAGATGTGATGGATAAGGGTGAAGAGGATGTAGGAAAATGAAATGAGTTTGAGGGTATTCAGAATCCTTTGGATAAGTCTAAAGATGAAATTCCTATGAAGACCGGGTCCTCAAAGGTTGATGCATAGATGGTAGTAGAAGAGAAGAAGGTTGAGGTTAAGGAAGAACCTATTTTGGAAGCAAGAGACATTGTAGGGGAAATGAAAGATAAGTATATTATTGATGATCCATAATTTTTTCAACGTCCCATCAACCTTGCCTCTCTATCTCCCATTCAGAAGGTGCAATTAGCTTCATTTGCACAAGCCAAGGAAAGTGAAGATTTGTTGAAGTCACACATTGAAGACAGTGAATTTCTCACTCTTGAATTCAGTGTTCTTGAGAAGATAATGACCTCTTATGTCAAGGACAACTCTGATAGCCCCTCCGGGTAGCTAAAAGGTTTGATCAATACGGTGAGTACTGATTTTGAGTCATTAGAGAAGTCTATTGAGGCCAAGGTTCACAATAGTTTTTAAGCCAAGAGGCTCAACACATTAAAGAAAATGATTGGAGATGATAGAATTATGTTAGATACTTGTATCAAGAGAATTCAAGATGGAGTATCTAAGCATGGTAATATTTACAAATTATCTCTATCATTGTCAAAGTTCACTAAGAATATTGAGAAATAATCCAAGGAGCTTAAAAATCAATTAGCCAATATATCTCAATGATTTGATCATTTGTCAATCTCTATGGCCAATAAAGAATACCAAGTACTATCTTTACTTAACAAAATCAAGAGTTTAAGCCATGACAAGGAGAAAATTTTTGGCAAAGCTGGTGAACTTCAGAGTCACATCACTCCCAAGTTGGACACAACGCTCAGTGCATTGACAGATTCTTAGGATGTCGTAGACACAAGTGACCCCTCTGATCTCAAGTCAGTAGAAATGAAAGCATACCTTTTTAGTGGCCTCATAACAGGTCTGGAGTGTCTCAAGAAGAGCTTGGATAGCCATTTTAACTTGTTGAAAAACATTTTTGCAAATATCTTCAAGCTTATGTAAGCTAGTCAGGTCTGTGTGTACATATTCCACTATATATACAATTTTTTGTAAATTTTTGGCATGTGGATCCCTACCTTTGCCACTAATGTCAAAGGGGGAGTGTAGGGTAGTGAAAAATGTTGCATTCATCTTAGGGGGAGTTCTGGAGTTGTTGAATCTTTGATTTTTTTAAGTGTACATATGTTGGTATTGTTGGACTTTGTTGCTGCTAGGATATGTTGTTGTCATTGATGTCAACATACTTCTACTCTGAAGATTGCAGATTAGCTTATTGGGATTATGGTTTGGTGTATGGAGTATTTATTATATCATTATATTCATCTATACTAGTGTTGGTGATTCAGAAAGCCAAACTGATCATATTAGATGATTTGGTTTTGTAGTTTGTTTATCTAATCAGTGCTTTGCAGAGTTCAGTATTTCCTCCGGTATATTCTGGTGTGATCAGATGTTGAGATGTATTTTGGGGATATTGTTTGGGATGGTCTTGTGTATATTTATTTCAGATGGTTCATGATTTAGTTCTTCGCAAGTTATCTTTTGTTCGTGACAGTTGTGGTTGTTTAAGTGTTCTTGAGTTTCAAATGTTGATCGACGAAGATTTCATAATTGGTGTTGGTGCAACTGCTAATGATTCTTACATGCTTGTTGGTGTTTCCTAATTGTGTCCTACTTGTTTTGATGATCTGCATTGATCATTTTGTGAGTTGTTGGTTTTTTTGCTAACCGATGATGTTCTTTGTGTTATGCAATTTTCTTGGTGGTGCAGCATGTTGCAGTTGATCTTGGCATGATTTTTGGTGGTGTTGCTTTTTTGTAGATTTGGTTTAGGTCCATGTTATGTTAGGTAAATCATTATATTGGTATAGTGGTCGATCTATATATCATGTGATGCACTTTTGTAATTGTGAGTTGAGTGTTTTGTCAACCTTGTTGTTAAGGTTGATGAATTGTATAAATAGGTGATATTGTCATGTAATTTGGGTATCATGGTTGTGTTTGCATTATCAGAGAGTGGTGTATGTGTGATCAAGTGACTCATCCCTCAACATTGTGATTGAGGAGAGATTAGTATTGCAGAGAAGGCACTGGGATTAACCAAAACTGTCATCAGGAATTTGGAGATGCGATTATTGAAGTTCATTCCTTCCAGATTGTAGTTTGAATCTTGTTGTAAGTAAATGAGACTTCCCTGAGGGTTGTAGCCTTCTGGGTCATTATCTTTTGAGTAGTAATCTCTAGGAAGTATTCTTGAATGCATGTGTATTCCCCATTGTAATATTTTCACATACTATTGTAGAGTATCATCCTATTGTGCATAGGTTCCCACCGTGGTTTTTCCCTTAACTAGTTTTTCCACGTCAAAATCTTGGTATTTTTTGTTGTGTTATCATTTTTCTTATCTCTATTATTGTTGCAATTTATCACATCTATTTTTTTGATTAAGTTTGTAGATCTAGTGAAAACTAATTCACCCCCCCTTCTCAGTTTTCCCTCATTGTTGTTGCCAACAATTGGTATTGGAGCTAGATCCTCCAAAAGAATCTCAACCACATAAGGAGATCCAGATCCATGGAAACTGGAACTGGAGGTGTTATCTTTAAGGAGAGTCCACGATTTGATGGTAGTAACTATTCTATATGGAAGAAATAGATAGAAGTGCAATTGAGATGTCTCAAAGAAGATTACTGGAAGATTACAAAGAATTCCTATTCTACTCCTCTGAATGGACTTGTTATTGTTGATGAGATCAACCAAGATAAACAAAACATTAGAGTGAAGGAAGCATTGTTGAGTGCCCTGAATGATTTTTAAATGAAAAATGTAATGGGACTTCAGACCACGCATAAGATCTAGGTAAAGCTTGAGACCTTGTATGAACAAGATAAGCAAGTGGAAGTTGCCAAGTTGCAGATTTTAAAAGGAAAATATGAGATGTTGAAGATGGGAGAAGATGAGAACATAAATAACTTTATGGCTAAGGTTAATGACCTTGTCCTAGGTAACAGATGTGTTGATGGAAGCCTTGAAGAAGATGAAATTTTTGCTAAGCTAGTGAGATCTTTACCTCCTGCTTATAAACATAAGGTAGTTGCTATTGATGAGATTTGAACTGTGACTACAGTGATAAGAGATATATTGGCTGGAAAGATTGTTGTTTTTGGGCTAAGAAAATTTGGTGAATCACATGAAAAGTCTGAGACGTCATTTAGAGCATCTATATCAAGAAAACATAAGTATGAAACTAAAGAATACAAAGTATCCAGATATGAAAGAGAACTGGATGAGCTTGAAGAATTCATTGTCTGGAGATTACCTAAGGGAGCTGGTAAGTATGATGAAAAATTGTCCTTGAAATGTTTCCCTTGCAATAAAGTAGGATATTTTGCTTCTAGGTGCCTTGAGAGAATGGCTAAGTATGAGAGGCATGATAAATTTGACAAGAATGACAAAAATGATAAACATGAGAAGCATGAGAAGTGTGATAAGCCTTACAAGTCTAACCAGAAGTATAGGAATCAGAAGAACTACTACTATGCCGCTGATGAAGGTGTTACAAATGAAGAATCAGAAGGAGATGAAGTTGTGTTTCTTGTCATTAAAGAAGATGGACTTGAACCTGTTGATCCCACTAGCTACACTATTGAGGAAAAAGTTTTAGCTGCTAAAGTTAAAGAAAGAGATTAATGGGCAATAGATAGTGGTTGTTAACATAATATGACCACTATGGGTAAGAGATTAAGAGGTAGAAAATGTAATGATGATTCTTGTCAAGGATGCTGAGGAGACCATAAAGATTTTCACCTAGATGGTCTAGTTTTGTTTTAGGTATGCCATTTTCTCACTGGTCTTTTGATGTTCTTTTCTCTGGCTGTTGTCTTTTGTGTTGTTCTTTTGCAACCTTTCTTTCTTTGTTCTATTCTTTCTTGTTTCTCTAATTCTTTTCCTTTTGATATGTAAGTGGGTTCTGGGTCCCTTAAAACCTATTTTTCCTTGATCAAAAACATCATATGACCACTGATAAAAGAAAATTTATGAGTATGGAAAGGTATGATGGTGGAAGAGTGAGATTTGGAGATGATAAAGCATGTGTGATCTATGGTAGAGGTTTTATATCTTTTGATCATAAGCATAATACCAATGATGTCATGTATGTTGAAGGTTTAAAACATAATATTTTGAGTGTTGGAAAGATGGTTGACAAAGGTTATGATTTACAATTCAAGAATGGTAAATGTAAGATCCTAAATGCTCTTGGTATAGAGATTGCATCTGGAACTAAGATTGAAGGTAATATTTTTAATTTGAATGCTGGCGAGAAAAGATGTTTGATTTCTCAGATTGATGAAAGTTGGTTGTGCTATAGGATATTGTCTCATGTTAATTTTGATTATATGATTAAAATCATTTTTATTCAATTTATTAGAGATCTACCTAATATTGTTAAACCTACTAATCAGGTATGGAAGAAATGTCAATTGGGTAAGCAAACAAAAATTTCTTTCAAGAGAAAGCAATATACATTTGATGGATTGCTAGATCTTGTGCATATTGATCTGTGTAGACATACAAATGTTAGAAGTGTGCATGGAGATAGATATTTTATGTTGCTAATTGATTATTATTCTAAGATGATGTGGGTTGTCTTTTTGAAGGAGAAATCTAAACCATTAGACAAATTCAAGATATTCAAAGAAAAGGTTGAGACTGAGTCAGTATTGAAGGTGAAATGTTTTAGATCCAATAGAGGTGGAGAGTTATATTCCAATGAGTTTAATTCATTCTGTGACAAGTATGGGATTAGAAGACAATTATCTACTCCTAGAACCCCTTAGAAGAATAGATTTTTTGAAATAAAGAACAAGATTGTCCTGGGTGGTGCTAGGACTATACTAATTAAAGGAAATTTTTTGAAGATCTATTGGAAAGAATCTATTAGCAATGTTGTTTACATATTCAACCAAGTTCATATTAAAGGTGATACTGGTAAGACACCTTATGAGTTATGATTTGGTCATGTTCCTATTGTGAGATATTTCAGAGTATTTCGTAGCAAGTGTTGTATCAAGATAGATGGGGACATAGGGAAGTTTGATGCAAGAAGTAATGAAGGAATTTTCTTAGGTTATTCTACAAAGAGTAAAGCCTATCGGTGCTATAGTAAGAGACTGAGAAAGATAGTAGAGAGTCCAAATGTGAAGGTGGATGAGAACCCTAGGAAAGAGATCAAAACTTGTGGATATGGTGATGGTCATCATGTTGTTATAATGCCTATTCAGACTGAAGAGTTGAAGCAAAATGATCTGGTAGAGATAGTTAATCAAGATGTTGCTGCTATGAGTGCAGAGGTGCAAGAACCTGAAAATCAGAACAATTAGAAGACTCTGACATATGTAAGTTTGAATCATTCAAAAAATTAGATTATTGGAGATAAAAATAAAGGTGTCATGACTAGAAGAAAGCTAGCTGTTGAAGAGGTATGTTTTATTTCTAAAGTTGAGCCTAAAGATGTTGTTGAAACTTGTAAAGATTAAAATTGGATGAGAGATACCGAAGAATAATTATATCAAATTGAAAATAATAACACATGGGAGCTTGTGCCTAGACCTAAAGATATGAATGTGATTGATACTAAATGGGTATTCAGTAATAAATGGAATGAATATGGTGAACTTGTCAGAAATAAAGCAAGACTGGTATGCAAAGGACATTCAAATAAAGAAGGAATTGATAATGAAGAAACTTTTACTCCATTAACCAGACTTGAAGTTGTTAGATTATTGCTTGCATATGCTTCTTAGAAAGATTTCAAGGTATATCAAAAGGATGTCAAATCTTCCTTTTTGAATGGTGATCTTGAGGAAGAAGTCTGCATTGAGCAACCTGATGGATTTTCATTATCAGATGAAGGAGACATGGTATGTAAACTAAAGAAATCTCTTTATGGATTGAAACAAACCCCTAGGGTTTCGTATGCTAGATTGGATAAGTACTTGTTGAAATTGGGATTTAACAAAGGGACTATTGATAGTAATCTATACTTTAAGATTGAGAATGATAACATCTTTATTTTTTAAGTCTTTGTTCATGATATTATCTTTGGAGGTGATGATAACTTGAGCATCAAGTTTGTCGATGATATGTAGAAATAATTTGAGATGTCTATGATAGGTGAGATGAAATTTTTCTTAGGTTTGTAGATTTCACAGACTGGAAAAGGTATTTTTATATCTCAAACTAAATATGTGAAGGAATTGCTAAAGAAGTTTGGGTTAGATGACTCCAAAATGGTTGGAACTCCTATTATGACTGGCTGTAAATTATCTAAGAATGATGAATCTCAGAAAGCTAATCAGAGTTTGTACAGATCTATGGCTGGTGGACTACTATATCTTACTCAGACTAGGCCAGACATTATCCATGTTGTGAAGAGAATATTCAAATACTTAAAGGGAACTGTGGATTATGGTTTGTGGTATCCAAGGAATGATGATTTCATGTTATGTTCTTACATTGATGCTAATTAGGCTGGTGATGTTCTTCATGTTATGCAATTTCCCTGGTGGTGTAGGTGTTGTGGTTGATCTTGGTGTGATTTTTGGTGGTGTTGCATGTTTGGTGATTTGGTTTAGGTCCATGTTATGTCATGTAAATCATTATATTTGTCCTGTGGTCGATCTTTGTATCATGTGATGTAATTTTGTAATTGTGAGTTGAGGGTTTAGCCGACCTTGTTGTCAAGGTTGATGAATTGTATAAATAGGTAATATTGTCATGTAATTTGGGTATCATGGTTATGTCTACATTATCAGAGAGTGGTGTATGTACTTTTAAGTGATTGATCCTTTGACATTTTGATCGAGGAGAGATTGGTGTTGACAAAAAATATTGTGCTTAACTGGAACTGTCATCAGATATTTGGAGATGCTATTATTGTAGTTCATTCCTTCTGGATTGTAGTCCCAATCTTGTTGTAAGTCATTGAGACTTCCCTAGGGGTTGTAGCCTTCTGGGTCATTATCTTTTGAGCAGTGAACTCTAGGAAGTGTGCCTGAATGCATATGCATTCCCCATTGTAATATTTTCACATACTACTGTAGAGTATCATCTTATTGCGGGTTGGTTCCCACCATGGTTTTTTCCTTAACTGGGTTTTCCACATCATTGGTGTTGTGTGTTGTGTTATTATTTTTCTTATCTTTGTTATTGTTGTAGTTTATCAGATCCTTTTTTGTGATTAAGTTTTTAGATCCGATGAAAACTGATTCACCCCCTCTCATTTTTTTGTCATTGTTGTTGGCAACATGTACTAATCCTGACACAATCATTTTTCACTAAGTGTTGCCATCAATTCCAAAGGGGGAGATTGTTGGCAAGAGACATTACATAGGTCATCCTCTTTTGTCATTGATGGCAACCCAAGTCATTAATTCCATCTGTAGTGTGTGATCTAATCCTATCGGAAGTCAAAATGAAGATTTGGTTAAGTCCGACAAGTTAGAATAGAGCATCCGACAGAGTGTACTATTTTGGTCGGCATTTCATTTTTGCTGACTATTTTATGTTATGATGCTAGAGGAAGATAGTTAGATGTGTAGAGTACCTTATTGTAGAATCTTATCCTCCGGTGATTATTGTCTGGTGAGTTATAAGATCTAGTGTACAAGTTTTTGTGTTGGACATTGTGCTATGGCCGACTTCGATAGTTGATCATTGAGCAAAATTGATGGAGTAATTTTGGTGATTTTTTATTTGTGATTGAGGATGTTTAGCCAATATTTGGGAAGTGTGTGGACAATTATTTTTGGTCTGGATATGCATTAGAGTTCGGATTGTGCTGAATATGTATGCATGTTTCATTATTTGTATAGTGTTACTAATTTGATGTTATGGATAAAAAAGATTGATGGATATGATCAGTTTGGATATCAGTGGGTGTGTGGAAAGTGTTTGTGATCGATTATGCATAGTTTCATGCGCACAAATGAATGATTTATGCTCAGAATATTGTAGAACAATGGGACAAAGTAGTGTAGTAGAGCAGTGTAAGATTAAGTGTTTTATGCTCAACCAAAACTGTACTTTGGCATTTGCAGATATTATTTTTTAGTTCAGACATTCTAATTATCTTTTATACAAGATATTGTAAGGCAGTGCATCTTCTTGGGTTTGTAGCCCTTCTTATTTTGAGCTATAATCTCTAGGAAGTGTTCTTGAATTCATGTCCATTCCCTTGTAACCTTTGCACTCATTTCGTGGGTCTCATCCCCACTATGGTTTTCCACGTATAAATTCTTGGTGTTATGGTGTTGTTGCTGATTGCTTTGTGTTTTTGTATCTTTCATTTGTTCATTTGCATTAAGTGGTTGAAAGAAAAAGTTAAATAAAGTTAAAAATTCCAGAACATTGATTCACTCCCCCACTCAGTGTTCCTTGATTCCAACACATTTAATATTTGCACTTGAGATGGTTGGAAACTTAATGTTTTTTTTTTTAATGGTACATGACAATAACATTTTAACTATTTATTATCCTTATTGGTAGTCTCACCTCTCCTCTATGAAATTAAATAGCAAAGAATTCATCACATGCATCTAAACCACTCTCCCTCATCATTCCATCATATCAATTAGATAAGAACAAGAGATATCTTTAAAAAATGGAAATGATCTCTCCAATGGTGGTTGAGGTTTCAATGAACCTCTATTAATTCCAATTATAAATCACAAACTTAACATTTTTTACAATGTGCTCACCATTTCTGACATAACTTTATTTTAAAAGAATTATTTATAGGCTTCTTCCTCTTTCTAATGACACATGGTTAGATTCTTTTAATATATTATTGTATAATATCCTACACTTTTTGGGACTATTAGATATGAGTTGTCAAGTAAATATATCCATAATAAAAAATTAAATAAATGTAAATAATAATTATATAGTTAATTAATTTAATTTAATTCAATTATTAAATAAATAACAATTGAGTAAATTAAATTCTCAAGAAAGATAAAGGAAAAGATCCTTTGATGGATAATAAAGAGGGCTTTACCTAGGTCAAGACCAAAAATAAATTTAGAGGTAGAAGCAAACCTAGAAGGAGAGGTAGAATGATGAAATGTTGAAAAGGTTTGATGTTCTAGACAAGTTGGACTAGTTTGATGAAGCATTTGTTGAGATGACTTTAGGACAAGAACCTTAGAGTTTGGAGCTTCCAATTGAAAAATAGACTAGTGATCTCCCCAATGTTCTTTAGGAGGGGTGCATGGACACTAGGATGGATATGAATATTTCTCTTTTGACCTCGAGTGAAGAGGAGGAAAGTGGTGACATGGAAATAGTACCTATTCCAAAGGAATCCAATACAAAGGATAAGCCTTTACATGAACCACAATATAAAGACAAAGGAAAATCTAGCTCTCATATTTTGGGGATTCAATAAAAAAATATCACGAATGGTGTCCTAGAGAAGACATCTAATTTGGGAAGAAGGAAAGACCAAGAAAAAGCAAAGCTAGTTAGAGAGATGTTGGTTCAATCTAGTTGTGTGAATACCATTGATTTCCATTTCAACCCATCTCAAACATTGATCATTCTCTCATGGAACCTTAAGGGAATGAATATCATCCCTCGACAAAAACCTATTCGAGAGAGGATATGGATTCATTGTCCTAATATCATTTTCATCCAAGAGACTAAGATGTATGTGGAAGGTATGCAAAGTTTGGCCTCTAAAATTTGGGCTAGAGGCTAGTGTCAGTGTATTAGGGTAGCTGGTAGTTCAAGTGGTGTGGCTTTCTTTTGGGACTTGCGAAAGATAGGGCCAGTGTGTTGGATCTCAAGTAGAGACTCTCTAATCCTGGTTGCATGTAGTTTGGATACTGGTGAGGTTAATCTTCTCACTAATGTGTATGCTCTGTCTGATTTAATGGGAAAAAAAATTCTCTGGTCACATATTAGAATGGTTATATTTTTAGCTCCTTATTTCTCTTGGATTTTGGTTGGGATTTTATTGCAGTCCTAAGTCTGGAGGAAAAGAGAGGTGGGATTGGTAGGTTGGAATAGTTTTTAAAGATATTGAGAGACAACGTTGATTTCTTCAACTCGATTGATATACAACCATCTAATGGTTTATATACTTGGAACAATAAAAGAATGGGTGATGAGACTATTTCTGAGAGGCTTGACAAGTTTCTTGTTTCTAGCTACTAGGTTGGTGATAACTGAACTACTAGCTCAAATATTCTTGAATGGAGAGGCTCGGACCATTAGTCGATCAAAATTTCTATTGTGTTCTTTGGTACCTCCAAAAGCCCTCCTTTTAAGTTCCAATTAATGTCGATTTGTGGCTCTGTGGCTCTTGTTTACAAGATGCGATTGCTAAGTGGTAGATTAAGGGGAAACTAGATTTTGGGACAACTATGTTTTCTTTCACAAAGTGACTTCAATTTGTGAAGTACATGTTGAATTTTTGGAATAGGAAATGTTTCGGAAATATTTTCTTAGCTAAGGCTGATACCCAATCTCACTTGGATGAGATCACTTGTCGAATTCAGGACCAAGGTCTCATTGAGGATTTATTCCATCACAAAGTTAAAGCTATTAAGGACCTAGAGGAATGGGAATTAAGAGAGGAAATATTTTGGAAACAAAAGTCTCATGTGGAGTGGCTTTAGGAGGGAGATACAAAAACCAATTTCTTTCATAATTTTTTTGAGGATGGGAGGCAAGTCAATCTTATAACATCTCTAAAATTTTTGAGTGGGAGTCAATTATCTTGTATTAGATTGATTTGAAATGAAGTTGCCCATTACTATTCTAATCTTTTTACTAAGGACACCCCTATGGATGAGAAGGAGGAGAGTCTCATTTCAGATTTCATCGCTTCTTTGATCTTGAATGAGATGAATGAACTATCAATTAAACCTGTCACCATAGATGATATGGAGAAGATTGAGTTCCAAGTGAAGAAGGGAAAATCCCCTAGCTCAGATGACTTTCCTCTAGAGTTTTTCTATGAATAATCAGATATGGTTAAGATGGATCTCTTGGAGTATGTTTTGGAATCTCAAAGAAATAAATATATTTTGAGGGCCATGAGTGCTACATTCCTTGCCCTTATCCCAAAAAGAGGTGGGGGTGATTCTTTGGATATTTTTAGGCCTATTGCTTTGTGCAATGTGATTTATTAAATCATTACTAAGCTGATTTTGTTGAGAGAATTAAGAAATGGATTATTCTTCTTATCTCAGAGGAACAATGAAGTTTTTTGACTTGTAAGTAGATTATGGATGGTGTGGTGGTGGCAATAGAGGCTATTCATTTCATGGTAACTTTAAAAGAGAAAACTATGTTTATCAAGCTTGATATGGCCAAGGTGTATGATTAGGTCAAGTGGACCTTTTTGTCAATAATTTTAGAAGTTTTTGGATTTAGTTGAGAGTGGATTAATTGGGAAATGAGTTTTGTCACTTCAACTTCTTTCTTAGTGCTCATTAATGCAGAACTTTCTAAGCTACTTGGAGCTACATGGGGCCTTCGAGAAGGTGATACTCTATCCCCTAATGTATTTATTCTAATTATTGAAGGTTTGGGGAGATTTTTAAAATCTCAAGTGAGGGATGGTCTTATCAAGGGATGGAATCGAGGCAACAGAATTACTCCTCATTTACCTCTGTAGTTCATGGATGACACTGCATTGATGGGCCTAGCTAGAGTTAAGGAGGCTGTTAATTTTTAAATGGTTCTAGATATGTATATCATTTCTTTAGGGAAAAGAATCAATGAGAACAAGGCCTCAATATTTTTCTTTAGTACTCCTAAGCTTGTCCTAGATAGGATTACAAGAAATTTTTTATTACACATAGGCACCCTTCCTTTTATATATCTTGGTTTCATTATTGTCATTGGGTCGCTATCAATTTATTTTGGTAGGATACCTTGGATAGGTTTAGCAAGAGAGTCTCTCATTGGACAAATAGATGGCTATCTACTGTTGGGCATGTCACTCTCCTCAAGTATGTGATTCGAGCTCTTCCTCTATGTAGATGTTTTGTGTAAGTGATCCTTTCCACCTTTATCCAAGAATTTGATGCTCTCTCTCACAAATTATTATGCCTTGGAAATTTGGTGTAGATGTGGTCAAATAGACCTTTATTTTTAGACCGAAGGAGGAAGGGGGTGTAGGACTTTGTCAGATAATCCTTAAATGGCTAAAATTTGGCAGATAATATTTATTGGAGATGGTATTGATGTTAGGATTACGATTAGGATTGGAATACGATACTTAATTTGAAGCATTTGAATAGAGTTTAAAGTAATGATGTTCCTCAATACAACATCGAGGATAAGGGGTCTATGATCTAGAAAACTCTCAAACATAGGGCTAAGCTTGTTAAACAAGGATTATTTTGGATATGTAATAAAGCCTCTATATCTCTCTTCTAGTTTGAAGCCTTGGACAAATGTCAAGATTATAAAACTTGATCTTTGAATGACCAAGTTGTCATGATAGGTGGAAAGAGCTTCATGAATGACCTCTAGGAGGTTAAAATGAGGACCAACAAGAGTTTTGCAATGTCTTGTCTAGTAGGACCAATAGTTTTTTGGAAGAGTGGGATACCCTTTCTTGGGGTCTAGACTCAAAAGGTAAGTTCATTGTATCTTTAGTCTATTAGGTGTTGGACAAACAAGTTTCTGGGAGAGAGAGGATTTCTTGGTGGAAGTAGGTTTGGAGTAGATTTTATTGGCCTAAATGTAATTTTATTTTTGTGGCTAGTTTCTTGGAACCTATGTCTCACTTGGGATAATTTAAGAAAGGGATTATTTCATAGTCCTTCTATGTGATTCCTTGGTAATCAAAGTGAAAAAATATCTTCTCACCTCTTCTTCTCTTTCCCTTTCTCTAAGGAACTTTGGCACTATTAGTGAGGGGTTTGGAATAAGGTTTTCTTCCATGTTGCCTCCTTGGTTGAGTTATAGGATCATGTGGGTAACCCTTTGGACAATTCCTCTTTCCTCAATATTGCCTAGGACATAGGACCTTCTTTTATTTTATTGAAAATTTGGTTGGAGATGAATAGAAGAATCTTTCAAGGGAAAGGAATTATAAGCCACCAGCTTTGGATGTGTATAATATGAGTAGCTTGCAGGAAACTATTCTAGCTAAATGTGATTTGTTAAGTCAAGTGGATGTTCAAGATCAAGTCATTATTTAGAGGTTGGGATTGTCTTAATGTTGGGGAAGGCTAGCCCCATCTATGGATGGTATTTATTTTAGTAGTAGGGTCCAATGAGATGGTTGTTGGGTGCCTCTTTCCTCAAGAGTTTTCAATATTAATACTGATGGTTGCTCTCATGATAATCCAAGGCATGCTAAATTTAGGAGAGTTGGCAGAGATAGCCATGGGATGGTTGAGTTCTTCTTCTCCTTGTATAAAGGACAACAAACAAATAAATTAATAGAGGCCTTGGTGATCCTTCATGCTTTGGAGAAAGGTTGTCCTTTGGGCTGGAGAAAAATTGTCATTGAAATGGATTCACAAATCATTATGAAAATGCTAATTAGACATCAGTTGGAGAGAGTAAGTTGTAAATTGGATAGGGTGGAAAGACAAATATTTAGTCTTTGTTGTTCTTTAGACTCTATTATATTTTTCCATATCCCTCAAGAATGGAATAAGGTGGTAGATTGCTTGGCAAGATGAGGTTCTGAGTAGGATATTCATTGTCAAGTCAAGGATTGGGGACAATTGTCCTCATATTGTTCTAGGGTGTTGGAGGATTTAGTTACGGAAGACATGCGTAGGCATGTGGGTATGTTGGGAGAGACTTGATTTGGTTTTGTTGGGCTTCCCAGCCTTGCTATCTTTATAATTTTCATTATTGATTAATAAAATTTTTACCCCTTTGTTTCAAATGAAAAAAAATGTGTTAATTAAATAAGAGGATATGAGTACTTACTTTGAAAACTAATAATGAAAAATATTTTTGATGATAGTAAAACTTAATTGTTAAGGTATGAAAAATTATTACTCACAATTTGATGAATGTTTGGAGTTCTATGTAAGTTTATAATTCTCAAAAATTCATTTCTAATATCTTAAGCTTTGAACTAAACTATTGTGACCTGAAAGTATTGTGTAGGAATGATCCAAGCCACATGGGAATGGACTAAAATAATATGCATTGAAAGCTATTTTCTTTCATCTTCCTCATGTCTAGATTTGTCATGAAAATGTTTAATTACAAACATGTTAGAGGATATTCTGAGTCTATATTGTCAAGTTCTCTGATGTTGATGCCCTATTTAGAGTGGCTTTATGGTTATGTGTGAATTATTGAAGACACCATACAAAAAATTATAAATGACCTATATGATTCTAAAGTAGATTTAGTTTCATTATCTCTTAGAAAATGAAATGTGCTCTACAAATTTTGTCCTTGCAGTTTCATAAGTTATTTTTTTATCCACACCTAAATCAATTTTTTTAGTAGACAAGTTTCAAGTTTTAAAAAGTGAAGGGAAGATTTAGAAGTATTTGCATATATTTATGGGAGGTTTAGTGATGATCTTAGTTGGACCAAACTACTATGATTGTCATAACAGATGATAATTAAACCCAGTCCAATGATTAGCACTAGTAAGTAGTAAGTGAGGGAAATAGTGATAAAAATTTACCTTATTGATTATTTTTAGTGCTTCAATTTAAAACTTACCAATGGATTATTTTTAGTAGTTCAATTTAAGTTTTCTTTCAAGAAATGCTCATTGATTGATCTAGGAAATTTGATTACTATTGGATGTGGATTAATGTCTAAATCATTAACTTTAAATACCACAACCTAGCAATGATCCTTCAAAATGTTTAATGAGTTGGATTTACATCATGCACATTCAACTTGTAGAATTTTTTCCTTTTTATTTCATTTCATTATGGCTTCAACATCTCATAGCTAAAATCATAGAGTTTTTGAATCTCTAAAAGACATGTGCTCTCCATTGCTTCCCAAATAGACTCAAATATATAAACCATTAAATAGTACTTCCACTACAAAAGTAAACAAAGAATGTACTATAACAAATGAATCCCCATATATAGTCAATTTGTTGGAAATATGATGGAATTAATTATGTGTTGCATTGATGTTGTCATTGATGTCAACACTAGCTCATTTGGTTGTCTATTGGGTTCCAATAGAATGGTTGGATTGTTTAGATTGATGGAAATGGTTTGGTTTAGTAATTCATGTGGTTTAGATGTGTGTCAAATTCAGTTGGTTTAGGATTTGGTGATTCAAAAGCTATCATATGTTCTACTAATCCTTTTAGTTATCGGTGAGAGTTTTGCCGCCAAAGCTTTGTTAAAGATCTTTTGATGGATTTGATAAGTGGTGTTGGTGCGGCTTCTAGAAGGTTCTCAAGATGCTGATGGTTATCATGTTTGTTTTCTAGTTGATTGGTGGTGTTGCATTTGCCTTATGGCGACCTATTTTAGGTCCAGCGTTATTCTATGTTATTGACACTTAGGTTATGGGCCGGTTTGTGCAACATGTTGGTGGATGCTCCCGATGCATTACCAGTTGATTTATTGATTGGATAATATTGTTTTGTCCTTAGGACAAATTGGGTTATCATTGGATTACGGATTTATGTAATGGATGGATTGTATTATCTTTTAAGTGGCTGACCTAATTGTTTAGGTCCATGGTTTGTATAAATAGAATGTAAGATCTCTTTGTAGATGAGAGGGGGGGGGGGTGAATCATACAAACTTAATCTTCCATAAAAACATCAGATTCAACCTCGGTAACATATACTTCAGTAATATAACCAAAACTGCTAAACATGAAAACTCAAAAGCATATAAACATCATAAACCTCATAACACTAGATTTAACATGGAAACCCAAATAAGGAAAAACCACTGTGGGATTTTAGACCCACTAAGAAATATACTCTTCTAGAGTATGCTTGGTTAAAATAAAATCATGTTAAAGAATACAAACACATTGCTAGATGTGACCCGGTTAAGGGATTTCCCTTAGATCTATTAGGATCTTCACCTTGTTAGAAGTGACCTTGTTAAAGGATTTCAAACACTCAATCAAAATGTCACCTTGCTAGAGGGTTTTACAAATAAGACTGTTAAGTCCACTCGGTTAAGAGATTTTCTGTCACTTTCACAAAATAACAGTAATAAAAATCTATTTGCAACTTCACATCTAAAATGCTAAAGAAGATTCTTATTTGCTCAATACAATCTAGACATAGAACTAATCTTGTCCATCTGCTAGGCTTCTATACTCTGTTATTCAAATAGGTCTTCAAGCCTCTATGCTCGGTAATCACTATGTAGCATCCATGTGCATACATTTGCCCACATACAGTATTTATCAATAGTTCCCTATTTATAAACAATTCACCAACTGCTTAATCTCCTTGATTACTTTTCCCATGATCAATCATAGCCATCAGATCTTCAAACTTTGACCAAGTTCAATGTATCCTTAAATTTGAAAACATTTTACCCTACCTTGGAACTTGCATACATTTCTTGGAACTGTTGCTAGGGTATTGTGGTTCAATATGAGTTGTAGATCTTCATGCCAATTTTCCTTTGCCATAGATTCATTAACAAACTTCATGCATGACATACCAATCATTTAATCAATTCTAGCTCATCAACTTCCTTTATTAAATAGTGCATGTAACCATTTAATGCATTCTATTGCAGCTCGGTTACAACTCGGTGAATACTAAACTTCACTTGGTAGACATTTTGCCTTCATTAACTGATAGCAATAACCTTAGGGTTTATTGACTAGGTTCCTTAGGGTTTACCGACTAGGTTCTTTGCTTGGTAACATAGTATAGTATTAACCTTACAATTTTACAACATATTTATGATGTTTAAAACAATCTAAACATCATGATCTCATCATTGTCTGACTCAGTAATAGTTTCCCATTGAATACCTTATTCATCATATTCTTACTGTGTCTTTTACTGACATCTTTATACACTTCAAATCATACTTCTCAAGATATGGCAACATCATACTAAATTAGAAAATCAATTCTTTTACATCAATGACAAAATAATAATATCAAGATAGTAAACATCCTTAATTAGTTATATCCATAATCATCAACAACCTTCTCAATATCCTTATTGAAATGCCAACAATCTCCCACTGTTTGTTATAATGTCAAATGCCAACAATCTCCCCCTTTGGCATTGATTGCAAAACCAATTGATTTGACCTTAAAAAGATTCAGATTGTTGTGATTCTAAAATGTTGAAATGCTCTCTTGCTGTCATCAGAATTCTCCCCCATACATTAGACTTCTCCTCTTTTCTCCAGTCTTCTCCCTCTTTTTCCTTTAATCTTCTTTAGTCTTCTCCCCCTTTGACAACAATGCCAAAAAGTAAAGAACTAAAACATAATTTCTTCCTGTATGAAGTGAATTCCTGTTGTACTATATCAACAGAGTCTTAGTCAGAGCATTTTGATTTCAATTCTTGTTCCCTGTATTGTATCCTTCATTATTTCCTACACACCTTTAGAAAACATCCTAAAGTGTGTAATTCAGCATCAACTCCTAAAAGATATTCGATAGAGTCATTGAATTGATGCTTTCACGGAACTCAGTCAGTGAGTAGAAGATAGGGGTAGGACCCCTAACTTACTTCTGATATATTAAAAAGTGTCCCTTGGTAGTGGCTTGGTAAAGATATCTACTATTTGTTCCTTTGTGCTAACATATTCCAACACCATTTTTTTTTCTTGAGCTTCTTCTCTAAGATAATGATATTTGATATAGATGTGCTTTGTCTTAGAGTGCATAACAAGATTCTTTGAAATTTTAATGGCACTAGTATTGTCACAGAATATAGTTACTAGCTCCGTAACTTTCTCATTTATTCCTTCCAATATTTGTTTGATCCATGCAATGTTGGTACAATTCAATGCTGCAACAACATATTCAGCTTCTACTGTTGACTATGAAACACATCCTTATTTCTTGCTAAGCCAACTCACTAGTTTTTCTCCTAAAAAGAAAGCTCCTCCACTTGTGCTTTTCCTATCATCAATGTTGCCTACCCAATTAGCATTAGTATAAACTTTTAAATCAAAATCATTTCCTTTCTAATATACTAAGCCATAATCCTCTGTGCCTTTCAAGTATCTAAAAGTTCTTTTGATTGCTGTCATGTGTGTTTCCTTAGGATCTGTAGATAATCTTGCAACTATACCTACTGCATGTGCTATGTCTGGTCTACTATGAACAACATATTATAGCTTTCCAATCATGGATCAGTAAAGTGTCTCACCAACAGATGCAGATTCATCATTCTTTGATAATTTATAGTTGGTAGTCATAGGAGTACTTACTGGTTTTGAATCCTCCATTCCAAATTTCTTCAAGATTTCCTTTATGTACTTGGATTAAGTAATAAAAATCTCATTTTTCATTTACAATATATGTAAACCTATAAAATACTTTATCTTATTGATTAATGACATCTCAAATTCTTTTCTCATTTCATTTCCAAAGTTCTTACATAGAGAGTCATTTCCACAAATTATAATATCATCAACAAATATGGTTGAGATCAGTATTCCATTTTCATCATTCTTCATGTACATATTGCTATTCTCACTTGTCCTTATAAAACTAATCTTAACCAAATAAGAGTGCAATCTTTCATACCATGCTCTAGGTGCTTGTTTCAGACCATATAATGCTTTGTTCAATTTACATACCTGATCTTTATTATTGTCTTCAACAAATCCTTCAAGTTGTTCAATAAAAACTTCTTCTTCTAATATTCCATTTAGAAATGCAGACTTGACATCCATTTGATATACCTTGAAGTTTTTGAAAGCAGCATATGCCAACAATTCTCTTACTCCTTCAAGTCTAGCCATAGGTGCAAAAGTTTCACCATAATCAATTCCTTCTTCTTGAGCATAACCTTTGCAAACTAGTCTTGCTTTATTTTGAATGACCTCTCCTTTTTCATTTAGCTTGTTTATGAAAATCCACTTTGTACCGATTACATTTTTGTCCTTTGGTCTTGGGATTAGTGTCCATGTGTCATTCTTCTTGATTTGATCAATTTCTTCTTTCATAGCATTTATCCAATCTTCACTGTGAAATGCCTCTTTCACTATTCTTGGTTCAAATTCAGATATCAGACATGTGTTATGTTTTAGTTTGTTCCTTGTCATCACTGGATCATCCTTATCTCCTATAATCTAACTTGGTGCATGATGTCTTTTGACATACTTGGCTAATACAGGCTCGATAGGCTCTATATGATCTTCTTCATCACTCGGTAACTGGATATTTTCTTCATTTTCTTCAACAATTCTCTCGGTAGGACTTGTCGGTTGAACATAGACAAATTCATCATAATCTTCTGGTTCTTTGGAATTTCTTTCATCATTTCTTTCTGCAAATTCATCAATTTTCACATTTGCACTTTCTACTATTTTGTTAGATGATTTGATCAGACATTTAAATGCTTTTCTTCTAGAAGAATAACCTAGAAATGTTCCTTCTTCACTTTTCTGATCAAACTTGCCATTTCTATCATCTTTGTGTACATAGCATCTACTTCTAAAGATTTTAAAATAACTTACATTAGGTTTCTTGTCATACCAAATTTCATATGGTGTCTTCAAAGTACCTTTCTTTAGTTGTACTTGGTTCAGGGTGTAAACTGTAGTGCTTATTGCTTCTCTCCAAAATGTTTGTGACACTTTCTTTTCAATCATCAGGGTTCTGGCACAATCCACAATAGATTTGTTTCTCCTCTTAGCTATTCCATTTTGTTGTGGAGTTCTCGATGCAGAGACTTGTCTTTTAATACCATGATCATTGCAAAATAAGTTGAACTCATCATATGTGAACTCTCCTCCTCTATCTGATCTAAGACATTTCAGTTGTCTTCCTATTTCATTTTCAACTCGTGCCTTGTACCATTTAAACATTTGAAAAGCTTCTGATTTTTCTTTTAAAAACATTAATCACATCATCCTTAAATAGTCATCCACAAATAATATGAAATATTTATCACCATAATAACTTTGAACTTTCATAGGACCATAGAGATCAATGTGAACAAGATCTAAAATTCCCTTAGAAGTGTAAGACTTACTTGTAAAGCTTGATCTTGTCATCTTACCCATCTGGAATCCTCGACACATAGCATTCTTAGGTTTTTCAAGACTTGGTAGACCTTTTACTTGGTGCTTCTTACTTATTTTGATCAGATTATCAAAATTTACATGACAAAACCTTTTATGCCATAACCAAGTATCATCTATCTTTGCATACAGACACTTGTTCTGAGTTGAGTCAAGGTGAAATGTGTTACCTTTTGTTTGTGTCCTGGTAGTAGCTAACTTTCCATTCTTGTCATGAACTTTGGCAATTCCCTTCTGAAATTCTATTCGGTAACCTATATTGTTTAGTTGTGCTACACTCAAAAAATTGTATTTCAAACCTTCAACCTAATAAACATCATTGCATCTTTCATTGTCAAGAAGTGTTATAGATCCTTTACCTTTCACTGGACATGGTACATCATTACCAAATCTTACATAGCCTCCATCATAATCTTCTAACATAACAAACTTGTGTTTATCTCCTATCATATGATGTGAGCATCCACTATCTATGATCAAACAATCATTAGTATTTATGTGAGATATTAGGGTTTTTTCTTCATACCTTTCTTCATCTGATCCATCTTTGATAGCCACATAAACTACTTCCACTGTATCAATTTCATCTGATTTATCATCGTTGGATTCCTCATTGGCTATTAAGAATGTCTTTCTATCTCTTCTTCTGAAGTCTCGGTGTCCTCTGTAATGATTTTTTTTTTGTCTGTCATCTCGGTAGTCTCTCTTTTTAGTAGAATCTTTGTCAGGATAGTTAGAAGCCATATGTCCTATTTTATCACAATTGAAACATTTCAAAGGTAGTTTCCCTTTATACTTACCTTTGCCTCTCGGTAACCTTCTGGCTAATAGTATTTCAAACTCTTCCTACTTTCTGATTTCCTCATACAGTTTGTGTACTTCTTCCATGTTCTTACGAAATATTTCACTTGCTCCACTGTGATCTCCTTCAAAGTACTTATACTTTCTTTCATTGTAATCATTACATTCATCAAGATGAAAAGAACTAAATGTAGATTTAACTTTATTTACCGAAGATCCACTATTATCAAAGTTACTTAACTCAAATGCATGTAGCTTACCAATAGTAGCATCTAAAGAAACTGGCATATTAGGCACATACCTCAATTCATTGATTGTAGAGACTCGAATTGCATAAGTCAGTAGAAGGGTTCTTAACAACTTACTTGTTATATCCTTT
Source organism: Cryptomeria japonica (assembly GCF_030272615.1). Lineage (NCBI taxonomy): Eukaryota > Viridiplantae > Streptophyta > Pinopsida > Cupressales > Cupressaceae > Cryptomeria > Cryptomeria japonica. The sequence continues at coordinate 753,361,105 of NC_081407.1, read as the reverse complement.
TCTTCAATAGTTCCACCTGCTCCTTTGATTTGATTGACAATCTCCTTTAGTCTTGTATTGTACTGAATTATGTTCTCACCTTCATTCATCCTTATAGATTCAAGTTGTCCTCTTAAACTATCTAATTTTTCTCTTTGAACATGTTCATCTCCTCCATATACTGATATGAGATTATCCCACATAGCCTTTGCATCATTGCATCCTTCTAGATCATTAAACTCTGAGTTAGTCAATGCAGATGATATTTCAATCATTGCTTGAGTGTGTTCTTGCTTTGCCTTTATCTCTTCCATTGTCAATGGATAGGTGCTCGGTGTGATGAAATCATTCTCTAGATAATATACAACATATTCTCCAACTCCTGATAGGTCCAGCTTCATCCTTTTTTGCCATGTAGAGAAACTAGACTTGTTTAGCTTCGGTGCATCCCTCTTATACATCTTTGGATCTTTTCCTCAAGTACCTTTAAACTTTTCTTCCAGAGTCCAAAGCTCTGATACCATCTGATAGTTCTGATACTTAATGTAAGTACAGATTCCATAGCCAACAAGATGAGAGGGGGGGGAGGGTGAATCATACAAACTTAATCTTCCATAAAAATATCAGATTCAACCTCGGTAACATATACTTTAGTAATATAACCAAAATTGCTAAACATGCAAACTCAAAAGAATATAAATATCATAGACCTCATAACACCAAATTTAACATGGAAACCCAAATAGGGAAAAACCACTATGGGATTTCAGACCCACTAAGAAATATACTCTTCTAGAGTATGCTCGGTTAAAAGCAAATCCTGTTAAAGAATACAAACACATTGCTAGATGTGACCCGGTTAAGGGATTTCCCTCAGATCTGTTAGGATCTTCACCTTGTTAGAAGTGACCTTGTTAAAGGATTTCAAACACTCAATCAGAATGTCACCTTGCTAGAGGGCTTTACAAATAAGACTGTTAAGTCCATTTGGTTAAGAGATTTTTTGTCACTTTCATAAAATAATAGTAATAAAAATCTATCTGCAACTTCACATCTAAAATACTAAAGTAGATTCTTATTTGCTCAATATAATCTAGACATAGAACTAATCTTGTCTATCTACTGGGCTTCTATACTCTGTTATTCAAACAGGTCTTCAAGCTTCTGTGCTTGGTAATCACTATATAGTGTCTCTGTGCATACATTTGCCTGCATACATTGTTTATCAATAGTTCCCTATTTATAAACAATTCACCAACCACTTAATCTCCTTGATCACATTTCCCATGATCAGTCATAGGTATCAAATCTTCAAACTTTGACCAGGTTCAATGTATCCTTTGATCTAAAAACATTTTACCTTGCCTTGGAACTTGCATACGTTTCTTGGAACTTGTGCTAGGGTATTGTGGTTCAATTTGAGCTATAGATCTTCATGACGATTTTCCTTTGCCATAGATTCATTAACAAACTTCATGCATGACATACCAATCATTTAATTAGTTCCAGCTCATCAACTTCCTTTATTAAATAACACATGTAACCATTTAATGTATTATGTTACAGCTTGGTTACAACTCGGTAATAACTTGGTGAATACTAAACTTCACTCAGTAGACATTTTGCCTTCATTAATTGATAGCGATAACCTTAGGGTTTACCGACTAGGTTCTTTGCTCGGTAACATAGTATAGTATTAACCTTACAATTTTACAACATATGTATGATGTTTAAAACAATATAAACGTTATGATCTCATCATTGTCTGACTTGGTAATAGTTGCCCATTGAATACCTTATTCATCATATTCTTACTGTGTCTTTTACCGACATCTTTATACTCTTCAAATCATACTTCTCAAGATATGGCAACATCATATTGAATTAGAAAATCAATTTCTTGACATCAATGACAAAATAATAATATCAAGATAGTAATCATTCTTAATCAGTTATATCCATAATCATCAACAACCTTCTCAATATCCTTATTGAAATGCCAACTATCTCCCATTGTTTGTTATAATGTCAAATGCCAACACAATCTTCTTTCTGAATTGTAGTCCAAAGATTTCTTGCAATCAGTTATGCTCCTTAGTGATGAGCAGTGTGCTCTAGGAAGTGTTCCTTTGTGCATGTCCAGGCCCCTTATTGTAATCACATATTGCAAAATTATCATTTGACTGTGGGTAGGGTTTCCCACCATGTTTTTTCCCTTTATTGGGTTTTCCCAAATAAATCTTGGTCTTATGCATTGTGGATGCATGGTAAATGGTTTATGATTTATGTTTGTGCTTAATTGATATATCTGCTATTTTGGTAAAAGGTTTTAAGTGATTAAAGTTTCATAATCCATTAACAACTGATTCAACCCCCCTCTTAGTTGTGCATTGGTTAGCCTAACAATTGGTATCAGAGCCTGGTCATCTCTGCAGAAGCTTAACCGCTAGATGAAGATCCTATGGTGACTAATAGTTCAACTTCACCTGTTTACCGAAAGGACAACCCTAGGATTGATGGAACAAATTATAGAGTGTGGAAGCTTCAAATGGAGACACATCTGAGATGTCTTAGAAAATAGATTTGGGAGATCACTGAGAAAGGCTATACTGCTTATGATCTGACATATGGAAATCCCCCACCGGAAGACTTGGATAAGAACATTGAAAATGATTGCAGAGCTAGAGAAGAAGCACCCTTTCAGATCAACAAATAAAGGGATTAACGAATAAATCATATGCAAAAGCTATATGGGATAAGTTGGAGACTCTGAAGGAAGGTGACCCTACTGTTAAAGTTGCTAAACTTCATGGTTACTAGTTGAGATATGAGAACCTGAGAATGGACAAAAATAAAAGAATTGCTACTTTTATGGAAAGAGTCAATGAAGTTGTCTTGGGTATTCAATGGTGTGGTTGATCTCTTAGCGAAGATGAGATTGTTTCTAAAGTATTTAGAGTTTTGCCACCGACATACAAAATGAAGGCTACTACAATCAATGAGCTAAAAACAATGTCCAACACTTCTATCAATAGGGATATTTTGGTTGGAAAGTTATTTGCTTTGATCTTGAAGAATTTGGTCCTCAAGGAGTTGCAAAGATAGAATCTGCTTTCAATGCATCTACATCATCAAATTTCAAGAAACATTATATGCAAAGTAACTAGAGGATATGAAGAAAGAAGATGAAGAGCTTGAGCAACTTGTAGCCCTATTTTCTAGAAGGGTACCTAAAGGTCTGGTAGGAAGTAAGTATGAAGGAAAATCACCTTTCAAATGTTTTGCATGCAATAAGATAGGTCATTTTTCTTCTAGATGTCCTGAAAGGAATTCAAGATTTGAAGAAAAAGCTACAAGATATTTTAAGCCTAACCCTAAATATCAAAACAAGCATAGGTACAGGAGGAACAAAGACAAATCATGCTACTGTGCTAATGAGGAAGGTGTGACTGATGATTCTGATGAAGAACCAATGAAAGATTTAGCTAGTGGATCTGGAAACGGAAAGGAATGGGTATTCATAGCTATCAAGGAAGATTCTTTGGATCCTATCATTCAAAATGAAGAGAAGGCCCTTGCTACTAAAGTTGAAGACAAGGATGAATGGGTGATAGGCAGTGGATGTTCACATCACATGACTGGAGATAAAAGAAATTTTCTATCTTTGCAAGAATTTGATGGAGGTCTGGTTAGATTTGGAGATTAAAAAGCATGCATGATCAAAGGAAGAGGAACTAAATGATTGGATGGTAAGCATAACACTGATAATGTCTATTATTTAGAAGGTTCAAGGAATAATATTTTCAGTGTAGGATAATTGGTGGATAAGGGATTTCAATTACAATTTAAGGATGGAAAAGGCAAAATCATCAATAGATCTGGATTGGAGATTGCAACCGATACTCAGACTAGAGAGGTAACATCTTTCATTTGAACTCTGGCGAGAAGACATGTTTGATTGCACATATTGATGAGAGTTGGCTATGGCATAAGAGGTTGTGTCATGTGAATTTTGATTGCATTGTAAAGATCAATTCAACTAAGGTTGTTAGAGATATACCTAAGATTGTGAAGCCTCATAATCTATATGTAAGGAATGTCAAAGGGGTAAACAAGTCAGAACTTCTTTTCAGAGTCTACAAGACAAATCTAATGATATTCTTGATCTTATTCATACTGAATTGTGTGGTCCTGCTATAATAAGAAGGTTTCAGGGTGATAAATATTTCATGCTAATCATTTATGATTATTCTAGAATGATGTGGGTTACTTTTCTAAGGGAGAAATATGAAGGCCTTTGAAAAGTTCAAGATCGTTAAAGCTATGGTTCAGATAGAGATAGGGATGAAGATCAAATGCTTAAGATTAGATCAGGGTGGTGAATTCACATCCGGTTAATTCAATAGTTATTGTGAGAAACATGGCATAAGGAGACAATTGTCTACACCCCAGACACCTCAACAAAATGGTGTTGTGGAAAGAAAGAACAAAACCATATTGGATGCAGCTAGAACTATGATGATGGAAGCCAAATTGTCTCATATCTATTGGAGAGAAGTTGTGAACACAATGGTATACACATTCAACAGAGTTCACATCAGAGGGGATATCGGTAAGAGACCTTATGAGTTATGGTTTGGTCATACACCTACAGTTAAGCATTTTAGAATCTTTGGTAGTAAATGTAATACCCTAAAAATGGTCATCTAAACCATGAGCCCCTAATCTCAATAATGTCACCAAGGTCCAACCAAAGGCAATTAAATAAATCTTGAGCACACAATTAATTTCTAAAATCATCAATGTCACATGGCAAAATTAATCGCTCAATATTAATTAAATATTTACTTAATTAATTGATCATTCCAAATAAATCATTTTAAACAATTATCTTATTTATTTTAATTAAATATCTTTTGCATATTTAATTAAATAAATCAATTTTCCATTAAATCATCAAAAAGAGGAATTAATTTGAAAAATAAATAAAAATTGCCATAAATCTTCAAAAAAGGAAACAAATCAAGAAAGAGGAATTGGAAATTATGAGCACAAATCTTCGAAAAAGGAAACAAATCAAAAAAATGAATTAATTGACCAAAAAAGAATTAAAATTTGAGAAAAGAAATCAATTGGAGATAATCTTGAAAAAACAAATTAAAAATTGATAAATAATCTCAGAGAAAAGCAATTAAAACAATTAAATCTCAAAATTGAATGAAAAAGAGAATAAATTAGTTTTTTTTGATTTTATATTAATTTTAGTTCAATTTCCTTTAAAACTAAGAAAAAATCATCCAATCACATCAATTCACCTAGATTGTGCTTCCTCTTGAAAAATCTTGACTGCTCATCATCATTTGATCACAACCATTGGTTTCTTTCTAAATTTTCTATAAATTCAGGGTCTCATCTCTCATTCAAAACTCCTGGAGAATGTATTGTTATGATGTTGTTTTTGCTCTAGGTTCATTGAGAATATACATTGAGATATTGCATATTAGTTATTTCATGTTGCTTAAATCATTTAGCTTAAATATTCATATATTTCTTAAATTATGTTAGATTAATCTTGCATATCTAGCTTAAATCTTGCATCCATTTAGCTCATATTCATGCTCATATGGATTTAAAAATCCTTCATTTAGGTGTTGTCTAGTCACTGGATAGCTTATCAATCTGAGAGCAATCTAAAATTGCATCTACTAGAAGGGAATGGGTCTCTTTGTAATGGTTTATTATTCATTGATTATTGATTTACTAACCATGCATCTAATGACTTAATTCAAGTGTTGTGTATTTCAGATACAGATACAGGTCCACTTTTCACCACACATTTTTGGCGCCCACCGTGGGGCTCGAACCCAGGAGTATAAGATTTCTAATGTTTCTTGAACAAATTTAATGTTTGGTTTTTATAACTAATAAACATGTGTTAAATTTGCAAATAAAAATCTTTCTTTTTGCTTGTTTGTCTGTGACAATAAAAATGGTCTCATTTTGGAAGGCATGACATTTTATTGAACTGTTGGATCTAAACCAATTTTTGATATGTTGTTGAAAACCAAGTTTTCTATAGTTTACCTGAAGAGATTATTCTAAATATTTCGGGTTTGAAAGTTATCAATGATAGAGTATAGTACTATCATTTTACTTATTTTTCCGTGACAGTCAAAAATGGACTCTATTCGGAGGGCATATCGTTTTATTGAACTGTCAGATCTAAACAAAATTTTAAGTTTTTCTGTAAAACCAAGTTGTCCACATTCCCACTAAAGAGATTTTTCAAATTATGTCTGGTTGAAAAGTTATAAGTGACAGAGTGCAGTACTATCAAAACTATCATAACTAGGATAGTCATAAAAAATGGAAATTCTTGTTAAATTAGTTTAATTTATAGTTTGCATGCTAGAATTTTCTTTTTACGATTTTTTTAATTTTTAATTTTTTTTCTTTTTTTATGTTATTTTGGCAACTAATTTTGGGCTTTTAATATTTGTAGGTCCACTTGACAAAGAATTTATCAATCAAACATATGCCTGTCAAAGAATAAAAAAACAACATGACTACTGATTTGTTGGTTTTGCAGGTTGCCTAAAGAGAATCGACCAAACATCATGTATGCTTTAAATTAATTTTTAGGCACTTAAATTGCTATCTGGTTAAAGAAAAAATTTGTCTTTTATGTTTTCAAAAAAATTTGAGAGGTAGGAGAGTATGCTCTTGTCTTTTACAGACAACTAGAAATCTAGACCCTCAAAGCTTTTTTTGAAGTTTTCAGATTTGTGTACCTTTAGCGAGCCTGTCATAGTGGGAAAAAGTAATCACCCTGTGAGAATGACCCAAGTGAGTACAACTGGACCTGAGCATTCCAACTCACTATAATAAATAGGCCTCTGGTGATTAAAGTCTCAGAGGATGGGATTACTTGAGTTTTCTCTTTGAGATCTCTCGTATCGAGCATTTTGTAGGGCCTCATGGTCTCAATCATGTTTACATGACTACAACTTGTTTTGGTAACTTGTCAAGCTATAGGCCTCAATCATGCTTGCGTGACTTCAAGGGGTAATTTCAAATGGAATTCCTACTTAAGAACTATAAGAAAGAAGCTACCCAGTGTTGGCATATGCACACTCCAATGAGACATTGAAGGTGATTGAAGGTTTTGTCATTGATGGAAACCTTACAATCCTATGGCACCAACAAGGCATTACACCGACATCAGCAGATCAGACTCTACACCGACACTCAGACCACTGGCACCGACAGAGAAAGGAAGCATACCGGCACAGAGGCCGATAGGATTTTTGTTATATTATATTTTTTTTATTATTGTAAAAGCTTTGTAAGCCAGCTTGGTATCATTGTAAAATGACTCTTATATATAAAAGATCATTGTAGGACATTTGATAAGAGATGGTATAATGTAATTAGGTAAAATAAGGCAGACCTATTATGCGAATTATAGGATAAGGGTTTATGTAAGAAGTAGAACATAAACCTGTACTGGATCTGGCATTATAGATGTTATTCTGAAGCAATACTAGACACTGGATTTATATAATCCATTTTTGTAAGTCAGTGAGACTTCCATTTTGTATTTGAGTAGTGAGCTCTAGGCACTTGGCCTTCTTGCATGTGCAAGCCCCTCTTGTAGCAGTAATATTCTCTTATTGGACAGTAAGTGAATATTGTGGTTCACAAATCCCATTGAGGTTTTTCCCACACCGGGTTTCCTCATTAAAATAGTGTTATGGTGTGTTTCTTATGTGGTTGCTTTCATTCCTATTTATTGTATTATTTCTTGCATACCGGTACACTATTATAATATTCTCTACATGTTTTAAGTTAAGAAATTCAATTCACTGGTTAGATACTGATTCACCCCCCCCTCTCAGTATCTGTGGAAATCCTAACAATTGGTATTAGAGCTTGGTCCTCTATTTTTAGAAGCCTAACAGCTTGAGGAAGATCTTGACACTAGTAGAGATGGAGAATCTGATGAAGCAACTAGAAGTAGCTCTCTTAGTCTATGATACAGAGAAATTGAAAAACATCAAACTTGAAGATGATCTAAAGGTAGCTCAGGATATCATTCAGGCACCTCAAGAAAATCTCACCATTGCAAGAAACAAGAGAAGAGAACTTTGTGAAAAAATGCAATTTGAGATTGATGAAAAGGAAACTCTTAATGATATGATAGGCAAGCTGAAGCAAGAGAACATGACAACAAAGAATGAAATGTAGGATATGACTATGAGATTTTGCAAGGAAATTGAAGATAGAAAGAAGAATGAAGATGATTTGACTAGAAGATTAAGTGATGCAGCAAATGAGAACACCAGACTTAGCTATGAAAATGATTTGTTGAAAATAGATCTAATGCATACATAGAATGATTCAAATGAACTCATGAGACAAAAAGAATTCTTGGAAAGAGAATTGGATACTGGAAATCAGCACAAAGATAAATTCAAGAAAAGCTCAGAAGAACTTGGTGACTTATTAAAGATTCAGAAACCTAATGGTGATACTTGTGGAATTGGCTTTGAAGTTGGTGAAAGCTCTGATACTGCAAACACTCAAGATCATAGCAAACCTGTAAGGCAACCTAATGCTTATAAATTCAATGGAAAATTCTTTAACTGTAATAAGTATGGTCATAGAAAAAATCAATGTAGATCTAGAAATTATCAGAACATCAACACACCCAACGGTCAATGTTCAAAATGAAACAAAGTTGGTCATAACTCTGCAAATTGCAGAATGAATGTAAGATGTTATGTTTGTGGAAGATTTGGACACTTATCTAATCAATACAGAACACAAACCGACATAGGTTATGGCCAAGCTATTCAGAAAAATAATGTGACTTGTTATGCTTGTAACAAGATTGGGCATATTGCAAAATTCTTGTAGAAGTAAAGGATTACCAGCAGACAACGAAAGTTCTAGCTTGAAAGGAAAAGAAAAATTTGAAGAGGTAAAGCAAGAATTCTCAAAACAATGGATTAGAAAGTTAGATAATGTTGGAAATACTCCTCCATCGGTAGAACCAATTAACACTCCACCAGTAGGACAGAGTAGTGCACCACCGACAGGATAGAGTAGTGCTCCACCGGCAGGACAGAGTAGTACTCCATTGATAGGAAGCTCTTCATCAAATTGAAGAAAAATTTTCCTTGAGAATTTGGAAATCAAATGAGACATATGCTATTATTCCCTCGATTAAAAGTGAGAAGTTGAAAATTACTTCTATACCGATAGACAATGTTAACTGATTACTTAACCGGCATGCATTAATTATGATAGTTGGCAAAATTGGCATTATAAATTAGTGGTTTTGGCTCCATTTCACTTCACTGCGAATTCAAACACTCGAAGAGTGTGAAATCTCTAGAGCTGAGGCATTTTGAGCAAAGAGGCAAGAACACTTTAGCAATCAATCCATCCTAAGGTAGAAAAAGGTATTTATTATCATGGCATCCACCTCTGCACTTTAATATATAGCAAACCCTACTATAGTCAAGGTTATAGAACGCCCTAGGCCCATATTTCAACTAGTTCCCAAGATAGCAAAGAAAGATGACAATGTAGGTGCATTCTCCCAAATTCCCAAAGGAGTTGTTTATGCTGAAAACTGCTGAATATACATCCATTGCAACATAGAGGAATTAGGAGATGAAGAGATCAAAACCATGTATAAATTTGTCATATGTGATGATTCGGGAAATGTAAAACTAGAATATAAAATTGTTGAAACCCTAGGATTTATTGAAATCCTCTGCATTCCTGAATTTCCCAAGGATGTGATTAGGATAGTTTTGAGTAGGGTACATGGTGAATTTTTCTAGTTAGATGCAATTCACAAAATTACCAAGGAAGTTGTGAAAGCTGTCACGGGGTTACCTTCCACTAGTAAAAGACCAAACAAGACTAAAAGGTCTCAAACGACCTAGTAACTAAACTAACTGGTCCAACATTTGACAAAAGGTCCTTGAGAGTCAATGATGTAACCAACACAAATGTGAGATTCATCAACATGATTTTAGGGTATAAAGCTACTCATGCAAACAGACTTAACTCAGTTTCAAGTTTATGCATTAAGAGTGCTTATGACATGATTATAGACAATATGAAAATTGATATATGTGAGTGGTTAAAAGATGAGTTGATTGATAACTTAGGCAAAGTCAAGAAGGATAAGAAAGGAACTTTTAGGTTTGGTAATCTACTTGTGTGCTTAATGCCACACATAACCAAACAAGTTCTCGGTATAGGCCATAAAGAGCTTGGATTTGATATACCGGTAGGAAAATAGTTAACAGACCTATTTAATAACATGGGTGAAGACAAAGAAAAGAATATCCATGACTATTTTCAAGCATTCAAGGCTAGGATGAAGAAAAGAATTAGACTATCACAGAAAATTGTCAGCAAATACAAGGATGAAATATGTTTTGTGATAAAAAAGGATGAGATCTGGATGGAAGCACTAATCCCAAGAACAATTTGGGTTACTGAGATGGGTTATGAGACTAATGATCACATCATTGAGACTTATGCAAAAGCTCTTCTGGAAGCACCCAAGGAACCAAAGGAAGAAGTATTCAGTAGTGCTAAGACCATAGAAAACCAAATTCAATCTAAAAAGAGAGTGAAAAAGGTTGAAGCAGTTGTGAGAAGAGGATCTAGGCAGGCAAAGGCTATTAAAAAAGATGTACTTAAGAAAACCGGTATCACTAAGGATGAGTTAGAAATATTACATCCTGAAACTCACCTATCACCAGTAGCAACTTCTTCAGAGAATGACATGCAAGCAACATTCAAAAGAGTTGTAAGGAAAAGGGATCCTTCACCGGCATCCACCCCCTCACCTAGGAGAACTAGACAGAAACAATAGTCAGTGAGGTCTCCAGTTAAGAAAACTACACCAAAGAAAAAGATTACACCCAAGAAGATGAAGAGGACTCAACAAAACATGGCCCCTCTTGACAAACTTCTAAATGAAATCATAGAGGAAGGGAATCTAAAGAACATAAAGAAATTGTATGATTATTTGACAACAGATAAAAAAGAACAAGTGGAAAATAGTGTTATTTTGCACATGGACATGTATAAAAAGTTCTTATTAGAAGTAGTAGATGAAATACCAAATGAACTGTTTAAAATACTGGAAGCAAGAAGACAAGCTATTGTAGAGCTTGACAAGAAAATCAAAATAGAAAAGTTACTTGTTGTTTACCTAGTAAACTCACCCAAGGAAATAGATGACCTAATTACAGAAGCCAATCGGTCAGTATTCTCTACTGCACACCGGCATATTGCTTTAATGGTTGGAAGACTTGATGATGTAACTGAGGAAATAGAAAATGCATGGAATATATTCCTAGTTGAAAAAGAAAAATAGGAAGTGTACATGAACCCCAAACCTAAAAAGGTATATGTAGTACCCCTTCTCGATCGGACTTATTAGACTGATATTATGTTGCATTTTACTATTCAATTGACACTTTATTGCTCGACATTATTCAGACGTATTTGATATTATTTCATGTTTATCTGGATATTAGATGCATGAGTTATTTTCGGTATTTCAGTACTGGTGATTTGTAGTATTTCATGGATTATTGCTTTGTACTAACATCTTACTTTATCTAGGCAATGTGTCATATATATGTTGCATCTCTGCAATCGTATTGGATGCAAGGGGATGATTTTCCTTCACTCATTTCGGTGAGACAAGGAATGTCACAATTCTCCTTCATCGATGTGCGTTTTGTGTATTCTATATTTATATGCATGCATGTGTGATTTGATGATGCAGGATATTGCAGGTATAAGTACCGGGTAGGTATGGGGTATCATCTCCACTTGGCTTCACAGGTCTGAGCATGCCTTATATATCCGATGGGAGTGGAGGAGATAGTTGTTGACCCTAGTCCTTACCCTCAGTCTACTCTTGTGAGTGTCGTCAGTCGGTCATCCATCCCTTTTGTTCGACCTTCGAATCTTCTTGCATTTCCTTGGTTTCCGTGCCATAGTGGTTTAGTTATTTATTTAAGTTTAAGTTGTCATTCATTGTTGGTATAAGCAATTTAATCATTATTATGCCCTTATGTCTTGAACCTAGCTTATTTGGTTAATTTATTAGATTTAAATCTATAGTTGTTTGTTTTGGAAAAGTAATCATGTCTAAATCAAATGGAAGAAGTAAGATAAATAAAGTTAATTGCTTTTAGAAAAACAAAATAAAGTCAAATTATTGATTTCTATTTTAGTTGAAAAGTTGATTAAATTTCTAAATGTGAGAAATGTATTTTTCAAAAAAAAAAGAAATTCTCATTTATTTTTGGAGGAATATGGAAAAAAAAAAGTCAATTGTTTTTATTTAAATGTTTTTTTTTAATAATAGAAAAATATTTCAACCTAAAAGATTAGGTTAAAATATTTTTCCTATTTTACCCTTGTAAATATTTTTTTGGAAGGATATGCTTGTTTGGAGGAGAAAACAAATTCTGGAAAAATTTCTTGGAAGGGGATTTTGGGTTTTGATTTGGCTTGGAATTCTGCTGAAACTCACAATTTCTTCTTTGGAACTCCAGAGGTTGGTTGAATTCTTCTTGTTTATTTTTAAAGATCCATGCTTTCTTCCAATTTCTGATTGTTGTTGAAAGTTTGGTTTATGAGTATTGGGTTATGAGTTTTTGTTTGCCATGAGATTGTTGAAGAAGATTCCCATCAATTTGGTTATCAAATTTCAATCTCAAACTCTCCCAAAGTAATTTCATAATTTAATTTATGTTCTTCATTTTGTTTATGCAAGAAATTCATTGTTCCTACTGTTTGTAGTTTGAGTTATTTTTTTTGTGTTTTTGAGTAGTGTTATGCTGGCAAAATTTTGCCAAGTTTTTCCCCAAATAGTTTCTTCCTGGTAATTTCCAGATTGGAAAAAAATAATTATGAGTTAAATTTCTTCTTGTCCATTCTTGTTTATCACTATTTTTTTTTGTCTCAGAGATTTTATTGCTGGTAAAAAATTTTTATTACCAGTGACTTATTTGATATCTCTATTTGTTTAAAATATTTGTTAAAAAAAAAAATTGATTGGGGGATTGTTTGTTATTTTTTTAACAGAGATTTTCATCTCTGTATTTCAATTTTGATTCCTTAAAATGTATCAGAATTTCTTTAAAAAAAAAATTAATTTAATAGATAAAGAAAAAAATAAAATAAAATTTATTAAAATGGGATTTGGGGCGGTGGCGGGGAGCTGGGCTCAACCCAACCCACACACCCCTCCCCCCTACAGCTTGCTGCGTCCCCAAGATTGAGGCTGTAGCAAGTGCTGCTACCTCATGCTTGGGGTAGCAACACTTGCTGCCGTGGAGGCCTTGGGCCCCACGTAAAACTGCTTGTCTTATTTTTTTTAATATTTTTTTTAAGTTAAAAAAAATAATATTTTAATGTTAAAAAAAAAAATTAATGTTATTTTAATAATAAATAATAATATTATTGTTATTTAGAAATAATAATAATATTAATATTATTTAATATTAAATAATAATATTAAAGTTATTTATTATTAATAATAATATTAATGTTAATTAATATTACTTCTGGTTAGTGATTAGTTCTATTTCTTTCTTTGTACTTTGGAAAATATATAAAAATATATGGAAGTTATTATTAACTTTTGGGATAAAAGTGAAATTGGTTAAATTAAATATTAATTTTCTTTATATAAGTAATGTAATATAATCAATTGATATTATATTCAATGAATATGTATCATATTGGGATTATTTTATATTATTTTATATATCTATTTAATTTGACTTAAATGTTGACTTGGTTATGGTTGATTTGGGTAAATTATAACTTTATCATAATCAATTTATTGGGGGTTTAAAATTTTAAATGTGGTTCCAATTCAACCTTATTGGAAATGTGACTTCATCGTTTCTTTATGTTAAATAGACGCGATTTCTTTATTTCTAGAAATCTTTATTGCAAGTATTTTATGTTGTTGACTGCTTAAAAGAAAGATTGCTTGTGTAGGATCTTGTTTTAATAATATTTGCAGTCTAGTTGTTTAATTGTCGTTTCAATATTGTTAAAATTGTCATTATGTCATTGATGTTTACCCCTTAGTCAGATGTCGATGTTTAAACCTTGAGGATGTGAGCCATTATGTGTTATGTTCCTAATGGTCAACCCTGGGTTTGCGACTATGAGTCCTTCACCTATGTTATTTCTGGATTAGATATGGCTATCAGTCCCACCATAGAGTTCTCATAGAGAGTCTTATCCAATTAGTGTCCTAGTAGAGAGAGTGGCTTTCGGGCGGGGGCCGCACCCAAAGTGGATGGTAGGATAACCCCTCGAAAGTCAGTTATTAAGTAATAACCTAATAATTTGATTAGGGGGTGGGTAGTTATTAAATTAATTAAGATAATGTACCCCGCACACGGTTGAGTGCTTGTATAGGCTCAAGGTGTTTGGGAGGGCCTGGAATGGCAAATCTACCGCCTTGTCCTCACGAAAGGTTGGTAGGATCCGCATGATGCTTAGATGGAGCCGGGGGTTCAGGAGAGGTTACCAGGATAACCCAAGATGGGGGCTGGGACCTATGGAGACCTACCTAGGGTAACCATCTTAAGCCATGTGATGACACTCTCTCTTTAGGGTCACTAGTGTTTTGTGAGTTGAGTCACTTGTGTACTGCAGAGTCATGTGTACTGTTGTACTTATCTTGCTTGCTTGAGGGTCTTCTGCTATCTCCTAGCATGGTGGGGTGGTTCCACTATGGGATCACATGGTCAGGTGGTAGTGCCACTTCCCATCAGGTATCTTGTTCTTACCTTCATGCGAGGATTGGCTTCGCCGGTGTATCTTGGTTCTTGCTTCATGTAACAACTCATGTTCTTGATATTGTACTTTTGAGGCTCGTGTGGTCATTGTATCAACAACTTTGTAACCTTTGTACTTTATTGTTCTATGGAAGCCATGTAATTTATGGAATGTTGTAATTTAAGCTCATTGGATGTATGTTGTTTCAATTATCTTTCATCTTATGTATAAATGAATCATTGGAAGTATATATGTTGTAATTCTTTAAATCTATCTTTTGGAAATCAATTTATGAATTTGAGTTATTTAATCGTAATTGATTTTCCCTAATGTAGATGGATAATTGGATTAATATTGTGATGTCATTTTAATTAGAAGTAATCTTCGTTGGTAACCCTTTAGGATGTCAATGATAGACTTTCGCTTGTGTTATTATTTGTGCAAGGTTATAATTAGTTCACTTAATCCTAAAAAAAAATATATTTCACCCTTTAGTTGCCTTGTAGTGTGGCAATCCTTTAGGGTTCCTGGTAGGGCATTACAGTATATCAGAAGGACAGGGTCAAAGGAAAAGGAAAGGTTGGTGGACCTCCTAGCATCAAGGTAAAGGATAACTTACTCCCACCACCTCTGATTACTCCACCGGTAATAACAACTACTGAAGATCAACTAGAAATTGAGAGTATGGATATAGAGGATATAAATCCTAATCCTAAGGTACTATACATAATTAATGTCGATACACAAAAGGTTAACATTGTGGTAGATAAAGATACAACAGGTAAGACAGACATGTCTAGTGAGCCACCGGTAAGTGACAAAGCTAATAACACAGAGAAACCAGCAAATGACTACACCAGTCCACAAGCAAAGACTCAGACAGAGACAGGTCAACAAATAGAGAAACAAGCAGAGCAACAGGCTCCAAAATAGGAACAGGAACAGATTCATGTGGAAACAGTTCCACCGACAACAGGAGAAGTACAAAATCCATTGCTTAAGGAAATGCAAACACAGACAGACCTACCAGAGGTCACTACAAGCTTGGTTACTTCCTCCACCGATGGAATTCAAAATATAGGTTCCTCCTCAGTAGGTTACAAGTCAACAAAAGTAACTAAAGTTCTTTTGGACTCCATCAAAAGGATAACATATTGTAGTTCATAGGGTTATAAAGCTATAGATGACACAATCCCAATTTTGAAGAGGCTTTCTCCTAACTACAACATAGACAATAAAGATTCTTTAAGCCAACTTGACACCTTTTCAAAGTACATCACTGAGAACACAGTGACAATTGAGCAAATAAAGGAAGAGGCATTGAAGGACAAGATGGAAATAGAAAAGAAAAAATTCTTTGAGGATCATATAAAGAAGTGTACCAGAGAATTTGACACACTTCTACCAGAACTATGCAACTTACTGAAGGAATTCAAAACTCTGTACAAAGACATGCAAGACAAACCTACTAATAGCTGACATAGATAAGCAGATGAGCAAGGTACAGGATGAAATCAATAAACTTGCAGACAGTTTTGTCAAATCACTTGATACATTATCAGTTTTTTAACAAAAGATAACAACTTTTAAAGAAGAGTTACTTAAGCTAGGAAGAGAAAAGGAGAGAATAGTAGATAAGGCAAATAATTTGAGACTAAGACTGAGTTCAAGATTGGACTATCTAGCATTCATGCGGAAGGAAATATTTGAGGCACTAGTACAAGGATAAAAAACACTGACAGAGCATATGCAACACCTCACTGATATAGTTCAAAGAACAGATGTAGCTATAAAGGATAGCAAGAAGTTTATGGAGAGTATAAACTTGAATTTGGCAGATCTTTTTCAAATTGTGACCACACAGTTACAAGGTTGAAGACTACAACTCTATTGACAACTTGACAACCTTTGTCATTGATGCCAAAGGGGGAGTAGTGGTATGAGAAAATAATCAGGTAAAGACTCATCTACTCAGGGGGGGCTCATACATTTTTGGTAACATATTTTTGTTAGGTCCCAGAGACAACTGAGATGGGGGGGGGGGGGTGAATTAGTTGTCTAATAAATTCAAAACAAAAATTGTTTAACCAACTTAATGCTTAATACCGGTAAACCAATTAAGTATGCCGGTAGATAGTGTTAATAGTAAATTGCTATACCGGTAAGGATTAATGCATGAAACATAAACACATAAGACCAATATTTGTACATGGAAACCCTGTAAGGGGAAAAACCATGGTAGGAAACCTTACCCACAATCAGATGATACTACTGTAGATAGTAAGTGTACATAAATGGGGTCTGCACATGCCAAAAGGCCAACAGCCTAGAGCTCACTACTCAATCAAAAAATGAGAGTCACACTAACTATAGTTGGATGGTTAAATCCAATAAGAATGTACTACACAAAATAGCATCTTCATATGCTAGATTTAGTACCGGTGTAATGTTGATATGCTTTTACAAAAACCTAGCTTCATCTTCAAATGATGTCTTCATGTATACCTCTGCTTAATCTTGCATATACCTTCACACAATTTTTTTTTGCATTCCACATTCGATCTTACAAATAAGATCTTACATTTATACAATAACCTAAGACCAATTTTAGTAGGTCGGCTCTACAAGATATTACAATAAAAACAATATAATATCCAATGCAATAACTGATTAAACATGTCAGCTTAATGCATTTACATCAATAATAAATCATCTTCATAGCATGCCATGCTGGTCTGGAAAAGATAAACCTACCGGTGTAACCCTAGATAACCCTCGACCTATATGCCGGTAAAAGAAAATATGCAACTATGAATATACCAATGATTAATTCTTCAAAACAAAGTGTCCACATGATGTCTTTGACATTACCAAGTGTCTTCCATATCATTCCAAGTGTTGATGATCATTATATCCTGCCGGTGAACCATATACCAATAACTATGCAATAGTTACTTGCTTGTCGGTGAATGTTGTTGGATCTCCAAAGTGCTAGTGTTTCATTAGGTGTTAACATCAATGAAAAAACTATACCAAAATACCAACAATCTCCCCCTTTGGCATTGATGGCAACACAAGATGGAAAAACCATCAAAGTGCCAAAATAGAAATGCTAAATACCAAAAAAACCAACAATCTCCCTTAAACAACAATCTCTCCCCCTGGGAGCAACATGTGTTTATCCAAGATTTATTTTCAATACCAATCTCTCCTTAAAAGATAATGTGTTTTTCCATAGATATCTCTCCCCCTTTGACATCAAATGCCAAAGTTATAATAAAACCAAGTTCATATACAAAATACCAATCAATTCAATATACCAACTACTCCCCCTGAGAAGTAACTTCCTCGTCATAGACTGAAGTAAAAGATTTGTCTTTCAATTCTGTCAGTTGATGACAATCATCAACTATCTAAGTCTCTGCTGATGGTGGTATGACTCCAAGCTGATCTCTGAGATATTCAAAAGTCTCCTTAGGCAAAGGTTTTGTGAAAATATCTGCAAGTTGTTCTTTAGTATTCACATAGACCAGTTTTATCTCCTTTTCTTCAACTTTTTCTCTTAGAAAATTCAGTTTGATAGAAACATGTTTTGTTTTAGAATGTAATACCGAATTCTTAGATATATCAATTACTGCAGTATTATCACAATATATAGTAATATGTTCTTTGCATTTTACCTTTATGTCTTTCAACATTTGCTTAAGCCATAGTACCTGTGTACAGTTAGTTGCTACTGCAACATATTCTGATTCTATTATTGATAAAGATGTACAACTCTATTTCTTACTCAACCAAGAAACTAATCTCTTTCCATGAAAGAATGCTCCTCCAGTGGTGCTTTTTCTATCATCCACATCTCCTGCCCAATTTGCATCTGTGTATGCACATAGATCAAAATTTTCATCTCTAGGATACCATAATCCAAGACCTGCAGTGCCTTGTAAATACCAGAAAATCCTTTTTAATGTTGATTCATGATTTTCCCTAGGATTACTTTGAAACTTAGAAACAATACATACTACATTCATAATATCAGGTTTGGTTTGTGTCAAATACAGTAAACCTCCTATCATAGATTTGTATCTAGTTGGACTAACAGGTGTAGATTCATCCCTTTGAGATAATTTGTCATTTTTAGTCATAGGTGTGCTTACTGGTTTAGAGCTCTCCACCCCAAATTTCTTTAGTAATTCTTTCAAGTACTTGGATTGACTCAAAAATATACCTTTATCAGTCTCTGAAATCTGCAATCCTAAAAAGAATTTTATTTCTCCAATCATAGACATTTCAAATTCTTGTTGCATTTTAATAGAAAACTCCTTACATAATCCATCTTCTCCTCCAAAGATTATATCATCAACGAATACTTCTATAATCAAGATGTCATCATTAGTTATTTTGTAATATAAATTGTTGTCTGCATTTCCTTTAGTAAAACCAATCTTTAAAAGATACTTATCCAACCTTTCATACCAAGCTCTTGGGGCTTGTTTCAATCCATATAGAGCTTTTCTTAACCTGCAAACCATATCATTGTCATATGTCAAATAAAATCCATCAGGTTGTTCAATATATACTTCCTCTTCAAGATCTCCATTCAAAAATGCACATTTAATATCCATTTGATAAACTTTGTAGTCCTTGTGAGCTGCAAAAGCCAAGAATAATCTGACTACCTCAATTCTAGCTATCGGTGCAAAGGTTTCATTGTAATCAACTCCTTCTTTCAGAGAATATCCCTTACACACTAGTCTTGCTTTATTTCTGACAACTTTACCATCTTCATTAAGTTTGTTTCTAAATACCCATTTGGTTCCAATTGCATTTTTGTCTTTAGGCCGAGGAACTAATGTCCAAGTATTATTTTTCTCAATTTGTCCTAATTCTTCTTCCATAGCTTTAATCCAAAATTTATCTTCACATGCCTCATTGATAGATGATGGTTCAATTAAAGAAATAAGACATACCTCTTCATTTGCCAATCTTCCTCTTGTCATAACTCCTTTAAATTTGTTTCCAATTATCTGATCTTCAGAATGATTCAATCTTACATACCGGGGTGTCCTAGTTTGTTGTTGTTCTTCAATTACTGTGGAATCCTCTAATGATACCGGGGTAACTGGATCTTCATTTTGTATCAGTGGATTTAGAGTAGGTTCATTTGTCACAATTTCTATTGCTGGTTTAGAGCCTATATACCTTGAAGTTCCTTGGAATTGTTTATCAATCTTTACATTTGTACTCTCAACAATTTTTTGCAATCTCTTGTTAAAACATCTATATGCCTTGCTCTTAGATGAATAAGCAGGAAATATTCCTTTATCACTTCTAGGATCAAATTTGCTAATATACTCATCTCTTCTAATATAACATTTCCTTCCAATTTTCTAAAATACTTAAGAGTAGGAGTATTACCAAACCATAGTTCATGAGGGGTCTTACCGGTTTCACCTTTGATGTGAACTTTGTTGAATGTATAAACAATAGTGCTAACTGCTTCTCTCCAATACACATGTGGTAGATTTGCTTCAGATAACATACTTCTTGCTACATCCAAGATAGTTCTATTTTTCCTTTCAACAACTCCATTCTACTGTGGTGTTTGAGGTGCTAATAGTTGTCTTCTAATTCCATTCTCTTCACAGAATGTATTAAAGTCCTTAGATGTGAATTCTCCTCCTTGATCTGATCTTAAAAATTTGATTTTCTTAACAGTTTCATTCTCAACCATTGCTTTGAATAGTTTGAACATACCAAGTGCTTCTGATTTTTCTCTGAGAAAAGTAACCCAACACATTCTAGAATAATCATCAATAATTAGCATGAAATATCTATCACCTTGTAAGCTTTTGGTTCTAGCTAGACCACATAAATCAGTGTGAATCAAATCGAGAGCATTATTGGATTTTTCTAGAATACTTTTGCAACTAGCTCTAACTTGTTTTCCAAATTGACATTCCTTACAAATTGTATTCTGAGGTTTCACAATTTTAGGTAGATCTCTAACTGCCTTAGAAGTACTGATCTTTATCATGCAATCAAAGTTTACATGACATAGTCTCTTATGCCATAACCAAATTCCATCTATATGTGCAATCAAGCATGCCTTTTCATTGTTATTCAAATGAAAGATATTACCTCTAGTCTGATTACTGGTTGCAATTTCCAAACCAATTCTATTCATGATTTTGCATTTTCCATTTTTAAATTCTAACTGAAATCCCTTCTCAACTAATTGACCAGCACTTAAAAGATTATGCTTTAATCCTTCAACATAGTAGACATTGTCAGTGTTATGCTTACCATCAAGAGATATTGAACCCTTAGCTTTGATTAAATAGGCTTTGTCATGTCCAAATCTTACTAAACCTCCATTGTATTCTTGAAAGTTCAAGAATTTACCTTTGTCTCATGTCATGTGATGTGAGCATCCTGAGTCAATGATCCATTCATCCTTTGCTTCAACTTTAGCTGCTAGGGCTTGTTCTACCGGTTGAGTAGTAGGTGCCGGTTGATCTTCTATTATAGAAACAAAAACCCATTCATTGTCTATTGGATCCTCATCAGAATCATCAGTCACGCCTTCATCAATAATATAACAAGATTTGTCTTTGTTCTTCTTAAATTTGTATCTCTGATATTCAGGATTAGGCTTGTATATTCTTCTATCTTCTTCTCTTAGTCTAGCATGTCTATCAGGGCATCTCGAAACCATATGACCAATCTTATTGTAGTTGAAACATTTAAAGGGTGCTTTACCTTCATACTTACTTCCAACTGGACCTTTTGGCAGTTTCCTTGCAAATAGTGCTTCAAGTTATTCAAGCTCTTCATTCTCCTTCCTAGTTTCTTCAAGTTATCTTGCGTAAAAGGCTTTCTAGTCTGATTTGTCAAATGATGAAGCAGATGATGTTGATGCTTTAAAGGCCAAATCAGTCTTTATAGTAGCAATAGGACCAAATTCCTCAATTTTAAAGGCTGAAAGTTTTCCAATCAATGTATCCCTAGTTATTGATGTATTAGGCATTATTCTCAACTCATTTATAGCAGTAACCTTCATTTTATATGCCGGTGGCAAACCTCTTAAGATTTTTAAAATAATTTCATCCTCACTCAAAGTTCCTCCACAACATTTAATACCCAAAACAATTTCATTTACTCTTTCCATAGAAGCATAAATCCTTTCATCTTCTTCCATTTTTAGATGTTCATACCTAACTTAGAAGCTTTCAAGTTTTGCAATCTTGGCTGTAGAATCTCCTTCATTTAGTGTTTCCAAATGATCCCAAATAGCTTTAGTAGTAGACCTATCTGATAATCCCATGATTTGTTGATCTGATAATGCGCTCAAAAGTGCTTCTCTTGCTTTGCAATCATTCTCCTCATCTTTGGCTAAGGTAGTTGGAGCAATTTGACCAGCTACAATAGGAGTATAACAATTCTTTGTAACTTCCCAGATATCTTTACCAATGCAATTCAGATGTGTCTCCATCCTGATCTTCCATATCCCATAGTTGGCTCCATTAAGTTTAGGACTGTCCTTCCTGAAATAACTAGTAGACATTGGATCTCCTCAAGTTGTTAAACTTCTGCAAAAGAGGACTAGGCTCTGATACCAATTGTTAGGTCCCGGAGACAACTAAGAGGGGGGGACACCTTTTTGGATTTTCTCATGAGTGTTGCCATCAATGCCAAAGGGGGAGATTGTTGGCATATGCACACTCCAATGAGATATTGAAGGTGATTGAAGTTTTTTTCATTGATGGAAACCTTACAATCCTATGGCACGGGCAAGGTATTACACCAGGATCAGCAGATCAAACTCTACACCGGCACTCAGACCACCAGAACTGGCAGAGAAAGGAAGCATACTGGCATAGAGGCCGACAAGATTTTTGTTATATTATATTTTGTTTATTATTGTAAAAACTTTGTAAGTCAACTTGGTATCATTGTAAAATGACTCTTATATATAAAAGATCATTGTAGGACATTTGATAATAGATGGTAGACTGTAATTAGGTGAAATAAGGCAGACCTATTATGCAAATTACAGGATAAGGGTTTATGTAAGAAGCAGAATAGAAATCAGTACTGGATCTGGCATTATAGATGCTATTCTGAAGCAGTACAAGACACTGGATTTATATAATCCATTTTTGTAAGTCAGTGAGACTTCCATTTTGTATTTGAGTTGTGAGCTCTAGGCACTTGGCCTTCCTGCATGTGTAGGCCCCTCTTGTAGCAGTAATATTCTCTTATTCGATAGTAAGTGAATATTGTGGGTCACAAATCCCACCGAGGTTTTTCCCACATTGGGTTTCCTCGTTAAAATATTGTGTTATTGTGTGTTTCTTATGTGGTTGCTTTCATTTCTATTTATTGCATTATTTCTTGCATACTGGTACACTATTATAATATTCTCTACATGTTTTAAGTTATGAAATTCAATTCACCAGTTAGATATTGATTCAACCCCCCTTCTTAGTATCTGTGGGAATCCTAACACCTGGTTCACCTTCGAAAGGGGGATAATCTTTGTGCAAGAGAGATAGTAACTCTCCCAAGACACTTGCCATATCATGCCCCCATTAGCATTTGGAGTTGGCTAATACGACATTGAGAATCCATTACATGAGACTCAGTGGCTATATTTTGATTAGCTATTGGGTGTGTACCTAAGTCAACAAGCAAAGGTTTTCTTCTCTAAGCCAACTTTTGTAGGGTTAGAGTGTTGTGATTGAATTATTATATATCTTGCATGTTTTTTGTGTTTTCTTTCTTGAAACTAAAACTAAAATACTAAAACTGGAAAAACAAATCAATAGCTCAGTGATCAAAGCTCTATTCTAGTCCAAAACTGGTCCCTGCCAATCATCAAAAACTTAGTCCTTATCAAAAACTGGTCTTTGTCAGTCATTGAAACTCTATCTATCAGAATCTTGTCTCTATCCAATCTTTTGTCATGTGAATTCCTGATTTTATTAGTCTCAAACAATCAAACTTGCCTAAACCACCCTACAGTGAACATAAAACTAGTTATCATCCTCCTGAGCATAAATAACCTTGATAGTGTACCCCTGTCATTGCGTTGCATGATTTTGTCAATCATCTCTAAGCTATTTCAAACAACATCTTATCAAGCCTAAGTTAACTTACATAATGTCTTACATAGGATAGATCATTCCTGAAACCAGACCAGATCTTAGTTAGTTCACTCAATCACTACATTAAATGAACAACTAGCTACAATTTCATCTTGACTTCTGCAACACATCTGTTACTCTCGGTCCTGTCGATTGTAAATGCCTATTCAAACTAGAAGCTCTTCTAAAAATTCTAACAAAAGTAAGAAGCCCATGGATACCTTGGCCCAACAAATTCAAGATCTCAAGAAAGAAATATATGACATTCAAGCCCAACAAAAATATTCAATGACCCCTCTTGAGATGAAAATTCATGTTATTAAGAACACTAAACTTCAAGAAATACTAAAACAATTACATAAGATGGAACAAGAAATAATTGACAATCAAAGACCAAATCTCATATAAGATCACAAAATACCTTCACCAAGACAAAAATACATCTATTCCCTAGATAGACAATTTACACCTTTGGGGCAATCTATTGAGTTAGCTTTGGAAGAGCTTCTTAAGAACAATCTTATCGTATTGCCTAAAAAGACCACATGGGGATGTCAAGTTTTGAGTAGTTACTGTGCATATCATAGGCATAGTAAACATAAGACTTCAATGTGTATGGAATTAAAACATAAGATTCAATATCTCATTGATAATAGTGTCATTGAAATTTAAGATCCTAATGACTCACCTAAAGAAAAAGAAGAAACTACTTCTAAGCATGATGAAAATCATGAACCTATGTCTAACAAGGCTCCATATGTGGCCTCCATCTCTTTCATAATGCCTCCATCTCCTAAAACTTCTCAGAAACAATCGATACCATCTCCTTCAAACAAAGAAACTTCTCATGTTGACCTTCAAGGGCTATCTCCTATCGAAATCCAAGTTAATGCCAATATTGATACAAGTTCATCACATGATTTAAAAATCCTAGATCCTATGCCATCATGCACTCCAATTCCAATCATACCCACTCCACAAGGCCCTTTCCAAAATGATTCCCCATCATGTCAAAATATGGAGACCTTCCAAGAATCCCTTATGCCTAGGAAAAATCCTATCCCTTCCTTAGAAGTGACTCCATGTCAAGAGGATAATCTGAAAAATGAAGAAACAAGTCTTATCATAAATCAAGATCAAGGAACCAAAACTCCTCAATCCCATGTAATGATTGTAGAAGATCCTATTTCACTAGAATCCCATGATGATCCCCTTATACCTTTCCATTTCTTCCAAGATTACCCCCTTCCATCTCAAGAACAAAGCATCCTTCCAAACCTCATTCCTAATCCACTTCCTATGCAAGATCAAGATATATCTTTCATTCTTTTTGATGATTCCATTGAAAGTCAAGAGAATAGAACCTTTAAAGAGGAATCCAATGATCTTCCTCTTCCATGTCAAGATCAAAGTATCCCTTTGTTCCCTTGTCATAATCCTCCATGTTCAACTCAAGGATCCATCATTCTTGAAAATCCCCTTCGTGATCCTATCATTCCTTACAAGCCACCTCCACCTCAAAATGGACTTGCCTCTAGTATCAAAAGTAAGAAGAAACCCTTTGTTAAAAAGATCTTTCAAAGCATGCATTATCAAAGAAAAGGGCTAGACATTCATGGACAAGGTATATTAGAACCCCCTGCTATAAAAGAAAATCTTGATTATAATGGCTACATTTCGCACTCTCAAGATGTTGGTATCCCTCATAAATCCTACATTTCTCTAGTTAAATCCAAATACACGCCTTCTCCTTCGCCCCCTCAATCCATTCTAGTTCCCTATATCCCTCCATCCCTTATGTGGGATCAGCAAAGGCACACATCTTCAAGTACCTGCCATCCATCCAAAATACCTCCATATCATTCCTATCCATTCATACATTCTTTTCCTTCTCCAAGCAATTTGGATGCCAAGCATAAAAGTCATAAGTTAAGTAATCCACATGTATTCAAGGATCAACATGTCCCATCTAATTGACATGTCAAAACAAAGCAAAATATGATCCAAAAAGAAAAATACAAAATTCCACAAAGGCCCACAAAGAAAGAAGAAAATTCAAAAGTTATATGGGTTCCTAAGGCACTTGTACAAGCAATGCGCTCTAACAAACTACAAAAGCATGAAAAATCAAAAAACATGTGGATCCGTAAGCGACTACTTGAAGCACCAAAGTCTAAAGAAAAATCAAAATTGGCATCCAAAATTGTTGTTCCTCCATCCAAACCTTTCGAGTCTGTTCCTCCATCACCTCCTTCATCCATTTTGGGTTCTTATGCCCCAAAATCTGTAACCTTTCCTCCATCCAAATCTCAAAATTTGAGATTCAGTTATCTTCCATATGTCCACCATCCCTCAAGATGTGTGCCAATGTTGCTTTTTCCAGCATTTTCATCTAGCCATACACAATTCTTCCAACATCCCATCCATTATCCAACACCTCTTTTTCACCCTTCCATGCCTCTTTTCCAATCCTTTGCATAAATGCTTGCCTTAGTTTCATTTTATTATCCTGCAAACATCTTTCAAAATATCTTCATAGCCATGGTCTATTGCAACTCATATTCTAAGGGCACCATCCAAAGTAGAAAGATGTTGGGGTCCTTCTGCCATCCCCTAGCATGCCTCCAATATCTTTCAAAAAAAAAATTATGAAAAAGTGAAAAAAAAAATTAGAAAAAAAAGTAAAGAGAAATAAATTCATCCTTGTGTGAAAACCACTTCATGTGGCGCCTTGGGCAAGTACCATGATGAAAACCTAAAAAATAGGCGTCATGCGTAATCTGTTATCTGTTTGTACTTTACACTAGGGGCAAGTTCCATCTACGTACATCCATCTATTATCCTTCTTCCTCCATTATCCTTCATCCTCCACTATCCCTCATCTGCTTTATCTACGTTCATATCCCTTTTCCACCTTTGATCTTGACAAGGTTAAGGATATTTGCATGCTTCATGTGTCCTATGTATTACATTTGATCTAGACCCTTTAGCTCCTCTCCATTTCTCACTTACATCCTTCATTACTCCCTTTTGATCTTGCTTATCATATCTGCATCCTATCCAAATCTATCCCTTGATCTTGATCAACACTATGGACAAAATGCAAAAACATGTTTTCCACAAACCTCTTGACATGGCCACTTCTTTGGACTATATGGCTTTGTTACACTATATCCTTGCTTTACATTGCTAAAATCCTTTCTTTACATTGCTATATCTGGACCCTATGCTTGGATTAACATTGTGAGATAGTCCTTGAAATTGTCCACCATCATTCGCTTATCCATTCATGTACTCCAAATCCCTTTTGCCTTGCTAGACACTAGGGGAAAACATTAAAAAATCATAAAAATCATAAAAAGTCCTAAACAAAATCCTAAAAATCAAAAAAAGTATTCAAGAAATCCCCAAAAATAAAAAAAAATCCTGAAGAAATTCAAAAAAAAAGAAAAACAAGAAAGAAAAAAAAAAGGGAAAAAGAGAGAAAATGCCTTGGTGAAAGCTTGGTAAACAAGCACCTTGGTAAAAAAAAAGTAAAGAGAATCTCTGCCAAGCAGGCGAAAACCTGGCAAACAAGTGCGTCTTGTAGTCAAGCTCTCCATCTATCAACGCAACATTGGCATTCCCACTTTCATGCAATTCTCTGATTTCATTTGTACATAACTTTTAGTCACTTTTGTGACATCCTGGTTCTTTTAAAACCCTCATGGCTTCAAACTGATCAATGTCCTAGTCTTAGGGTAATCAACTGATCAATTTACATGTCCTAAGCAGTATCAACCAAGTCATCTTTACTTCAATGATACCCGATCATCCCCTCTCAATGAGTCACCTGTCTCCTAACTACTAAAGAGTTTTATCACTGAGTACACAAGTAAAACAACATAATTGAAAACAATCACTAAACAGTTTGAGCTATGCATGAAAATTTTATATGTGTGTTGTCTTTTATATTGGTTTTTGATTACTATTCCCTCTGAGTAACTCGAGGAAGTCTACTTGACTAAGAGAAGCAAGGATTGGGGGCATAATATTTTCTTTGTTTTCTACTTGTAGGAATAATTCCGATGATCTGAAAACATCTAATCAGCTAGGTGTCTGTGATAAGTGATAAGTGCCTTCACATCAAGGTGAAATCGCCACACATACCTCGACTCTACTTATTTGTATGCTATAGGGAAGTTGGAGTCATTTCTTTGTCTATTTTGAGGGAATTTCTTTAATATGCAATCTGAATGCATGCGTAATCTGTCTAAGGATATGAATGAAAAAAGGGGTCATTGCAGACATGATAATTAATATTGCATATGAAAAGGAAGGAACTCTATTTTGTCTGCTATGTTTGTAAAATGCTTAGTGATGACAATTAAGCATTCCAAATACAATGACTAGGTTTAGGTTGCATTCATTCTAAATTTTATGCATTTCAAGTGATTTCGGCATGATAACAATGATCTCTTTATCTTTTGAATGAGAGTCTCAGGCATTCATCATTTATCAGCTAAGTGGTCTCTTTTCCATCATCATTTCTTTGATCAAGTACTTGTGTATTGAGATGTTAGATGCATACATGGGCATCTTATATAGATCCATACATTTCATTTTACACTTATTTGCATTCATATTATTGCATGAAGAAAAATAAACATTTGCATTACTACTTACTCATTCTCATTTATTTTCATTGTCATTTATTTGTATAAAAAGAAACAAAAATAAACATCTGTATTCCATTTCCATTCATTCATCTATACTGAAAAGATATGCATACATATAGAATAAAGCATATAGAACAACATCTCATAATCAATCAACACAAGTACGACGAAATCAAATCAAGAACTCATAAATTGGCTGTCTTGAGTCCATTTTCAGGATCGAAATCAAAATCTAATGTTAATTCTCTCATCGAAATTTCACAATGTTGACCACTTAGCGCTTTCATCAACTACTCATTCTCTTCTTCAATTTGCGCTCAATTTTTAGTAAATCAATGTTGAATCTCAATTTATTCTACAAATCAACTTTGCGCTTGTTAGTATTCTGGTATGGTTTTGTCATTGATGTCAACACCTACTAAACACTTATCAACTCTGGCACTTTGGAGATCTAGCAACATTCACTGGCAAGCAAGTGACTAATGCACAGTCACTAGTATATGGTTCACCGACAAGATACAGTGATCACCGACACTTGGAATGACATGGAAAACAATTGGTAATGTCGAAGACATTGTCTGGACATCGTATCTTGGAAAGTTGTTTATCAGTATATTCATATTTGCATATTTGCTTTTACTGGCAAATAGGTCCAGGGTTATCTAGGGTTACACCAACAGGTTTAACTTTTCCAAATCAGCATGGCACGCTATGGAGATAATTAATTAATGTTGTAAATGCATTGAGCCAACATGCTCAATCGGTTATTGCATTGGATATTGTATTATTTGTAAAATGATTTTATTGTAATATCTTGTAGAGCTGACCTACTATAATTGGTCTTAGGTTATGGTATAAATGTAAGATCGAATGTGGAATGCAAAAAAGGTTGTGTGTGAAGGTATATGTGAGATTAAGCAGAGCTATACATGAAGATATCATTTGAAGGTAAAGCTAGGGTTTTGTGAAAGCATATTAGCATTACACTAGTACTGAATCCAGCATATGAAGATGATATTTTAAGCAATACATTCTTATTGGATTTAACCATCCAATTGTAGTCAGTGTGACTCCCATTTGTGTTTGAGCAGTGAGCTCTAGGCACTTGGCCTTTCTGCATGTGCAAACCCCATTTATGTACACTTACTATCTGCAGTAGTATCATTTGATTGTGGGTAAGGTTTTCCACCATAGGTTTTCCCCTTACAGGGTTTCCACGTACAAATATTGGTGTCATGTGTTGTGGATGACTTTTTCTTTTGGTTTCATGGATTAATCTTTAGCGGTATTGCATTTATCAATTAATTTGTTTCACCGGTATCACAGACTTTTTCACCAGTATTAAACAGTAATTTGATTGAGTGGTTTTTGGTTTAATATTATAAGACAACTGATTCACCCCCCCCCTTTCAATTGTCCCCGGGATCTAATAATTGGTATTAGAGCTTAGTCCTCTTTTTTTGTAGAAGCTTAACAGCTTGAGTAGATCCAATCTCTAGCAACTATTTCAGGAAGGACATCCCTAAACTTAATGGAACTAACTATGGGATATGGAAGATTAGAATGGAGACACATCTGAACTGTATTGGAAAAGATATCTGGGAGGTTACAAAGAATGGATATACTGCTCCTACTACAACTCAACCAAATCCACCAAATCTAACTAAAGATGAAGTAAATGATTGCAAGGCAAGAGAAGCACTTCTGAGCGCATTATCAGATCAGAAAATCATGGGACTATCTGATAGGTCTACTACTAAAGCTATTTGGGATCATTTGGAAACATTGAATGAAGGAGATTCCATAGTCAAAATTGCAAAACTTGAAAGCTTTCGGGTCAGGTATGAAAGTCTGAAAATGGAAGAGGATGAAAGAATTTCTGCTTTTATGGAAAGAGTAAATGAAATTGTTCTGGGTATTAAATGTTGTGGAGGAACCTTAAGTAAAGATGAAATTATTTCAAAATTTTTAAGAGGATTGCCACCGGCATACAAAATGAAGGTTACAACAATAAATGAACTTAGAACAATGCCTAACACATCAGTAACTAGGGATACATTGATTGGAAAACTTTCAGCCTTTGAGATTGAGGAATTTTGTCCTGTTACCACTATCAAGACAGATTTAGCTTTCAAATCATCAACATCATCTGCATCATCATTTGACAAATCTGATTGGAAAGCCTTTTATGCAAGAGAACTTGAGGAAAGCAGGAGAGAAAATGAAGAACTTGAAGAACTTGAAGCACTATTTGCAAGGAAAATCCCTAAAGGTCTAGTTGGAAGTAAGTATGAAAGTAAAGCACCCTTTAAATGTTTTAACTACAATAAGATTGGTCATATGGCTTCAAGATGCCCTAATAGACATGCTAGGTTAAGAGAAGAAGCTAGAAGGACATACAAGCCTAATCCTGAATATCAGAGATACAGATTCAAGAAGAATAAGGACAAATCTTGTTATGTTGTTGATGAAGGAGTAACTGATGATTCTGATGAGGATCCAATAGACAATGGATGGGTTTTTGTTGCTATAACAAAAGATCAATCGACACCTATAGTGCAACTGGTAGAATAGCCCTTGGCAACAAAAGTTGAAGTAAAGGATGAATGGATCATTGATTCAGGATGCTCACATCACATGACTGGTGACAAAAGAAAATTCTTGAACTTTCAAGAATATAATGGAGGTCTAGTAAGATTTGGAGATGACAAAGCTTGTTCAATTAAAGGTAAGGGTTCAATATTTTTTGATGGTAAGCATAACAGTGACAATGTTTACTATGTTGAAGGTTTAAAGAATAATCTTTTGAGTGTTGGTCAATTAGTTGAGAAAGGATTTCAGTTACAGTTCAAAAATGGTAAATGA
Source organism: Cryptomeria japonica (assembly GCF_030272615.1). Taxonomy (NCBI): domain Eukaryota; kingdom Viridiplantae; phylum Streptophyta; class Pinopsida; order Cupressales; family Cupressaceae; genus Cryptomeria; species Cryptomeria japonica. The sequence goes on along the minus strand of NC_081407.1, from coordinate 753,329,601 downwards.
AAAATTATGAATAGAACTGGTTTGGAAATTGCAACCAGTAATCAAACTAGAGGTAATATCTTTTATTTGAATAACAGTGAAAAGACATGTTTGATTGCACACATTGATGAAAGTTGGTTATGGCATAAGAGACTCTGTCATATAAATTTTGATTGCATGGTAAACATCAGTACTACTAAGGGAGTTAGAGATTTACCTAAAATTGTCAAACCTCACAACACAATATGTAAGGAATGCCAATTTGGAAAACAGGTTAGAGCTAGTTTCAAAAGTATTCCAAAGAAATCAAATAATGCTCTTGATTTAATTCATATTGATTTATGTGGTCTAGCTAGAACTAAAAGCTTACAAGGTGATAGATATTTCATGCTAATCATTGATGACTATTCTAGAATGTGTGGGGTTACTTTTCTCAGAGAAAAATCAAAAGCACTTGGAAAGTTTAAACTATTCAAAGCAATGGTTGAAAATGAAACCGGTAAGAAAATCAAATGTTTAAGATCAGATCAAGGAGGTGAATTTACATCTAAGGAATTTAATGCATTTTGTGAAGTGAATGGAATCAGAAGACAACTATCAGCACCTCAGACACCATAGTAGAATGGAGTTTTTGAAAGGAAAAATAGAACTATCTTGGATGCAGCAAGAAGTATGTTATCAGAAGCAAATTTACCACATGTATATTGGAGAGAGGTAGTAAGTACAATGGTCTATACATTCAACAAAGTTCACATCAAAGGTGAAACCAATAAGACCCCTCATGAACTATGGTTTGGTATTATTCCTACTCTTAAATATTTCAGAATTTTTGGAAGTAAATGCTATATTAGAAGAGATGAGTATATTGGAAAATTTGATCCTAGAAGTGATGAAGGAATATTTCTTTGTTATTCATCTAAGAGAAAAGCATATAGATGTTTTAACAAAAGATTGCAGAAAATTGTTGAAAGCACAAATGTAAAGATTGATGAACAATTCAGAGGAACTTCAAGGTATATGGATTTTGAACTAGCAATAGAAATTCTATCAAGTGAATCTACATTGAACCCACCGGCACAGAATGAAGATCCAGTTACACTGGTATCATCTGAAAATTCCATAGTAACTGAGGAACAACAACAAACAAAGACACCCCAATATGTAAGATTGAATCATTCTGAAGATCAGATAATTGGAAACAAATATAGAGGAGTTATGACAAGAGGAAGATTGGCAAATGAAGAGGTATGCCTTATTTCTCAAATTGAACCATCATCAATTAATGAGGCATGTGAAGACAAATTTTGGATTAAAGCTATGAAAGAAGAATTAGAGCAAATTGAGAAGAATAACACTTGGACATTAGTTCCCTGGCCTAAAGAGAAAAATGTTATTGGAACCAAATGGGTATTTAGAAAAAAACTTAATGAAGATGGTAAAATAATCAGAAAGAAAGCAAGACTAGTGTGTAAGGGATATTCTCAAAAAGAAGGAATTGATTATAATGAAACCTTTGCACCGGTAGCTAGAATTGAGACAGTTGGATTATTTTTGGCTTTTGCAGCTCATAAGAATTGTAAAGTATATTAGATGGATATTAAATGTGCATTCTTGAATGGAATTCTTGAAGAAGAAGTTTATATTGAACAACCTGATGGATTTTCTTTAACAGAAGACAAAGATATGGTTTGTAGGTTAAAGAAAGTTTTGTATGGATTGAAGCAAGCTCCAAGAGCTTGGTATGCAAGATTAGATAAGTATCTTTTGGAGATTGGTTTTTCTAAAGGTAATGCAGACAATAATTTATACTATAAAGTGACTAATGATGACATCTTGGTTATAGAAGTTTTTGTTGATGATATAATCTTTGGAGGAGAATATGGTATATGTAAAGCTTTTTCTATCAAAATGCAGCAAGAATTTGAAATGTCTATGATAGGAGAAGTAAAATTCTTTTTAGGATTGCAGATTTCATAGACTGATAGTGGTATATTCTTGAGTCAATCAAAGTACTTAAAGGAGCTACTAAAGAAATTTGGGATGGAGAACTCTAAACTGGTAAGTACACCTATGACTACAAATGACAAATTATCAATAAGAGATGAGTCAACACCTATTAATCCAACCAGGTACAAATCTATGATAGGAGGTTTATTGTATTTAACACAAACAAGACCAGATATTATGAATGAAATATGTATTGTTTCAATATTTCAAAGTAATCCTAAGGAAAATCATGAATCAGCAGTAAAAAGGATTTTCCAGTACTTACAAGGCACTAAAAAGCTTGGATTATGGTATCCTAGAGATGACAAATTTGAATTCTATGCATATACAGATGCAAATTGGACAGGAGATGTAGATGATAGGAAAAGCACCACTAGCAGAGCATTTTTCCTTGGAAACAGACTAATTTCTTGGTTAAGTAAGAAACAAAGTTGCACATCTTTATCAACAACAGAATCAGAATATGTTGCAGTAGCAACAAACTGTACATAGGTACTATGGCTTAAACAAATGTTAAAGGACATAAAGGTGAATTTCAAGGAACCTATAACTATCTATTGTAATAACACTACAGAAATTGATATATCCAAGAATTCGGTACTACATTCTAAAACTAAACATGTTTCTATCAAGCTGAACTTTCTAAAAGAAAATGTTGAAGCAAAACAAGTCAAACTGGTTTATGTGAACACTAAAGAGCAGATTGCAAATATTTTCACTAAACCTCTACCTAAGGAGACTTTTTAAAATCTAAGAGAACAGCTTGGGGTCATACCCCCACCAGTAGATACTTAGAAATTCGATGTCTGTCATCAACCGACAAAATTAACAAATATATATTCTTAATCCGGCTTTGATGAGGAATCTACATCTCAGGGGGAGTAGTTGGTATATTGAAATTAGATGGTATTTTGTTGTAACTTTGGCATTTGATGTAAAAGGGGGAGAGATTGGTATGGAAAAACACAGAAAGAAACACAAAAAGATACATGTTACTCCTAGGGGGAGAGATTGGTTTTTGAACTCAATAATGATCTTTTTGGGAGATTGTTGGTTTTTGGTATTTAGCATTTCTATTTTGGCACTTTGGTGGTTTTTCCATCTTGTATGGCCATCAATGCCAAAGGGGGAGATTGTTGGTATTTTGGTATGGTTTTGTCATTGATGTCAACACCTACTAAACACTTATCAACTCTGGCACTTTGGAGATCTAGCAACATTCATCGACAAGCAAGTGAGTAATGTACAATCACCGGTATATGGTTCACCGATAGGATATAGTGATCACTGACGCTTGGAATGAAATGGAAGACACTTGGTAATGTCGAAGACATTGTCTGGACATCATATCTTGGAATATTGTTTATCAGTATATTCATATTTGCATATTTTCTTTTACTGGCAAATAGGTCTAGGGTTATCTAGGGTTACACCGACAGGTTTAACTTTTCCAGATCAGCATGGTATGCTAAGGAGATAATTAATTAATGTTGTAAATACATTGAGCTGACATGCTCAATTGGTTATTGTATTAGATATTGTATTATTTGTAAAATGATTTTATTGTAATATCTTGTAGAGCCGACCTACTATAATTGGTCTTAGGTTATGGTAAAAATGTAAGATGGAATGTGGAATGCGAAAAAGGTTGTGTGTGAAGGTATATGCGAGATTAAGCATAGATATACATGAAGACATCATTTGAAGGTAAAGCTAGGTTTTTCTGAAAGCATGTCAGCATTACACTGGTACTAAATCCAGCATATGAAGATGTTATTTTAAGTAGTACATTCTTATTGGATTTAACCATCCAATTGTAGTCAGCGTGACTCCAATTTGTGTTTGAGTAGTGAGCTCTATGTGCTTGGCCTTTTTGCATGTGCAGACCCCATTTATGTACACTTACTATCTGCAGTAGTATCATTTGATTGTGGGTAAGGTTTCCCACCATGGTTTTTCCCCTTACAGGGTTTCCACATACAAATATTGGTGTTGTGTGTTGTGGATGATTTTTTCTTTTGGTTTCATGGATTAATCTTTATCAGTATTGCATTTATCGGTTAATTTGTTTCACCGGTATCATAGATTGTTTCATTGGTATTAAACAGTAATTTGATTAAGTGGTTTTTGGTTTAATATTATAAGACAACTGATTCACCCCCCCCTCTCAGTTGTCCCCAGGACCTAACAGCGCTCACTTTCTCATCACGTTCATTTTTAAAAATTCCTCTAAATAATTTATGCTCAATTCATTATCATTGCTCAAAATTACCTATCATCATGTACCCTTGCTATCTTTTGATTTCACTCTTGAGGGGGCATACTCGTGACCTTATGACCTCACATCTTCAATGTCGAGAAAATTTTTAAATCTTCATCAAAAGTCAAGCCCAAAAAAAAATCCTTTCAACTAAATAAAATCAAATAAGACTTCATCGCCAGGGGCATCTCAACTTCATTGCTTTATATCAAGTTGAGATCTCTTGACCATCTGAATCAAATCAATCGCTAGGGGCATATCAGTTTTATCACTTCATATCAAGTCGATATTGTCTTTGTTTGAATCAGTCTCTTAACGTTAATCAGTTTCATCATTTTTCATTAAGCTAATTATTCATTTAAACTCAATCAAGGGTTTAAAGAGTATCTTCGATCACACTCAATCTAAGTAGGTGTTCAGTTTCATCGCATTGAATCAAGCTGGACAGTTTATCTTCGCTCATCGTATCTTGATCAATCAAGTTCAAGATTGATTTTATCTTCACTCACTATGTCTAGATCAATCAAGTTCTAGATTAGTAAGATCTTCTCCTTGATCAATCAAGTTCAAGTTTGGTATCTTTTCTCTCTATCATTCCTAGTTCAATCAAGTTCAGGACTAGTATCGCATTAATCAACTTTGTTCAGTTTCATCGCATTGAATCAAACTGGACAGTTTATATTCACTCATCATATCTTGATCAATCAAGTTCAAGATCGATTTTATCTTTGCTCCCTATGTCTAGATCAATCAAGTTCTAGATTAGTAAGATCCACTTCTTGGTCAATCAAGTTCAAGTTTGGTATCTTTTCTCTCTATCTATCCTAGTTCAATCAAGTTCGGGTTCGGTAACACTTTAAATCAAACTTTGTTCAGGTTCATCGCTTCAAATCAAGCTAAACACCTCACTCTTCATCCGGTTCCTGATCAATCAAGTTCAAAACTAGTATCTCGTAGACATCAAATTTTCTTTGAACCAATGCACTGCTCACACATTATTTCAAAGAGGGGCAAATGTAATACCCTAAAAATGGTCATCTAAACCATGAGCCGCTAATCTCGACAACATCACCAAGGTCCTAACCAAAGGCAATTAAATAAATCTTGAGCATACAATTAATTTCTAAAATCATCAATGTCACATGGCAAAATTAATCACTCAATATTAATTAAATATTTATTTAATTAATTGATCATTAAAAATAAATCATTTTAAACAATTATCTTATTTATTTTAATTAAATATCTTTTGCATATTGAAATAAATAAATCAATTTGCCATTAAATCATCAAAAAGAGGAATTAATTTGAAAAATAAATAAAATTTACCATAAACCTTCAAAAAAGGAAACAAATCAAGAAAGAGGAATTGGAAACTATGAGCACAAGTCTTCAAAAAAGGAAAGAAATAAAAAAAATGAATTAATTGACCAAAAAAGAATTAAAATTTGAGAAAAGAAATCAATTGGAGATAATCTTAAAAAAAACAAATTAAAAATTGATAAATAATCTCAGAGAAAAGCAATTAAAACAATTAAATCTCAAAATTGAATGAAATAGAGAATAAATCAGTTTTTTTCTTATTTTATCTTAATTTTAGTTCAATTTCCTTTAAAAATGAGAAAAGCATCCAATCACATCAATTCACCTGGACTGTGCTTCCTCTTGGAAAATCTTGACTGCTCATCATCATTTGATCTCAGCCATTGGTTTCTTTCTAAATTTTCTATAAATTCAGGCTCTCATCTCTCATTCAAAAATCTTGGAGAATGTATTGTTATTATGTTGTTTTTTCTCTAGGTTCATTGAGAATTTTTATTAAGATATTGCATATTAGTTATTTCATGTTTCTTAAATCATTTAGCTTAAATATTCATATATTGCTTAAATCATGTTAGATTAATCTTGCATATCTAGCTTAAATCTTGCATCAATTTAGCTCATATTCATGCTCATATGGATTTAAAAATCATTCATTTAGGTGTTGTCTAGTCACTGGATAGTGTAGCAATCTGAGAGCAATCTAAACTTGCATCTACTAGAAGGCAATGGGTCGCTTTGTAATGGTTTATTATTCATTAATTATTGATTTACTAACCATGCATCTAATGACTTAATTGAAGTGTTGTGTATTTCAAATATAGATACAGGTCCACTTTTCACCACATAGTAAATGATATATCAAAAGAGATGATTTCATTGGAAAGTTTGATCCTAGATGTGATGAAGTGATATTTCTTCGTTATTCAACTAAAAGCAAAGAATATAGATGTTATAATAAAAGATTGTAGAGAATTGTGGAGAGTTTTAATGTCAAGGTGGATGAGCAGTACAAAGGTCAAATTAAAACTTATGAGAGGAACTAGAAGTGGAAATGATCAAAATTGATCTAGTAGTTCCTGTACCGAAACAAAATGTTGAACCAGTTACGTCAACAATATCAAAAAATTCAATAGTAACTGAAGATCAGAGAAAAGAAACATAAAGTCAGAAGACTCCCAGGTATGTAAGGTTGAATCATTCAAAAGATCAGATCATTGGAGACAAGAGCAAAGGAGTGATGACCAAGAGAAGGTTGGCAGCTGAAGAGGTATGCTTAATTTCTCAAATTGAATCGGCATCAGTAGTTGAGGCATGTAAGGATGAATGTTGGATGAAATCTACGGAAGAGAAACTAGATTAGATAAAAAGGAACAACACATGGACTTTAGTTTCTCGACCTAAAAATAAGAATGTTATTGGAACTAAATGGGATTTTAGGAATAAATTGAATGAAGATGGACAAGTTGTGATAAACAAGGCTAGATTGGTTTGCAAAGGATATTCTCAGAAGGAAGTAATTGATTATGATGAAACTTTTGCTCTGGTAGAAAGGATTGAAGTTGTGAGATCATTTCTTACTTATGCTGCCCCTAAGAACCACAAGGTTTGTCAGGTGGATGTTAATTGTGCATTTCTAAATGGAGATCTTGAAGAGGAAGTCTACATTGAGCAGCCATATGGATTTTCACTTTCAAATGACAAAAACATGGTTTGTAGATTGAGGAAAGCTTTATATGGATTGAAGCAAGCCCCTAGAGCTTGGTATGTCAGATTGGACATATATCTTTTGAAGCTTGGTTTCACTAAAGGTAATACTAACAATAAATTGTATTATAAGATCACTAATGATTACATATTATTATTGAGGTCTTTGTTGATGATATCATTTTTGGAGGTGAAGAAAATTTATGTATGGAATTCTCGAGCAATATGAAGAGCGAATTTGAGATGTCTATGATTGGGGAAATGAGATTTTTCTTAGGTTTGTATATTTCTCAGACTGATAAAGATATTTTCATCTATCAAACTAAATATGCTAGAGATTTGTTGAAGAAATTTGGTATGGAAAATTCTAAACTAGTTGGCATTCCTATGGTTACAAGTGAGAAATTGACAAAGAAAGATGCATCTACTCCGGTAAATCCTACAAGGTACAAATCTATGTTTGGAGGTCATTTATATTTGACTCAGAATAGACCAGATATAATGAATGCAGTTTGTGCTGGGATCCAAGAACACTGAGAGAGGGGGGTGAATCAGTGTTCTACTAGTAACACAAGATTTTATCTTTTTATACCATACACATATAAAATGGTAAACATATAAACATATAACTTGAAGCAAATAAACCGTCCACATAAATAAACACCATAACACACAAAATTTATACATGGAAAACCTCAAAGAGGAAAAACCACGGTGGGATTTGTGACCCATAATATCAGTTCACTAGCAATATGAAAGGATATTACATATAATGGGGGCTTGCACATACAGGAAGACACACTTCCTAGATCATACTGCTAATCACTAAAGAGTCTCACAAACTACAAGTTTCTACTGAAATAAAATAATAAATTTGAACTAAAAAATGCATCTGCTATGCCTAATAGAGTTCCAGTTCTAGCTCTGCTTTGTACTAGTTCATAAACCCTAAACTCTAGTACCAGTATCTCTTCTCCTCCAAAAATGGTTTCCAAGCTATCTATAGATCATTGCATGATATAACACTTGCATACAAATGATCTACATACATATATTTTGCATTATACAGTTTTACTATATTCTCCTATGTTGCATCGTATGTTATATCATTATCACACTTCAAAATGACCTAGAAAACTAACCTAAATACCCATTATAAACAATATGCCTTATGTCAGCTCACAATGGTTTACAAAAGATATTCAATGTCGGCCTCGAAAATAATTACAAAATTATTTACTAAATAAATTTCCCTTGATGTCAGCTTCCTTCAAGTATTCATGTTGGTGCTTGTGTAATCCTAGATACTCCAATGTCGCTATATGACTTACATATAATCTTGTTGCCGTCAATGACAAAAAAATGAATCCAATGAGTGTCAATTGCCAACAATCTCCCCCTTTGGCATTGATGGCAACACTCATGTGAAAAATGGATTCCCTATCGGTTCAATCTAAAATATGCTCCCCCTAAGAAATACACTCCTTCTGATATCCTGATATCATTCCCATTTGATCCTATCTGATTTTTTTGATATTTTTCATATATATACATACTCCCCCTTTTGCATCAATGCCAAAGACCGGTGAAAAAATTGAAAGACTTTAGAACAAAATAATAAATGAATACTATTAATTTTACTGGAGTTTAACCAACTTCAAAATTTATGGGTAAGCCTAATTCAACAACTGAAGATATGTATCCTAGCCAATTTTGAAGGTGTTAGATATGGATGCTAGTCCACTTAGTAAGTGGGCAAGTGTTTCCTTCTCCTTGACATCTTCTGGTGTAGGTTTAGCAATCATGTCCATGCACTCTATCTTATGAACACCTAGTGAATCCAATCTTGGACTCACCAATCCACTAAGACTTATTGCTCTCCTAATGACTTTATCTCTCTCCTTATCGAAAGAAAAAATTTGGTTCTCCAAGGACAAAATTTGTCCATCAACAAATGTGGTTAGTACGGTTAATCCATCAAAAGAATTAGCAATACTAGCTACCTTATCATGTAACTCCTTTAATCTTCTATCTACATTAGCTATAAGAATTCCTATGTTACAAGACAATTTGTAGATATTTGTACCTTGTTTCAAACAATTCTCATAAGAATGAGTGTGGCCTCAATTTTCTTTTTCTTTGTTTCTATTATCTGGTCAAAGGCTACTCTTTTAGCTGTAGTGAATCTTTCCAGAGCTTGTTGGTCTGCAATTTGCCTCAGAGATTGAAAATTGTTAGAAATGTGTTCTGTTAGAGTCTTGAGCTTGCCAGAAAGGCTTGCTCCATCTTCAATATGACAATCAGCTGTCAATCTATGCAATATTGTAACTAATTGATCAATTATTCCCTTTTTTGTAGTACCCTCCTTTAATAGTTTCTAAGTAGCCATCATCATAACTCAGTGGGACTCATCTTAGTGACGAATTTCTTCTCAACTTGAGAAGTGTCAATTGCCAAAACCTTTGTCGGGGAATCAGATTTAACTGTTGGCATAGATTCAGTTTCCTTTACCTTATCCGCTACAACCTCTTTTGCATCAGTGGCTTCGCCACTTGGTGCAGTGTCAATTACTACCAGAGGAGTATTATCCATAGTATTTAAAATATCTTGTACATTTCCTTGCTCAAAAATAGTTTATGTCAGTACATACTTTACACTCTCCTTTACTATCAATTGTGTCTGCATGTCTATAGTTACTGCTGGTGTAGTCAAAACTGGAGTTGAACTATCCAAAATACCTTTCCCTTTTGATTTGTCAGGAATGGTGGAAGATATAGCCTTAACAAATTCTTCATGAGATGTGACAAAATCAGGATTCTTCTGGAAGAATTTGGTCCAACCCTTACTGGTCTCATTTACCACCTCATTAACTTTGCCCATCATTAGGATTATTTGCTGGGGTTTACTATTGAAAACTGTCCTATTTGCAACATCTATGCATCTTTTTATTTTCTCATTGTTTATAGAACCACACATTTCTAAAAGTTATACTTCCTTAATCTCCCTATCTCTCTTGACAACGTCAAGTCTTCTAGCATCAAGTTTATTATTGTAGCGTCCTAAAATTGTGACACTTGCAATTTTGATTGCATTTCGGTCTTCACGATGGTGACGCAACACGTAACCTGAATGGAGACCCCGAAACCTGATTACGACACTAAAAACTGCATTTTCTTGCACCCTGGCCTGAACCTCCTTTGCACCCTGCTGTCCCGGGAGGTGGGACCAGAGCGCCCAGCGCCCTAGTCCTTCAGGACCAGGGCGCCTAGCACCCTGGTCCCCCAGGACCATGGCGCCCAGCGCCCTAGTCCCTGGGCCTATTTTGGGCCCGGTCTCCTATGGGGTATCGGGTCTTTTTGTTTGCAAATTGGAAAATAAACTTTCCTGGTCGGCCTAAGGTCGGGAAAATCAGTCTTGTAACCCTAATTAGCAAGTATATAAACTACATTTTCCTCTCCCATTTGGGTAGATGAAAAAATGATGAAGAGGATATGTGTACAAGTGTGGAAACTATACTCAAGCATTCAAGCATTCAAGCATTCCTTCTAAGTCTCCATTCAAGGCTAAATGTTGCATTCAAGACAAGGATTCAACCATTGAAGAGGAGATCACTTACTACAAGCTACATACAACATACGACAATACAACAAACAACAACATCTATACCTTCGCACATAAGGATACAAACATCCTTAGAACAAGGTATTAGTACTTGTTTTACATTACAGACATTTACATTTACAACATTTCTCATTTCTTGGTTAATTCCAAAACCAGGGTTTGACCTAAAGGCAAACCCCTAATCCCTAACCCCCCAATCGTTTTCGCTTTTATGTGTGTAGGTTGCAGGTACGCGGCTGAAATTGAAGATCTGGAATCCTTGTGCAGAGACGAACAGATCCCCCTTCGTTTCGCGGATTTTTCGGAGGACCATGGCGCCGGGTGCCATCGTCCCGACAAATTTTTCTCAAATTTGTAGGACAGCACCGTATCGACATTTTGCTACTAATTCCAGGTCCGCAGCTTCATCATATATTCCTATCTCAGTTTATAAGTGAATCTTTGTCACTTTCTATGCATTCCTAGCTTAATTCTTCTATCAACTTCTTTACAAAAGAGGGTAGCCTTGCTTTCTTAACCCTTGAAACTCATTTAGCATCCAATCTTGCCTTGTGTGGGATTGGATCTTGTGGGTTTCAACCCCTCTTTTGAATGTAAAGTCTCTCCCCTAAGTGAAAACCATCAACCCTAGCAACCTCCCTTCTCTCTCCTCAGAGTTGGAAGAGGGGAGTGCAACTAGGGTTCGATTGCAATTTTCTGCTTTACATTTTGGTGAACCCGGCATGAACATCCTTTCTGATTATTCATGATTAGATCTGAAAATTGATTCCTTGATTGCATTTCCATGTTTGATCTTTTGCAAAATTTTAGAGGTTAATTGCATAAAAACCCTAAATTTTCTTTTTGAAAATTGAACTTGTGAAATGTTTAATTGTTAATGCTGGTTTCAGATCTCCCCTTCTATTACAAATTATCAATTCATATTTGTGCTTTAATTTTAAAAATTAAGTGGTTAAGTGTCAAAACCCTAATTTTTGAAACCCTCTTGATTCAACCTTTGTCCGACAATTTCACTTATCAAAACATCTCCAAATCAGCTGTAACTTTGGATTCCGCAATAAAATCACAATATCTTTCATCCCTGAAAATTTGGAAAAACGTTGTGAGGACCGTGTGCACTCCGAGCGCTATCGTCCCCGACATTTTTTCTGAAATTTCGGGAGCAAGATCTTACTGTATTTTCCTGCTAAAATCCAAAATTTTGGCTGATTTTATCAATTATAACACTTTCAAAATTACAGTCAAAGTTGGTCTTGTGATTGCTTGGTTTAAGGCTTCTAATCATTCAAAAATCATTGAAATTGAAATTTTGTGTCAAAATTGTGTTCTTACTATCCTAAATCTGAAAAGTGTGTTTACATTCATTCGAAATTTCAGTGCTTCATTCAAATTCTTGCAATTTGTGACTTTTGAAATTAAATGCTTAATTACAACAACTTTGATTTCCACTTTCAAAATTGAATTTTGCGTGAAATTGAGTCAATTTTTAAAATCCAAAACTTGCATTACTTTTGGTATTCCCTCTAAAATCATAAAATTCAAAATTTCAGTTTCCCTCTCTTTTTCAAAATTCAAATTTTGCATTTTTTCGACAATCTTGATAGGGTTCAATTTTGAGATTGCAACTTTAATTTGGCCTATCTACAAATCGTAAAATCACTCAATTTTTTCAGATTAGCTCTAAAATCATCATACCTTTCATCCCTGCAAATTTCGAAAAAAGTTGCAAGGACCGTGTGCACTCTGGGCGCCACGGTCCCGAAAATTTTTTTTGAAATTTCGGGAGACTGTCGTGATTGCATTTAACAGCTTAAATCTAGAAGATTGGCTGATTTTACTGAAAATTGCTACCTCTAAAATCAAAATCTTTTCTCCCTTTCTAGTGCATGAGTTTTACAACAATAAGCCCTACTTACACTATTCCCATTAGATGAAGCCGTAGAATTAAGTCTTTCCGAGGTTTAACTACCGAGGAGATGGAACCTAATTTGAATAGCCTTTTTAACGAGGACATGGGTAATTCCTCTAATCCTCCTAATGATGAAGAAGCTCTCCATGAGGTTTCTGTGGAACAAATTTCGAAATTGGATAACCAATTTGATGATTTTCACCAATGGATGTCTCATGAGTATCCCGATAGTCAAGCTCTTCCTTTAATTGAGGGTCTAAAACATATGCTTCAAAGTGATAAGAATGGAATTGATATTTTGCGTGGTATTGCACACATTGTGGGTTCGAATGTGATGCCTATGAAGAGTTGTGCTGAAACTTTAGGTTATACACAACCTCCTACACAAGTTAATCATTCTATTCCTTTGACAACTCCTATTGCTAGCATACCTACCTTTACATCAAACATAATGGCTACTTCTATACAAGACATTCCTCCTATGATTACCAGTCATGGGGGCAATCCCTCTTCTTCAATTAACCCTATTCCTTCATTCAATCCAACTTCTTCATACATTCCTTCAATGAGTGTTCCTATTACATCTTCACAAATGAACATGACGCAAAGGGGGCAATTCATTTAACCATTCCATTCCTCCTTGTAGTGTTCCTCCTGTCCAATCATCTCCTATGACTAACTATCATAGGGTCCCACCACCTTACTCTTTACCTTCTTTCAATAACATAACACCTCCATCTCAATCCAACACACCTAATATGAATTCTTCGACTGAAGCTACCATTAACAATCTAGCACAAACTGTCTCTTCTTTACAGCAACAAATTGCCTCTATGAATCAATCTAAGTTTAGTGTGCCCACATTTGATGTTGCGAGCCCACTTTCTCTTGACATTGTTCGAGCTATCCCTCCTAAACATGTTGAAATCCCACATTTGGAGCTTTATAATGGTAAAGGTGATCCTCTAACACATGTTAAGACTTTTCAAACAATATGTACTAATTTTTCTTATGACCAAAGGTTGCTTGCAAAATTGTTTACTAGAACATTAAGAGACAAAGCCCTACAATGGCATTGCTCGTTGCCTTCTTATTCTATTACTTCTTTTGAACAACTTGTAAATGCTTTCATTCAACAATTTCAAAACAATATAAGTCCTAAAGTTACTTTGATTGATTTAATGCATTGTAAACAGGGTGTTAAAGAAAAAGTGACTGATTTCATTGGTAGATATAAGCATTTGTATGCTCAAATTTCTTTTCCAGTGCCTGACAATGATATTCAAAGAATCTTTATTTCTAATTTGCAAAAAGATATTCAAGACAAACTTCTGTTTTCTGAGTTTACTTCTTTCCAACAGTTGTGTGCAACTCTTCACAATTATCAACTGACTGTGAGTCAAATGGAACAATCACATCCTATGGCTCCGAGTGATAAGGGTGATAGCAGTCAACAACCATTTGGAAAGTTTAAACCGAACAGAGATTCCATCAAATTCAATGAAAACATCATCAACAACAATGTGAATGCAGCATCAGGTGTGCCTCCTATTTCTAAGTTTTTCAAGAAAGAAAGAAAGTATACTCCTTTGAATGAATCATTGCATAGTATTATGAATAAGTTATTGGAACAAAATGTGCTTACTCTTCCTCCTATAAGGCAAATTGATCCTGCAAAGATTACTTCACCTTATTTTGATAACAAATCTTTTTGTCACTTTCATCGTCAGCCTGGGCATGATACTAAAAAATGTTTTTCTTTAAAGGGTAAAATTCAAGATTTGATTGATAATAATACTATCTCTGTTTCTGGAGTGAATGATAAAGGCAACACATCTGTAGCTCCTCCTAACCAAAATCTTCAGATTTTTACTGATCCATTACCTTCTCATACTTCTCATACCTCTAATGCGATTGAGGCTAATGATTCCTCTCTCTCATCTGATGGTCTTGTGTCTATGACTCCGAATGTGATTAACTTTGTAGAGCAGCAAGAAAACCCTAAAGAACCTTCCATCACATTTGATTCTAGTGAAACCATTAGAGCACCTGATGGTCCTTTATACATAGTTGCAAAAGTTAAGAATACACCTTGCCGTGGAGTACTTATTGATCCTTCGTGCATGGTTAATGTTATTACCAAAGAATTTCTTTTTACTTTGCAATTGAATCAAGTGATCTATGACAAAACAGATGTGGTTGTGAAATTATTTGATGCATTCTCTTCTCCTGCAATTGGTTCTATTACATTGCCTATTGAGGTCCATAACAAATCTCTTGATGTGAACTTTGCTATTATTCCTTCTTCTGAACAATTTCGTGTGAAGCTTGGCTATCCTTGGCTATCTTCCATGAAGGCTATTGCTTCTCCTATTCATAAGTGTTTGAAATTTCCCCATAATGGTGAAGTTGTTACTATTAATCATAGTCTCTTTAAACCAGCTGAAAGAACTTCTAGTGTTCCTATTGATTATTTTTGGCCTAAACAATTCCAATCTCTTCCTCCGCGAGGTGATCATCTTTTCAAATCCTATCAAAAGTGGAAAACAGATATGATCTTATCTCTAAGTGAACCTAGAACACCTAAACTTGATATTCCTATTGTTCTTGAGAAGGAAGTTCTTCCTTTGAAAGATAAAACTAATGTCTTTCCTCAAGAAGATTCCCAACCCATCCCCATGGGTATGACTATGTCTATGCCTAATAAACCTTCTAAAAGTAGACCTATACCTCCTCATCATGATGGACTTGGTCTCCTTCCTAAACCAAAAATTCCTCCTTTATATGGAGCAGTTCCTCCTCCTTCCTTTTATAGAGAGAAGAGACCTTCTTCTTCTCCTATTATCCAGCCTAAGAGACCACAACCTAAACACCCAAGTAATAAGGATGAGAAAATTCCTCCTCCTCAATTTTCTCCACTTCCTACTAAGACTAGATGAAATCATTCTGCATGTGAACGCCGACGAAAGCGTTGTCTTAGGGCTCAAGCAGCTGCTTCTCAAACTTTGCAATCTCCAAAAACACCTTCAACAAGCATTATTCCATTTTCTCCTTAGCCGGACATTGAGCCTAAATCTCCTAAACATAAGATACATGATGGTCTTGATCCTATGCGAGTTAAAGACCCTATTTTTATAAATCTTGATGATGATATAGATGAAAATGTTACTCCTCTTGCTTCTGATAGTGAATATGAACTTGTTGATGTTGATAACCATTTATCTAATGAATTTTCTAAAGCACTTATCCTAGCTCCTAGACAAGGACAATGTGGCTCAGAACATGAACATAGCCCTTGTTTGGATCTTGTGATAGCTCCATCTGCTGTGTTCCCTGCCTTCCTGAAACATTGATCAGCAAGATCGGGGGGTAGATGACGTGCTAGACTAGTTACATTAGCATAGCAGATTCTCTCCTCCTCTCTTGTGTTACTTCTTCTATATGTTATTCTCATTCTTCTATTTGTTGTCCTTAGTGTTGTCTACTTGAGGACGATGCAAAGCATTGAGATCTCTTTTGGTCTCTCTCATGTTGACTCAAAAGACACATGTGTTCCCTTCTTCTAGGTGACCTTCCTTGATTGGGGAATGAAGAACAATTATGCATACATACATATGATATATACATGAATTATTATACAGCATACTGACCCTGAGGAAAGCGAAGTCACCTCGTACTTTGTGTTTTGTGTCTATTATCCTTGGGTTTATCTCACACTTGGGGGCTAAATCTTTGTGATAACGTGCTCCTTTCCCTTCACATTTCTTATGTGTATCACTACGCTAAAACAATCACCCCTGTTGAGGCGTGTGCGATCGCTTTAACATAGGGGGGCATACACCCTGTCTATCCTTTCAAGATACTTGAAAATTTCTTGGCAAACTTAGCTTTGCCTTGAAAATTTTTGGTATTTTCTCTTGCATGACTCATAGTGAGGGAACCTTACTACTA
Organism: Cryptomeria japonica; assembly: GCF_030272615.1. Classification (NCBI taxonomy): domain Eukaryota; kingdom Viridiplantae; phylum Streptophyta; class Pinopsida; order Cupressales; family Cupressaceae; genus Cryptomeria; species Cryptomeria japonica. Next base: position 753,312,847 of record NC_081407.1, on the reverse strand, counting down.
ACAGTCATGGTTCTCCTTTGTGATCTTCCCTTTTACTTTGTCAATTGAAGTCGTAAGATCCTTAGTCCACTGGGGGCTTGGTGTATCTTGCCTCCTTGACGTGGTGAAAGTCTTTCAATGTTGTTTCCTTGTACTTTACCGGAAGTATGAGCATACATACTCCCGCTAAAGTGGGGGCTAAATGTAGCATCCTAAAATTGCGACACTTGCAATTTTGACTGTATTTCGGTCTTCACGATGGCGACGCAACACGCAACCTGAATGGAGACCCCGAAACCTGATTACGACACTAAAAACTGCATTTTCTTGCACCCTGGCCTGAACCTCCTTTGCACCTTGCTGTCACGGGAGGTGGGACCAGAGCACCCAGTGCCCTGGTCCTTCAGGACCAAGGTGCCCAGCGCCTTGGTCCCCCAGGACCATGGCCCCCAGCGCCCTGGTCCCTGGGCCTATTTTGCGCCCGGTCTCCTATGGGGTATTGGGTCTTTTTGTTTGCAAATTGGAAAATAAACTTTCCTGGTCGGCCTAAGGTCAGGAAAATCAGTCTTGTAACCCTGATTGGCAAGTATATAAACTACATTTTCCTCTCCCATTTGGGTAGATGAAAAAATAATGAAGAGGATATGTGTACAAGCGTGGAAACTATACTCAAGCATTCAAGCATTCAAGCATTCCTTCTAAGTCTCCATTCAAGGCTAAATGTTGCATTCAAGACAAGGATTCAACCATTGAAGAGGAGATCACTTACTACAAGCTACATACAACATACGATAATACAACAAACAACAACATCTATACCTTCACACATAAGGATACAAACAGCCTTAGAACAAGGTATTAGTACTTGTTTTACATTACAGACATTTACATTTACAACATTTCTCATTTCTTGGTTAATTCCAAAACCGGGGTTTGACCTAAAGGCAAACCCCTAATCCCTAACCCCCCAATCGTCTTCGCTTTTCTGTGTGTAGGTTGCAGGTACACGGTTGAAATTGAAGATCTGGAATCCTTGTGCAGAGATGAACAGATCCCCCTTCATTTCGCGGATTTTTCGGAGGACCGTGGCACCGGGCGCCATCGTCCCGACAACTTTTGCTCAAATTTGCAGGATAGCACCGTATCGACATTTTACTGCTAATTCCAGGTCCGCAGCTTTATCATATATTCCTATCTCAGTTTATAAGGGAATCTTTGTCACTTTCTATGCATTCCTATCTTAATTCTTCTATCAACATTCTTTACAAAAGAGGGTAGCCTTGCTTTCTTAACCCTTGAAACTCATTTAGCATCCAATCTTGCCTTGTGTGGGATTGGATCTTGTGGGTTTCAACCCCTCTTTTGAATGTAAAGTCTCTCCCCTAAGTGAAAACCATCAACCCTAGCAACCTCCCTTCTCTCTCCTCGGAGTTGGAAGAGGGGACTGCAACTAGGGTTCGATTGCGATTTTCCGCTTTACAATTATAAAAAGATAGAGGTATCTCCATCAAAATTTCTATGAAGGATTTCTTATAAATTTCTATATGTAACAAAATAGCCTCTTCTATTTCATTTTTCTCATCGTCCTCTAAATCTTCATAATATATAGATACATTTTTCAAAATTCCATCTTTTGTTATTTCATCAATTAGCTCAGCACAGGTCTTTTTAGTCTTACCAGACTTAGTGTCATCACTCTTCTTCTTTTTGCTTGAGGTTGTTGGTGTAGATGTGATTGGTTTCCTCTTCTTTATAGGCTTCCTTGTCAGAGGTGGTGGTGTGGTAGGTTTAGTTGCCTTTCTAACAAGTCTCCTCCTAGGCTCTTCCTTCTTCTTCTCTACCAGTGGTTGATCCACTTTCTTCCTTTGTACCCTTCTGAAAGATAGAGCTTCATTATCCTTAGGGTCAGAATCAGAAGTGATGGTAGAAATGTAAGTTTCATGCTTCTTCACCTCTCTAGTACTAGCCACTATCAGTTCAGCTACCAGTTTGGATCCAAAACCCAATTGAGTGTCTATCTTATGAATTACATCTTGTACATATGCAAACATCTTTTTTATTTTCTTCTCTCTTCTCTTCCTGTTAAAACTAGTTTTGACTTGAAGTGCCTTTTATTCTATTGTACCAAAATGCTTGAATGCTCAGTGAGTGAAAATGAATTCATTTACCCCTTTTTATCAGTGAATAAAACCCTAATCTATCTCTATAATAAATGCTTCGTGAAAAACCCTACAGATGTTGGTTACACAGCCTTGTGCTAGGTGAACCTTCATCAATGATGAACACAACTCTCCAAATCTCCTTAGATCTCCTCCGGGGTAATATGTAGGATTTTGCAATGACTTTTCCAACCCCTAAGGCTTATGCCTTAGTTACCAATGAAATTTCTTGCCAGTGGAGGAATGCCCTATTCTACTGGTGGAGTTACTGGTGCAGATCCATCTTCACTTGGTTCTTCAGATTTTCTAACCCATCTCTTGGTGTGATCTTGTTATATTTCATCTACCTTCTTCTTTCCTTTCTCATTATGTTTATTATTGCTAACTGGTTGAGTCTTACTTTTGTAGTATTTAATAATATGACCTATTTTATTGCATGCATAACATGTAACATTGTTCTTTTGAATTGCTTTGACAAATCTAGTGTCATTCCTTGACCTACAGTGATTAGCAAAATGTCCAAACTTTCCACATGCATGAAATTTAACATTCATTCTACAATATTCTGATCCATGATCATATTTCTTGCAATTTGTGCATTGATTGGAAATAGAATTGTAGTTTTGATTTGCTTTATTTCTACATTGTTTAGCCATATGCCCAAATTCATTGCAAACAAAACATCTACCATTGAATTGGTAAGCATTATATTGCCTTACCAGTTTCCTCCGTTATGATGAGTTCCGCATACTGGTTATGTCATTTTCATTTGCAGTACCGAAGACTTCACCTTTTACAAATCCAAGTCCTCTAGAATCATCAATCACTCTTTGTCTTTTCAATAAGTCATCCAACTATGCAACACTAATCCTAAAATTTTCTTTATACTCACTTGCAGTAGTTAGATCATCTCTCAGAGTAGTTATTTGTCTTTCAAGTTCTTGTTCATTATTCTGGGAGTGTGCCAAGTTAGTTCTCAAAAAATTATTCTCATGACTCATTCTGCCACATTCATCAAATTTGCTTCTCAAAGATATAACAGGATTATCTTCCTTCTTCTTTCTATCTTCAATATCTTTTGATAACCTCATAGTCAGATCTTGCATTTCATTCTTCATGAGCATGTTTGCTTGACTTAGTTTCTAACATTGTTCCTTAAGGGCCTTCTTCTCCTCATCATCTGGGTTTTGCAAAATTTCTTTTCTCTTGGCTTGAGCTAATGATAACCTTCCTTGCAGGATAAGAATGAACTCATTTACAGAATTCAAATCTTCTTGCAATTTCAAGTTCTTCATCCTTTCAACATCATAATCCTCAAGAGCCATATCAAGTTGCTTCTCCATAGCCATGCTCAAAGATTCTAGTTTCAGGATCTTCCTCAAGTTGTTAAACTTTGTTTGAGGCACCAGGCATTGATACCAATTGTTGGTATCCACGAACACTGAGAGGGGGGGTGAATTAGTGTTCTATCGGTAACACAAGATTTTATCTTTTTATACTATACACATATAAACTGGTAAACATATAAACATATAACTTGAAGCAAATAAACCATCCACATAAGTGAACACCATAACACACAAAATTTATACTTGGAAAACCTCAAAGATGAAAAAGCATGGCGGGATTTGTGACCCACAATATCAGTTCACTGGCCATATGAAAGGATATTACATATAATGGGGGATTGAACATGTAGGAAGGCACACTGCCTAAATCATACTGCTCATCACTAAAGAGTCTCACTGACTACAAGTTTTTGCTGAAATAAACAATAAAATTAAACTAAAAAATGCATTTTGCTATGCCAAATAGAGTTTCGGTTCTAGCTCTACTTTGTACCAGTTCATAAACCCTGAACACTACTACCTGTATCTCTTCTCCTCCAAAAATGCTTTCCAAGATATCTGCAGATCATTGCATGATATAAAACTTGTATACAAATGATCTACATACATATATTTCGCATTATACATTTCTTCTATATTCTTCTATGTCACATTCTATGTCATATCATTATCACACTTCAAAATGACCTAGTAGACTGACCTATATACCTATTACAAACAATATGCCTTATGTCAGCTTACAATGCTTTACAAAAGATATTCAATGTCGGCCTCGACAATAATTACTGAATGATTTACTAAATAAATCTCCCTTGATGTCGGCTTCCTTCAAGTATTGATGTCAGTACCGGTGCCGGTGCAGGTGTAATCTTGGATACTCCAATGCTGGTGTCTGCTGGTATAAGACTTCCATCTAATCTTGTTTGCATCAATGACAACTAAATGAATCCGATGAGTGTCAATTGCCAGCAGTTTGTATTGTATCAAGATATCAAAGTGATCCAAGAGAGAATCATGAAAGTGTAGTGAAAAGGATTTTCAAATATTTACAAGGAACAACTTAATATAGTTTATGGCATCCCAAAGATGATGACTTTACACTATGTGCATATACAGATGTAGATTGGGTTGGAGATATAGATGATCGAAAAAGCACATCCGGTGGAGCTTTCTTTCTTGGAAATAAACTTTTTTCATGGATCAGCAAGAAACTGTCATGTACTTCTTTATCTATTGCTGAAGCTGAGTATGTTGTTGCTGCTACTATCTCTACACAAATTCTATGGATGAAGCAAATGTTGAAAGACACAAAGATAGACTGTGATGAATAGGTAGTTATTCACTGTGATAACTCTGTTGCTATTGGCATATCCAATAATCTAGTATTTCAATTAAAGACAAAGCACATATCAATTAAGTATAACTTTTTTAAGGAAAAGGTAGAAGTAAATGAAGTCAGATTGGTTTATGTCAACACTAAAGAGAAAATTGTAAACATCTTTAGTAAACCTTTGCCTAGGGAATCATTTTAGTACTTTAGAGATAGATTGGGGGTCTTTGCCTCATCGGTGGAGACTTAAGTGATTCTGATTGGCATTAGTCTAGTATGCATTATCAGAGCTATTATTTATTTTGAATTGATGAGATGGTGCTACTACTCAGGGGGAATAGTTAGCTGTGTGGTTCAAAGGTTCTATGGTTTTTCTTTGATGTTTATGTCATATTTTTGGCATTGATGTCAAAGGGGGAGAGATATACATGTGAAAAATAGAGGAAACGAAGATATAAGTCAAAGGGGGAGAAACATAATTTCAGATTGATTGTATCCCATAGGGAGAGTTTGGTTCAGGTCTATGGATGGTTAATTGGTATTGAGATAATTGATTTAGAGCTTCATTGATATATCATTGGTGGGATATTTTTGGGTGTCTTCCATTGGGGGAGACTTGGTTGGTATTTCCTACCACTTGGATGTTTTTCACATCTAGTGTTGCCATCAATGCCAAAAGGGGAGATTGTTGGCAATATGATGGAATTGATTATGTGTTGCCTTGATGTTTGTCATTGATGTCACCACTAGCTTATTCGGTTGTCTATTAGGTTCTGGTAGAATGGATGTTGGATTGTTTAGATTAATGGAAATGATTTGGTTTGGTCATTCATGTGGTTCAGATGTGTGCCACATTCAGTTGGTTCAAAATTTGGTGATTTGTAAGCTATCATATGTTCTAGTAAGCCCTTTAGTTATGGGTAAGGGTTTTACTGAAAGAGCTTTGTTAAATATCTTTTGATGGATTTGATAAGTGGTGTTGGTGAAACATCTTGAAGGTTCTCAGGATTATAATAGTTATCATGTTCATGTTCCAGTTGATTGGTGGTGTTGCATTTGTCTTATGGTGACCTATTTTAGGTCTGGCGCTATTCTGTGTTATTGACACTTAGGTTATGGACCAATTTGTGTAACGTGTTGTTGGTTGTTCCAGATGCATCACCAGTTGGATTTATTGATTGTATAATGTTGTTTTGGCCTCAGGCCAACTTGGGTTATCATTGGATTGTTGATTTATGTAATGGATTTATTGTATTATCTTTTAAGTGGTCGACCTAATTTTTTAGGTCCAGGGTTTGTATAAATATAATATAAGATCTCTTTGTAGATGATAATGGTTATGGGTTATGGGATTATCTATGTGCATAAACTTCTAATCATATGCAGAGATTTTGGTCGATCATAGGTGATCAAATTGAGTTTGTGTAAGAGGTTTAAGACCTCTAGAATTGAGCTTAACTGGAAGCGTACTCAGACATAGGAGATGATATTCTTGCAGTTCAATCTTCTTTTCAGATTATAGTCCAAAGATTTCTTGTAGTTAGTGATGATGCTTAGCGGTGAGCAGTGTACTCTAGGCAGTGTGATTTTCTGCATGTGCAGGCCCCTTATTGTAATCACATACTTACTACAAAAGTGTCATATGATTGTGGGTAGGGTTTCCCACTGTGGTTTTTCCCTTTACCATGTTTTCCACTTACAAATCTTGGTTGTATGTGTTGTGGATGCATGGTAAATGGTTTATGATTTATGTTTGTGCTTATTTGATAACGTAATTGATATCTTTAATGTGAAATTTTAAATGATAGAGTTAATGATAAAATGAGAGTATTGCTCAATTAGTGATTTCATCTATGATGACACGATTAAGCCAATGAAATTAATAAATAAGGAAGAAGTATTATCATAAAATACACAAACTATATAGACATTTATTACACATTTAAAAATCCTTTTAATGAAAATTGCAGTTCCACTCTTGTTTGCATCATAAAATGTGGACCTTGACACTATAATCCAACCATGTGTTGAGGGAAGGATAGGTCATCTTCATGCTTGCGCTTCTTATTGAAAATGGCTAATGGTTTTTTAGCTTTACCATTTTATTTATGACTTATATTTATTTTTTTATTAGTGTGTTTCAATCAATCGCATGTTCAAGATGTGGCCCCTCAACATGTTAGCTATTGGTGTGTTGCAAATCTAGATTGATGATTTAATTTAATGCTTTACTTAATTGATATGCAATATAGTATTCAAGTGTGAGTTAATCATTAGTCTTATATTATGATGTTTTATTATTTTATCTAGATATTAATATGTTCATATACACATTGGGTGTTTATGATATGTTGTGCCTTGACTATATATATAATGAGCAGGTACACTTGACATGTACATTGAGTGGTTAAATGCACTAGTTTGTTTCTCCACCTAGCTACATATCTCTAAGATATTCCTTAATGGTGGTTATTTCAAAGATGTCAATTTGAATTCCTTATTGCATTATCCAATCATACTCAAATTGAGTATGGTATGTGTCAAATTTTACCCTTAATTTGATATTGAATCAACGATGATTTCAAAGTCTATTTATATTTAGAATGCCTATAAATGCTCAACTTAATATTTTATTTTAATTTTTATAGAGTCAAAAATTGCATACTCCTTTGTTGTTTCACCTAACTTTTTGTAGTCATTTTAGTGTCCATTCCCCTAGCATATGATTATTCTCATTTCATCCCTTACATCAACCTTTTCTCTCTCAAGATGCTCAGGACGTGCCTTTTTAGCAACTGCCTTTCAGTGTTACTTTCATGTTGACCAAATGTTTATCTTGTCTCCCATCATTATTTAGCATGATTTATCTAGACACATGCATGCCACGTGGATGTTCACACACTGTACACTATTGTCCTATGATATCTAAACATTCAAATGTCATTTTTGAGCATTTTGACATTTTTCACCTGCCTAGGTTAATGGAAATAGCTTGGAAGCTTCCAAAAAAGCTCGACAGCCCTCTTTCCCTCCTATTCTCTCCTTTTAAATATATTTTCATTCAATTTATCAAGTAATTTACCAAAAAGTAGAGATACAAATATATGGCATGTTAATTTAAATTACTTTTGGGATAGAATTAGCAAAGAGGATAGAGCCCTAATGAAACAATGACTAGTAGAAAGTGGGTTATTTCAAGGTTCATGTTTTTCAATAGAATTGGAATGCATAGACTTAGTAATTGAGTACATAAATGATTACAATTTTGAGACTCGAGAGACAAGAAAAAATGATAATAGAATAATTATAAAGGTGAGAAGATGGACCTTTAGCTCATACCTATGACTACATAAGAGAGAAGCATATAAAGACATCAAGTGTTGGTATTATGGATGTGTTGCATTGTCTTTGTCATTGGTGTCAACACTTATCCTTTTGGAGATCTATATTGTTGACTTGGCAATATGGTTATATTGGTTTACTATTGAACCGACACATTGTGTTCACCAGTACTGATGATGACTTGTTATCATCTGGAGATCACTTGATTATGTCTAAGACATGGTTTGGATATTTGGTTTTGGTATTTTGGTTATAGGTCTAATCAGGTTGACATATTTGATGTTACTGGCAGATAGGTCTAGGTTATGGACCAGTATGTGTTATCTATTCCAGATTAGCATGACACATTATGGAGATAATTTATTTATTCGATATTATTGTAAATGTATTGAGCCGATATCGCATCAAGACTTATTTGTAATTGATTTAACTGTAATATTCTTAGTGTGTCGACCTACACATTTTGTCTTAGGTTTTGTATAAATGTAAGATCTCATTTATGAGATGGTGTGTGGAATTATTGTATCGTATGGTCATGGTATGTGCAAATATTGAAGATCATATGAGCAGATCATAGAGAAAATCAAGCATACATCATTTGAAGGTTCAAGGAAGGTTTGAAGGTGTTTATTATAGCTTAAACCAGTACTGAATCTAGCATTGTAGATGCACTTTGAAGTAGTACATTATTCTAGGATTTAACCATCCTATTGTAGTCATTGCGACTCCCATTTGAGCAGTGTGCTCTAGGCAGTTGACCTTTCTGCATGTGCAAACCCCATTTGTATACACATACAATCTGCAGTAGTATCATCTGATTGTGGGTAAGGTTTCCCACCATGGTTTTTCCCCTTACAGGGTTTCCACATCAAAATATTTATGTTGTATGTTGTGGATGTTGTTTCTCTTTTTGTTTCATGCATTAAGTTTTGTCGGTATTGATATTAATTGCTAATCTGTTAACCGACATTAAGGTTGGTTTATTGGTATTAAGTATTAAGTTAGATTACTTTATAATTGGATTGATATTTATTGACAACTGATTCACCCCCCCTCTCAGTTGTCCTTCTGGTTACTAACAATTGGTATCAGAGCTAATTCCTCTTTTTGTAGAAATCTAATAGCTTGAGGAGATCGTATGGCAACGAACATTTTCAGGAAGGACAGTCTGAAACTTGATGGAAGTAACTATGGTATATGGAAGACCATAATGGAGACACATCTAAATTGCATTGGAAGAGACAAATGGGAAGTTACAAAGAATGGCTATGTTGGTCCTACTACAAATCAACCTAATCCACCAACATTGGCTAAGGATCAAGAGAATGATTGCAAAGTAAGAGAAGCACTTCTAAGTGCATTATCAGATCAGAAAATCATGGGATTATTAGACCGATCTACTGCTAAATCTATTTGGGATAAATTGGAAAAATTGAATGAAGGACATACCACTATCAAAATTGCAAAACTGGAATGTTATCGGGTCAGGTATGAAAATTTGAAAATGGAAAAAGATGAAAGAATTTTTTCTTTTTTCGAAAGAGTTAATGAAATAATTTTAGGAATACAAAGTTGTGGAGGATCCTTAAGTGAAGATGAAATTGTTTCTAAAGTTTTAAGATCTTTGCCACCAACTTACAAAATGAAAGAAACTAATATTAATGAGTTGAGAACAATGCCTAATACATCAATATCTAGAGATACCTTGGTTGGAAAACTTTCAGCATTTGAGCTTGAGGAATTTTAACATGTCGCTACAATTAAGACTGATTTAGCCTTCAAAGCATCATAATCATCTGATTGGAAAGCACTTTATGCAAAAGAACTTGAAGATATCAAGAGGGAAAATGAACAATTGGAAGAACTTGAAGCACTATTTGCAAGAAAGATGCCTAAAGGTCCAGTTGGAAGAAGTATGAAGGTAAAGCATTGTTTAAATGTTTTAATTGCAATAAAGTTGGTCATATAGCATGTAGATGTCCTGATAGACATCTAAGATTGAGAGAGGAAGCTAAAAGAACATATAAGCCTAACCCTAAATATCAGAGATGCAAATTTAAGAAGAATAGAGATAAATCATGTTACTATGCTAATGAAGGAGTTACAGATGATTCAGATGAAGAACTAATAGACAATGGATGGGCATTTGTTGCAATAAAAGAAGATCAACTAACACCTACTGTTCCACCAATAGAGCAGGCCTTGGTAGCTAAAATTGAAGAAAAAGATGAATGGATCATTGATAGTGGATGTTCACATCATATGACTGGTGATAAAAGTAAATTCTTATCTTTTCATAAATGTAATGGAGGTCTAGTAAGATTTGGCGATGATAAAGCTGACTCTGTCATGTAAATTTTGATTGCATTGTAAAGATCAGTTCTACTAAGGCAGTAAGGGATTTACCTAAGATTGTGAAACCTCATAATCTGGTATGCCAAGAATGTCAAATGGGAAAGCAAGTTAGAACAACTTTTAAGAGTATTTCTATGAAATCGAATAATGCTCTTGATTTAATTCATACTGACTTGTGTGATCCAATAAGAACAAGAAGTCTATAGGGAGATATATATTTTATGCTAATTATTGATGATTATTCTAGAATGTGTTGGGTTACTTTTCTTAGGGAGAAATCAAAGGCTTTTGGAAAATTCAAGTTATTGAAAGCAATGGAAGATGAATTAGAACAAATTGAAAAGAACAATACATGGACATTAGTTCCCTGACCTAAAGACAAAAATGTAATTGGAACTAAATGGGTATTTAGAAATAAACCAAATGAAGATAGTAAGGTGATCAGGAACACAGAAAGATTAGTTTGTATAGGACATTCACAGAAAGAGGGAATTGATTATAATGAAACCTTAGCACTAGTAGCTAGAATTGAGGCAGTTAGATTATTTCTTGCATTCGCAGCTCATAAGAACTATAAAGTATATCAGATCAATGTAAAATATGTATTTATGAATGGTGATATTGAAGAGGAAGTTTACATTGAACAACTTGATGGATTTTCATTGACAAATGATAAAGATATGGTTTGCAGATTCAGGAAAGTTTTGTATGGATTAAAGCAAGCTCCTAGAGCTTGGTATGCTAGATTGGACAAATATCTTTTTGAAACTTGGTTACACTAAAGGTAATGCTGATAGCAACTTATATTACAAAGTGACTAATGATGACATCTTGGTTATTGATTTTTTTGTTGATGATATCATTTTTGGAGGAGAAGATGGATTGTGTAAGGACTTTGATAACAAGATGCAGGAAGAATTTGAAATGTCTATGATTGGGGAGATAAAATTCTTTTTAGGATTGTACATTTCACAAACTGATAAAGGTATATTCATATGTCAAACAAAATACTTGAAGGAACTACTTAAGAAATTTTGTATGGAAAAATCTAAACCAGTAAGTACTCCTATGACTACAACTGATAAATTAACATTGAAGGATGATGTAGCTCCTATTAATCCAACAAGATACAAATCTATGATTGGAGATTTAATATATTTAATACAAACCAAATCTAATATAATGAATGTAGTATGTATTGTTTCAAGGTTTCAGAGTAATCCTAAAGAAAATCATGAATCGGTAGTAAAAAGAATTTTTCGGTATCTACAAGGCACAACAAATCTTGGTTTATGGTATCCTAAAGATGAAAATTTTGAATTATGTGCATTCACCGATGCAAATTGGGTAGGAGATGTAGATGATATAAAGAGTACCACTGGAGGTGAATTCTTTCATGGTAGCAGATTGATTTCATGGATAAGAAAGAAGTTGAGTTGTACATCATTATCAACAGCTGAATCATTGTTAGAATATTTAATCTTTACTTAGCTTAGGTTTATTTTTATTTAGTTTAGGATATTCATTTGGAATTCCTACATGTAATTTGTCCTCTAGTACATGTGTGAGGACAAGTCATTTCTTTTATTTTCCTTTATTAAGGAATATTAGATTTCCTCCATAAGAGGATGTGGACACATGGCACAGACATTTTATGAATGGTGGCATTCATAGATTTGGAGTTACTTTGTAACTCCTCTCCTCATCTCTATTTAAGAGATGCCTCCTCTCTCATTTCTTCTTAATGACAATATTGTAAAGAGCTTCTTGCTCTCTCTCTCTCTCTCTCTCTCATTTTTAGCCATTGCCTCATTCATAATATCACAAGGGGTTTTTCTTTGCTTTTCCCCTTTCAAAAGTTCTTGTGCCTCCTTCTTCACATTTGGGTGATGCTCCAAGGTCTTTTCTTTTCTCATGGTAACAATTACTTCATCATAAACTTTCTTGGATTAATTTTCCTTTCCTTGCTCTTTTATTTCCTTTCATGGTATCAGAGCAGGTTTCTAATCCTTGTTTTAAGTTAACATTGATGAAGGTTACCATTCTAAGGAGTTCACCTTGTTGGAGGCATTCTTGAGAGGAGAAGAAGTTCTTTTACTAATATTTTCTATTGTGCAGGGTTTTGGTTTCAGATTTTTAACTTTTTTTTCTTTCAAACTTGTTAACAAGTTTGCCTGCAGGTTTAATCTCCTATTCTAGTTAGTTTTTTATTAAAAAAAAGGGCTTTGGAAGGCTTGCCGCCAAAGTTCCTCCTTTTTTAGTTTAAATTTGTATCTTTGGAAGGCTTGCCGCCAAAGTTTCTGTTTTTTTTAGTGTGCATAGTTTGGAAGGTTTACCGCCAAACTTAGTCTCCTTAATTTATTTGGTTGGCTTGCCGCCAAAACTAATTTATCATTAAACTTCATTTCTGATTTACTTGCAGATTTTAACCTTTTTCTTGCTTACAACTATTCTGATTCAATTTGTTTAAATCTGCCATTCAGTCCTAACATCTTTATTTGCAGGTGTTATTGATAAATAAAAAGGATAATCTTTATTTAAACTTAAATTTGTTGAGGATTAAACTCAAACTTAAATTTGTTCTTCTTGTATGATTGCATCTGATTACAGAAAGTACACAACACATATTAAATTTAACTGCTGGCTATAAGTCTTGAATTCTCATTGTGAAGACCAAAACAACTGCGCATCAATATTAAATTGTATGGACTCTTAAGAAGGGTGGATAGTTTTTTATAACTCAAATATAGTATGATAATTGTATTGAGGCTCAAACACTGATATAAGAAAAAAAAAACATTGACATTGATTTTGGTCCTCTGTATAGCATTTTTGTGTAGCTAGAAACATTTTGCAAAGGTTCAAGTCTATCTTTAGTCAAACCCAACTTGGAAGCAAAATTGAAACCTCTAATTGAAGCAAAACAGAAATTTACTTTTTTTTTATCACCTCTCCAGCTCTCAGCGCCCATAGGGCTCTCTGCGCAGCAACATTAGAGGGTAAGGCAATTTCCTTTGTGATAATTTGGGAGAGGTTGGTGATAGAATCGTCCATCTATCAGTGTGTAATCAAAATCAGACCTGTGCATTGAGAACCCCTCGATTTGGGTCATACCTTCATTATTTGGCGTTGAGACACATCAATTAGCGAAGCGCTTTCCTCTAGGGTTGAGGGCGATCAACTAGGAGTTGGTTTGGAGCCTTTTTTCTGCAGTCCACGTTGACATCTCATACCTCTTATTAGCAACAGCAGGGACGATATAGGAAGAGCTTCGATCTTGCACATTGGAGGCTCTTTGGTAGATGATAATAGCTGGGAGGATATTTGTATAAATCTATAACTCCTCCACGCTGCATACCTCCTCGCTCAGTTTGGCTTCGAATACCTCGTGGCTATATAACCCCAGTGGATCTCCCATTACAGCTTTCAACTTTCATTCCGTCCACAGTATTTTCTTTGATAAAACATCAGTTGCAGTTATTATCAGTGAGTAGGGTGAGATAAAGAGAAGCTTCTTGCCTGGGAGAAGTTGAGCTTTGATGATCTTTTGAAGTTTTATTCTGACTGCGGGTCTGAGGCGCATGCTAAAACCCTAAGCGAGCACAGTCCTGCCATGCAGAAAACATTCGCGTGAGTTTAATGACAGATTGAAAGCTCATTTCGTCCGTCCACGAGGCCTCAAGGGTCTGTAACAGACATCAAAAATCCTCTTACGGTACCCTCAGATTCTCCAGTTTCACCTGCAAGTTTTTTTTTTTTGTCTGGACGCCTCTGCTCGCTTCTACCTCTTCTTCAGTTTGCAGTAACAACTCTGCAATCATTTTCCCACCTTCTCTCAAGTTTAAAAGTTTTTTAAAAAAAAAAGCTTATTTTATTTAAATTAAGTTTACCCTTGTATTTTAGTTTATTTTCAATAAAATTTAAAATAAAGTTTAGTTTAATATTAAATTTTATTAAACTTTTATTTTTTTTTTTTTAAAAAGAAAAAGTTTTAATTTAAATAGTTTTATTTTGTTATCATTAAGATTTAAAGTTTTTTTTTCTAAAGTTTGCTTCAATAAATTTAATTTTACTATTAAGGATTTGAAAACAATATTTTTTGTTAAATAGTTTTGTAAATTGTTATTATTGAATTTCTAAGTTCAATTCTTAATCAAGGAGGTTAATTTTTATCTTTATTTTTAATCAAAGGGGTAATTTTTTTTACAAACTATTATTTTGCTATCATGTCTACATTAATTCCAGAAATTAAATTAAATAGTTCCAATTATCATTCTTGGAAAACACATATCTCGTTTATTTTTCGTTTCAAACACCTTTTGGATGTTGTGACTGATAAAACTTTTGAACCCGCTACATCTGCTCCTCAAGCCGACCTAGATAGATGGAAGGCTCAAAATGAGGAAGCACTTGGTTTAATTGGTATTTCAATGGTTCCTGATTTGTATGTTTTAATTGGAAATTGTACAAAAACGCATGAAGCTTGGGAAATTTTAAAAACTACTTATGATAGCTCAAATGAATCCCGAAAAATTCAACTTCAAGATCAACTGGAAGATCTAAGGTATACGGACTTTAAAACTATGGATGAATTCTTATTAAAGTTTGATTCTGTTAATAGTCAATTAACTGGTTTAGGAGTTACTCTTGCTGATTTACGTTTAATTCATCTTATTCTTAAAAAATGTCTTCCTCGTCAATTTCAACAATTTATTACGAATATTCATGCTCAACTTGCTATTCCTAGCTTAGCTACTCAATTAACATATGATATTTTTCGTAATTTATTGCGTCAAGAGGAAGCTAAATTAATTCAATTTGGTACTCTTAAAAGTAGTGAACATGCTTTTATGTCTAAAAATCAAAATCATAATAATAATTTTAGATCCAATAATAATAAACATAATCATAATCATAATAATAATCATCATAACAATCACAAATCTTCTAATTATCAATCTCATTCTAAATCCTATCATAATAATTCTCATAATAATAATCATAATAATAATCACAATAATCAAAGGAATAATTCTCAAACAAGACCCCATTGCACATATTGTGGGAAAGATGGACATATTACTAATAATTGTTTTAAGAAACAAAATGGTAAAAAGCCCATGAATCAAAATAATCAAAATAATCAACATAAACCTCATTATAAGAAGGGTAATAATAATGGTAATTCATCTCGTCATGCATTTACATGTACTTATAATGTTTCTCAACCACTTGAGTGGATTATTGATTCTGGTGCATCTCAACATGTTACTTCTCATAAAGAATGTTTTGAATCTTTGCATCCCGATACTTCTAATATTCCTGTTCAATTAGCTAATAATCATAGTTGTAAAGTTGAAGCTATTGGTGATGTGAATGTTCCTAATGGGAAATTACATGATGTTCTTTATGTTCCTGAATTAAAATCAAATTTGATTTCAGTTCCTAAACTTTGTCAAGATTATAAGATTAACTTTTATAGGGGCATATGTTATATCATTGATCCAAACACTAATCATGTTATTTCTACTGCTAAAATGGATGGTGATAACTTATTCAAGTTCTATGAATTTGCTCCTCCAAAGTATTCTTTGCTTACTACTGTTGATTTTACTATATGGCATGAAAGACTTGGCCATCTCAATTCTGATTATATTTCATTGATGCAAAAAGCAAATATGGTTGATGGATTGCCTAGTATTGTTCCTTCTCAAATTGTTTGCAATGGTTGCATGAGTGGTAAGATGCATAGGGAACCCTTTCCTCATGGTCAATCTTGGAGGGCATACACTAAATTGCACCTCGTTCATAGTGATCTCTTGGGTCCCATGGAGAATCCCTCCATCCAAGGTTCAAGGTATGCACTTACCTTTGTTGATGATTTTTCCAGAAGAACATGGATATATTTCCTTCATAGTAAGGATCAAGTGCTTGATGTTTTTACTGAATTTCATATGTTTGTAGAAAGGCAATCTGGTTCTAAAATTAAGATTCTCCGTACTGACAATGGAAGAGAATATGTCAATAATGCATTTAATGCTTATTTGAAATCTTTTGGAATTAAACATGAGCTTACCGTTCCTTATACACCACAACAAAATGGTGTGGTAGAACAGAAGCATAGGACAATTGTTGAAATGGCTAGATGTTTATTGCATGCTAAAAATATGGATTACAAGTTTTGGGCTGAAGCTATGGCTTGTGCAACATATTTAATTAATAGAACACCTACCAAAGCCTTAAAGGATAAAACTCCTGAAGAAGCTTGGTCTGGTAGAAAGCCTAATTTGCAGAATTTAAGAATTTTTGGTTCCATAGCTTATGTTCACAAACCTAAGGAGAAAAGGAAAAAATTAGATGCTAAATCTTCTCCTTTTATTTTTGTTGGTTATGATGAAAATACTAAAGGTTATAGAGTTTACAATCCTATTACTAACAAGGTAAAAGTTGCAAGAGATGTTTATATTGCAGAAAAGGGCATTCATGATTGTTCTAAAGTGGAGGATGATGAACTTGGTCAAACCAAAGTTGTGCTTGTGGAGGACCAACCTCCTTCTCTTAACCCTACTCCTAATGCATCTCTTTCTATTCCTTCTAGTGATAGTGATGATGATAATAATAACTCTACTCCTCATGACTCTTCTTCTAGTGATGAATCCATTACTTCTAAAAGAAGACCTAAATGGTTTAAATCTTTAATTCAAGATAGTGATGAATACTTAGCTAGAATGGATAAACTTCAAGCTAGAAGAGTTAATTATTGTAATTATACTTTAATGACTACTATTATGAATTCTAATGATCCTAAAACATTTGATCAAGCTAAAAATCAACCACATTGGCAAAAAGCAATGAAGGAAGAATATGATACTCTAATTTCTAACCAAACTTGGGATTTAGTTCCCTTGCCTCATGGTAAAAATCTTGTTTCTTGCAAGTGGCTTTATAAAACTAAATTGAATAATAATAATCAAGTTACTAAATTTAAAGCTAGATTAGTTGCTAGAGGTTTTTCTCAAATTGAAGGCTTAGATTATAATGAAACTTTTGCTCCTGTTGCTAAAATGCCTACAATTAAACTTGTGCTTGCTTTAGCTTCTAGAATGAATTGGCCTATTCACCAAATGGATGTTAAAAGTGCTTTTCTTAATGGTGATTTACATGAAGAAATTTATATGTCTCAACCTCCTGGTTTTATTAAAGAAGTTAATGCACACTTAGTTTGTAAATTAAAGAAATCAATTTATGGATTAAAGCAATCTCCTAGGGAGTGGTATTCCAAGATTAATGAATTCTTTCTTTCTCAAGGCTTTATAAGAAATAAAAATGATCCTAACTTGTATATTAAACATAGTGAAGATGATATTATAATTATTATCTTGTATGTAGATGATTTGATTCTTACTTCAAGTTCCAGTACTTTGATTTCTGATATTAAGTTTCAACTTAATCAAAAATTTCAAATGACTGATTTAGGTCTTTTACATTATTTCTTAGGAATGCAAATTTGGGAAACCTCTAAAGGAATTTTCTTATCTCAAAGTAAATATGCTCAAGATCTCATAGATAAGTTTAAAATGAATGATGCTCATCATGTTTCAATTCCTATTGAATTAGGCACTAAGTTAATGCTTCATATGCATACTCCTCTTGTTGATGCTACTTTGTATAGACAATTAGTTGGAAGTTTAAATTATTTAACTCTTACTAGGCCAGATATTGCTTATAATGTTGGTTTGGTTTCAAGATTCATGTCTAAACCTCAACAAACACACTTTAAAGTTGCTAAAAGAATTTTAAGATATATTAAAGGAACAATTAATGTAGGTTTGTTTTATGATGCAAATTCTGATTTTACTTTAAAAGGTTTTACTGTTTCCGATCTAGGTGGAGATCCCAATGATGGGAAATCTACTTGTGGTTATTGTTTTTTTGTTGGTTCAGGAGCAATTTCTTGGAATAGTAAAAAGCAACAATCTACCTCTCTTGGATCCACTGAAGCTGAGTACAAAGGATGCACTAATGCTTCCAAAGAAGTCTTGTGGCTTAGAAGACTACTTGAAGATTTGGGTCTACCTCAACACGAACCAACTCCATTATATTGTGACAACCAAAGTGCCATTGCCTTGGCTAAAAATCCAATTTTCCATGCAAGGACAAAACACATTGCTCTCCAACACCACTTTATTAGAGAACAAATTGAAGACAAGCAAGTTTCACTCCTCTATTGCAAGGGGGAAGACCAAATTGCAGATATTTTGACCAAGCCACTTTGTAAAGAAAAATTCCAATTTCATTGTAAAAATCTTGGATTACAACCCATTGAAGGGTTTGATGTAAGCTCCCCAAGTAAAGCTTAAGGGGGGGTGTTAGAATATTTAATCTTTACTTAGCTTAGGTTTATTTTTATTTAGTTTAGGATATTCATTTGGAATTCCTACATGTAATTTGTCCTCTAGTACATGTGTGAGGACAAGTCATTTCTTTTATTTTCCTTTATTAAGGAATATTAGATTTCCTCCATAAGAGGATGTGGACACATGGCACAGACATTTTATGAATGGTGGCATTCATAGATTTGGAGTTACTTTGTAACTCCTCTCCTCATCTCTATTTAAGAGATGCCTCCTCTCTCATTTCTTCTTAATGACAATATTGTAAAGAGCTTCTTGCTCTCTCTCTCTCTCTCTCTCTCTCTCTCTCTCTCTCATTTTTAGGCATTGCCTCATTCATAATATCACAAGGGGTTTTTCTTTGCTTTTCCCCTTTCAAAAGTTCTTGTGCCTCCTTCTTCACATTTGGGTGATGCTCCAAGGTCTTTGCTTTTCTCATGGTAACAATTACTTCATCATAAACTTTCTTGGATTAATTTTCCTTTCCTTGATCTTTTATTTCCTTTCAATCATAATATGTTGCAGCAACAACTAATTGTACTCAGGTATTATGGATTAAACAAATGTTGAAGGACATAAAGGTAAAATGCAAAGAACCAATAATCATTTATTGGGATAATTCAACAACAATTGATATATCAAAGAATCTAGTATTTCAGTCTAAGACAAA
This sequence comes from Cryptomeria japonica, assembly GCF_030272615.1. Taxonomy (NCBI): domain Eukaryota; kingdom Viridiplantae; phylum Streptophyta; class Pinopsida; order Cupressales; family Cupressaceae; genus Cryptomeria; species Cryptomeria japonica. The sequence goes on along the minus strand of NC_081407.1, from coordinate 753,293,270 downwards.
GCATGTTTCTATCTTGTATAATTTTCTGAAAGAGAATGTTGAAGCAAAAGAAGCAAGATTGGTTAATGTGAATACTAAAGAGTAGATTGTAGATATCTTTACAAAGCCTTTAACTAAGGAAACTTTTGAATATCTCAGAGAGAATCTTGGGGTAATACCCTCACTAGTAGAGACTTAGATGATTAGAGATTGGCATGAAACAGACAAAAACTAATAGAGAAATCATTTTCTGGCTTTGATGGAGGAGAGCTACTTCTCAGGGGGAGTAGTTGGTTGTATGTTCTGGTATTTCTTCTTAACTTCTTTGGCATTTGATTTCAAAGGGGGAGAGATATCTATGGAAAAACATTATTAATTAAAGAAAACATTATTCATTGGGGGAGAGATATATACTCTTTGTATTTTGGTTTTGATTTCTGGTATTGATCTATTTTGGGAGATTGTTGGTTTTTGTTTTTGGCATTTTGATTTGGCACTTAGATGTTTTTTCCATCTACTGTTGTCATGAATGCCAAAGGGGGAGATTGTTGGTATTATGGATGTGTTGCATTGGCTTTGTCATTGCTATCAATACTTATCCTTTTGGAGATCTATATTGTTGATTTGGCACTATGGTTATATTAGTTTACTATTGAATCGACACATTGTGTTCATCGGTAAGGTCAATGACTTATGCACAGTCACTGGTATATGCTCACCGGCAGGTTATATGATTCACTCGTACTAATGATGACTTGTTATCATCTGGAGATCACTTGATTATGTCTAAGACATGGTTTGGATATTTGGTTTTGGTATTTTGGTTATTGGTCTAATCGGGCTGACATATTTGCTGTTACAAGTAAATAGGTCTAGGTTATGGACTAATATACACTATCTATTCTAGATCGACACGACACTTTATGGAGATGATTTATTGATTTGATATTATTTTAAATGTATTGAGATGACATGTTGTATTGCATCAAGACTTATTTATAATTGATTTAATTTTAATATTCTTAGTGAGCTGACCTACACATTTGGTCTTAGGTTTTGTATAAATATAGAATCTCATTTATGAGATGGTTTGTGGAATTATGGTATGGTATGGTCATAGTATGTGCGAATATTGAAGATAATATGAGTAGATCATAGAGAAAATCAAGAAGACATCATTTGAAGGTTCAAGGAAGGCTTGAAGGTGTTTATCAAAGCTTAAACCAATACTGAATCTAGCATTGCAGATGCACTTTGAAGCAGTACATTATTCTAGGATTTAACCATCCTACTATAGTCATTGTGATGCCCATTTGAGCAGTGTGCTCTAGGCGGATGGCCTTTTTGCATGTGCAGACCCCATTTGTATGCACATATTAACTGCAGTAGTATCATCTAATTGTGGGTAAGGTTTCTCACCATGGTTTTTCCCCTTACAGGTTTTACACATCAAAATATATGTGTTGTGTGTTGTGGATGTTGTTTCTCTTTCTATATCATGCATTAAGTTTCACCAGTATTAATATTAACTACTAATCTATTAACCGTCATTAAGGTTGGTTTACCGATATTAAGTATTAAGTTGGATTAATTGATAATTGGATTGAAATTCATTAACAACTAATTCACCCCCCCTCTCAATTTTCCTTCTGGTTCCTAACATCAACTTCCTCTTCTCTCATCAACATTTCCATCAGAGGAAGAGTTGTTGTATTAATATAATTTATTATAAATGGTTCACCACTCCCAAGAAAAGTATCTATCAATTTCTCAAAGGGTTACACAAGTCCTATTTTGTTGAGGAAGTTTTATATATCATATACCTCTTATACCAACTAAAGGGTAATGAAAATACCCATGACTTTGAAGATTGGATGCATTGCCTCATCTAATTAATTATTAATGGAGAACAATTTCTTGACTAGGATTAGCTCATCATTAACCAAATACACTCAAGAATAACACAATTTCCATTGAGGAATTCCTTTTACATGTCCTCTTACTTATTTTAAACAATTGTGTGTACTAGACCTTGGCTTGGCTTGCATTCAATAGAGTACATGATGAGATGATTAAACTTTATGACTACTATACTTAGCTCTAATTACAAAAGAGTTACAAACACTTCAAAATAATGAGTGATGCATTCACTATGATTATGGTGAAGGATATCCAAGGATATATGGACTTGAGATTTTATCTAAAGGCCATCTCGCTAGTTAACACAAATAGAAACCACTACATGCAATTCCAATTATTCACCTACCTTAAGATTGGAGTATTTGATTGTAATCATTCTTAATTGGTCTTTTGTTTTGATGATAAATTTATCCTTATTGAGGTGTGCAAACAAATAGCCAAAGTAAATGAAACATTTGAAGAAAAGAAAAATGTAAGAATTCAATTTCCTATTGGCCTCAAGGCTACTATTCATGTATGTCCATGTTTAATGCACTTCACATTGAAAAACATTTGGTGAAATTTTTTTATTTTTTACAAAAGAAGTTTCTCTTTTGATGCTAAATATTTTGTTGACAATATTATTCAACTAGGTCTAAGTTTCCACCACATTTTATAGTTAGAAGATTAGTGGATAGATTGTGTAGATAAGTATGAAATGAGGAAGAAATGTTGGATGAGAAAATATTTGAGGTAGATTGTAAATTTCAAATTGAATTGGGATAATTTAATTAAGTATGGGTGGGTACAAGAAGTTGGGTCCCAATCAGGGCCAAGTGCACACATTAGGAAGAATGCTGCTAGAATTTGGGACACATTTTTTAGAAAATGGACACCCATTATGCTCTGGAGCCAAAAATTCACAAAACAAGACCCCCCTTTTTTTAATATATATTTTTAAATAATAGGGCCCCATTGTGTTAAAAAAAAGGCCCCGTTGTTTTAAAAAAATAATACCTTGTTTTGTAAAAGTATTTTTTATTAAAGAATCCTACAAATTCATTTTCTCACTTTATATAATGAGCACCCATTACATTTAAATAATAGGGTCCCATTATAGAATGAGCCCCATTATTTAAAATTATAAAACCAACCCCGCCATGTGCCTCAGGATTTGGGTCAGGTAAGGCCTGGAATGCCCAAATCTAAGCCTCGAACCTACAAGTACAAGATTGGACTATGTGAGTAACAAAATACTAAATTCTAGCATATGTTTGATACCAAATTTTACATAATTATCAGAAAACATTAACACCCATTAGAGATTATGTTATGTAGATTTCAAATATAGAGTCTTTTTAATATTTGATTATTTTTTCTATTTTTTAATCAATTTGTACTAGACCTGGTCCATAAACTTGAAATACCATTTTTTCTTATTCATTTAATAGCTTTCTATTTTTTACATTTAAAAAAAAATGAATTATATGACATCAATCTGCACAAAAATATTTTCTAAATGAAAAATAAATAAATTATAAATTAATAATTTAGGTCAAATTATGGTGGTCCTACATGAGAGGTTTTTTAAACAACAATTAGGGAAAATATAAAATTAATAAAAAAATATTCAAATAAAATTATAAAAAAATATCCTCATCAATCTTCAGTGTCTTATAGATCTTTTGTCAAAGGGGTTTGAAAAAAATCTTTTATTTATGTCAAAAAGTGGTCATCATACATGTGAAAGATATGGTCCTCAAACAAGCATTTTTAAATAGTGGTTTTAAGAAAATCCCATTTGAAGGTCAATTTCTATTATCTAGGTATTAAAATAAATTACCTATTTGGAAACTAGACTCTGAGTACTATATTTCGTATTACTAACTTTTTTTAGGATTCAATCTCTAAGTGCTTCAAATTGTTAGGTCAAATATGTCAAAATCTTAAAATCGGGGAAAACACTTCCACTTTTTGGCCAAAACGTGGACTCAACTTCTTGTACACACTCGTATGTTGAATCTAATTTGGTATATCCCATTTTCATTAATCATTTCTAGACACAATCAATTGTGCCAATTGATTGGACCATTAACAAAGTTAAAATCATTGAAGCCAAATGATTTTCTTGTATTTATACATTGGGATTAAAACTAATTTTCTAATATTTAATGAATTGATTATACTATCGCAAAAAATAATATTTATGAAAAAATAAAACAATAAATTTAGGTGATTTCAATACAAGATTAAAAGAAAGAGGAAGCAAGGAACATAGTGTCAAATGGAAAAGCTCATTGTCTAGGAAACTAGAACTTTGCATAGACATCTATAAATTGTTTAATTTTCTATATGATACAAATATCAAGATAATTATTGTTGGCATGATTGGCATAACTGATGCACATGAAGAATGATGTCGGAATAGGTAAAGGACTATTTGTGAAGACATTGTGATGAAGAGATTGAGATTGCATGACTGGATGACATTCATCAGTTATTTGTGTTGTCATTGATGGAAACTGATGTTTACTATGTTGTATTTTGTCATCTTAGTCTTTTTCGTCTATCGGAAAGAGCTTACCAGTAAAGAAATATGAAACTGGGAATTAGGACCTTAACCGGTAAACCAGGAAACTTTTTGATTAGATTTGGCGATTGGTGATGATTGCAGTGTTGTGGTTTGGAATGTGATTTTATATCGTTGTAATATGTATATGACAGGAAGCACATCATGTTTTTGTTACTGGAAGTCATGTTTATGATTTGTATTGTATTTTTACTAGGGTTTAAGAAGGATTTAAGGACCGGTAAATAATTATCTTCACCAGTAATGATTTTTGGTTTGGTGGTGATCTACATCAAGTTCAAATGTTGGAGGTGACATGGCACAACCCGTGTTGAAAGTTGAATTGCATTTTTGGTGCGTTTGAAAATGGAATTTATTGGGAAATAGTGAAGCTCTTAGAAGAGTGTTCTAAGGGTTTGAATTTGTATCAAATTGAGTTTCTATGATGAGTTACGATCACTCAATGGTTGATATTATCTTGTAAAATATTATAATGATCTATATGATGATCTGATATGATATGAGATGATCTATATTGTAAATTCTTGATGTATCTAGGGTTTAGTAACCGACCTAGTTGTAAAGGTTATTTATGTCGATTTAGTTGATGTTTGTTGTGTTGGTGGTTTTGAAAAGAGTGTGAAGTTGAACCAGAGTGTGAGAGATCTGCTAGAGTGTAGGAGATTTGGAGAAGAATTGGATCTGATCAAGCAAGGAGTTAAGTGTTATACCTAGATTATTCATTGTTGTTCCCTAACAGATGCGGTAGTCAAAATCTTTTAACCAGGTAGGTCCTAATAGACCTTACATTATAAATCCCCTAATAGGGTGGCTCAACATCTTAATCTTAAATCCTCTTGCGAGGTTGATCCTAACAGGTAAAAGTTCCTAACAGGGCTCATCATCTAAATCCCTTAACCAAGTGACTCCTAACAGGGCATCTTTGTAAGCTCCTAATCGAGCTAGGCTCCTAACAGGGCACATTCCAAAAGAGTGCACAATTTTTGTGGGTACCAATTCCCATTGTGGTTTTTCCATATTTGGGTTTCCATGTGAAAAATATGGTGTTCATATGGTGAATGTTTTTATGTGTTGTTATGTTTTATTTTTAGTTAATGCATGGTTAATGAACACTTAATGTGCAGACTTGATAAATCATATTAGCAGATGATTATCAGCAGATACTGGTATTGGTAAATGGTTTTGTTGATGGTTATTGTTTGATTTGGTAGAAGTTTTATAAGGTTGAGTTTCAGATTTGAATTTGTTGTTAATACTGACTCACCCCCCCTCTCAGTATTAGCCGGATCCTCTAAGATTAACAATTTGTCTCAGAGCATTGGTCCTTTGTGTGCAAAAAGCTTAACATCTTGAGGGAAAGATCTTGAAGAAAGATGATGAAGAAGGAGGGCCCCAAATTTACCAAGGACAACTATTGGATATGGAAAGACCAGATGAAAATATACATCAAAGGATTGGGTGGTTAGTATTGGAATCATGTGGTCAAAAAGTATGTTGCTCCTACTACCAGCCCCTTGAAACCAGATGAGCTTAAAGAACAACAAGAAAACATTCAAGCCTTGGAAGAAATTGTAACTACTCTATCTAATTTTGAGTATATAGATGTTCATGGATTAGAACTGCATTTGAGGTATGGGAGAAATTAGACTTGATTTATGGAGGAGATGAACATGTACAAAGAGCAAAAGAAGAAATTTAAGAGGCAAATTTGATGACATGAAAATGGTTGATGCTGAGAACATTGCACAATATGGTCAAAGCATTAAAGAAGTTGTAGGTGGTATTAAGAGTGTTGGAGGTAAGATTGATGTTAATTATGTAGTTAGTAAAATGCTTAGAACTCTCCTAACACAATATGCTATTAGAGTTTCTATAATTCAAGAACTAAGATCTATTTCTAGAGATAAATTCGCCATTGATTCTCTTATTGGAAAGTTGACTGCATTTGAGTTAAACAACTTTGATAATAGTGTTTCAAAATCATCTGAATCTTCTTTTAAAGCTTCTATAACTGATACACCTATGAGGAAAGGAAAGTATATTTGTCATAATAATGACTATAGGTCTAGTCATGGCATTAACAAAGCTAAGGATGATAATGAATATGATCTGATGGAGTTTGAGGCATTATTAGCTAGGAGATTACCGAGAGGCACTGGTAAGTATAAAGGTAAATTAACCTTGAAGTGTTTCTCTAGCAATAAAATTGGACACATAGCTGCTAACTATCCTAACATTGATAAGAAAGAGAAGTTTAAGAAATTCAAAGGAAAAAATAAGAAACAATGCTATGTTGCAATTGATGAAGTTGTAACTGATGAAGAATTAGAAGAAGATGATAATGAGGAGATAGTGTATATTGTTGTGAAGGAAGATCTGATTGATGAAAAGGCATTGGTGTCTCACATGGATAGCAGTGATGAATGGATAATAGATAGTAGTTTCTCACACCACATGACTAGTGATAGAAACAAGTTCTTATCCCTTGAAGAATTTGATGGAGGTGCAGTAAGGTTTGGTAAGAACTCACCTTGCATTGTTAAAGGTAGATGATCTATTTCACTAAATGGAAAAAATAATGTAGATGATGTCTTTTGGGTTGATGGATTAAAACATAACCTTTTGAGTGTTGGTCAATTAAATAATAATGGATATCTTCTAGAATTTAAAAGTGGAGTGTGTAGGATTCTTGGAAGTAATGGAGAATTGATTTCTACTAGAAAGCAGACAAGAGGTAATATTTTTCATCTGAATACTAATGTGAATAGTTTTTTGGTGGCAAAGATTGAAGATAACTGGCTATGGCACAAGAGGTTTTGTCATGTGAATTTTGACAATTTGATAAAGGTTAGTAAATCAAGTATTGTGAAAGATTTTCCCCAACTTGTTAAACTGAATAATGTGTTATGTAAGGACTGCCAGATGGGTAAGATTAATTATGTATCTTTTAAGACTAAGTCTTTCTCTTTAGTAAATATTCTAGATTTGGTTCATACTGATCTTTGTGGTCCTATGAGGACTAAAAGCTATTATGGTGATAGATATTTCATGATTTTCACAAATTATTTTTCCAAGATGACGTGGGTAACTTTTATAAGTGAAAAGTCTGAGGCATTCAACAAATTCAAAGTATTCAAAGATTTAGTTGAGAAAGAAACTGTGAAGAATTTGAAATGTTTGAGATCTAACCAGGGAGGAGAATTTAATTCTAATGAGTTTGTGAAGTTCTATGATGAATAGGGAATCAAGAGGCAGATGTCAGCTCCTAGAACTGCACAACAGAATGGGATAGAAGAGAGAATGAGTAGAACAATTGTTGAAGATGCTAGAACCATGTTGATTCAAGGTGAAGTATAAAAATGTTTTGGAGAGAAGCAGTTAGCAATGTTGCTTACACTTTGAATCAAGTACTTGTCAAGAGAGGTAACAACAAAACACCTTATGAATTGTGGCATGGCAAGAATCCTAATGTAAGTTTAAAAAATTTGGGATTAAATGTTTCATTAAATGTGATGATTTCACTAGAAAGTTTGATGAAAAGTGTGATGAAGGTATTTTTCTTGGTTACTCTACAAAGAGTAAGGATTTCAAATGTTATAACAAGAGAACAAAAAGGATAATTGAGTGAAAATGTGAAGGTAGATGAACTTTCTGAGAAATCCGATGAGACCACTAGATTTGAACCTGAGAAAGATGAAGAAAAACTTATGTTTATTGAACTTGAAGTGCAAAAGAATGATGAGCAAGAAGATGCAGAAATAGGTGCTCAATCGATAAATGAAGAAAGCGATGAAGAAGATCAAGAACATGAAGCAGAAGGCACATCACTAGAACCGATAATCCAAGATATGTCAGACTGAATCATTCAGAAGACCAAATTATTGGAGATAAAAATGTTGGTGTACAAACAAGAAGAAAATCAAAGAAAACTCCTATCTAATTTCAACTATTGAGCCTAAAATAGTAAGAGAGGAATTGAAGGATGATGATTGCATTAATGCTATGAATGAGGAATTGGATCAGATAGAGAAGAACAAGACATGGACACTTGTTCCCAAACTGAAAGACAAGAATGTGATTGGCATGAAATGGCTCTTTAGAAACAAGTTGAATGAGAAAGGCAGGGTTGTGAAGAATAAAGAAAGGTTGGTATGCAAAGGCTGTACAAAAGAAGAAGGAGAATATTATGGAGAGACCTTTACACAATAGGCAAGATTGGAAGGAGTAAGAATGTTACTTTCTTATGTTGCATCTAAAGGTTTTAAGGTCTACCAGATGGATGTTAAATATGCTTTTCTTAATGGCATCCTTCAAGAAAAAGTGTACATAGAACAACTAGATCGATTTGATTTTTCTGAGGATAAGGATATGGTTTGCAAGTTACATAAGGCACTGTATGGATTGAAGCAGGCATCGAGAGAATGGTATGAAAGATTCCATGCACACCTGATCAAGATAGGATTCCAGCGTACCAGTGAGGATAGTAACATAAATCTTAAGATTGATGGAGACAAAGTGTTGATAGCAGAAGTATGTGTAGATGATATAAGTTTTGGAGGCGATGATGATTTATGTATGGCTTTTGCTGAGGAGATGAAGAAATAATTTGAGATGTCTCTTATTGGTGAGATTATTTTTTTCATTTAGTTGCAGATCCAGCAGTTGGATGGTGGAATATTTATCTGTTAGAGTAAGTATGTAAAGGAAATGTTGAAAACATTGGGCATGGAGGATTGTAGACTAGTTGGTACTCCAATGGTGACAAGTTGTAAATTGTCTAAATAGGATGATTCACCCTCTATTGATGAAAAATAATACAGGTCCATGATTGGTATGTTGCATTATGTTGTTCGCAATAGGCCTGACATTGCACATGGTGTTGGTTTATTTGCTAGATTTTAGATGGATCTCAAGGAGATTCACTTGGTAGCGGTGAAAAAGATATTCTAGTACTTGAAAGGCACAATATATTATGGTTTATGGTATCCCTATAAAGGTGATTTTTCTTTGAATGTGTTTACTGATGCAGATTGGGCAGGCAATGTTGATGACTGGAAAAGCACTACCATTGGAGCTTTTCTTCTTGGAGATAGATTGGTTGCTTGGACAAGTAAGAAGAAAACTTGTGTTTCACAGTCAATAGTGGAGGCAGAGTATGTTGCAGCATCTATGAATTGCACACATACAATCTAGATGAGACATGTGTTAGAAGGTTTTAAACTTGATATGTCTGAATCGGTAACTATTTATTGTGACGATAGAAGTGCAATTAATATTTCAAAAAATCATGTTTTACATGCAAGAACAAAGAAAATAGAATTGAAATATCACTTTCTGAGGGAGAGAATATAGTAAAAACAAGTCAAAATGGATGATGTGACGAGCAAAGAGCAGCTAGCAGACATTTTCACAAAACCATTGCTAAAGACTATATTTGAGTACCTCAGAGGTAAATTAGGGGTTAGACCCCTATATAGGAAAACTAGGATGTAGTAGATGCATCAATCTAGTGGGCTTAATGAATATTTTTCACCATGGATTGATGAAATATTGGCTACTCTATAGGGGGAGAAAATTAGATGAAGTTTGCAGAGATGTTAAAGACAACAGCAATAGATTTGATGACTAGTGATGCATATGCACCTTTGGCAATGTTATCAAAGAGGGAGAATAAGAAATATGATTGGGGAGGAGAAATGAAGATTTAGTTCTAGTTGGAGAAGAGAAGAACCAACTGAAGAGTGAAGTGTAGTAGAGAAGTTCCAGAACTAAGCAGGATGATTTCAATTGAATATGTTGGTGTTTCCATCAATGTCAAAGGGGAATAATGTTGGCATGATTGGCATAATTGATGGAGATGAAGAATGATGACTGAACTAGTAAAGAACTGTTTGTGATGACATTGTGATGAAGAGATTGAGATTGCATGATTGGATAAATTTGATCCGTTATTTGTGTTGTCATTGATGGCAAATGATGTTTACTATGTTGTATTTTGTCATCTTAGTCTTTTTGGTCTACTGAAAAGAGCATACTGATAAAGAAACAAGAAACTAGGAATTAGGACCTTAACCGGTAAATGAGGAAATGTTTTGATTAGATTTGGGGATTGGTGATGACTGAAGTATTGTAGTTTTGAATGTGAGTTTGTATCATTGTAATATGTATCTGATCGGAACCACATCATGTTTTGGTTACCGAAAGTCATGTTTATGATTTTTATTGTACTTTTGCTAGGGTTTAAGAAGGTTTTAAGGACCGGTAAAGAATTCTCTTAACTAGTATTGATTTTTAGTTTGGCAATGATCTAAATTGAGTTCAAATATTGGAGGTGATGTGGCACAACCCATGTGGAAAATTGAATTATTGTTTTGGTACATTTGAAGATGGAATTTGTTGGGAAACAATGAAGCGCTTAGAAGAGTGCTTTAAGGGTTTAACTCTATATCAGATCAAGTTGTTGTGATGAGTTACGATCACTCAACAGTTGGTATTGCCTTGTAAAATGTTGTAATGATCTATATGATGATTTGATATGATCTAATATGATTTGTACTGTAAATTCTTGATGTATTTAGGGTTTAGTAACCAACCTAGTTGTAAAGGTTATTTATGTCAGTTTAGTTGATGTTTGTTGTGTCGGTGGTTTTAAGAAGAGTGTGAAGCCGAACCAAAGTGTGAGAGATCTACCAGAGTGTAGCAGATTTGGAGCATAATTGGATCTGATCAAGCAAGCAATTAAGTTCTACAACAAGATCATTCATTGTTGTTCCCTAACAGTTGCATTAGTCAAAATCCCTTAACCAGGTAAAACCTAATAGGTCATACATTGTAAATCCCCTAACAAGTAGCTCAACATCTGAGTCTTAAATCCTCTTGCGAGGTTGATCCTAATAGATCAAAGCTTCTAACAAGGCTCATCATCTAAATCCCTTAATCGGGTGACTCCTAACAAGGTCTTCTCCTAACATCGCATCTTTGTAAGCTCCTAATTGGGCTAGGTTCCTAATAGAGCATATTCCAAAAGAGTGCATAATTTTTATGAGTACCAATTCCCACCATGGTTTTTCCCTATTTGTGTTTCCATGTGAAAAACATGGTGTTCATATGGTGAATTTTTTTATGGGCTGTTATGTTTTATTTTCAGTTAATGCATGGTTAATGAACACTTAATGTACAAACTTGATAAATCAGATTAGCAGATGATTATCAGCAAATACCAGTACTAGTAAATGGTTTTGTTGATGGCTATTGTTTGATTTGGTGAAAGTTTTATAAGGTTAAGTTTCAGATTTGAATTTGTTGTTAATACTGACTCACCCCCCCTCTCAATATTAATCAAATCCTCTAAGATTAAAAATTATATCAAATATAAATATTATCCATCCTAGTTGTTCACATTGTCTACAAAATCCAAAATAGAATTGTGTTGGAAGATACTAGAGAATACCAAAAAAAAAAGAATAAAGATTTAACCAGATTATTTAAAGAGACCAAAGAGATGGAAAGGGATGAGAAATGGAGATATCACTATAGTCATAAGAAGCTAAATATTTTTTCCTAAATAAAAACTTGTAGCTGCAAGAAACAAGAAAAAATATTAAGTTTATTTATATTTTTTCTTTAGATCAAACCCTTACTTTGGTATTTCTTTCTCCACAATAACCAAGGTAGATAGATAGAAAATATTTTGTGGATGCTCCTATCGGAAGCATGTTTGGGAATGGTCAAAGCAATAAATCTCTTATTGAAACATCTAAAATGAAAAGCAGGATATGTGACCACTCTGAGGTCCTTAGGTGCACAACAAGAAATGAATGCTATAATAATAATGAAAATAAATATTAAAGAAAATAGTATCACCTACAATTTATTGTAAAGGAAAAAATAGTGAGAGAACTTAAATGATAGTGATATTGATAGTTGTAGAAAGTTATGGAAAGTTGCAAATACTGTTAGTAAATCTTGAGAGTTCATGGAAGTTTTAATAAAGAGCCTTCAGATTATTCAATGTGAAAATATTAATTTAAAAATGAGAGAGGATGCTACAAGAAAAGGTTGATGATTTTATTGATTGATCCTAAATGGATTCCACTAACTTTGGCAGGCAACAAAGAAAAAACAAGCTCAAGAAAGGCCACAAATAAAAAAATTGTTGACTAATGCTAGTACATCACATAGACATCCATGTGTTGTGCTAGTATCCTAACAATTTGACCTTAAAAATAATGAGACACTAATAAAAGTTAAAGGTCAAAAAATGAAACATAAAAATTAACAAAAACAGACCTTAGGAAACAATAATTGAGCATGTTAAGAAGGAGAAAAATCTAATGTAGGATTGAAATGAGCCTAGACAAATGCTAAGGTAATGGAAACCAACACAAGAATAAATGTAGTGTTAAATTGTAAGCTATACAATTTTCAATGTTAAATAGTAACTTAAACTTAATTATCTATTTATTATTTCTCATGAACAAATTGGTCGAATGTAAGAAGAAATGAAATGTTTATCTCTATTCTTATTAAATTTTTCAATGCTTTCAATTGAAGATACAATAGATATGTAGTTTCATTCTATCTACTTTGCTAGAACTACTACACCTTTTATTCATTTATGGAATCCATAGGGTAGCCTTTGTTGCTATGTATTGTTTTCTAGCAACGTTATCTTGTTTCTTCTAAATATTTGTTTCTCTTATTTTTAAATATCATGTGTCCCACTTCCACTAGTGCTACTAATGGTTATTATTGTAATATCATTGTATGTTATATTTGTGTTGATAACTTGACAACATGAATCTATAAGTTTTCTTCTTAACAAAATTAAAAGAATAAAGAAAAACAATGAGATGTATAAATTCTTGTAGGAGTCCATTCCTATAATATCATAGAAAGAGAATGACTATTCTCATATATATGAAAAAATTGACACAAGATAACATAGCACATTAATATCATAGGGCAAGTAGGTATGGGTGATCATGGAAGTGAAGCATAAATAAAAATTTGAAGACTCGTCATGAAAATAACGCAAAAATATTTAGTAGTTATAATAAAAAAACCACAAAGATTTACTAAAATAACATAAGAATAGAAGGAAGATAGATTGCATAAAAAATTGATATTAAAATGAAATGATTATTATATTTTTCACTTATATATAATATCTATATGATAATTTATAAAATACTATTACACATGTTTAAAAAATGGAGCTAAACAATCACACCCCTAATATTTGTACTCGAAACATATAAATATGACCTCCCATTCTTTCGACATACATATATGCTCTTAGATTGATCCATTAGACTAGTTCACTTATTCACGAGATTTCAAAGGAAGATATCAAGGAATTTAACACCATTGGCCGAAGATGATGAGGTGGTAGGCAAAGAGGCCCCCAAAGATGTAGATGGCTTATGCACAATGAAAAACACTATTTTAATTAAAAATGATTACAATAATAATTAAGGTTGCATATCAAATTCTATTTTTTTACCTTCAAAGGTTAAGTTGTGATTGCCTTTAATCTTTGATATAACAGGCGAGTTCTTTTTTTCTTCAAAAGTTAAGTCATTAAATTTAAAATATATTAAATACTAAATCTCATCTTTAATATTTCATATGATAAGTAGGTTTAAAAGGTAGGGAGCAAGAATAGGGGGTGGGTTAAAAATAAAAAAATCATATATTAATTACTTTATTATTTCAATGGAACATATTAAAGTGTAAGGTAAAAACTATTTCATAAGAGCAAGAAATATTTTCTAATGAAAAGATTAAAATATTTTACCTTAACTATTAGTGTGAAAATATTGCATAGTGTGCAAGATAGATATATAGATATATGGAAAAATGCTATTGCTTTTATCTTTGATCATGAAAAGGGAAAGGGTGGCATTGAAATTTTAAAGCATCATAAATGGATAAAGAATGTTGAAAATCATGGTGCCCCCCCTTGCAATAGGTTGGTTTGTGTGGTGTTTAACAATGTAGGAGAAACAATTGGCATATTCTCTCTTTATGCCTCAAATGCCTATAGGGAAAGGGTGGATCTTTGGAATTGGATGGCCACAAATCTTCCTAATGTTCCATGGGTTTTCATTAGGGACTGTAACATGATTGATAATAAGAAGATAAGAAGGGTGAGAAAGAGGCTTCGTTGAAAGGTGATAAACAATTTTTCTAGTCCAAATTAAAGTAGTCTTTGAGTTTGATTAACTCCCTTACAATGAGTAAAGACTCTTCTAGATCCATTTGGTATATATAGTGCAACAATCAGGCTCAAGCTAATAGAATTTACTGCAAACTTGATATAGTATATGCAAATAAAAGTTATTTCTCCTTCAAGGCCCTTGATGATGGTAAAGTGGTCTTTGATATTCCAACTTCCATGTCAGACCATTCTCCCATTGCAACTTGTATGTATTGGAATGTATCCTCCCTTCAAAAGATGCCCCCTAGGTATGGGATCTTAAAACATAATACTGCTCTACTGAAAGATGAGGATAGCTTGGGAGCCATAAGAGAAACTACAACTATCACCAAAGCCCTCAACAAGAGTAAGAAAAATATTCAAGTTTGGGATTCTCTTATTGAATTTTGGAGGAAACTTTTCCAAATTGTGGGAAAAAAGAAAGCTTTAGATAGGAATATGATTGAAAATTTATTGTATCGAAAGCTCCTTTTGCTAAAAAAGTCAAGTTCAAGCTAGCAAACCTAACCCTCTTCTACAAGCCAAATTGGTTAGGAGTAGGACTCTTCTTTGAAAAATTTAGAACTACAAATTTAAAGGGCATAAAATTATGACCAAAATGAATTGGTTGAAGGAGCGTGATAAGGGCTCTAGATATTTCTTTAACCTTATTAAATTCAAGAAAGAAAAGGAACTCATTGGCCCTATAAATCATGATGGTCAAAGCTCTAGTGATCTTGTCTTTTTTAAGATTGCTTTTCAGGAGTTTTTTAATAATCTTTTTAGCTTAGAGCAAAATGGCAAGAGCCAAGAGACCAAGGAATTTAGTCTAAAAATGATCCCCAAGAAGGTTATAGATGAGGATGCAAAAATTTAGAATATGGACATCTTTATCCAAGAGATTGAAAACACTATTATATCCCTAGGAAAAGGAAAATTCCCAAGGTATGATGGTCTTTCTATTGCATTTTACAAGAAAAACATTTATTGGATTGCTTATGATCTCATAGATCTCTATAATGTTGCATTTTCCTATAAATCCAAGAGAAAATATTAACAATTGGATCATAAAACTCATCCAAAAGGAGGGAGAAAAGACTCAAATTAGGAACTAGAGGCCTATAAGATTGTTAAATGTTCTATATAAGATATGAGCTAAAAACCTAGCTAGAAGGCTCACTGGGGTCCTAGGGAAACTTGTCTCAATGACTCAAACTAGGTTCATAAAGGGGAGGTACATTCTTGAAAAATTTGTCACTAGTTGGGAAGGCATGTACTAGGCTAAGCATGAGAATTGGAATGCAGTTATGATTTTTTTAAATTTTGAGAAGGCATACGATCGTAGAGAATAGTCTTTTGTGCTAGATGTGTTGAATGCCTTTGGATTTCCTCCTAAATTTTACTAATGGATTTTTATTATGTTTAAAGAATCATAAAATACCATTGATATTAATGGAGACTTGTCAGAACCTAACAATTTATAGAGATCTATTAGGCAAAGGTGTCATATGACACATACCTTATTTATTACTATTGCAATTTCATTTTACTATATCCTTATAATTCATCTAATCTCACTACCATTAAAGGGCATCACACTTCCCAATCAAGAGAAACTTATTAATGCCTATTTTGTTGATGATATTGTTGGTCCTTGCAACTGGAATGGCAACTAGGTAATAAAACACAATTCAGAGATTGAATATCCTTGAATAGCAAGTTTTCCTGTAGCAAAGGCTCATTTACTTTTCAACCAGGGACATAAACTTAAAATGGGCTAGCATTGTATGTGTACCAAGTTCATATCGCAACCATCCTATATTACTACAGGAAAGGAAATTCTTTAAAGTAAACACACAAAATCTCAATGAACTAATACTTAATCCAAATTCACAACTGGAAATTACTTAAATTGTGGGAATAGAAATAGGAACTATTTCCAGTGGCTACAGGAATAGATGATTGCTGAAACAACTATTACTGAAGAAAGAAAAATAACTTGAAAAGATGAAGGATTACTCACCAAGTAGGCCCCCTTGAGTAAGTATCTCCAGAACTTTAAGATTACAATTGTTAAACGTTTAAAATCACATTGATTTCTCTATCCATCTTGACCATGAAAAATACATAAAGTACCAGAAGACTTCGTATTACAAATATTATGGTCGTTCTCTACTATCCCCAAGAGGAGAGAGATCCCTTTATTTATAAGAAAACTTAAAATAGACTCTTAATGAATCGACCACATTCCTACAGAATAGCCAAACATGATTTATTAAACAAAAGAAGAAGTCAGCATAGGAAAACAGAACATCTGTCTTGTAGCTGAGAAAATATAACATGACTTCCTTCCTGGAGCTAAGCTCCACTAAGAACAGTTATAAATGTTTCATAAATCATTTTGCTGAAGAACCGATCAAGTGCCTTCGATCATTTTAGCTTTTCTCTGACTGGGTCTACATTGCGGCTATATACTTAGTGCTTCTTTAAACCGCCACTTGGTCTTTACTTCTCCTTTGCTAACCCTGCATCATGATATTAATGTGCACAACAAACATGCATATATACTAATGCTATCATGATATAATGTAATTCATACTTAAGATTGATTTTAGATATTTGCATAGATAAATCATTTAAAAGCCATTATATGACAACCTTAAGTATAAGTCAATTCAACTTCAAAAACATTTAAAAGGTATCAACTAGGAGAGTATCATGATCCAAATGTCATCTAATCATAAGACCTAGGAAGGAGTATTATAACAAAAATCTATCAAAATAGAGCCATTATTTAGGCTCATCATCTCCCCCTAACCTAACTTCTTGTTGATCCTCCAGCAATAGGAAAATTCTGAATTCTGGCATTGATTCGAAAATTGCCTAGAGTAACCTGCCCAGAACCTCCTATAGAAAAACTCGAGTAGAATCCCTTCATTTTCTCCAATCTTTTCCACCTGGTACA
This sequence comes from Cryptomeria japonica, assembly GCF_030272615.1. NCBI lineage: Eukaryota > Viridiplantae > Streptophyta > Pinopsida > Cupressales > Cupressaceae > Cryptomeria > Cryptomeria japonica. The sequence goes on along the minus strand of NC_081407.1, from coordinate 753,275,636 downwards.
TTATTCTGCTTCATTGTATGGTGGGTCATTGTCCTTGCATCCCATCAATTGACATAGGAGGATTGGAGGCTCAAAACTAAGAGGCAGCCAATTTCATCCCATTTTTCTTCCCAAATGCATATACTTGGGTGCTCTGTTTAGGGCTGCATGGTAGTTTTGCACAAAATGTGGCTTAGATTGCCTTAACCTATCTAGCAAGCTATTCCAGCATTGTACTAAATGACCTATTGCTACTTATCATTTCCATGGAGCCATTTTTTCGTATTATTTATACACCTCTTCCCTTAAGGGTAGGATATCGTTTGCATAATCTAGCTCATATACAATCTTTTCCCAGACAAAAATAAAGTCTCCTAGGCTCTCTTGATTTAGCCCTTAATGGTAGTGAAAGGTCAAGTTCTTCCTTTTCATGCACCTGAAACTGCTCTCCTCTTTCTATTTCATTATGAATTCATGACATAAGAGCTCTCAATTGGATATCTCCAATGTAGAGGAGAGGGTTCCAATCGACATCATTAGGAACAACATGGTTATGTACATAAAATTCACAGAGTAGATTTTTAATTGCTATAGGAGATGTCTGATAACCATTGTAAAATTCCTCAGCTATCTGCAATGAGGGACTTAGATCCCCAATAATTCTCATCATCTAGAAACCAATATGTTGTTCTTTTAAATACAAAGAGTAGACACGAGGAGGTTCTCCGCATTGCATTAGTTGTGGTACCATGGTGGCTACTGTTTCCACCTTAGCTTTAAGCTAAACAATTTCCTTGTCTTTTTGTTCAATAATTTTCTTTTGCTAGTTGATTAGCATCTGCTTTTTTACCTTTTCCAATTCCCAATCCTCATAAAGAGCAAGTCCCACCACATGACTGGTAAGGGAAGTAGGTGGTCTATGAATAGGTGCCCTAGGTTTCTACTTTTCAACTTTTCTCCCTGCTTCAATAATCTATTCTACAATGGATGATAAGCTTTCCAGCCTTTAAAAACCCACTTCTTTCCATGGCTGCTCAATGTTCTCGAGTTCTTCCTCTTCATGCAGCTCCAGTTCTTGTTCTTACTCTTCTTATTTTTCTTGTTCTCTTTGGGGTTCATTAGGTGGAGAAGGAGGAACATCATTGTGAGGTGGACTGTGTGGCTCTTGTTGTTAGTCTTCCCAAAGACACTGAGGGGGGGGGGGGGTGAATCAATATCTAACTGGTTAATAAATTTCTGAACATATCAAATGAAATGCATTCCAAACCTGTGTACCGGCAAACCAAAATTAATGCAGTAAATAAGAACAATAACCACAACATGAAAAGCACACCATAACACAATATTTTAATGAGGAAACTCGGTGTGGGAAAAACCTCGATGGGATTTGTGACCCACAATATTCACTTACTAGCCAATAAGTGAATATTACTGTTACAATAGGGGCCTACACATGCAGGAAGGCCAAGTGCCTAGGGCTCATTGCTCAGTTACAAAAGAAGTCTCACTGACTTACAAAAATGGATTATACAAATTCAATGTCATGTACTACTTCAGATCAGCATCTACTATGCCAGGTTCAGTACCAGTTTAAACTCTACAATAATCATAAACCCTTATCCAGAATCTGCCTTACAATTCATACATTAGGTCTGCAATAATATTTCATGTCCGCTTCCTATCCTATATCTAAAATGATCTACAAGATCTCATACTTATATGAGTCTTATTATAATTCCCCATGTCGGCTTACAAAAATATTTTATAATTAAATACAAAATACAATTAAACAAAATTCATGTCGGCCATGGTGTCGGTAATCAAACTTTTTGGTGCCGGTGAGCTGTATGTCGGTGTAGAGTCTACTAGTGTCAGTGCCTATCGGTATCATATGATTGCAAGGTTTCCATCAATGACAATACCTTCAATCAACTACAATTTCTCATTTGAGTGTGCATTTGCCAACAATCTCCCCCTTTGGCATTGATGGCAACACTCATGAGAAAAATCCTAAAAGTGTCATCCAAAATGAATCTGCCAAAACTATCAAAATTGTGTTGCCAAAATGTGTGCTCCCCCTGAGCTGATGATGTCTTCTGCTGATCATTTTTCTCATTTCCACTACTATCCCTTTGGCATCAATGACAAAGGTTGTTATTCAATATCAATAGAGTTTGGTTCCTGTCTAGATCCTTGTAACCAGTGGGTTACAATCTGATATAGATCTGCTAGGGTAATATTCAGACTATTGTAGAATCTCTCATTGTCCTTTATTGTTGCTTTTGTTCTCTGAATTGTACTGGTGAGTATGTGCATTTTCTCTTCCGGTGTCTTAAGTCCTGGAACAAGAGCCTCAGAAATCTCTTTTTCTCAAATAGATGAGGTTATCTAGTTTAGGACCTAGTTTGCTTTTCAAATCCTTTGCCTTAGATTTTATCTTTTCCTTATCTTTCTCCAGTTTTTCAATTTTCTCCTCAAATTTGGTAATTTCGTGTTCTACTACTGATAATGAATCTAATGAACCTATCAAATTATCAAAAATATCATTGATTTCATTTTGAGCTATGTTGATCTCTTTGTCTATATGCTTTGTCAAAATGTTAGTTTTGCAGGTGTCTCTGTACAGTTTCTTAAGTTCCAAAATTTTCTCACCTAATACCGGTAATAAGGTTTCTATTTGTTCCTTATTCTTCTTTACCATTTCCTCAAAGAATTTTTCTTTTTCCTTAATCATTTTCTCTCTGAAGGTGTCTTCATTTATCTGATCTAGTGTTATTAGGTTGCCAATTATATACTTAGACAATGTTTCTAATTGTCTCAAAGAATATTTATTTTCTATGTTACATTTTGGAGCTATCATCTTCAAAATTGGTAAAGTGTTATCTATAGCTCTATATGCCAGTGCATTACAATTAGTTATTTTCTTGATTGAATCAAGTAATACCTAAGTCACATTGCTTGGTCTGAATTCTGTTCCGGATGACTATCCAACTGTCTCCACAGTCTGTAATACCTCAGAAGGAGTAATAGCTTTGCTTTCTTCTTTCTCTAGAGAATCTGTTTGAGTTTCCATTTCTATTACCAGAGGTTTAGGCTTTTTAAATGTAGCCAGTGGTACAGTCTCTATATGAACTTGTGAATCCTGTTGCTCTACCTATTTCTTAGTGTTTTCCTCAGCATGAGTCTGTTGCTCTAATGGTTTCTCTATTTGTGCCTCAGATGATTTTACTGTGTTATCCATTGCCAGTTTTTCTGATTGTAACTTTGTTTTATCTGCCAGTTTCTCTTGGTTTACCTCTATATAGTCTACTGCCAGTGAGTCAGTAGATACATTAGTGTGTGTACCTATGGTATCTGCCTTTCTTATATCTAGCGGATCATTTAGTATTTCAGTTTGTTTCTCATTTCCACTTTCAATGTTTCCAACTACAATATTTTCTGTCAGTGGCTCAGTTGCCACATCCTTCTTGTAAGTTTTTTCTTTATCCACCACAATATTGACTTCTTGAGTGTCAATGGTCATTGTGTATAACACCTCAGAATCAAGATTCGTATCCTCATGTGGTGTATCCATACTCTCAGTTGCCAGTTGTGTGTCAATAGTTTCTACCAGTGGAGTATTAGAGGTTGGTGGGGGTAAATTGTCTATTATCTTTAGACTTGGAGGTCGACCTACTTTACCTTTCCCCTTATTCTTCTGGTAGACTCTGATAGTCCTTGGTCTCTTAAGTTATTCCTATTTTTCCTTCTCAACAAAGAATATGTCCCAGTTATCTGTTGTTTCTTCTAATATTTCATTTACTCTACCTGCCATCAGTGCTGCATGTCGGTGTCCTAGTGAGAATACTATCCGGTTAGCTTCATTGATTAACTCATCAATCTCTTATGTGGAGCTCACTGGGTGAACTGTAAGTAGTTTTTCAATTTTAATATTCTTGTCTAATTCCACAATAGCTACCCTTCTAGCTTCCAGTCTTCTATATAAATCATTGGGTATGTCATCCACAATTTCCAACAAAAATTTCTTATAAATATCTAAGTGTAAGATTAAACTATTCTCTATGCTCTCTTTTTCATCATTAGACAGTGTATTATACAGCTTGCTAATTTTTGTCAGTTTTCCATCTTTAGTAATCTCTTCCAAAAGTTTATCAAAAGGAGGAATAACCTATTTTTGTTTCCTCATCTTTGGTGTCAATTTCTTATCCGGAGGCCTAACTACCTATTGTTTTTGTCTTGTCTTTCTGGATGAAGGTGAGGGTGCCAATGAGGGTTTTCTCTGTCTTACTACCCATTGGAATTCAACCGATACCTCACTGTCAGAAGAAGTTGCAACTGGTGAAAGATGTGCTTCTAGTTGAAGTCCTTCCAGTTTTCTTTCCTTAATACTATTTTTCTTTAATACATCTTCTTTTATTGCTTTTGCTTGTCTGGTTCCCTTCCTCACTATCTGTTCAGTTTTCTTAACTCTTTTCTGGGATTGAATGCTACTTTCAATTGTTTCAGAACTACCAAAAAATTTCTCAGTTGGTTCCTTAGGTTCTTCTAAGAGGGATTTTGCATAGGTTTCAACTATGTTGTCATTAGCCTCATATCCCATCTTTGTAACCCAAATAGTTATAGGGACAACTACCTCCATCCAGATTTCATCTTTCTTGATTACAAAACATATCTCCTTTTGATACTTATCAACAATTTCTTGAGATAGCCTTATTCTTGTCTTCATTCTTGCTTTCACCGTTTGAATATATTCATTTAAGTTTTTCTCTATGTCATCTCCCATATTGTTCAGTATGTTCAACAATTGTTTTCCTACTGGTATATCAAAACCAAAGTCTTTCCTACCAATACCGGGCACTTCCTTAGTAATGTATAACATTAAGCACACAAGCAAGTTGCCAAATCTAAAGGTTCCCTTCTTATCACCTTTGATTTTCTTCAAGTTGTCTATCAGCTCATCTTTAAGCCATTCACATACATCAATTCTTGCATTGTCATCTACCATATCATATGCACTTTTGATGCATAAGCTGGAAACTGAGTTCAATTTATTTGCATGTGTAGCCTTATAACCAAGAATCATACTAACAAATCTAACACTGATATCCTTCACATCATTTACTCTTAGGGATCCTTTTATCAAATGTTGCACCAATTAAGGTCATCACAGTGTCATTTCAAACCTTTTTAGTTCTGTCAGGCCTGCTACTAGTGGAAGGTAAGCCTGTCACTACCCTAACTGCCTCTTTAGTTATCTTATGGATGGAATCCAACCAAAAGAACTCCCCATTTACTCTGCACAAGATAACTCTTATCATATCCCTAGGAAAATAAGGGATACTAAGAATGTCTAGAAAGCCTAGGGTTTCCACTACCTTGTGTTCTGGTTTAACATTACCATGTTCATCACAAATCATAGTCCTATACATATTCATTATTTCTTTAGCTCCTAGTTCCTCAATATGACAATGTATATATATTCTAGGATCCTCTGCATAAACTACTCCCTTGGGTATTTTTGAAAATGCTCCTAGGGTATCATCTTTCTTTGCAATTTTGGGAATAAGTTTGAACACGGGTCTAGGGTAGTAGATAACTTCAATCATAGTAGGGTTTGCAATAAATTCAGGTGCAGATGAAGAAGCCATAGTTATAAATACCTTAATCTTCCTTTAGGATGAATGCTTGAATGAACTGCTTCACTTTTCACTAAGGATGCCTTAGATTGGGATTTTCACGCTCTCTGGAGATTTGAATGTTCAGTGAATGAGAAAAGAACCAAAACACTTGCTTTATAGTGTTATAACCTTCAACTACCACATTTAATGCCTGCCAAAAAACTTAACTCATCTATCGGTAAAGAAGTATTTCAACTTCCCACCATCAACCGAGGGTAAATTACCATGTTTTCAATTTGTTTCCATACCCCCAAAAGATTTTCCTTTAGTTAGATGAAGAGTCTCCTACCAGTGGAGTGATACTTTGTTCTGTTGATGGAGGAGTATTCCCATCAACATTCTAATCTGACTTTCTGATCCATTCCTTTGAGAATTCTTGTTTTACCTCTTTAACTTTTTCTTTACCTTTCAAGCCAAGTCCTTTGTTATTTGTCGGTGATGCCTTACTTCTATAAAATTTTGCAATATGTCCAATCTTGTTACAAGCATAACAAGTCACATTATTTTTCTGAATAGCTTTTCCATATCCTATGCCAGTATGTGTTCTGCATTGATTAGATAGATGTCCAAATCTTCCACAAACATAGCATCTTACATTCATTCTACAATTTTCTGAATTATGACCAACTTTGTTGTATTTAGAACATTGACCGGTGGGTGCATTAGTGTTTTGATAATTTCTAGATCTGCACTGATTTTCTCTATGACCATAATTGTTACAGTTAAAGTATTTCCCACTAAATTTATAAGCATTAGGTTGTCTTATCGGTTTGTTGTGATCGTGATTGTTTGCAGTACTGGAGCTTTCACCAACTTCAAAGCCAAGGCCATTTGTATCTCCATTAGGTTTTTGATTCTTTAGCATGTCATCAAGTTCTTCTAAACTTTTCTTGAATTTCTCCTTGTGTTGATTTGCAGTAGCCAACTCATTTTCCAAGAAATCTTTCTATCTCATGAGTTCAGTTTTATCATGTTCTAAGTGAATTAGATTTGTCTTTAGCATATCATTCTCATGACTGAGTCTTAGATTTTCAATTGTAGCATCATTGATTCTTCTAGCCAAATCATCTTCATTCTTTTTCCGATTTTCAGTCTCTTTACAAAATCTCATAGTCATATTTTGCATCTCGTTCTTCATTGTATTGTTTTCTTGTCTCAGTTTGTTCACTAGATCATTAAGAGTTTCTTTCTCATTATCATCATTCTGCATCTTCTCACAAAGTTCTCTTCTTTTGTTTCTTACAATAGTGAGATTCTCTTGAAGTCCTTGAATAATCTCTTGTGCAGCCTTCAGATCATCTTCAAGTTTGATATTCTTCACTTTTTCTGCATCATAGTCTGAAAGAGTTGTGTCCAATTGCTTTTTCAAATTTTTCATCTCTACCAGTGTCAGAATCTTCCTCACATTGTTAGAGTTTTGAAAATATAGGACCAAGCTCAGATACCAATTGTTAGGATTCCCAAAGATACTGAGAGGGGGGGATGAATCAATATCTAACCGGTTAATGAATTTTCTGAACTTATCAAATGAAATGCATTCCAAAACTATGTACCGCTAAACCAAAATTAATGCAGTAAATAAGAACAATAACCACAACATGAAAAGCACACCATAACACAATATTTTAACAAGGAAACCTGGTGTGGGAAAAACCTCGGTGGGATTTGTGACCCACAATATTCACTTACTGGCCAATAAGTGAATATTACTGTTACAATAGGGGCCTGCACATGCAGGAAGGCCAAGTGCCTAGAGCTCACTACTCAGTTACAAAAAAAGTCTCACTGACCTACAAATATGGATTATACAAATCCAATGTCATGTACTGCTTCAAATCAACATCTTCTATGCCAAGTTCAATACTAGTTTAAGCTCTACAATAATCATAAACCCTTATCCAAAATCTGCCTTACAATTTGCACATTAGGTCTACAATAATCTTTCATGTCCACTTCCTATCCTATATCTAAAATAATCTACAAGATATCCTACTTATATGAGTCTTATTACAATCCACCATGTTGGCTTACAAATTTTTTTTACAATTAAATACAAAATACAATTAAACAAAATTCCTGTCGGCCATGGTGTCGGTGAACTGTATGCTAGTGTAGAGTCTACCAGTGTCGGTGCCTGCTAGTATCATATGATTGCAAGGTTGCCATCAATGACAATACCTTCAATCACCTACAATTTCTCATTTGAGTGTGCATTTGCCAACACTTGTCCTGGAGAATCAATCAGGATGGTGACATTTGGCTCCATTGATTGGTCTTAATTTTTAAACTTTTTCCGGAGCCTACCACTACTTCTCGTAGATTTCCCTTTAGTGGCTGCAGGACTACTTCCTATAGCCAACTCTTCAACCACTTCAATGGTTATAGGAGAAGCTATTTTTACAAATTTCTTTTTCTTGGCCACAGGAGAGGGTAAATTCTCACTTTCACCTCTCTCTTCCTTTTTTATGTCAACCTATTTTCTTTGCCTTTTTCCTTTCGTATGGCAGCCCTAGTTTCTATTAGGCTTTGAGAAGGAACCCCTATTGTAGCTTTTTCTTGTAAGAGTTCCTCTGTTGTAGGAACATTTTTTTCTAATGATATTTTGGAGGATGAGGTTTGAATAGGGGAACCAGGTTTTTCAAGATTTTCTAAATTTTCCCATTCTTGAGATGGAAATGGTTCCTTTAAACCCACATTTTCTACCCTAAACCTCCTAATTTCAACAAATTCATTCCAAGACACTAGAGCGACATCTCTCAAAGATCTTGCAACTAATAGCTTAATTAGGCAATGATGAGAAATAGAGTGAGGCTTACCTCTCTAGGTTTCTATTTCAGTTATGGAAAGAAGGTTGTACAATAGGCTTGGAACATTCATCCTTCTTTCATGGCATAGATGACTCAGAAGATTGAAGTGATGGGAATGCAGATACGAGAACCTTCCTTCACATGTTAAATACGTTAAAACATATAATGCTACTACTTTCCATTCAGGTGGAAGAGATTCTCGCCTATCTCCTTGTGTATCTACTACTAAGGGTTGGTCTCCCGGACATGTAAATTTTTCTCTTGCGCTTTGTGCATCCTTGGATTCTGAGTACTTTTCTCCATTTATTGGTAACCTAGTTACCTCTGCAATCTCTTCCTCTATAGCTACAACTCTCAAACCTTTTACCTGGGCTTCTCCATCTAAAAGTGTGTAAGTAAATTCCCTTGCAATTTCCTCATTAAAATCCGTTAGCTTCAAAAAATAATCCAGCCACCCACTATTGCAGAATATTGGCTCACAATATTGGTCCTGAAGAAGAACTTCATGGACTATCAGCTCATGATGAATTGGTGGACCACCCATTGTAGTGATGACACTTTCTACTCTCTAATGGTGTAAATCTGTCTAATTTCTACAGCTAAAATATACTCAATGTGCTCTTACTTGGTCGGAACCTAGCTACAATCTAAAAATAGCTCTAAGTAGACAGAAGAGCAGAGTACAAAATATCACCTCAAACTAGAAATTTGGAAAATTAAAACGCAATCCAAGAGGACACAAGAATTATCTACTAGAGTCATTATTAGCGTACATTCCCCCCCCCCCAACCTAAGGTTTAATAGGTGTCCACACATGCAAAGGGGGATTGAAAAAGGACACTATGCAAAATATCACAATTATAGTTAATATGGTTTAATTATATACATGTAACAAAAATAAATACACATGAGTGTACCTGACATCATGTGAAAATGATTGCAGCTGAAGACATCGAGTCATCATGCATGGAAAATGAAGCAGAAATGGATGAAGTGAATGGAAAAAAATGAGTGAATACGGAATGGAATATTTATTCCATAGAAATGTACTTCCTCCAGACGTGGAAGTATTTATTATGATCATCAAGAAATGATTTAGGATGGAGTGGTAATGGAAAATCCATCACCAGTTGTTGCAAGAATTTCGACATGCTCGACAATGGAGAACTGTTGCAGAAATTCATCCTTGCTAAGATGTTTGTGGTACTGGCATAGCCGATGACCATTGACTAACAATTTAAATTTGGCAGGATCAATTGTAGATTATCTGATGAAACCATTAGAGAATGTTTCAATTATCTCAAAAGGTCCTAACCATTGTGTCTGTAATTTTTGTAGTACCCCTCCTTGATTGAACTTATTAGACTCATATTTTATGATTGTTTACTTTCAGTGGATACATTACCATTATGTGTTATTCAAACTTATATGACATTATTTCATGCTTTATCTAGATATGAGATGCATAATTTATTTACAGTATTTCAGTACTTATGATTTATGGCATTTTATAGATTATTGCTATGTACTGAAACTTTACTTTATCTATGCAATGTGTAAATATATGTTGCGTGTCTGTGAGTGTATTGGATGCAAGGGGATGATTTTCATTTACTCACTCCGGTGAGATAGAGAACATCATGATTCTCCTTCATTGATGTGCAGGTCGTGTATTCTATATTTGTATATATGCATATGTAGTTCGATGATGCAGGTCATTGTAGGTACAAGTACCGGGTAGGTACAGGGTATCATCTCCACCTGGGTTCATAGGTCTCAGTGTCCCTTACTTGTCCGATGGGAGTGGAGGAGATAGTGGTTGACCCTAATTGTACCTCAGTTACACTCTTGTAAGTGTCGTCCGTCAGTCATCCCTTTTGGTTTTGTTCAGCCGTCGAGTCAGTTTGTGTGCCCTAGTAGAATGGATTAATTAATTGAGTTTATGGCGTCACTTTATAGTTAGCATATTTAATTTAAGAACTATAATTCTTAGGTGATTATGTATTTAATTAATCAAGTGAAGTGATTAAATTTAGTTACAAATTGCATTATATTAGAAATATATTTTTATTTAAATTTAGTAGAAAATAAATTAATTGCATTTATTGTTCTCTAGATTTTAAAAATAAAATGTGTTTCCTTTATTAGTTTGCAAATTGCATTATTTTAGAAATATAATTTTATTTAAACTTTACTGGGAAAATAAATAGAATTAAATGCATTTATTGTGCTCTAGATTTCAAAAATAAATTAGAAATAAATAAAATAAAGTAAATTTACTTTCCTTAAATATTTTGTTAGAAAGTTAATTAAATGGGCATGAAAAAAGAAAAAAAAGAGGAAAGTAATGATTTTTGGGAAATTGCAATTTCAATTGCTTTTGTGGAAATTAGAAAATAAAATCCTTTTTAGTTTTAAAATGGAATATTATATTGGGGGAAAGAAAAATATTTTCAACCTAGAAAGGTTTAGGTTAAACATATTTTTCAAAAAGGATTTTTGGGAGTTCACGGGAAGCAGGCAGTAGTCTGGAGGAAGAAATTTCAAAATTTTCTTAGATGCATGTTGGAGAAGTGAGGATTGGCATGGATATCTGATTGCAAGAGCTCTTCCTCAAGATTTCCAGGAAAGCTTTCCAAGGTTGGATATCTTTTGCCTGGTTATATATATATATATATATATATATATATATATATATATATATATATATATATATATATATATATATATATATATATATATATAGTATAGCTCAAGTATTTCTCTTTTCTTTGTAGTTTTCTAGTGTGTATTGTAAAAGAAAAATAATTCTGGTTGAGTCTTGTTTTTTTTATGTTTAAACGTTTTAATATTTTCTTTTCAGTATTATTTAGCTTGATATTGTGAAATTATGGGGGGTTATGATGGCAAAATTTTGCCAGATTTATCCTCCTTTGTTCCATATAATTTTCTCTTTGTGTTATGTGATTTTGTGTTCTTCTTGGTTGAGAAGAAAAAAGCAAAAAAACATTAGAATTTGGGTTAAAAAAAAATTTGGGATTATGGAGGAAAATTTTGCTTAAAGAAATGGGGTTTTTGTAGTGTTTTATAATTATTTTTATGTTGTGTTTTATTAGACTTTGTTGTCTCAGAGTGGGAATGTTGAGATTTGAAAATCTCTGTTGAAATTTTCCTTTTAAAAAAAAGAGAGTATTGAAATGTTTAATCTGTGTTAAATTTAAATTTAATTTAATTTTTTTTTTTGTTTAAAAAGGATAAAAAAAAAAGAAAAGTCAAATGGGGAGGGAGTCGGTAGCTTGCTACAGACAGTAGCAAAGCTACCGTACTTTAGCAGTACTACCAGTGGTGGCAGCTTCTACCATGTGGTAGGACCTGCTACCGTAAGGTAGTAGTACTACCTGTGGTAGGACCTACTACCCTAAGGTAGAAGTGCTACCATGCGGCAGCACCTGCTACTGTAGGGGTAGCATGCTACCATAGGGTAGCAAAAAGGCTACTAGGGCAACAATTAATTTCGCCTCCCTGGTTTGCGTGCCTCCAATATTAATGAAGAATTTGGTTGAGTATTTGTATAGGCTCATGATGTGGTGAGAAGGCCTGGAATGGTAAACCTACCACCTTCACGAAGGGATTGGTAGGGTCCGCATGATGCTTAGATGGAGTCGAGGGATCGGGAGAGGTTACTAAGATAACCCAGGATGGGGGTTGGGACCTATGGAGGCCTAGCCAGGGTAACCACCTTAAGCCATGCAATGACACTCTCTCCTTAGGGTCAGTAGTGTTTGTGAGTTGAGTCACATGATTTTTGTGAAGTCATGTTATATTTTTGTACTTGTCTTGTTTTTCTTGCTTGAGGGTCTTCTGCTATCTCCCAGCACAATGTGGTGGTTCCACTTTGGGATCACATGGTTGGGTGGTAGTGTCACTTCCCATCGGATAGTTGTGTTCATACCTTCATGCAAAGATCAGCTTCATTGGTGTTTCCTGGTTCGTGACTCTTATATCTGCTCTTGTTTGAGATTATTGTATATTTGAGACTATGTGGTCATTGTATCAGTAAACTATGTAACCTTGGCATTGTAACCTATGTATTTCATTTGTATTATTGGAAGCAAGGTAATTATTGAATAATGTAATCTTAATTCAATGGAATGTATGTTTATTTAAGTTATTTTTCTTCTTATGTGTAAATGGTTCATTGAAAATAAATATATTGTAACACCTTAAATCTTTCAATATGGAATTCAGTTTTATAAGAATGGTTCTATTAATTGCAATTGAATTTCCTAATTAGATGAATAATTGGGTTAACCTGGTGTAGTTGTTTAGTTTTGAAGTAATCTTTATTAGTAACCCTTAGGAAATCATGTGTTAGACTTCCATTCTGTTAGTAAACATGCAATGTTATAATTAATGTACTTGATCTTTAAAAAAAAAATATTCCACCTTTTTGTTGCCTAGATGTATTGTTTTCCTTTAGGGTTCCTGGCAGGGCATTACATTTGGTATCAGAGCCCAAGTTTCAACACTAGGTACTCTGGGTTTGTAGTGAGCCCATTCAGATTGACCTTTTTGCTTACATCTTAATGTTTGTGTTTCCCTTGTTTTATCCTTGCCATAGATCTAAACTGTTTTCTCTTTTGTAGTGTTAAGTCATGGCTAGGAAGGCCAGGGGAGGTGGTCATACGGGTGCTCACAATAGAGACAGGGGTGGAGGACAGAGCCATGGTTCTAAGCGTCACAATCCTTCACCACCACCCACACATGTGAGTGTTGAGCCAGAATAGTCTGTTCATCAGGATTCACAACATGCAGGAGAGCAAGTTTTCGAAAGGGAAGATCTAAGACAGATGTTTCAGGAGGTTCTGGCCAAGTTAGGCCCCAGGCCTAAGGTTGATCAACCTATTCATGCTTAGGTTGAGGTGTCACATCAGCAAGTTCTAGAGGAGAGAGAGAGAGAGAGAGAGAGAGAGAGAGAGAGAGAGAGATCACCTAGGAGGAGGGAGATCCCAACTGACTGAGATCCATCTTCCTTGGGTCACATAAAGGACTTGATGAGGTCCAACCCTCCCTTCTTTGATGGTAAGGGTACCGGTCTCATGGCAGGGACCTGGCTTATCAGTTTGGATCGGTGTTTCGCTATGTTCCCATAAAATAGCAACACCAACGTGAGATGTGCTATCATGCATATCAATAGTTTTGCTTCGATCTGGTGGAGATTAGAGGAGGAGAAGATTAGTGTGTGCATTAACACCGTATCATGGGAGATATTTCTAGAAAGATTCAAGGCATGATTTCTCTCACCCCAGTGGAGGCAGACTCAGGCAAACAAGTTCTATGCTTTGCATCAGTATGGTATGTCAGTAGATCAGTTTGAACATAGGTTCTATGAGCTTAAATAGCATGTCAAGATTTGTAACGATGAGGCAATGCTTGTTCAACACTTCTTGAGGGGTCTAAATGACTACATCAGTGGAGGAGTGAGAGTGTTTGAGCCAGCTTCAGTTGAGGTAGCCATGGCAAAAGCCAGGTTGGTAGAGTAGAACCATAGCCGTGCACATGGTGGTCTGTTAGCAATGCAGATTGGCAGTGCACCTTTTAGTGGGCCCATAATTTGTGGGAACCAATCCTAGCCATCTGCACCATTTAGGAGTCCTCAAGCACCCGCTAAGGGTGGACAATAGTAACAACATCATCCATCGAGACTGAAACAATTCCAGGGCTAGTAGGGTGGCAATTCTTAGTATAGGAAGAACAAGAACTGACAGAGGAGCAGATAGAGTCCTTCAGGGCAGTGCTCATAGGGTGCATCCCATGCCCCTAGTAGGGGAAGCTTCCAGCAGTCCAGTGGGCCAATGGGAAGTAGAGGACCAGGTAGGGGAGCTTGCTTCTCTTGTGGGCAGTTTGGTCACATAGCCGCTCAACATTCTTACTAGATAGGTAGTTAGAGGCCAGCAACATCAGAGCCTATAGTAGGGGATGCAGGTAGATCTCATAGATTTTTTACAGCGGTTGATAACCGCCAGGCTAATCATTAGGGTACAGTTATTGAGGCAGCAGGTGTGTTGTGTGGAATTCCTATCTCTATAATCTTTGATTCTAGTGCTTTAGATTCTTTCATTTCTTCGTCCATTGTGGAGTGGTGCAGACTCACATCTACTAAGTAGGCGGATAGGTGGCAAGTAGAGTTGGCTATATGTGTGCATGTCTCTATAGGTGCCTTTATTCCCAGTTGTGAGTTGGACCTAGGAACTACAATTACCTCAGTTGACCTTCGGGTCATTCCTTTGGGTTCTTATCGAGTTGTGTTGGGGATGGATTGCCTCTCATCTCATAGTGCTCATGTAGACTACCGCAAGAAGATAGTGGAGTGTTTAGATGACCTTGGCAGGGAAGTGGACATTGTTGGAATTCAGAGACCGATATCCCTACGTATGATTTCCGCTATGCAACTTAAGCAGTGTATGCATAGAGGGTGTCAGCATTTTGTAGTTACTCTTGAGGATGTGGATGAAAAAGAGAGGCAAGAAATCACTCTTGATGGTTAACCTATTCTTCAAGAGTATGCTGATGTGTTTCCATTGGATATTCCTAGTATGCGTCCAAAGCGAGACATAGAATTTCACATTGACTTGGTTCCTGGAGAAGAACCTATTTCGAGAGCTTCATATTGGATGACTACTTAGGAGTTGAGTGAGTTGAATTTGTAGATAGACGAATTATTGTCCAAGGGGTTCATTCATCCTAGTGTTTCCCCTTGGGGTGCCCCTGTTATCTTCGGTTATGCATTGATTACCAATAGTTGAATAAGGTAACTATCTGGAATCGATATCCATTACCTCGTATAGGTGATCTCTTTGATCAGATAAAGGGAGCCAAGGTGTTCTCTAAGATTGATCTAAAATCTAGGTATCATTAGTTGCACATTCAGGATGCAGATATTCATAAGATGGCCTTTCGTACTCATTATGGTCACTCTGAGTTCACAGTGGTGCCATTTGGGTTGACAAATACACCTTCAATTTTCATGAGCCCCATGAACGGGGTTTTTCACACCTACCTTGTTCATTTTATCCTTGTGTTCTTGGATGACATACTGATTTATTCTAGATCTATGGAAGATCATGAGGGTCACTTGTGTCAGGTGTTACAGTACTTGAGAGAGAATCAGCTTTATGCCAATTTGGCAAAGTGTGACTTCTTCTAGTCAGAGGTGAACTTTATTGGTCATGTGGTTTTAGGAGAAGTTGTATTCGTGGATCCTTCAAAGATCCAAGCCATTGTTGATTGGCCAGTGTTGACCAATGTTTTAAAAGTTCAGACTTTTATGGGTTTGGCTAGATATTACCATCACTTTGTTGAGGGTTTTTCGCAGATAGGGCACCCGATCACTTCTCTTCAGAGGAAAGGGAAGAAGTTTGTTTGGTCAGAGTAGTGTGAGTCATCTTTTCATACCTTGAAGGAAATCCTTGTCAGTGCTCTGATTTTGGCAGTTCCTGATCCATCTAGATATTTTATGGTATGCATTGATGCCTCTTTAGAAGGTATGGGTGCAGTGCTTATGCAGGATAGACGTGTGGTAGCCTATGAGTCTCGCAAACTCAAGAACCATGAGTTGAACTTTCTAGTTCATGATTTGGAGTTGGCAACTATAGTGCATACTCTGGCTAGATGGTGGCATTTTCTATTAGGGTGTCAGTTTGAGCTGCATAGTGATCACCGTAGTTTGTAGTATATCTTCACGCAGTCAAACTTGAATGTTTGATAGCGAAGATGGATGGAATTCCTCTGTGAGTATGATTTTGAGGTTCATTATATTTAGGGGAAAGGTAACATGGTGGCAGATGCTTTGAGTCATAGGTGGCATGAAGTTTCAACATTGTCTCTTGGAGTAGACTTGAGAGGGAGAATTCTTGGAGTTCATCCTCAGGATTCTTGGTATCAAGATGTTAGAGTCGTGATAGAGTCCAGAAGGCCTTTAGAGGGTAGATTTTCTGGTTATAACCTTGAGGCAGATGGACTTCTTCATCACCTTGGACGAATCTATGTACCTCCTTTAGAGGGTCTTCATATTTTGATCATGACTGAGGCCCATTGTGTACCTTATTCGGCACATCTAGGTGTCAAGAAGATGCACGCAGATCTTAGAAACATTTATCATTGGGTTGGTATTAAACATGACATTTCTTATTTTGTATCAAAGTGTTTAGAGTGTTAGTGGGTGAAGGCAAAGCATTAGCACCCAACAGGGCTTTTACAACCTAATTTGGTACTAGATTGGAAATGGGATATCATTTCCATGGATTTCATTTTTGGGTTGCCTATCTCTCTGCATCGTCATGATGATATTATGGTCATTGTTGACTAATTGACAAAGGTTGCTCACTTTGTTCCTATTCGAGCATCATATATAGTAGCAGTGGTGATACAAGTCTTCTTGGAAGATGTGGTGAGATTGCATGGGATTCCAAGGCAGATCATTTCTGATAGGGATCCTGTCTTTACCTCAGCATTGTGGACCTCACTCTAGCATTCTTTGGGGATTTAATTGAACTTTAGTTCAGCTTATCACCTAGAGATAGATGGTCAGACCAAGTGAGTGAATCAAGTTTTGTATGACATGCTTCACATGTATGTTATTGACCAGTAGTCGCACTGGGAGGATTATATTTATCTAGTGGAGTTTTCTTATAAAAATGGATATCATAGCTCCATAGGTATGTCCCCCTTTCAAGCATTGTATGGCCATCCTTGTCGTACTCCTTTGAGTTGAGATCGACTAGAGGACAGGGTGCGTATAGGACCAGATATTCTTCAAGAGATGGAGCAGCAAGTTGAGTGGATTCATGAGCATTTGGTAGTTGCACAAGATAGGCAGAAGAAGTATGCAGATGCTCATAGGGTAGATCATCAGTTTTTCTATTGGCAACTATGTGTTCTTGAGAGTGTATCTGTGGAAGACTCTAATCCATTATGGAAAGGGTTCTAAGTTGGCACCTCATTTTTTTGGCTCTTTCGAGATCCTTGAGAGGATAGGACCTATTTCCTACCAGCTTGCCTTGCCACCGAGTCTATCCCACATCCATGATGTATTTCATGTTTCAGTTCTTCAACCTTATCATCCTGATGTGAGACATGTTCTTGATTGGAACTCTTTGCAGGTCGAGGACGGGCAGCATTCCATGGAGCCCATGCACATTCTTCAACTTCAGGATTTGACCCTCATAGGTTGTACCATCGACCAAGTAAGGGTCCTATGGGACCTAAATGATGAGACCTCAGTGACTTGGGAGGATGCAGTGAAGATGAGAGAGCTTTATTCTTATCTATTTTAGGCTTCCAGGAGTAAGCCTAGTTTTGGGGGAAGAATGTAGTACCCCTCCTTGATTGAACTTATTAGACTCATATTTTACTATTGTTTACTTTCAGTGGATATATTACCATTATGTGTTATTCAAACTTATATGACATTATTTCATGCTTTATTTGGATATGAGATGCATAATTTATTTACAGTATTTCAATACTTGTGATTTATGGCATTTCATGGATTATTGCTATGTACTGACACTTTACTTTATCTATGCAATGTGTAATTATATGTTGCATGCCTGCGAGTGTATTAGATGTGAGGGAATGATTTTCCTTCACTCACTCTAGTGACACAAGGAGCATCACGATTCTCCTTCATCGATGTGTGTGCCATGTATTATATATTTGTATATATGCATATGTGGTTCAATAATGTAGGTCATTGCAAGTACAAGTACCAGGTAGGTATGGGGTATCATCTCCACCTGGCTTTATAGGTTTGAGCATGCCTTACTTGTTCGATGGGCCTGGAGGAGATAGTGGTTGGCCCTAGTTATACCTCAGTTACACTCTTGTGGTGTCCTCAGTCGGTCGTCCCTTTTGGTTTTGTTCGGCTGTCGAGTCGGTTTGTTTGAATTTTTCAGAATCCTTGTTTAGATCTTCTCGATTTGTGTGCCCTAGTAGATTGGATTAATTAATTGAGTTTATGGCATCATTTTATAGTTAGCATATTTAATTTAAGAATTATAATGCTTAGGTGATTATGTATTTAATTAATCAAGTGAAGTGATTAAATTTAGTTGCAAATTGTATTATATTAGAAATATAATTTTATTTAAATTTAGTAGAAAATAAATTAATTGCATTTATTGTTCTCTAGATTTTAAAAATAAAATTACTTTCCTTTATTAGTTTGCAAATTGCATTATTTTAGAAATACAATTTTATTTAAACTTTACTAGGAAAATAAATAAAATTAAATGCATTTATTGTGCTCTAGATTTCAAAAATAAATTAGAAATAAATAAAATAAAGTAAATTTACTTTCCTTAAATAATTTTTTAGAAAGTTAATTAAATGGGCACGAAAAAAGAAAAAAAAGGAGAAAGTAATGATTTTTGGGAAATTGCAGTTTCAATTGCTTTTGTGGAAATTAGAAAATAAAATCCTTTTTAGTTTTAAAATGGAATATTATATTTGGTGAAAGAAAAATATGTTCAACCTAGAAAGGTTTAGGCTAAACATATTTTTCAAAAAGGATTTTTGGGAGTTCACGGGAAGGACGCAGGAGTCTCGAGGAAGAAATTTCAAAATTTTCTTAGATGCATGTTGGAGAAGTGAGGATTGGTGTGGATATCTAATTGCAGGAGCTCTTCCTCAAGATTTCTAGAAAAGCTTTCCAAGGTTGGATAGCTTCTGCCTGGTTATTCTTTTCTTATATATATCAGCTCAACTATTTCTCCTTTCTCTATAGTTTTCTAGTGTGTATTGTAAAAGAAAAGTATTTCTGGTTGAGTTTTGTTTTTGTTTTTGTTTAAATGTTTTATTATTTCCTTTTAGTATTATTTAGCTTGATATTGTGAAATTATAGGGGGTTATGCTGTCAAAATTTTGGTAGATTTACCCTCCTTTGTTCCATATAATTTTCTCTATGTGTTATGCGATTTTGTGTTCTTCATGGTTAAGAAGAAAAAAACAAAACACATTAGAATTTGGGTGAAAAGAAAAATTGGGATTATGGAGGAAAATTTTGGTTAAAGAAATGGGATTTTTGTAGTGTTTTATAATTATTTTTATGTTGTGTTTTATTAGACTCTGTTGTCTCAAAGTGGGGATGTTGAGATTTGAAAATCTTTGTTGAAATTTTCCTTTTAAAAAAAGAGAGTATCGAAATGTTTAATCTCTGTGTTAAATTAAAATTTAATTTTAATTTTAAAAAAAAAAAGGAACAAAAAAAAACCAAAAAAAAATGGCGAGGAAGTCGGTAGCTTGCTACCAGTGGTAGCAGCTACTATCATACTGTAGCAGTGCTACCATGCGGTAGCACCTACTAAGGTAAGGTAGCAATATTACCTATCATAGTACCTACTACCCTAAGGTAGTAGTTCTACCATGCGGTAGCACCTGCTACTATAGGGTAGCAGGGTTGGTAGCAGGGTTTCCTTACGGTTAGCATGCTACCGTAGGGTAGCAAAAAGGCTACCAGGGCAACAATTAATTTTGCCTCCCTGGTTTGCATGTCTCTAGTATTAATGAAGAATTCAGTTTTTATTTATTTGTGTTATGTGTTATATATATATATATATATATATATATATATATATATGTTTTTAAATTTTTGGTATTTTATTATTTGAGTATTATGAATTTTGGTGCAAATAAATTTATGTGTTAATAGATATATATATTTTCATATACATATATTATATTATTGTATATATATAATTAATTCAAAATTTAGTTATTTTCAGAAAAGCATATATTTAGATTATTTATTTAAATCATGGAAATATGTTAGGGGATTAATTTTTATGTGTCTAAATTTAGCCTGATTGAGCAAATGACAACTCTTCTATTCTTTTATCAATAAAGATGTATTTTCTATTTTTTTGAAATATCCGTATTTGCAAGTAATTAATGCTTTTTACTATTTTAAAAAGATTGCCTATTATAGGATCTTTAGAATAAATGGTATTTTCTGGTAAACGCATTTTTCATTGTAAATCTATTTTTGAGTGGTTGTCATGTTGTAAAGGTTGTTTATACCCCTTGGTCAAGTGTTGTTGTGTAACCCTTCTGTTGTGAACCATTAAGTGTTTTGTTTCAAATGGTCAACCCTAGGTTATTGATTGTGTATCCTTCACCTATAAATCTATCAGGATTAGTTATGGCTGTCAGTTTCACCATAGAGTTCTTGTAGAGAGACCATTCCTATTAGTGTCCTATGAGAGAGAGGCTTTTGAGTGGGGGCCACGCCCAAAGTGGATGGTAGGATAACCTCTCGAAATTCAGTTAAGAAGTGATAACCTAATAATTGATTAGGGGGTGGGTAGCTGAAATATTAAACTAAGATAATGTGCCTCGCACATGGTTGAGTGCTTGTATAGGGTCAGGATGTGGTAAGAAGGCCTGGAATGGAAAACCTCCTACCTTGTCATCACGAAGGGATTGGTAGGGTCTGCATGATGCTTAGATGGAGTTGGGGGTTCAGGAGAGGTTACCAGGATAACCCAAGATGGGGGCCGGGACCTATGGAGGCCTACCTAGGGTAACAACCTTAAACCATGTGATGACGCTCTCTCCTTAGGGTCACTAGTGTTTGTGAGTTGAGTCACATGGGTTTTGCAGAGCCATGTTATACTGATGTACTTGCCTTGTTTTGCTTGCTTGAGGGTCTTCTGCTATATCCCAGCACAGTGGGATGGTTCCACTTTAGGATCACATGGTCGAGTGGTAGTGCCAATTTTGATCATATATCTGTGTTCATACCTTCATGCGAAGATCATCTTCATTGGTGTTTCTTGATTCGTGACTCTTATATTAGCTCTTGTTTGAGATTATTGTAGATTTGAGACCATGTGGCCATTGTATCAATAAACTATGTAACCTTGGCATTGTAACCTATGTTTTTCATTTCTATTATTGGAAGCCAGGTAATTATTGAATATTGTAATCTTAATTCAATGGAATGTATGTTTATTTTAGTTATCTTTCTTCTTATGTGTAAATGGTTCATTGAAAATAAATATATTGTAACACTTTAAATCTTTCAATATGGAATTTAGTTTTATAAGAATGGTTTTATTAATGGCAATTGAATTTCCTAATTAGATGGATAGTTGGATTAACCTGGTGTAGTTGTTTAGTTTCAAAGTAATCTTCATTAGTAACCCTTAGGAAATCATGTGTTAGACTTCTGTTGTATTACTAAACATACAATGTTATAATTAATGCACTTAATCTTTAAAAAAATAATTATTCCACCTTATAGTTGCCTAGATGTATTGTTTTCCTTTAGGGTTCCTGGTGGGGCATTACAATTTTCCTATATTATCTTTATACCTTGAATCATAGGGAAGGGCCCAATCACTGGGCTTGAATGATTTATCTTTAATATAGTGATCATGCCACTTCATGAACTGATTTTGAATTGATTCGTTGTGCTAGAGGGTGGACTTTCTGATCTCATCTAAGACATTAAGCTATAGGAGCCTTTCCTCTTGTGTTGTAGAAAGAGTCATATCTAAGGCAATGGTCGTTCTCAAGCTTTTATGCTCAAATTCTACAAACACCATTTCTTTTATCTCATATACCATTTCAAATGGTGTAAATCATGTTGGGGTTTTCCAAGTGGTTCTATAAGCCCATACTGCTTCAAATAATCTACTAGACCAGTCCTTGTGGTTAAGAGCTACTGTTTTGGTCAATATTGATTCAAGCTCCCTGTTAATTATCTCTACTTGTCCATTAGCCTGAGGATGATAAGGAGTGGATTTCCTCTGCCTTAGATTGTATTCATTAACCAGGATTGTTATCAAAGTGGAAGTAAATTGTGCCCCTTGATCTGTTACTATTTCTCTAGGAACTCCATATCGAGTGAAGATTTCTTCATATAAAAATTTTGCTACCTTATTATCCCTAGCATGCTTGAATGCTTTGACCTCTACCCATTTTGTGACATAGTCGGTACAAACAAGAATGTATGACCGACCATTTGATGATGGATCAATTGGCCCAACAAATTCTAAGCCCCATTTGTCAAATGGTGTAACAACCACCTGGGGGTGCAAAGGCATTTCATCAGACCGAGTTGGTCTTCCCATTCTTTGACATCTATCACATTTCCTAGTGTATTTGGCTGCATCCTTGTGCAAGGTTGGTGAATAATATCCCGTAG
Source organism: Cryptomeria japonica (assembly GCF_030272615.1). Taxonomy (NCBI): domain Eukaryota; kingdom Viridiplantae; phylum Streptophyta; class Pinopsida; order Cupressales; family Cupressaceae; genus Cryptomeria; species Cryptomeria japonica. The sequence goes on along the minus strand of NC_081407.1, from coordinate 753,252,963 downwards.
TCAGTATCTTGAAAGTTATTCTTCTGGTAGAAAAGTGATCTTTACAAGGCTCATCATGATAGGCATGAACTATATCATATGTCTCATCTTCTCTAACACAGTGCCTCATAACTTGATTTGGTCTTGTATAAAATAAGCAATCTGCTATCCATGAGAAGTGGAAACTCTTTTCTACCAACAATCTTTTCTCTTTTTGTGAGAAATGAGGAGGTATCTTATTAGCTGCTAAATAGTTAGCTATGTCAACATACCATGGACTGTTCAAATTAATTGAAAATAAATGCTCATCTGGAAAAGAATCATCAATAGCTTCAGGATTGTCTGGTGTTTGAATTCTAGATAAAAAATTTGCCACTACATTTGCTTTACCTGGTTTATCTATGATAGTAATGTCAAATTCCTGCATTAACAAAAACCATCTTGCTAATCTACCAGTAATGGAACTTTTGTTCATGAGTTACCAGATGGCTGCATGATTAGTATGCACAAATATTTGATAACCAGTTATATAGTGCCTGAAATTATTGAGGGCATAGATGACGGTATAATTCATCTCTTGTCCTTGCAAATTTTTACTGATCTAATAAATTGCATTTTCCAAAACTCCTTGCTTCTGCCCCAAAACTACTCCTATTGCAAAATCGGATGCATTTGTATGAATATGAAAAGAAAGAGACCAATCAGGTCCTTTAAGAATAGGGGCCTGAGTTAGAGTGCCTTTTAGTTTAGAAAATGCATTTTCACGTGTAGTTGCCCATTCAAACTCAGCATCTTTGGTTAATAGAGAATATAATGGTCCCGCTATTTTACTAAAGTCCTTGATGAATCTCCTATAGTACTTTGCATGGCCTAAAAAACTTCTTACATCCTTTTGTTTTGCAGGGGTAGGAAGAGAAAGTATTACCTCAATTTTAGTTGGATCTACTTGAATACGTGATTGAGAAATATGATGCCCCAACACTATTCCTTCTTGCATCATCATAAAACATTTTTTACTATTTAGGGATAAATTGTGATCCTAACACCGCTGCAACACTTTGGTCAGATTTTGTAATGCCTCCTTAAAGGTAGTCTCATAAGCAGTAAAATCATCCATGTAAATTTCCTTACAATCACGGGATATATTTGAAAATACACTATGGACAACCCTTTGAAAGGTTGCAGGAGCATTACATAAACAAAGAGGGAGAACTTAATAGGCATATGTGCCCTAGGGACAGGTAAAGGTGTTCTTTTCTTGATCTTCCGGAGCTATTATGAACTGATTATAACCACTAAACCCATCCAAAAATGAAAAGTATTGCTTACCGACTAGAGAATCTAACACTTGAACTATGAATGGGAGTGGGAAGTGATCCTTTTTGGTAGTAGTTTTGAGCTCCCTATAGTCCACAGAAACTCTCCATTTCCCTCCTTTCTTTGGAACTATAACCAGGGGAGAAACCCATTGCATGTCTGAAATAGGGTAAATGAATCCTGCATTAAGCAACTTTTGTAGTTCCTCCTTAACTATTTCCCTTAGGGAAGGATTAATCCTTTGCCGAGGCTATCTAATTGGTTTACAATCTTCTTTGATAGAAATCCTATGGGTACACAATGTAGGATTTAATCCCTTCATGTCATGATAATCCAATGCGAAGGCTTGTTGTTGGGCTTTGAGTAATTCTATTAATGACAATCATTGATCTGCTGCTAATTGACTATTGATATTTAGATTTCTTCCCATGGCAACCTTTATTTGAGTGACTGACTCAACATTAGATATTTCAAAAAGATGAGAGGTTTGAATCTCGTGGTAACAATGTGTGAAATATGTATGTGGCTACAAGATAATCTGAAGAGCTTGTAGATGGAAGGAGAGTATGTAGAGGACTTGCTAGTATACCCATTGACTGTTGACCTGCTCCATAATGATTTCTTATGATGTTAGAGAGTATTGTATCATCCTCTTGAAGTGCTATGAATGGTTCCCTTACTAACATCATTAGTTCTTGAACATAATTAATTTCCTCTGCTTCTGCTCCTATATCTAGGCATACTACTTTCTCTTGATCAATTTGTGGTTGTGCTGGAGAATAGAGTGCAAGAGTTTTAGTAGTAATACCATTTGAAATTGTCATGTCCCCTAATCTACAACCTATGTATGCATCAACTGTAACAAGCCAAGGTCTTCTCAAAATGATTGGATATCCCCCCAATGTTGCCCTAGGAGAAAGTATTATAAAACCAGTCAAGTATTCCTAAGAATCTAATGTGACAACAATAACTTCAACCATCCCTTCAAGCCAAACAATAGAGCTATCAGCAAGTTGTGGTACCATTAGAGTTTATCTAAGCCTAGTAATGCTGAGTTGTTGCATGACATCCCTAGTCATCACATTTATGGTTGCTCCTAAGTCTATCAAGTCATTTTTTATTTGAGTTCCATTAATAACTATCTTCACAATAGAGCTACCTGGGTCAGAATATTTAGGGACAACAATTTTTGCTAGCATAATATCGACCAATTGTCCTAGTACATGCACTGGTTTTGGGTCCTTTTTTTTTCTCCTAGGTTTTTTCAAACATGCTTCCTTAATAGCTTGAAACAGTAGAATCTTGACACATATATGTTTTAGCTAATCAATAAGATCAAAAGCTATATCATCCTATTTCCTAGACACTTCTACCTGCAATCTTTGAGGAAACAAGGGAGTTCTTACATGTGTTTTTGAAGTCTTAGACTGATGAAATTGATCAAGGTTTCCAAGATAATCAAGTGTAGTGTCCTCATCAATCTCATCATATGGTAATTTTGTTATGACTGGAGGAGAAGGAGTAGGCAGTGTTGTCCCTGACCGTAAGTGAATATCACTTATATTGAGAGAATATGTACAATAGTTATTACGATCAGTCAAAAAAACTTGTTGTAGTTGTTGGGGTTTGTTATTTTGATTTGGCACAAGTTGAGTTGGCAGTTGGGTTGGCTTGGGTGGAGTGGCATTAAGGGCTGGTGGCATTAAATCCAGTTGTTGGGACTGTTGTGTTGGCTGCAGGAAACCTGTTGATTGGATTGCCCATTGTTGTCATCCCCTCCATTGTGGTGACTGTTGCCAGTTACCTTGAGGAGGTGACCAATTCCCTTGTGGATGTTTCCATTGAGATGAAGGACTCTGATAATTAGTCCAAGGGTTTTGAGAGTTATTCCAAGACTGAGGAGTATAATTTCCAAAATTTTGGGAGTATGAAGGTTGCCATTGATTGTTTTGTGCATTTAAGTTCATATAAGGATTAGAAAATGATAATGGATCTTGTGGCATACCTTGTCTTGGAGGACAAGGCCTTCATTGTGCAACATAAAATAGTTGTTCATCATCTCCATAGACAAGACTGAAATCTGGGGAACTCTATTGGCTATCAATTTCAGCTAGCAGTTTACATTTACAATCCTTCTTCTTTTGCCAATAGTGAGGACAAAATTCAGCAAGCATAGCTTCTTCCTCCTCATGCTTCTTCCTTGCTTGAAGTGTATCCAATTGAGTATCCATATTATTGATAATATCCTCCTTAAAGTCCTTTAACAAATGAGTTATCTCCATTCTTGAAACCGTTGAAGATGTCTTTGCAATTGAGGAACCAGGCCTATAGTGTCTTCCCTTCTTGGTTGCAGCTCTAGAGTACTTTGGATAGATTTGTCTGATATCATCCCACTGAACTTGAGTTATATCTCCTCCTCCCATGAGGTCTAAGGAGTCAACACAATCTTAATTTATTCCACTTAGAAAGATAAACTTCATGGATTATTCACTTAGAGTGCTATGATTGGATTTTCTGATACTAAACAAAAACCTCTCCAAATAATCTTCGAGGCTTTCATCTTCTTTTTGTGTCATCCTGAAGATATCATAACCATGTTGGTCCATTCCCCTGCAATAGTCTTTATACTTATCCATGAAGTTTGTCTTCATCCCCTCCCAGGTAGTGATTACATCTCTTCCTAGAATCATAAACCATCTTAGGGCAGCTTCTTTAAGAGTACCAGGGAATAACTTGATTTTATGGGCATCAATGGTATAATCATAACTTCTACAAAGGATGCCAAATTCAAACAAAAAGGTATCTGACTCTTCTATTACCAAACCATGAAATTTTGGAAGAGAAAAAGTTGGTATGTTCTTCAAATTTACATTCTCATGCTGGTCAGGAATGGGAAACTCAAATGTTGGATTTATAGGTAGAGGTGGATGATTTTCTATCATTGGTCCCTGATAAAGGACTAGAGGTAAAAAAAATTGTTCAAGGGATTCGTTCAGGAAGTCTAGGTTACCTTCTGACAAATTAAAAACACCTCTATTTTGCACATAAGTTTCTGCAAAAGGGTTTCCTTTAGGTGCTTGATCTGATCTTATATCTTGAGTGGAATGCAAGGGAAGAAATGTTCCTAATGCATCCCTTTTCCTCCTATGCATGCAGATTAATGAAGAAAATTTAAAGAGCTAACTAAGAAAACTTAGAGACTAATGGTTACAATAGGTTCTTAGCTTGGCACGATCCTTGGCAACACCACCAAAAATGTTGGTCCTTGCAACTGGAATGGCAACTAGGTAATAAAACACAATTAAGAGATTTGATATCCTTGAATAGCTAGCTTTCTTGTCGCAAAGGCTCATTTAGTTATCAACCAGGGATGTAAACTTAAAATGGGCCAACACTGTATGTGCACCAAGTTTGTATTGTAACCATCCTATATTACTGCAGGAAAGGAAATTATTTAAAGTAAACATGTAAAATATCAATGAACTAATACTTAATCCAAATTCACAACTGAAAATTACTTAAACAACTACTGCTAAATGATAATATTCTAGCAAGCAACAGGAACTACTTTGTCGCTATGGCTACAGGAATAGACACAGGAACTGTTTACAATGGCTATAGGAATAGATGATTGTTGAAACAACTATTACTGAAGAATGAAAACTAACTGGAAAATATGAAGGATTACTCACCAAGTGGGCTCCCTTGAGTGAGTATCTCCATAACTTTTAGATTACAATTGTTAAATGTTTAAAATTACATTGATCTCTCTATCCATCTGAACTATGCAAAATACATAAAATACCAGAAGACTATGTATTACAAATATTATGGTTGTTCTCTACTATCCTCGAGAGGAGAGAGATCACTTTATTTATAAGAAAACTTATAACACTCTCTTAACTGATTGACCACATTGCTACGAAATAGGTGAACAAGATTTATTAAAAAAAAGAAGAAGAAGAAGTTAGCGCAGAAAAATAGAACAATATCTATCCTGTAGCTAAGAAAATATAACATGACTTGCTTCTAGGATCTAAGCTCCACTAAGAACAATCATAAATGTTTCATAAATCATTCTGCTGAAGAACCGGTCAAGTGGCTTTGATCATTACTTCTTTTCTCTGACTAGGTTTGCATTGCGACTATATACTTGGTGCTTCTTTAAACCGCCACTTAGTCTTTACTTCTCCTTTGCCGACACTGCATCATGATATTAATGTGCACAACAAACATGTGTATATAATAATGCTAACATGATATAATGTAAACCATACTTAAGATTGATTTGAGATATTTGCATAGATAAATCATTTAAAAAGTATTATATGACAGCCTTAAGTATAAGTCAAATCAATTTCACAAACACTTAAAAGGTATCAACTAGGAGAGTATTATGATCCAAATGTCATCTAATCACATGACCTAGGAAGGAGTATTATAACAAAAATATACCAAAATAGAGCCATTATTTAGGCTCATCAGATATGATACAACATTCTTTCCTGACCTTTCTAAAGATAATTATGATCACATAGTGAATAGACTAAAAAAATTGTGAGGCCTTTTAGGTCTAAGGTGGCACCCCATAAATCCATAGTTATGGGTTGGACCGATGATCTTTCTAACTAGTTTTCTTCCAAACCATAGGGATGGTCTAATACTCATAAACTGGTTAGGTATGAATAGGCCCAACTATAAATTCTTGGGAGAGTTTGACACAATTATTGAATATTTTTATTTTGATTATTAATATGATTAGATAAGATAAAATGAGAAAATGAAAGAACTAGATGTAAAGATGTAAATTAACAATAATAATCATGAATCTTAATCTACTAAAAAGTTATGCAATGTTTGAAGACAAATCTAGAAATAGGAATTAAAAAGGAACTTGTTTATACAATTTGAGCCTCAAAGTGATAGACTATTGGGCTAGGCATTATTGTCCTAGAGGTGCTTAATGCAAATATTGTTAGGATAACTAGTGAACAACTGAGAGGGTAGGTGAATCATTTGTTAATAGATTATAACTTTGAATCCACAATATAACTTTAAATAGATGTCATAGGAACACATACCGGTAAACAAAGGAGCTTAATAATTTAACCAAAAAATCAATGCAAAGAAACCATACCACATAACACCATAATTTATACGTGGAAAACCCAGAAAGAAAAAACCATGATTCATATGATACTTCTACAGAAAGTGTGTTACAATGAGGGGAGGCCTGCACTTGCATGAAGGCACACTTCCCAGAGCGTAGTGCTCATTACAAAAGAGTCTCACTGACTACAGAGAGGCTACAACCTTATCAAAATAAATGGACAACAATCCAGTAGAGTGAACTATTGGAAATAACGTCTACCATGTCTGATTACAGTCCTGGTTAAGCTCAATGCTGAAGGACTAGATCCTCTTCTAAATCCAATTCGATCACCAATGATTGATCAAATCCTCTACCTTAATGATATTACAATATTTGCACATTACATTCCTTGACCATGACCTTTCCAATAACCATGATACTTTACAAAGAGTATCTACCTCTAATTTAAATAAACCCTAAGGCCAAAACCAATTAAGTCGGCCACCTAAAGATAATATAATAGGATCATTACATAATTTCATTTACAATGATATATCATGTTGTCTCAAGACCAAAATAATAATAACCAATCCATAAAACATCTCGAAGAATCCCGGTAACGTGTAGAGTACACGCTAGCATAATACCGGTCCATAACCTAGATAGGTATGAGACTTATTCTCAATCCACCACGCCAAAGTAAAGTCTTCAAGCATGATCAACAAACATCTTAAGCATCATGAAATCTATGAAGAAGCTACACCAACATGAATTGTGCATCCTATCACAATTCCTCAATGAAAGCTCTATCGGTAAAGCCTTAAACCAGTGTCGGTAAGGGTTTACCAAAGTGACTGATAACATCCAATTACTAATCCAATACCAACTGACCAAAGCATGCTCATGGAGCATATAACACATCAAATCAAATATAGTTCACTAATCCAAATATGCCGAAAGTGTCAAGCAGATAATCTCTTATGTTGGTAACACTAGATCTTCAACCGATAACCTATATGTCGGTAACCATCCATAATAGCTAGTGTTGACATCAATGAAACACAATCAATTCATCCATAATGCCAACAAATAACATAAATATATTTTGAGTTAGGATTTCCTAGAGATTATCTCTATGAATATCTATTAGAAAAGTGTCAAACTATGGGGTTAAGCCATAGTGTGCAGGGATTTTTGCTACTTCAAATTTTGAATCACTTTGTCCCATTCTTTGTTGGATTTAAATCCTACAGACATGAGAGAGAGAAAATAATGTTGTGTAGTATAGGGTTTTTCCTTAGTCAAATCCTAGGTTGGAATTAACCCTACAAAAAGAGAGCTGACCCCTAGCAAGCCAAAAGTTAAAACTAAAATGGAATTTTTAAATAAATTTTTTGAACTAAATTGATTATACCTTTGAAATTAGTGATGCAATTTTATTTGGAAAAGTACTAATTTTTTTTATGAAATAACGTGATAAATTATATCAAAATCTAGATCATGAACACATACCTAAAGATAACTTGTTGTAGCTTGATGCTCCTTGTACTCATCTTTGTTAGATAGTTCAGATAACTAGAAGACAACTAAGAGGGAGGGGGGTGAATCAGTTGTCACATATTACCCGAATCATTATCAATTTAAAACAACAATACCAGAATAGCAGTTAATCCAATTAAGCATAAACAAAAATCACAGAATAAAAGCCATCCACACAACACCAAGATTTGTACGTGGAAAGCCCAGTAAAGGGGAAAACCATGATATGAAGCCTACCCATAGTCAGATAATTCTTTAGTAGTAAGTATGTGAATTTACAATGAAGCGGCCTCCACTTGTAGGAAGGCCAACAACCTAGAGCAACCTGCTCATCATAAAAGAAGTCTCACTGACTACATACAAATCTAGACTACAATCAAGAGAAGTGTTGAACTGCAAAAGATAGTATCTCCTATGCCTAAGTACAGTTATGGTTAAGCTCAATACTAGAGGGCTAAATCCTCTTACAAACCCAATTCAATCTCCATTGATCGACCAACTCCTCTATTTGAATGATATTACAATATTCCCACATTACATTCCTTGACCATGACCTCTCACAATAACCATGATTATCTACAATCAGACCTTACATCTTATTTATACAAACCCTCGACCATAAACAATTAGTTCAACTACCAAACAATAAACCAATTACATCATTACAAACAATATTGGCGTTAGACAAAAAAAAAAATATCCAACACATAAGACATCCCAGAAATATAACAATAATTCATGTCCACATGTTAAATCAATGCCGATCCATAACCTAGATCAATCGGGACCAATTATAGGTCCACACACTTTAGTAGTGATCTCCAAATGCCAAGTCTCAAACAAGATTACCAACAGCATCCTGAAACTCCATCAAAAGCTGCACCAACACCAATTATGAAATGCATCAAAGATCTCCACCAAAAGATCTATCGGTGAAACCCTCATCGGAACCAAAAAAAAATCATCTATGTAAGTAGGATAGCGTCCAATCATCAAACCCCAACGTGTTTCTCAGGTACTTAATAGATTCCTTGGATAAAGGTTTAGTGAAAATATCTTCAATCTGTTCTTTAGTGTTCACATAAACCAGTTTAACTTCCTTTTCTTCCACCTTCTCCTTTGAAAAGTTATACTTGATAGATATGTGCTTTATCTTAGACTAAAATAATAGATTCTTTGATATATCAATAGCAGAAGAGTTATCACAGTGAATAACTGCTGGTGCATCACAATCCACTTTTATATCCTTCAACATTTGCTTCATCCATAAAACTTGTGTACAATTAGTAGTAGCAACAACATACTCAGCTTCAGTAGTAGATAAAGAAGTACATGACTATTTCTTGCTTATCCATGAAACTAACTTCTTTCCAAGAAAGAAAGCTCCACCAAAAGTACTTTTCCAATCATTAATATCTCCAGCCCAGTCAGCATTTATATATGCACATAAAGTGAAGTTATCATCCTTAGGATACCACAAACCATATTCTGATATACCTTGCAAGTATCTAAAAATCCTTTTCACCACCATCTCATGATTTTCTCTAGGATAGCTCTCAAATCTTGAAACAATACAAACAACTTCCATAATGTTAGGTCTAGTCTGTGTTAAATAAAGTAGACCTCCAATCATAGATTTGTATCTTGTAGGATTTATCTGTGCAGAAACATCTTCCCTTGTCAATTTCTCACTTGTAACCATAGGTGTACTTACTGGTTTAGAATCTCCATACCAAATTTCTTCAACAATTCCAACCCATATTTAGTTTGATAGATAAAAATACCTGTGTCAGTCTGAGTAATTTGCAAACATAAGAAAAATTTTATCTCACCAATCATAGACATCTCAAATTCTTTCTCCATTTTCTTAGAAAATCTATGCATAATTTATCTTCACCTCCAAAAATAATGTCATCAACAAATACTTCAAAAATATGTATATCATCATCAGTGATTTTATTATATAAATTACTATTAGCACTACCCTTAGTAAAGCCAAGCTTCAAAAGATATTTATCCAACATTGCATACAAAGCTCTAGGTGCTTGTTTCAATCCATATAAAGCTTTACTTAACCTGCAAACCATATCAGTATCATCTGATAGTGGAAAACCATCAGGTTGCTCAATATAAACTTCCTCATAAAGATCCCCATTCAAGAATGCACATTTAACATCCATCTGATAAAACTTGTAGTTTTTCTAAGCAACATAGGCAATAAATAATCTTACAGCTTCAACCCTAGCTACAAGTGCAAAAGTTTCTCCATAATCAATTCCTTCCTTCTAAGAATATCCTTTACAATTTAATCTAGCCTTATTCCTTATAACTTTACCATCCACATTCAATTTATTCCTAAAAACACATTTAGTTCCAATAACATTTTTATTTTTAGGCCGAGGAACCAAAGTCCATGTGTTATTTTTCTCAATCTGATCTAATTCTTCTTCCATAGATTTTAACCAAAATTCATCTTTGCATGCCTCAATTACCGATACTGGTTCAACTTGTGAAGTAAAACATACCTCATTAGTTACTTGTCTTCTTCTTGTCATCACTTCATTGCTCTTATCCCCAATGATTTGATCTTCAAAATGATTCAATCTCACATACCTAGGAGTCTTCTCACTCTTTGTTCCTCTTCCCTATTCTTTAGTTACTGTATATTTTTCTAATGTTGCTGGAGTAACTGGTTCAACTCTCTATTCTGATAAAGATGCTACCAGTTCATATATAATCATTTCCACTGCCAGTTCCTTCTCATAAATTCTGATTTGACTTTTTCTCAGCTCATCTACTTTGACATTAGCACTCTCCACTATTTTTTGCAATCTCTTGTTATAACATCTATATTCTTTGCTTTCATTAGAATAACCAAGAAATATGCCTTCATTACTTATAGGATCAAATTTACCAATAGGATCATCTCTCTTGATATAACATTTACTACCAAAAATTTTGAAATACTTAGTTCTAGGTGTATTGCCAAACCATAATTCATAAGGCATCTTACCGATTTCTCCTTTGATATGTACTCTGTTAAATGTATAAACCATTGTACTAACTACTTCTCTCCAATAGGTATGAGGTAGATTAGCTTCCATCATCATTTTTCTAGCAGCATCCAAGATAGTTTTATTTTTCCTTTCCACAACTCCATTCTGCTGAGGTGTTCGGGGAGCAAAAAATTGTCTTCTAATACCATGATTGTCACAAAAGTTATTAAACTCACTAGATGTGAATTCTCCACCATGATCTGATCTCAAACATTTAATCTTAAATCCTATCTCAGTTTCCATTTTAGCCTTAAAGATTTTAAACTTTTCAAATGCTTCAAATTTTTCTCTCAAAAAGTAACCCACATCATTCTAGAATAATCATCAATGATTAGCATGAAATATCTATCACCATGAAAACTTTTAACGCTACCAAGGCAACACAAATCAATGTGAATAAGATCAAGAACATCATTTGATTTATTTTGTATATTCCTAAAAGAGGTTCTGACCTATTTAGCCATCTGACATTCTTTACATACCGGATTATAGGGCTTCATAATCTTAGGTATATCTCTGATAGCCATAGTTGAACTAATCTTCACAATGCAATCAAAATTTACATAACACAGCCTTTTATGCCATAACCAACTTTCATCAATATGTGTAATCAAACATGTCTTCTCATCGGAGTTCAAATGAAATATGTTACCTTTTATCTGCATGTCGGTTGCAATCTCCAAGTTAGATCTGTTAATGATTTTTCATTTTCCATCCTCGAAATATAATTGAAATCCCTTATCTACCAATTGTCCTACACTCAAAATATTATGCTTCAAACCTTCAACATAATAAACATTGTTAGTATTGTTCTTACCATTGAATGATATAGTTTCTTTTCCCTTAATCTTACATGCCTTGTCATCTCCAAATCTAACTAATCCACCATCAATTTCTTGCAAAGATAGAAACTTTCCTTTATCTCCAGTCATATGATGTGAACAATCACTGTTAATTACCCATTCATCCTTATCCTCAATTTTAGCAGCAAGTGCCTTCTCATTAGGTACATTCTCTTCCAGTGTCGGATCATCTTCTTTGATAGCCAAGAATACCCATTCTTTCCCATTGCCAGATCCACTAGTAGAGTCTTCTACCGGTTCATGATTTAAATTAGTAATGTCTTCCTCATCTACTATGTAGCATACTTTTTTTTTCTTGAATCTATACTTGTTTTGATTAGGCTAAAATGATTTCTTAACTCTTTCTTCAAATCTTAAGTTCCTTTCAGGACATCTAGATGTAAAATGACCAATCTTATTACATGTAAAATATTTAAAAGGTGCTTTTCCTTCATACTTACTTCCTACCAGTCCTTTTAGTGCTCTTCTAGAAAAGAGTGCTTCAAGTTTCTCAAACTCTTCATCTTCTCTCTTCATATCTTCTTGTTCTTTTTCATATAAACTCTCAAATATTGCTTACAAGTTGTAGATGTAGATGCATGAAAAGCAAGTTTAGTTTTCAGAGCTCTAGAATGTCCAAATCGCTCAAGCTCAAAAGAAGATATTTTTCCAACCAAAGTATCTTTGTTGACAGATATATTAGCCATTGTTCTCAACTCATTAATAGTAGTAGCCTTCATTTTGTAAGATAGTGGTAGGGCTCTCAGGACTTTAGAAACAATCTCATCCTCGCTCAGAGCTCCACCACAACATTGAATTCCCATAACAATCTCATTTAATCTTCACTATAGGTTCAACTTCATTAAGGGTTTGCAATTTATCCCATTTAGCCCTTCTAGATGATTTATCTATTAATCCCATGATTTGTTGATCAAAAAGTGCCCACAAGAGGGCTTCTCTTTCTCTCCAATCATTCTCAAGTTCATTGTCTAGGTTTGTAGGAGGAGGATTGCCAAATCCCGAATTAAAGGGTGTCACACCATTTTGTGTCATCTCCCAAATCTCCTTGCCAAGACATCTCATATGAGTCTCCATTTGAATCTTCCCTACCGTATAATTTGTTCCTTCAAGCCTTGATATATCCCTTCAAAAAATAGCTCCAGAAGAATTGGATGAACTTGAACTATTAGTCGCCATAGAGTCTTCCTCAAGCAGTTAAGCTTTCTGTAGAGATGACCAAAGCTTTGATACCAATTGTTAGACAGTTCAAATAATCGAAAGACAACTCAGAGGGGGGGTTGAATAAGTTGTCATAGACTACTCGAAGCATTATCAATTTAAAACCAAAATACCAGAATAACGGTTAATAGAATTAAGTATAAACAATAATCATAGAATAAAATCCATCCACACAACACCAAGATTTGTACGTGGAAAACACGGTAAAGGGAAAAACCATGATGGGAAGCCTAATCACAGTCAGATAATACTTCTTCAGTAAGTATGTGAATTTACAATAAAGGGGCCTGCACTTCCAGGAAGGCCAACAACCTAGAGCACACTGCTCATCACAAAAGGAGTCTCACTGACTACATACAAATCTAGACTACAATCTGAAGAAGTGTTTAACTGCAAAAGATAGCATCTCCTATGCCTAACTTCAATTTTGGTTAAGCTCAATACCGGAGGACTAAATCCTCTTACAAATACAGTTTGATCTCCATTGGTCGATGAACTCCTTTGTTTGAATGATATTACAATATTTGCACATTACATTCCTTGACCATGACCTCTCATAATAACTATGATGATCTACAATGAGATCTTACATCTTATTTATACAAACCATCGACCATAAACAATCAAGTTGGCTACCAGACAATAAACCAATTACATCATTACAAACAATATCGACCTTAGACCAAAACAAATAATATCCAACACATAAGGCATCCCGAAAATACAACAATAATTCTTGTCCACATGTTACATCAATGTTGAATTATAACCTAGATCAACCAGGACCAAGTATAGGTCCACACGCTTCAGGAATGATCTCCAAATGCCAAGTCTCGAATAAGATTACCAACAACATCTGTAAAATCCATCAGAAGGTTCGCCAACACCAATTATGCAATGCATCAAAGATCTCCACAAAAATATATGTTGGTGAAACCCTCGCCAGAACTAGAAACCAATCTTCTGTGTAAGTAGGATAACTTCCAATCATCATATCAAAACCAACTGACCAGATATGAGTATAGGCATTATGAACAAGCCAATTCCATCACCAAATTATACCAGAATTAACCAGATCATGTCATGTCCAAGTTAACCAAAAAACACTCAACCTACTAGGACTAGAAGGGTGTCGGTAAAGCATCCAAATAGCTAGTGTTGACATCAATGACAAAACATCAATGCAACACATAATAAATTCCACCAAATTGCCAACAATCTTCTCTTTTAGGAATAAGAAATTCTTAAAAATGAAATTACTAGATGATCAAATTAGTAAAGTATGATGCCTTTATATTGGGCTCTCAAGGTATTTTCACATTAGGCTAATTTCTAATAGTCATATAAATTTATCAAGATTGGATCCTAAATGGTGGGAATTGGTACTCTAAAAATTCAAATTTGGGCTCTTTTTGGAGGGACCATGGCACCACTAGGACTATGGCACCTAGCACCATTCTCCACCCAAAAACAGGTGGAACAAAGGCAAGGGTGAAGTGCAAAAAACCTAGGATATTGGATCAAGTCACCTAATGAGCTTATCAAGAAAGTCTAGATGTGAAAGGACCAAAAATAGGTTAAAAAATACAAGGAAGGAGGTACACTAAAACAAAGTCCTAAAAAGGAGCATTAAATTATAAAGGGGTTGCAATTTATGACAAGTTTACCTTTTCTTTTAGGATTTCCAGTTCCTCTTCCTTATAGTCCCTAAAATCCTTAGAGTCTAGAAATTGATAATCGTCTTTGTGTTATATTATTGGGGTAGGGTTCCCATTGCTTTCCATATCCCAAGTGAAACCAAAAAAGTTTCATGTCCACCACAAAGGGTGTCAAGTTTTCCAACTTTTTATCATTTATTTGCATTATCAGTGCTTGCTTCCTTAGTTCTCTAACTAATGCCTTCCCTTTTCTAATAGATTCTTCTTCCAAGCTTAAATTTGGTCTTTTTACTTTAGTAACCCCTTTTATTCTTTTTTCCCCTAGTTTTAGCCCTTCCTAGTCTTTTTGTGCTCAAATTGCATCAAACGTCATTTTTTCTTGCATAGATGCCATAACCCACTTTAAATGTTGGGTATCAAATCATTCATTTTGCTGCTATGGGCTTATGACCAACCCAAATTTCCTCAAAGGAGTCTTGTATTTTTTCCATAGGCTTCTCAAGCTTTGTAGCACCTTCAATTAGTTGTTCTTACTACACTTGTATATATATCTTATTGTTTTGACATTCTTTTGTTATATGACCTTTAACAGGGCATTATTTACACACTTTTAGTTTTTTCAATTTTAAATTTTGTCTCCTTATAATTTTTTGAAATCTAATTTTAATTTATCTTGGTAAAGGGCATAGAGGTTTGGTGTTCATAAAGATTCAATACTAAATCTCATAATCCCTATCTTCTAAATTCCTACCTACCCTTATAAATGATCCCAGTTGGTTCGCTATGAATTTGATGGTTTCTAATCCCAAATATTTCATGGGAAAATTGTATACTCAAATTTAAACTGGGACATACATAGATTTCTTATTTCTAAGTTAAAATTATCTTCCCGATCCTTGATAAAAAACTTTTGCCTTCCATCACATATGATACCTAATTAAAAATTTTCCTCTTTATTCTTAGAAAAGGACATAGTAATTAAAATAATTTATTTGGTAGGATTCTAATATTGACATCTTTCCACAATATGAATCACACCAATTTTGTAATTTGGTTTTCGAGGCCAATCCTCTACCTATCTAACAAGAGACAAATATGCGTCATGTTCCTGTCAGTGATGTTGTTGATATTGTTTCAATGCTATTGTAAATGTGTTTGGTTGTTATGATGCTTTGATTAATAAAAGTTTGATATGCCCACACAATTAAATATCCTTAAAGCGACACCTAGGGCGCATGAGGGATGTGCAACCAACCCAAAAACCCCCACTAATAAAAGACAAAAAGCCATCAGGGACACACAAGAACCATCAAACTAACTAAAAAGTAGCTAGAGTAGAATGAGAAAAACCTTCATATAATGTTAAAATATGTAGTTGATTTGAAATACCAACTTAGTGATTTATCATGAATGTTTAAGTTACATATATTTGTGACATACACAATAGTTAAATAGTCTTAGTGAGCATAAGAGATTCATTTTTTAGAAAATGTTGAAGAGAAATGATGTAGTAAGTAAGTGAGAAGCTTTTAGTAGTCTATTATGAGAGTTGTTGAAAATATAAGGTTGTACAAATAACTATGTAAATCTAAGCTATATGTAGTGGTAAGTAGACATGAGAATACATAAAGAATATTTGAATGTATCAAATTATCTAGCAATAATAAATGAAGCAAAGTTTGACAAATAGTTATGCAACTGAAGTTTGTGATTGGTCTACTAATTATTCAAAATAAAAAATTGTGGTAGCTCATGTTGGAATCCAAGATCACTTAGAGGGGGGGGGGGGGGGTGGGGTGTGTGAATCAGTGTTCTATGGGAATGATCAAATTTAAACTTATCAAAACATGCATTCACCAACCGATATACCGATACATATAAGATTGAAAGAAGTAAAGAAACCAATAATCCAATCACACAAATGAATACCATAACATAGAGAATTATACGTGGAAAACCTCAAAGAGGAAAAACCATGGTGGGATTTGTGACCGACAATATCAATCCACTGGCCATATAAAAAGATAATACAAAATATAGGGGCCTGCACATGCAGAAAGTCTTATAGCCTAGATAACACTGCTCAAACACAAAAGGAGCCTCACTGACTACATACAAGTCTAGACTACAATCCAGAGAAATGAGTGAACTGTAAATATAGAATCTCCTATGCCTGAAAATAGTTTTGGTTAAGCTTTGTCTATTTCGGTCTGAAACCCTAAACCCTTACCCGAATAATCTCTTACATAATTATCCTCACATACATGATCTCTCTCTCATATCTTGCATTACATTACATTCCATGATCTTAAATATCTCAAAATGATCTAATCAACTAACCTCTATACCCTTACAATCCATCAGGCCTTACGTCAACTTACAAAGATAATTACAAAATGAATATACATGTCGGCTCAATAACACATATATATACATGTCAAAATCAATTGCCAATGCCGGATCTCCCGAAATGGTGTCAACCTCCAATACCAATAACTTGAAGAAGTCATGTCAACCTCCAATGCTAGTACCCAAAGAACTCCTTCCAACCAGTGAAGATACTTGCTGATGTCCATGTCAGTACCATTGAAGTGTCTGTTGGTAATCAACCAAACCAAAATGTGAAAGCCAGAACATGTTTCCATGTTGCCATCAACGACAACATATTGAAACTAGCCAATTGAGTGTCAATTGCCAACAATCTCCCCCTTTGGCATTGATGGCAACACTCATGTGAAATATGAAAATGGTTTCCATTTGTTGGTTTCAACTTGAGACTGCTTCTCCTGAGATGAATATCCATCTATGATCATGATCAAAATAATCCATATCTCTTGATGCCAAGAATATATTTTTAACCTATTCTCCCCCTTTGACATCAATGCCAGAAATAATAAAAATCAGGACAATGAATGAAAGACTTGTTAGGAATCCCACAGATACTGAGAGGGAGGGGTGAATCAATATCTAACTGGTAGGTAGACTTTCTTAAATTAAAGCATGTAGAATAAATTAAAACTATGTACCGATAAGCAGAAAATAATGCAATAAACAGAGATAGAAACAACCACATGAAAAACACACCATAACACAAATATTTAACGAGGAAACCCGGTGTGGGAAAAACCTCAGTGGGATTTGTGACCCACAATATTCACTTACTGGCCAATAAGAGAATATTACTGCTACAAGAGGGGCCTACACATGCACAAAGGCCAAGTGCCTAGAGCTCACTGCTCAAATACAAAATAGGAAGTCTCACTGACTTACAAAATTGATTATATAAATCCAGTGTCTTGTACTGCTCCAGAATAGCATCTATAATGCCAGATCTAGTACCGGTTTCTACTCTGCTTCTTACATAAACCCTTAACCTATAATTCGCATAATAGGTCTACCTTATTTCGCCTAATTACCTTATATCCATACTTAATTGTTCTACAATGATCTCTTATATATATGAGTCATTTTACAATTTGCCAAGTCGGCTTACAATGATTTTACAATAATAAACAAAATAAATTACAACAAAATTCTTGCCGACCTTTGTGCCGGTATGCTTCCTTTCATTGCTGGTGCTAGTGGTCTATGTGCCGGTGTAGAGTCTAATCTTGCTAGTGCCGGTGGTCTGTGTGCCGGTGTAGAGTCTGATATTGCTAGTGTCGGTGGAATGCCTTGCCAGTGTCATAGGATTGTAAGTTTTCCATCAATGACAAAACCTTCAATCACCTACAATGTCTCATTGGAGTGTGCATATGCCAACAATCTCCCCCTTTGGCATTGATGGCAACACTCATGAGAAAATTCCAAAAGTGTATCCAAAAATTGTTTCCAAAAATGTGTACCAAAAATATATGAGCTCCCCCTAAGTAGATAAGTATTTTGTCGATTATTTTCTCATAGTACTACTCCCCCTTTAGCATCAATGACAAAGGTTGTCAAGGTGTCAATAGAGTTGTAGTTTTCTGTCTCAACCTTGTAACTGGGTGGTTAGAATTTGAAAAAGATCTGCCAAAACCAAATTTATGCTTTCCATAAACTTCTTACTATCTTTTATTGCTACCTCTGTTCTTTGAACTGTACCGATGAGGTACTGCATATGCTTTGCCTATGTTTTCTATCCTTGTACTAATGCCTCAGATGTTTCCTTACTCAAGGATGCTAGATAGTCCAGTCTTGGACATAGTCTTAGTCTCAGATTCTTAGCCTTGTTTATAATTCTCTCTTTTTCTCTTTCTAACTGTTGGTGTAAATAATTATTCATCTTGGATATTATTACACTTACTTAAGTTTACTTAGGATAATGCATTTCATAGTAGTTTGGATATGAGACACTTGGGTGTTTGTGCCACATTGGGATAGTGTGTGTAGGAGAAATTCCACCTCTTATGGTGTTGATCTTGTTATTACACTATCATATCTACTTATTGTGGAGTGATAATTCCACCTTCGGTGGGTGATCCACCTCATGTGGAATATTATATTATTTCTCCTACCTACCCACACCTATTTCCTACTTACCCTTGTTTCTTATTGAGCCACATGTCATATTTGTGTGCTCATACATATCCCTAGCCTTGCCTATATAAGCGAGCCTCTATTCATTGTACTTGTGATGATCTAGTTGATTGTTGATCATTTTCTATTGATGAGAATACAGTTTATTCTTGTCCTATATTGTGTCTCTATCTTGTACATTTCATTGACCTCTTGATCTTGGCAAAATCCAACATGGTATCAGATCCATTGGGGCTTCATTGATTCATCTTGAAGAGGCATTATTGCGATGTCAAGAGGCAGATCTGAGGAGCATAATCTTTTGGAGGCATCCTAGACCATATCCAACCCCGCCATTGCGTCCAAAAGGCCGTTTCCATGAATTTTGGTTATAAATTCGGCCTATTTTGGTGAGAAAATTTTTTTCTCCAATTTTGCTAATATCGTACGGATTTTTAAATTTTTTTATATCATTTTCGAAAAAAAAAAAATTTGTCTGAAAATATTTTTTTTCAAAAAATTGTAAAATCGAAAAAAATCCAAAAATTTTGAAATAAAAAAAAAATTCAAAAAGCAAATAAAAAAAAAAAGTTCTTTTTGGGGGGTCCGCAGACCCCCCCCCCCGTGACCCACCGTACTGCAGGTTTGCAGGCGTACTGTAGTCTGCAGAGCAAAATGTACCTTCACCGCAGACCACCGTCGGTTCTTTTTCCGGCCACCGCGCCCGCCTACTACCACCGCCGCAGAATGATCAGTGCTGAACCTGCACCGGCTCCTCTAGTCTCTGGCACACGCCGCACCTCAGCGCCCACACCACCACCCGAGCGCCTCCGTCCCCCGCTCTCCGCCCACAGGTCCCTCAGCCTGCTCCTCCTCTCCAGCGCCATCTTCCGCCGTTGCCGGCCGCACAGTCCGTCGCCGGCAGCCCCTCCTTATTCTGCTAGCACACCGACCTCCGGTAGCGCCTCCTCTCCAGTGCCGAACTCCTCCGCTTCCGGTTCCAACAGTCCGGCTATTGGCTCCGCCAGCTCCTCCGCTAATGCGGACAGCCAACAGGTCATCAAACCGGCGAACCCGCGTCCGCTACATGGCAGGCGGCCACTGGCCCGCGGTAAAACCGTATGCCCAGTCACCTTCCGTACAGTGCCATGCAGGAAGCCGTACATTGAGTCATCTGCCGCGTAGGCTCACCCAATCACCAATTTTGTACAGTACGAAATACACAGTCAGCCTGCCACGTAATCTGTCCGTACGGTACGGACGCCCAGTCAGCAGAGGGCAAAGTTTTTACGATGGTCATATGACTGTCAAATTTAATTGCGTGACTTGATAACGTCACTGCCACATCAGCAGGGTTTGAAAATTTTTGGACCCCCTCTCATTTGCATTTTTGATTTTGCAATTCAACTTCAAATGGCCATAACTTGCTCATTTTTGCTCCTTTTTGGGTGCAATTTTTTTTGAAATGGGCTAGAATTTTGTGCTCTCCGCAGTGGTGAAAGAATTTTTTGATTTTGATGCACGGATTTTCCATAAAATGCAGTTTTTGGTGACTGTCCCTGAGTAATCCCAGTTTTTGCAACTTCAGAGGCTTCGTTTGGGGTCATCCGACCTCCTTTTTAGGTGCCATTTTTTCTGAAAGTGCGTATTTTTTTGTCTACTTTCACATGATGCTATCAGATTGATGTCATTGTAAGTAGAAATTGTACTTTCAGATCTTGGCCATTTTTGGCTCTTTTGGTACTTGTATATTTGCTTGAATCTCAGTTAGATTCATTGCACTATTGATTGAAGTCTCTTGTATCTCATTTGAGAAGTTGTAAAATTTGCATCATAAGTCCACTTTGTCTTGTTTTGCAAGAGGCTCATTGTAATCGCACTAAGTATAAAGTGCCAAAATCATCACTTTTGGGGGGGTACTTTGATTGATTGAATTTGGGGGGTGTCTCTTGTGCTTTTGTGCTCTTGTGTTCCTTCCTTTTTGCTGCTATGGGTTCTTCTAAGTTTCCTCTCTTAACTCCACATAACTATGCTACTTGGAAAATTGATGCATGGAGTAAACTTATGGAAAAAGGACTCACTCATTACATTGATGGAACTATTGTTGCTCCAGCTGATCCTAAGTCTGATCTAGTTGGTCACTTAGATTGGCTCACTAAAAATATCATGGCAATTGGTACCTTAAGAAAGTATGTATCAAAGGATCTCATTTTCCATATTGAGAAATGTACTCTAATCAAGGATGCTTGGCAAAAGTTTCAAGACTTTTATGGTCAAGTTGATGAGATTAGGGGATATCAAATTGATAGTGATCTCACCATGTTAGATCCCAAGAACTTTGATACTATACAAGATTATGTCACTAAGGCAAATGAGTTGAGGGCACAACTCAAAGATTGTGGCATTGATAAAAAGGATACTCAATTGATATTCAACTTGATAGGGAAGCTTCCACAAGAATATGCAGCATTTGTTTCTAGTTTCCAAACTCATAGGATGACAATGGGTTCAAGCTACAAAATGCCTACATTTGATGCTTTCAATGAAATGTTGATGATGGAACAAACTAAGTTGATAAGCATGGGCATTCTTAAGGCTTCTTCTAAGTCTCAAGCATTAGTGGCAAATCAAGGGAACAAAGGAAATCAAGGAAAGGACAACTCAAACAAGAAGAAATGGCAATCAAAGCCTAAGGACAAAGCACCATCTTCTCCACAACAAGGAGATTCATCCTCTTCCAAGAGAGATAATTCACCAAAGAGGGAGAGACCTACTTGTGCTTATTGTAAAAAGATTGGTCATGAGGAGCATCGTTGCCATTCTAAGAAGATTGATGAGCTCACACATATCATCAAAAAGCATAACATTGATTTGCCTAAAGTCTACAAGAAGGATGATTCATCAACTTGCACTTCCTCACATTCAAAAGGAAAAGGGAAAGCATTCATGGCTTCTACAAGTGGAAAAACTCACTCTTTAGGAACAAGAAAAGGAAAAGCTCTATGTGCTACTACCAGTCATGATTCAGAGAGATGGCTTCTAGATTCAGGGGCTTCTCATCATATGGCATCTTCACAGTCTATGTTCTCTACATTTGAGCCTTGCACCATGCCACAGATTTTGATGGGCAATCATACATACATGGATGTGATTGGGAAAGGATCTATTGACATTGGGGATAACTCCTTCAATGATGTGTTGTGTGTACCCCACTTGACAAACAATCTCCTTTCTATCTATCAAATCACACATGGTGCAACTAAGAGAGTTGTGGAGTTCACACCTGACTCAGTTTTTATTAGAGACATGGAGACTAGAGCTATCATTGCAACTAGGGTGGTTGATCATGCATCTCGGTTATACTCCTTTCCAGATTTTGTTGATGATGATGATTTCACATTTGATGATTCTACACATTATGATCACACTTCTTGTGATGATTCAGACTTTGAGGAGAACTTTGGACACTTGAACTTGGGGATTCTCACATGTGACCCCGTTCTTGAGTCTTGTACTTCATCTCCTCATATTGATATCACATCACCTATTGCACCTGATGATGTAGATAGTGCGACAGTTTTGCCTTCATGTGATTCAGTGCAGCAGGATATACATTGTCTTCCAGCTTCAGATTCATGGGATGATTACTTGATAGATATTCCAGGTTTGTTTGTGGAATCCTACATTGCAGATTTGGGAGACATCATTGATGACATTCATCTTCTCTTTGATGAAGATGATCCTTCTTCGATTGTTGCGAGGGCACACTCTGACCCTCTTGTTCATTCTCTACATGATCATTCTTTCGAGGTTGACATGATTGTGGATACTTATGTACAGCAATTGGAGGAGGTCTCTTTGTGTTTTGAGGAGACATATGAGTCTTTGGGACATGTTCTACATCCATCTCCACTAGATCTTGGAGTGCCTTTTTCAGCAGTGTGGCACAGTTTACCACCTTTGGAGGGGGTATCTCTTAGCATCGACATGGGGACACTTGAGCAGTTTTCAAAGATTCCTTTCATCATGAGTTTTCTTCATACATCTTCCCTTCATGATTGGGGAGACTTCATGGATACACCTTTGGTTTTGTTTCTTCCTAAGGGGAGGAATGTTGTTCGACGTTCGTGGAGCAGTTTCTTCATACATCGAGCTTCTATCATTAGTGTAGATTCTTCATTGAGGGAGGATCACAGTTTGACTTCTCTTCTTCTCTCATATGGGGGGGACTTTTTCCTCACATGGGGTTTTGTTCCTCACATTCTTCTATGAGAGTTCTCTTGTATAGCTTTCATCTCTCTTTTGGGGGAGGGTTTTTTCCCATTGGGTTTTTCTCTCTTTCCCCACTTTGTGAGAGATTTCATTGCATTGGTTTGCATGCATTTGCATTTGTGCATGGGTACCTAACATGGCCTTGTAGCCGGGACCCATCTTGCATTGCTTAGTTGCATTGTAGACTTAAGTGCATTCCCCTAAGTTGCACTTAAGGGGGGGTGTTGGTGTAAATAATTATTCATCTTGGATATTATTACACTTACTTAAGTTTACTTAGGATAATGCATTTCATAGTAGTTTGGATATGAGACACTTGGGTGTTTGTGCCACATTGGGATAGTGTGTGTAGGAGAAATTCCACCTCTTATGGTGTTGATCTTGTTATTACACTATCATATCCACTTATTGTGGAGTGATAATTCCACCTTCGGTGGGTGATCCACCTCATGTGGAATATTATATTATTTCTCCTACCTACCCACACCTATTTCCTACCTACCCTTGTTTCTTATTGAGCCACATGTCATATTTGTGTGCTCATACATATCCCTAGCCTTGCCTATATAAGCAAGCCTCTATTCATTGTACTTGTGATGATCCAGTTGATTGTTGATCATTTTCTATTGATGAGAATACAGTTTATTCTTGTCCTATATTGTGTCTCTATCTTGTACATTTCATTGACCTATTGATCTTGGCAAAATCCAATACTAACTTAAGTAATTCTTCCTCAAAACCTATTATCTTTTGTTCAAAAACTGATAATGTATCAGGTGAGTTAACAAAACTGTCAGCAAGTTTATTGATTTCATCTTGTATCTTGCTCATTTTTTTATTTATGTCAACTGTTAGAAAGTTTGTCTTGCAAATGTCTCTGTATAGATTTTTAAATTCCTTCAATGAGTTGCATAGTTCCAATAGAAGTGTGTCAAATTCCCTTGTACACTTCTTTATTTGATCTCAAAGAATTTTTGTTTTTCATTTTCTAACTTCTCTTTGAATGCCTCTTCCTTTATTTGCTCAACTGTTACTATGTTGTTAGTAATATACTTAGACAAAGTATCGAGTTGGCTCAAATAATCCTTATTATCTATGTTACATTTTGGAGCTATCATCTTCAAAATTCGGATTGTGTCATCTATAGCTTTATAAGCTTGTGAACTACCATCAATTATTTTCTTCAAAGAATCTAAGAGAGCTTTAGTTACATTGGTTGATTTAAATGTTGTAGAAGAGGAACCAACATACTGAATTCCGCCAGTGGGAGCACTATCCTTGCTAGTAGTGACCTCTGGTAGGTCAGTCTGTGTTTCCATTTCCTTTACTAGTGGTTTTCCTTGTTCACTAGATGCCGGTGGCACTGATTCTACATTTGCCTGTTGCTATTCTAGAGCCTGTTGCTCAACTTGTGTCTCTATTTGTGTCTCTTCCTGTTGATTTGTTTGTTGTCCTATGTTATCATCTTCCACTTTTCCTCTAGTTTTATCAATGTTGTCAGTTACCAGTGGCTCACTAGCCATGTCTATCTTACTGGTTGTGTCCTGGTCTATCATAATGTTGACTTTTTGAGTATCAACATCAACTGTGTATAATACCTCTGAATTAGGACTAGTATCCTCTTGTGATACATCCATACTATCATCTTCCGGTTGGTCATTAGTTTTTGTTACCGGTGGAGTAATCAGAGGTGGTGGGGATAAGTTATCTTTTATTTTGATGCTAGGAGGTCCACCAACCTTTCGTTTACCCTTATCTTTGTCCTTTTGATAGACTTTGATAGGCTTGGGGTTCCTATACTCTTCATGCTTTTCGTTCTCCACAAGGAATATATCCCATCCATTTTCTGTTTCTTCTATTACCTCATTTACTCTTCTTGCCATTAGTCCAATATGTCGGTGTGCAATAGAGAATACTAACTGGTTGGCCTCTGCAATCTATCTCCTTTGGTGAGTTTACTAGGTAAACAACAAGTAATATTTCAATTTTGATTTTCTTGTCAAGCTCTACCACAACTTGTCTTCTTGCTTCTAGTCTCTTGAATCATTCATCTGGTAGTTCATCTACCACTTGCATTAAGAACTTCTTATAGATATCCAAGTGTAAAATGACACTATTTTCAATTTCTCTTTCTCATTTGTTGATAGTGTATCATATAATTTTTCTAAGTTCTTGAGTTTTCCTTCTTCTATGATCTCATCTAACAGTCTGTCAATCGAAGAAATCTTTTGTTGAGTCCTTTTCTTTGGTGTCAATTTCTTTTTCTTAGGGGTTGTCTTCTTGACCGGGGGCCTTACTGCCTGTTGTTTTTGCTTGGTTCTTCTAGGTGAAGGTGTGGATGCCGGTGAAGGTTCCCTTTTCCTTACAATTCTTTTAAATGTTGCATGCATATCACTCTCATAGGAGGTAGCTACCGGTGAGAGGTGAGTTTCTAGCTGTTGTGCTTTCAACTCATCTTCAGTGATACTGGTTTTCCTGAGTACATCTTCCTTGATAGCCTTTGCCTATCTTGAACCTCTTCTCACAGTTGCTTCAACTTTCTTTACTCTCTTCTTAGATTGAATTTGACTTTCAATCGTTTCTGCACTGCCAAATACTTGTTCCTTGGTTGCTTCTAGAAGGGCTTTTGCATAAGTTTCAATGATGTGGTCATCAGTCTCATAGCCCATTTTAGTAACCCAAATTGTTCTTGGGATAGCTGCTTCCATCTAGATCTCATCCTTTTTAATTACAAAGCATATATCATCCTTGTATTTGTTAACAATTTTCTGTGACAGTCTGATTCTTTTGTTCATTTCGGCCTTTAGTGCTTGAAAATAATCATTGATATTCTTTTCCTTGTTTTCACCCATGTTGTTCAATAGGTCTGATAACTGTTTCCCTACTGGTATGTCAAAGCCAAGGTTCTTGTTGCCTATACCGGGCACCTGTTTGGTTATGTGTAGCATTAAGCATACAAGTAAATTACCAAACCTAAAAGTCCCTTTCTTATCCTTCTTGATTTTTCCTAAATTATCAATCAACCCATCCTTTAGCCATTCACATATATCAATTTTCACATTATCCTTAACCATATCATGTGCACTTTTTATGCATGAATTGGAAACTAAATTCATTCTGTTTGCATGAGTTGCTTTGTATCCTAAAATCATGCTAACAAATCTCACATTTATGTCGGTCACATCATTAACCCTTAGAGACCTTTCAGATGTTGCACCAGTTAAGTTCATTACCAGGTCATTTGAGACCTTCTTTGTTTTGGTGGAGGGTAACCCTGTTACAGCTTTCACACCTTCCTTGGTAATTTTATGAACCAAATCTAGCCAAAAGAATTCACCATGTGCCCTGCTCAATACTATCCTAATAACTTCGTTGGGGAAATTTGGAATGCTGAGGATTTTAGTGAATCCTAGGGTTTCAATAATTTTGTGTTCAAGCTTCACTTTACTGGAATCATCACATATGACAATTTTGTGCATGTTCTTAATTTCTTCATCTCCTAATTCTTCTATATGGAAATAGATATAAATTCTAGGGTCTTCTGCATAAACAACTCCTTTGGGAATTTGGGAGAATGCACCAACATTGTCATCCTTTTTAGCTATCTCAGGAACTAGTTGAAATATGGACCTAGGACATTTGATTACCTCGACTACAATAGAGTTTGCTATGAATTCAGGTGCAGAGGAGGATGCCATGATTATAAATACCTTTTTCTTCCTTTGGAAGGATTGATTGCTGAAATGCTTTGCCTCTTTTCTCGAAATGCCTTAGCTTTGGAAATTTCATGCTCTTCAAATGTTTGAATGCTTGGTGAAGTAAAATGGAGCGAAAATCACAAATTTATAATGTCAATTTGTCACCTACCACATTTAATGCATGCCAGTTAAGTAATCACTTAACTTTGTCTGCTGATATAGAAGTAATTTTTTTTTTTTAAACTTCTCATCACCAACCGAGGGAATAATAGCATATGTCTCATTTGATTGCCAAACCCTCAAAGAAACTTTCTTCAATTTGATGAAGAGCTTCCTGTCGGTGAAGTCCTACTCTGCTCTATTGGTGGAGTGTTGATTGGTTCTACCGGTGGAGGAATATTTCCAACATTATTTAGGTTTGACTTTCTAATCCATTGTTTTGAGAATTCTTGCTTAACCTCTTAAAATTTTTCTTTTCCTTTCAAACTAGAACTTTTGTTGTTTGCCGGTGATCCTTTACTTCTACAGAATTTTGCAATATGCCAAATTTTGTTACAAGCATAACAAGTCACATTATTTTTCTAAATAGCCTTTCCATAACCTATGCTGGTTTGTGTTTTGCATTGATTTGATAAGTGTCCAAATCTTCCACAAACATAACATCTTACATTCATTCTGCACTTTTAAGAATTATGACCACTTTTGTTGCATTTGGAACATTGACTGGTGGGTGTATTGGTATTCTGATAATTTATAGATCTACATTGATTTGCTCTATGACCATACTTATTACAATTAAAGCATTTTCCATTCAATTTGTAAGCATTAGGTTGTCTTACCGGTTTGCTATGATCTTGTGTGTTTGTAGTACCAGAGCTTTCACCAACTTCAAAGCCAAGCCCATTAGTGTCACCATTAGGTTTCTGATTCTTTAATAAGTCACCAAGTTCTTTTGAGCTTTTCTTGAATTTATCTTTGTGCTGATTTGCAGTATCCAATTCTCTTTCCAAGTTTTCTTTCTATCTCATGAGTTCATTTGAATAATTCTATGTATGCATCAGATCTGTCTTCAATAAATCATTTGCATAGCTAAGTATGGTGTTCTCATTTGGTAGATCACTTAGTCTTCTAGCCAAATCTTCTTCATTCTTCTTTCTATCTTCAATTTCCTTACAAAATCTCATAGTCATATCCTACATCTCATTCTTTGTTGCCATGTTCTCTTGTTTTAGCTTGTTTATCAGATCATTAAGAGTTTCCTTTCAATCATTCTCAAATTGCATCTTTTCACAAAGTTCTCTTCTCTTGTTTCTTGCAATAGAAAGATTTTCTTGAAGTGCTTGAATAATATCCTAAGCTATCTTTAGATCATCTTCAAGTTTGATGTTTTTCAATTTTTCTGTATCATAGTCTAAGAGAGTTGCTTCTCGTTGCTTCATCAGATTTTCTATCTCTACCGATGTCAAGATCTTCCTCAAGCTACTAGGCTTCTGAAAATAGAGGACCAAGCTCTAATACCAATTGTTAGGAATCCCACAGATACTCAGAGGGAGGAGGTGAATCAATATCTAACTGGCAGGTAGAATTTCTTAACTTAAAACATGTAGAACAAATTAAAACTGTGTTCTGGTAAGCAGAAAATAATGCAATAAACAGAGATAGAAACAACCACATGAAAAAAACACCATAACACAAAGATTTAACGAGGAAACTCGGTGTGGGAAAAACCTCGATGGGATTTGTGACCCACAATATTCACTTACTAGCCAATAAGAGAATATTACTACTACAAGAGGGGCCTGCACATGCAAGAAGGCCAAGTGCCTAGAGCTCACTGCTCAAATACAAAATAGGAAGTCTCGCTTACTTACAAAATGGATTATATAAATCCAGTATCTTGTACTACTTCAGAATAGAATCTATAATGCTAGATCCAGTACTAGTTTCTGCTCTGCTTCTTACATAAACCCTTAACCTATAATTCGCATAATAGGTCTGCCTTATTTTTCCTAATTACCTTCTATCCATACTTAATTGTTCTACAATGATCTCTTATATATATGAATCATTTTACAATTTTCCAAGTCGGCTTACAATGATTTTACAATAATAAATAAAATAAATTACAACAAAATTCCTATTGGCTTTTGTGTCGATATGCTTCCTTTCACTACCAGTGTCGGTGGTATGTGTGTCGGTGTAGAGTCTAATCTTGCTAGTGTCGATGGAATGTCTTGCCGATGTTATAGGATTGTAAGTTTTCCATCAATGACAAAACCTTCAATCACCTACAATGTCTCATTGGAGTGTGCATATGCCAACAAGACTGTACAAAGAATATCCCATATTACCTTATCAGAGCTGAATATATGTGAAATTTTTTAGATAGGCTTTCTACAAAAGCTCTAGATTGGTATTCCAACACAATTTGAGTGTGCCGGAAATAGATACAATTCCATTAATAATATGGTCATATGACTCTTTATCCTTAATTTTTTTTGGTGTGGGCTTACCAAGCATATCAATACACTCCTCCTTATGTACACTTAATGAATCCAACCGTGGACTCACCAATCCTCTAAGACTTTGAGCTCTCATTATAATTTTATCTTTATCTTTGTCAAGAATAGAAACTTGAGCTTCTAAAACCAAAATCTTATCATCAATGGATGTATTTAAAGAATGTGATCAATCAAAGAATTGACTATACCTACAATCTCCTCCTAAATACCCTTAATCCTTTTATCGAAATCAGTTGTAATTAAACTTGTGTTACAACATACTCTATAAATATTAGTACACTGCCTCAGAGAATTATCAATCAACTTCAACTTATCATAAATCTTCTTCTCTGCATCAATCATCTTATCAAATGTTTCTCTCTTTGCTTGTATAAACCTCTCAAGTGCCTACCGGTTTGATATCTACTGCAAAGATTGAAAGTCCTTCAAATGTGCTCTGTGATTAATTTAAGATTGTTGGATGGGATCGCTTCTTTGTCAAATTTGCACTTCGGGACAAGTCTATGCAAAATAGTGAGAGACTAGTCAATAACGCCTTTATCCATAGATTCTTCCTTCATCATTTTCTATGAAGCCATCATCATGAGTTTAGTAGAACTCATATCAGTAATGCTTTTATTTTCAACCTGTGAGGTGTCAATTGACAACAATGATGGACTTAGTACTGGTTCCCTACCAGATTCCACTTTCTTCTCCTCTGATGGTTTAACTTTAATAGCTTCCTCACTTGCATTGGTGGCTTCACTATTTGGTGCAGTATCAATTATTGTCGGTTCCTCCTTATGAACTATGACCTCACCCTATACATTCTGATCCAGAGAACTATTGTCCTCAACATTAGTAACCTCTACACTCGCAACCTTTTCACTCTCTAATTTTGGTAGTATCTCAACATTTGTCTATATATTAGTTTCTACCTGGGCCTCTATATCCAATATCTTAATATTTTTCAAAATTGAGGATGAGGTACCTACAATACATTTACCTTTCCCTTCAACTAGGAAGTTTGTAGTGTCTGTCTTAGGTTCTGGTGAAGTATAAAAACTAGGATTTGTGGCCAAAAACTAAAACAATGCCTTGTGTGTCTCAGTGACTATCTCATTAACCCCTACCTAATATAAGACTAATTATTCTATGTTTTCTATGAAATATTTTCCTATCTGCAACGTCAAGAGTATGTCCAACTCCTCTAGAGTAATGGATGCACAAGTATTTAACAACTCTTGAATCTTTATATGCCTATCCTTTTCCACTGCTGATAATCTTCTAGAATATAAAATGTCATATAACTGTGTTAGTATTTGGTTTTCAATTTCTAACAAGGATTTCTTATATATATCCAAATATAACAAAACTGCTTCCTCAACTTCTCTCTGTTCATCATCATCCAAATGCTCATAATAAAATTGCAGATTTTTAGCATACAACCTTTAGTGATTTCATCAACCAATTCTGCACAAGCCTTGGGTAAAATAGTAGTTAGATTACTGGTGACAAGTGTCAAATCAATGTCATCCATCTTCTTTCTTCTTCCAGTACCAGATGGAGCTGAACATGTTTCTTTTAGAGCCAATTTCTATACTAGTAGCCTGATTGTAACTTTCCTAACTGGTTTCTTCTTTGCTTCTACCTTAGTCTCTTTAGTTTTATTCCTTAATACCCTATTGAATGCTAAGGTTGTGTCATCATTAGATTTGGATTCTACTATAATTGGTTCAATTAATATTTTTGGTTCTTTCTTCCATCCTTTTTCTGGAACATCATCAATTAATGCTTTAATGTCTTGTGAAACCTGTTCCATAAACTTGCTTGCTTTTCCCTACTTCTTCTCCCTCTTCTTCTAGTTAAACTCAGTTTCTCCCTCTTTCTTCTAGTTAAACTCAGTTTCAACCTCTTTCTTTCTTTCTTTTTCTTTTTCTGCATATGCATCTAGAATTTGTGCATCAACTTCATAACCCATCTCTTCAATCCATATCTTCTAGGGATTTATAGCTTCCATCAAAGTTTCATATTTCTTAACCATGAAGCATATCTCGGTTGATTATTTCTCAACTATTTTCTTTGGAACCCTTTCCCTAGATTTCATAGCCTTTTGGAATGCCTTAAAGTAATCCCATACTTTGTCATCTTGCTGACTACCCAAACTCAGAATAGATTGTTTCAGTTTCCTCCCTATCGGGATATCAAATGCCCGTTGTATCTTCCCAAAATCGAGAGTTTCATTAATAAAAAACAACATCAAACAAATAATTAGGTTTCCATACTGAAATGTTCCTTTTTTCTCTCCTTTGATCTTTCCTAGGTTAATCATCAATTCATCCAACATCCAACAATAGAGATCTAACTTCTCATTTTCCCTCATCATCTTATGAGTTGCATAAATGCAGGAGCTAGAAACAAAATTTAGACAGTTTGATTGTGTTACCTTATAGCCAATAACCATGCTTCTGAATCTGATATCTTTGTCGGTGATAGTGCTAACCCTCATTGATTGCTTGTCTAATCTTGCATCGGTGATCTTATTGACCTGATCATTAGAAACCTTCTTCTTTGGATGTTGTCCAACCTACGGTAAACTAGTGATGGCCTTGATGGCCTCCTTTGAGATCTTATACAGTCTGCCTAACCAGATAAATTCTCTATACACTCTTCTTAAAACATATCTAACAATCTCATCCTCGAATTCAGGAATATCTAGAATGCTGGTAAACCCTATATCATCAATGTGTTTGTACTTGGGCTTAATCTTTCAAGAATCTCCCATTAACTCACTCATATACATGCTCTTAAAATCACCAATTCTGAAATCCTCAATATGATAGTGAATTTAAGCTCTGACATCTTCAACATATATGACTCCTTCTAGGACATAAGAAAAAGAGCCAATTGAATCATCCAAGGTGGATATATGTGGGCATCATTTGAAAGTTGGCCTAGGATGGTCCTTGACCTCAACAACAATAGGATTTACAATAAACATAGGGGCAAAGGATGATCATGCTTCCATGATGAAAGATAAATACCTGTGAATAGTTGCCTATGAAAAACCCTAAAGATCTCTTCTGATCACTCATGAAATTGCTCAAGAAGATATCAATCACACTAAATTGCCTTAGACTTGCTCTGAATCGCTCTAAATGTAAAGTAATCAAGTGAATTCAACCTTTTAACCTCCAAGAAAAACCCTAATCCGTCATTAACATGAATGACTTCTAGTGAAAGATATCAGATCTCGATCAAACATCTCCATGCCAAATAGGCATTTCCAAAGTCTAGAACATCTTCTAGAACCTCTTCCCGGGGTATAAGCAATATTATCATGAATTTTTCCTACCCCTAAGGCATCTGCATCAGTTATCAGATGAGCTTCCTATCGGTGCAAAAGAAACCTCCTCTATCAGTTGAGTAACCAGAGCATTTCCATCTATTGATTGTTCATCTAACTTCACGACCCTTTTTTTGGAATGATCTTGCCAAATTTCATTCACCTTCTCTTTTCTTTTATTATTTTATCCATCATAGTTAACTGGTGGATTTATGCTTCTACAAAACTTAGCTATGTGTGCAACCTCATTGCATGCATAGCATGTAACATTGTTCTTTTGAATTGCTTGGCTAAAATTGGTATAATTGCTTCAACTGCACTGATTAGCCATATGTCCAAATTTTCCATATGCATAACATTTAACATTCATTCTTCAATCTTATGTCTTATGACCATACTTATTGCATTTAGAAAATTGACCGAGAGAAAAATTATAGTTTGCATTTGCTCTATTTCTACATTTCCTAGCCATGTGACCAAATTTATTACAAATAAAGCATCTACCATTAAATTTATAAGAATTGAGCTGCCTTACCAGTGCCTTCTAGTTTTGATCTTCATTAGTAGTACCAGAGCATTGACCTTGTTCAAATCCAAGTCCACTAGAATCTCCATTCTACCTTTGTTGTTTCAATAACTCATCAAGTTGTGGTGAACTAATCTTGAATTTGTTGGCATTTTGATGATATTTTGATTGTCATTGATGGACACACACTTTCTTGATGTATGAGTTATGCTCAACCAGTATTGTGTATTATTGAATGTATAGTCTTTAGACTATCGCTATTTTGTAGAAGAAGGTTTACCGATCACAGATTGACTAAAGTGGTATGAAGACCCCAAGAAGTTCGAGGATCTCAAGTGGTTTGAGGATCTCCAGCGGTTCAAGGATCTCAAGCGGTATGAAAGACCCAAGTGGTAGTTAACTTTTGATCGGAACACTATGATCTTCTAGTCTTCATTTTTATCAACCGGTAATCAATATATTGTATTAACTGGTATATATCTGTGATGATTTACCAACCAGTATTACTATAATGTGTGATGAGTTATCATCCACCAACACTTTGGCAGTGTTTTTGTGTCATGTTACCAAATGTGTCTAGATGCACTGAACCTAGGAACTTGTAGTCTAATCCTATTGGACCGACATGAAATCAGATTCCTTTATAAGGACATCATGCCTAGGTTTTTCATATGAGGGTTTTGCATATGTGAGATATAGAATAGAAAAGGTTATGTGTGATCATTGAAGAGAAGATTAGGTTTGTGTGAAGAGATAGAGTGTGGAGATATTGAAGACTAAAGTAATGTTGAAATGCATTAACAAGGAGTTATCCAGGATCTAATTAAGTAGACTGTGCTATTAGCTAGATCATTCACTTCTTGACTACTTACATCTTCGACAAGTCTAGAGCCCTTAACCGTGTAGGCTCAGCAAAGCCTTTGTAAATCCTCTAACAAGGTGGTTCACAATTGTGGATCTTAAATCCTCTAACGAGTAGTCTTTAACAAGGCTTATCTCCTAACAAAGATCTAGATTCCTAATAGGATCTATTCTGGTGAAGAACATTGTATGACCTTAACCAGTCTGACCTTAACTAGTCTAGTTACTATTCTAAAGATAGTTACTTGTGAGTTTCTGCTCACCATGGTTTTTTTCCATTTGGGTTTCCACGTCAAATATCTTGTGTTATGGGGATTTTTTCTTTTATGGGTGAATGCTTTGTTTTCTATTTGGTTTGCATTTATCTTAACCAATCTATTAGTAAATCTACTGCACTAATTATCTGCTAAATTGTTTAAGAGTTTGTTTATAGTATTTTTTGGCATACTAATTCACACCCCCTCTTAGTATTCATCAATTGGTATCAGAGCCAACCTTTCTATAAGTCTAACCACTTGGAAGGAGATATGGGGGAATATAGTGTGAGGGAACTTACTCATCATCTCACTTAGACTGAGAGAGCCTATGATGAACTCAAAGTCAAGTATAAAGCCTCTTTTGCCAAGAGAAGAGAGCATGCTAAGAAACTGATGGAACTTACTAAAAATAGTTCTTCTGATGAAGCAGACATGGATGCCCTAGTTGAAGAAGTTGAAAAACTGGATGAATCTAAAGCTAACTTGAGAAGGGAGTTGGAAGGACTGACTATCAGAATGAGTAAGGAGCATGAGAACAAAAGGAAAGCTGAAGATCTGGTAAACACAAAGATCATGAGATCTCCAAGCTAAAGCAAGAAATCAGTACCCTTACCGCTCATCTTTAGGAGAGTAAAGTGGAAAAAGAATAAATGCAAGGTGAAATAAACGTGACTATTTCTGAGAATGCAACCTTAATGGAGGCCAATACTGCTATTTCTAAGGAACTTACTGAGTCAAAGGAAATACTTGCCAAATTCAATTAAAGTACTGCTAAGCTAGAGCAAAAGCTGGAATCGACAAAGCCAGTAAAGGATACCACTAGACTTGGTTTCTCTGGGTATGAGAAAGGTGAGACCTCTGGAATAAAAGTTGAAACATCAAAGAAGCAACTGACATTCAAGGATAAAGGTAAGAAAATATTTAAACCTATTTGCTTTAATTGTCTCAAAGAAAGACATACTACTAATGTGTGTAGAAGCAAGGCCTATAACAATTTTCCTTACTTTCAAAACAATATGCCTAGATCCAATAGATTCAATGGAAACTATTATGCATGCAACAAGTTTGGGCATAGAGCATTTGAATGCAAGTCAGTTTTGCACAACACTAGGAGATATCTTCCAAGGACTGAAGGAGTTATTTCAGAACTTCTTGTGAACTGGAATCCTAGCCAGTACAATACCTATGACCATCAGTCAGTTGGTTATCAAGCGGCAACTAGCTGGAAAGCAACCTATTTGATTTGTCATGGTAGCGGTCACATAGCTGCAACATGCAAAAGGAAGAATGGAAGTATGAATAATGGGCCACGGAGAACATCTGGAATGGTATGCTATCATTGCAACAAACTAGGACACACTGCTAGAACTTGCAGACTGAGAAAGAACCTATCAAATGATATACCGATTACTCCAGAAGGAAAGATTGATGTTGAAACCATTCAAGTGGAAATGAAAAAAACCTTGAAAAAGAAATGAGAAAGAGAGTCATAGGATGAACCTATTTCTACACCTAGTGTGGAAGTCTCTAAACTGGCAAACTGAGCTTTAGAAATGCTTAGGGGGGAACATATCGGTGAAATATTTCAAACCCTCAGTGTATATCGGTAAAGACCTTATCGGTATGTGATACCTATTGACCGATAGAAGATCTGAAGCGGTGAAAGGCAAAATTAGTGTTTATACCCTAGCGGTGACGCATTTATTTTGGTAGGTGAGAACTTGTTTTAAAAGGGATTTTCATCATCATTTTCACTTATCTATTTTCAAGAATAGAATTTTCAAGAGTAGAGCAACTAGAGCGATTTGTTTAGAAGTTGACGAAATCTTATGGGAAATCTTGCAACCTAAATTGTGCGGTGATCTAGCAATTGAAGTGGTGTATTGTGCGTGACATCAGAAAACCTAAATTTCAGTTTGTGAAGGTATTTTCTGAAACTCTTATTTATCATTTGATCATGGCTTCTGCATCGCACTCTAGTTCTAGTGCACTTGTAGATTCAGCCGAATTTCTTCAAAAGAAAATGAAATACAATTCTTTATCTCAAATTCTTGTCGGAGTTATTGTTGAGGGAGATATTTCAGGATATATAGATTGTAAGTTGGAAGACCTAGGATCCCTAGTGATTCACTCCTAGCTAGGTCTATTCTATGGAGATGACAAGAAAATCAAACTAGAGTATAGCATCATTGAGAAGATGAAACTACACAATGCGGTATACTTTCCGGAAGAGTTTATAGAAGAACATATTCATATTATCCTCAGTAGAGTGCATGGTGACAAGATGTATCTCGAGCGGACCCATGACATCACACCAGAAGTGATTCATGCCATCACCAGTTTCTACAAAGTTGGAGAGGTACTAGCTCTATAGAAGGTCACCAAAACCAAAATGATAGAGCTCACCAGTTCTATGAGTGACCAACGGACAATGACCATCAACACCATTAAAGATGATCTGGTAAAATATGGTTGCATGGTGATTGGCTATAGGATATTTTATGCTAGCAGAATGAATTATGTCCCTACTACTGCAGTAAATGCTGCTTACAGAATGATCAAGGAAGACGCTAC
This sequence comes from Cryptomeria japonica, assembly GCF_030272615.1. NCBI lineage: Eukaryota > Viridiplantae > Streptophyta > Pinopsida > Cupressales > Cupressaceae > Cryptomeria > Cryptomeria japonica. The sequence continues at coordinate 753,215,709 of NC_081407.1, read as the reverse complement.
ATTTGACCTATGTACCTATCTACAGAAGAAATTGTTGTTGAATTTGAAGTCCATCAAATAGAACAATTCACTAAGGTTCAGATTTGGCCAACTTCTAGTTGGTTTATTCTTCTATTTTCAAGGTTATTTCCCTAGAGTAGGTGATGTTCAATGGTCTACTGACCTACCAGTTTCCAAGCAGATTAAGGAGAGTCTACAAGTAGTGGGAACTCCATATCCTGAGGTTCTAGGTAATTATTTTGATGATTTCAAATGAAAGATGAACCTAAGAATGAGGATATCTGATGATTTAGTGAAGACATATGAAGATGACATCTGCTTTACAATAAGAATAGATGAATGCATAATGGAAGCGGTGGAACTTAGAAAGAAAGTAGTTGAACCTATGGGGTATGAAGTGGTGAATGATATATTGATCAGGTATGCCTCTACCCTACTTGCCTCACCACTAGATGCAAAGAAAAAGAGAACCAGTACCTACTTGGAGAGGGTCACACCGATTGAAGAACCAAAGTAGAAAAAGGGCAAAGCGGTGCCATCTGTATCTGAACCGGTTACATCTGCCAGCCCAAAAGTGAGCAAGTGGTCACCAGCCAAGCAGAAACTTGAGATTATCCAAGTAAAAGTATTTGAGAGGAAGCGGAAATCCAGGAATCACTCATCGGAGATAGAGGACACTAAACCAAAGAGTGAAATAAAGAAGTCAAAGCAATCAAGCAAAAAGACAAAGTCTACCAGTAATGTACTAGCAACTTCTGTACCGATAAATATAGATATTTCTTCTTATAAACCAATGACACATTGTCAGAGGACAATAAAGAATATTAGGAGGAAATTGCTTGATGATTTAAAGGAACATTTTGATTACTTTAATGATAGTGAGAAAGAGGAGGTAGAACAGGAGGTCATTAAATACTTATGTATTAATGATTAGTCACCATCTAAGATTAAATTGGTTACTCCAAATTCTTTGTATAATTCTTTGGATAATAAATGGCACATTGCCATTGAAAGAGAACAAGAGATCAGGGAGAAAAATTTTGCACAATACTTTCCTGATGCTTCAAATTCTGAATTATTTGAGATTATGGATAAGAACAAAGGCATCTTCTTCATGAGAAGGAGGTGACTCAAGCTACTAGAAGGTAAAACTTCTGAAGTAGAAAAGGATAAACACATACAGGTTAAAACTATTGTTGAAATACACTGGGTAGTTGAAGCCACTAGGAAGGTTGAACAAGAACCTGACCTATCCTTAGGCAAATTGGATGAGATATTTGACAATCAAGGTGAAAGAGTGATAGAAAAAATTGATCCTATTGATGTTGATGCATTAGATATTGAGGATGTCACTCAGGACAAGGAAAAAGTAATGAAAGAAAAATAGGAAAAGGAAAAGCTGAGAAAGAGAAACAGGACAGAGAGAAAGCGGAGAAAGAGCAAGAGGAAAAAGCAAGGCAAGAAGAAATCAAGAATAAAGATGAAGAGAAGAAGAGAGATGAAGATAAGAGAAAAGAAGAAGAGAAGAAGAAAGAAGAAGACAAGAGGAAGGAAGAAGAGAAGAAAAAACAAGAAGAGGAGAAAAAGAAGAAAGAAGAGGAAAAGGAAAAATTGGAAGAGGAGAAGGAAGCAAAGAAGAGAAAACAAGAGGAGATCAAGACCATAGAAGGAGGGAAGACTCCTAAGGCAACCGGTGATCAAACCAAAAAGGTTGATACCACCAATCCTATTGATCTAACTCTTGCAAGTCTGACTCAATCAGCAGATGAGTCTGAGCTACTATGAAGCATCAAACTTGCACAGGAGAGACTGGAAGAATTTTGAAGGAAGAAAGAATAGGATGTCATACAAATTGTGGTTGACATCCTTACCAGTCTAATTCCTGGTACAAACCTTCCTAGTACCGATTCCTCTCTATCCAAGCTCAAACTTCTCTATACCATAGTGCAGGACCAGGTACAATGCTTGGAAGATGTTGCTGAAGCAACTGCAAAGAAGAACCATGAAAAGGCACTCAATGTTACCTTAGTCAAGCAAATGAATGAACTGAGGACACAACTACTAAAGCAACAACATGATATCAGTGTTGCTATGGGTGAAGGTAAATTATTGTTGAGTAAAATCTATCAACCCCATCTATTTTGTGAAGATGTGGTTAAACAGAAAGCTCAACTCCAATCGGAGTTATAGGCATATATCAGCAATTTCAAGATGCCATATGATTCATTCACTACCTATGGACAAACCATTCATCATTATCTATTACTAATTATCAAATTGCCATTAGTTTTTATATTCAAAGTCATTCTATATACTCTAGTCGGTTAACACTACCGAATCATGCAGTCAATACACACAAAGAAGTCGGTATGCACAGTCTAGTCAGTTACAGAGGAAAGCAGTCTCAGAATGTAGTATACACCGAGTTGTCTACCGAGTATCTTTTTATGACTACCGAGAAGAAAAGATGACACACCGAGTTGATATACATCGAGCGAAACGTGTTACCAAATACATTGAACCTAGACATGCATATGAAAATGTGTTACAAAATTGAGGCACATCTAATCGTTATTACATTGGAAATTGCATCAAAAGATTGTGTATGATTTTGAGATCAATCTAATCAATGAAATATTTTGTACAGTTATTCATTCGATAAATCTTGTTTGTAAGATCAAAGCAATGAATTGGATCACTGTCTTAAGAGATCTATTTATACAAGCATTAGTTAAGGGTGTATGCATGTGTGTAAGAAGACTATTACAGAGACATAGAGATCACCAAGAAAGTTTTCAGAGAATAGTCGAAGAACAAAGTAAACAGAAGGGTTTACCGAGTTACTATATGGGTTACCAAGGTATGCTATAAGGAAGGTAATCTATTCTAAGCACATAGAATCTGCTATAACATTTCAGATGTAAAGTTGTAGATATTTGTAATGATTTTATTGTAATATTGTGAAGTTGAAAGAGAAAATTTTAATAGGGTAAAAGATTTTAATCAAGTCTATAAATTGTAAAGCCTCTAACTAGGTACAATATTTAGAATAAATGTTGTAAAATCCTTTAGCAAGGTAGATCTAACAGATCTTGTTACTCCTAACAAGGTAAGCTATCAGAAATAGCTAAAATGTAGCTCTAACCGAGCACTCTTTATTATTGCAGTAGTGAAGTTGTGGGTGCCATCCCCACCGTAGTTTTTCTCTTTAACCAAGAGTTTCTACATAACCAAAATATATGTGTTATGGAGTGAATCATGTATGAGTGTTATCTATTTGTTTTAACTTTATTTTATGTTACTCCACTATTTTGTTTATGCATAACAGTAAAGTTATTATTCAAGAAAAGTTTTGGAGTACTGATTCACCCCTCCCCTCTCAGTTCATTAGCTTTCCATATTGGGCCTAACAATTCATATCAGAGCCTCAATCTTGGAAAAGGGTTTAACTACCTAAAGAGAAAGATCTTATCAATGGAAGGCTACAAACAATCTCAAAGGATTGAATATCCGCAAGAAGAGCTGGATAATGCTAATCAAGTGATTGCAGACATGTAAAGGCAAATGCAAAAATCTCTGAATGTAAGAAGAAGGTTATCTGATGACATGGAGGATTCTCAAGAGTTAGTGGAACAAATTGAGACATCATCTGAGAATAGTATATCTGAAGAAATTGAAGAAATGATTGGAGTATTGAAAGAAAAGAACAAAGCATTGGTTGATCAACTAAAAGCAATGAAAAGAGAACATGAATATTTCAGCACACAAATGACTGAAAATCTAGATGCATTAAGGACAGCTGAGGATAAAGCAAGAGATCTACAAAGAGAGAAACAACAAGTTGAAGTCTTGGTATCTGATAAAAATGATGAAATCATAAGATTGATTGGGATTCAACAAAATATGACAGATCAATTAGGTTATGCACATCATGAAGGAATTATGAAGAATGATGAAAATCAAGCATTGAAACTTGAAGTATCAAGGTTGACCAATGAACTTGAAATAGAGAAGAAATCCAAATAAACACTGAAGAAGAGTTATGAAGCATCAAAGATGTTGGATGAGCAATTGAATACAAGAAGACCCAATAGAGATGCAGGACTTGGTTACAAAGGAAAAGACTCTACCAAGAAAGGAATTCATACTACTGAGAGAGGAGAATCATCAAAGCAAGCTGGAAAAAGGAATAACATCAAAAGAAAGAAGCCTATTTGCTACTACTGTGGAAATCAAGGTCACACTACCAACATATGCCAAATCAGAAAAGTTAAGCAACCGAATATCACTAAGTCCAATGATTATTATTACAATTGCAATAAATATGGTCACACATCTAATCAATGTAGGACAAAGTCTATTAACAACTATTAGAAGGAAAAATTCAAAGGGTTTTGTAGAAACTGCAATAGATATGGACATAGTACTGAGAAGTGCTAGCTTAAGCAAAAGAACTATATGTGGTCTACACACCGAGCAAACAGTAGAGGTTATCAAGCTCACACAGATCCTTACCGACAATATGTAGTAGTACCATGGGATTACAATACAAGGATATGGTGTGAATGTTGTGGAAGATATGGACATATTAGTGCCAACTGTCCTATAAGGTTTGGAATGAACAAGCAAAGATCATGGAGAAATCTTGGTATGGCATGTTTTCATTGTCACAAAGTCGGAAATTTAGCTGGAGATTGTAGAGATCAACCTAGAGGAGACACTAAAGAAATAAAAGAAAAATTAAAGATGATTTGGAAAAAGAAGGAAAATGTGTCAAATAAAGAAAGCACCTTACCTACTGAGTTAGGTGCACCTATTCCAAATTAATCAACAAAGGTATGAAGGGACTGCATTCTCTGAAGGTTAAAATCATAACAGTTCCAATTCTATTATGTACAAAATTCAAAATCTGCATAGTTAAGATGCTTCAGTAAGTTTGAAATTCTATCAAAAGTACTTTATAGGAAACCTGTCAAGTTGATGAATATAGGAAGCCTGTCAAGTCGGTAAATGAAGGAAATTTGGTTACTCGGTTAAAACAAAAAAAAAGAGAGTAAATCGGTTAAAGGTGAAGCAAGTGCATTTAATGTTTTGACCTAACCCACATAGAGCCCAATAAGATATTTTGTGTACTTAAAAATATTTTCGTAGTCATTTACATTCACCAAGTTTTTGAAAGAGAAAAGCAGAGCAAATCAAGATGATCAAACCTCATTCAGAGCGAATTTCAAGGTATTTACATCAAATCTCATCACATTGTTAAGCTAGTTTACCAATCTTATCAAATTGTTATTATCTGCTAAGTGTGAAGTATCTACCATTTGTAAACAGTCAAACCCTAAGGATAGTTTGCTAAGTTTTACCTAAAATCTACAATGGCACCCAAGATACAAGATCCCATTGTTGTCAAGAATGTAGAGAAGCCCTCACTGAAATACACTTTGACTCCTAAATTCACCTCTGAACCAAATAACAAAACCACCTTTTCACTCATCCTGGATCGAGTCTTGTTAGTTGAAGATGTTAGATTCTTCACCAAATACCGTGTTGAAGAAATCAATCATGTTGAGATAAGAGATACCTATGATGAATTGTGCATAGATGGTAAATTGAATAGCAAGTATGAACAACACATCAAAATCAAAGGATTGACTGAAGCCCTAACCTACCCTCGTGTGTTCAAGCCCCAATGGGTCAAGTTTGTTTTGAGTAGAGTTCATGATGATTTCATGTGGCTAAAAGAGCAACCATTCAAAATCACCAAGGAAATTATTCATATGATCACCAGTTATCCTATCTATGATCATGCACGAGCACAAAAGATGATATCACAGAAGGAATTAATCAGTTTAACTGGAGTTGAATCTGATTACAGAGGATTAAAATTGAACAATGCCACCGATGCAAAACTTAAGTTTTCCATTAGAGTAATCGGTTACTATTTCTTCCAATCAACAAGGGATAATAGTGTACCCTGTGCAACAGTTGACATAGCTTATAAAATTGTGAAAAAGGAAATGAAAATTGATTAATGTGAAGTGTTAATGAAGAACCTGAACACAATAAGGAAGCCGAAGAAGAACAACTTGGAAAATACACTAAATTTTGGTTCACTTCTTGTACGGATGTTTTTCTACTTTGAAAAATTCTTCCATCAGTCGGTAAAGTAGTTTGGGAGATACACCGACCAATCACCCATCAGATTAACGACTTTATCAAGATACTAGGTGATAATTTCAATGATATAATGGATGATTATTTCAAAAAATTTCAAGAGAAGATGCACAACAGGTACCGGATTCCACCCTAGCTAGTGGAGAAATATAAATATGATATATACTTTGAGGTAGATACTGATTACTGTTATGTGAATGTCATGGAACCGAGGACTCAATCTTTGCCACTTATGGGTTATAGGATTGACTTTGATATCACACAACAACAAATTGATGCCTATCTTTCATTACCAAGGCATGCTACCGAACTGAGGTATGGAACCTATGAAGAGGTGAAGGGAAAAGTAAAAATGAGCATTGTAGTACCCAAAGCTACAAGGAAAGCAACAAAGATGATAAAGGTTTTAATGGAGAAATTCGGTGAAGATTCTTCCTCCACACCTATCAAAGGCACTCTTGCCATCACTGAAGAGGAATCAGAAGCTCAAGAGGCAGCAATAACACTGAGCACCAAATTGCCTAAGGGTAAAGTGTTGAAAAGAAAGAAACAAGACAATTCAAAGGCCCTACCGACTCCTCCAACAAAGAGACCTAATACAATAGCATCAACTGCATCACCGAGTAAGAAACAAAAGAGTGTTACTGCTCCCAAGGTAACCAAGACCTACAAGAAATCTACTCAGAGACTCATTCTAGCAAAAGAGTCTAGTGATACAAAATCTAAGGATGCCAACAAATTCCAAATTGTCAAATGCAAGAAGGTAAATATACATAGTGTTGAAAAATTCTATGCCAATCTAAAAGAATATGGTGGATTTGGTTCTTTTAGATATGTTAAGTATGAAACAAGAAATAATGATGAGAAGAGACAAATTGAAGAAGTTGTCATTTGCACACATCTAAAGTTTCGGCTAGCTCCATTGGAACTAGTAAAGTCACTTCCAAATGAACTTTACTTGCATATTGATAATAGGTGGAAATATGCAATGGACTCAAAGAAACAAATCAGAGAAAGAAGTCTAGTCCATCTATTTCCTAAAATGTCTGTAGCAGAAATAAAGGAACATTTGACAACCTAAAATTCAAAATTTCTTATCAAACAGAGAGCCTTAAAATTGATGAATGGGCTATATATTGATGTAGAAAATGAGAGAAAAGCAAAATGACAGGAAATCTTCAAAATCAAAGATGCCAGCATGAACAATCTAAAGTTGAAATTGTTGATGTCACCAACAAGATCCTGATGTCACCAAGCACAGTCCTGATGCTACCAAGCAAGACCCAGCTGACACTATTCAAATTGATGAAGATGTCATAGATACAGAGGAATAGGAGCAGGAGATGATAGAAGGCACTACATATGGAGAACTTGTATCTAGTGAATCCATTTTAGAACAAGTTCAGCCTTATCCACCGATCAATCAACCCATCTCTACCAAAGCTCCTCAGGATATAGCACAAGGCACTGAAGGTCACAAGTCTACAATAGGAGAAAGAGACTACCCAAGACAAAACCTCTGAAGCACCCTCGAGCACCAAAAATGTAGCAGCTGAGACACCCAGTATCGAGACACCAAAAGACACCACAACAACTACGGGAACCGACCAAAGTGTTGCCTCTACCGAGCAACCTACCAAGGGTCAGCAAGCCTCTCAAGCTATTGTCTTGGTTCAATCAGCCAAAGGTAAAGAGAAGAAGGTGAAAAAGCATAGCTTCAAAGGTGATTTATGTAAACCAATAGTGTTGCCCAATGTGGATATATAAAAATTAAAGGGGCAAGCACTCATTGATTTTGGTGAACTATGCAAAGCAAAGGCCAAACAAGAAAAGCAGATGGCCATACAAAAGAAGAATAAAGTACTTCAGAAGGTGAAGACACTGCTATCTGATATGCTACCTACAGCTACAATGTCAACCGATGCAGCCATCCACATTCAACTAGATGAACTCCTAAATCAAATAGAAACATCCGGAGTTGATGCATCTGAATACTTGAGCAAGCTAAAAGACAAGGAGATTACTGCAAAAATGATTGAAGAGGTACAAAAAGCTCTAGCTATTGGGAAAGTCAAACTTGTCAAATTCATTGCTGAGTTGTCCCCTCAACTCAAGCATATTCTTTATTTATTTCAAAAACTTTGTACATTTTCTATATTCATTAAAGATATCATGAATAAAATTGATGAAATTGAAAAAGAGATCACTGATCTCTCAAATAAGTTGACCCCTAAGCCCAATTCAATTCAAAAATTTTATACCAAGCTTCAATAGCTCATGGCTCAACAACTGGAACTCAAAAATGAAGAACATAAGATCAGGATGGACATAATGACACTCCAGACATTATTCCTTCCTCATCTTTCATTAGTTCAAGAACATATTAACCAAGCCACAGGCCTATCTACTACATGAGGGAAGCACTCTTGATGGCTTAATATCACTCTTGGCTGATATTCAAGCACAAAATTCTTTAATAGAAAGTGTAAAAGATGCACTCTCTGTCGCACTCACCAATGCCCGGAAGAAGTATAAATCTATTTTTGATTAGTTACCACCCCCAGATGGGAATTAAGTTTTTGATGTTTGTCAAAAAGGGGGAGTAATACAATATATTGAGTGATACTATATATTTGGGGCGTAATACAGTTTTTGTGATACAATTTTGATATAGTATTCAGAGTATTGTATACAGGGGGAGTATACCGAGCAGAGTATGCAGAGCACACAAGCACAGGACCGAGCATGCAAAAATTAGAGTTATGTATAGTTTAATGATAAGGGGAGTATATCTAAATATACTATTTCATTGACTATTGTATATACTATCAAGTATAGTGATTTTGCAAAGTATATAGATTTTTGAGTTATGACTTTGAAAGTAGTTTTTGTCAAACATCTCAACTAATTTCAAAAGGGGAGATTGTTACTACTTATCAAATTGCAATTAGTTTTTATATTCAAAGTCATACTATATACTCTATTCATTTAACACTACCAAATCATGTAGTTGGTACACACAGAGAAGTCGGTATGCACAGTCTAGTCAGTTACAGAGGAAAGCAGTCTCAGAATGCAGTATACACCGAGCTGTCTACTGAGTATCTTTTTATGACTACCGAATAGCAAAGATCACACATCGAGTTGATATACACCAAGTGAAATGTGTTACCAGATACATTGAACCTGGACATGAATATGAAAATGTGTTACAACATCGAGGCACATCTAACCGTTATTACATTGGAAATTGCACCAAAAGATTGTGTATGATTTTGAGATCAATCTAACCAATGAAATATTTTGTACAGTTATTCATTTGATAAATCTTGTTTGTAAGATTGAAGCAATGAACTGGATCACCATCTTAAGAGATCTATTTATACAAGCATTAGTTAAGGGTGTATTCTTGTGTGTATGAAGACCGTTACAAAGACATAGAGGTCACCGAGAAGGTTTTAAGAGAATAGTCGAAGAACAAAGTAAATAGAAGGGTTTATCAAGATACTATATGGGCTACCAAGGTATGCTATAAGCAAGGTAATCTATTCTGAGTACATAGAATTTGCTATAACATTTCAGATGTAAAGTTGCAGATATTTGTAATGATTTTATTGTAATATTGTGAAGTTGAAACGGAAACCTTTAATAGGGTAAAAGACTCTAATCAAGTCTATACATTGTAAAGCCTCTAACCAGGTGCAACATTCAGAATAAATGTTGTAAAATCCTTTAGCAAGGTAGATCTAATAGATCTTGTTACTCCTAATACGGTAAGCTATCAGAAATAGCTAAAATGTAGCTCTAACCAAGCACTCTTTATTATTGTAGTAGTGAAGTTGTGGGTGCCATCCCCACCGTAGTTTTTCTCTCTAACCAAGAGTTTCTACATAACCAAAATATATGTGTTATGGAGTGAATCATGTATGAGTGTTATCTATTTGTTTTAACTTTATTTTATGTTACTACACTATTCTATTTATGCATAACAGTAAAGTTATTATTCAAGAAAAGTTTTGGAGTACTGATTCACCCCTCCCCTCTCAGTACATTAGCTTTCCATATTGGGCCTAACATTATCAACATCAGATTGCCAAGATGGACTTAGAGATTGGGAACCAGAATCAAGATTTGCAGGAGCTTCAACTGCTCCTATTGCCAAGACTGCAGATTCTTTAGAAATGTTTTCTCAACTTGGAAGCTATCATGGTAACTCAAGACATGAGTACCATTGATGCAATGGAAGAATTGGTATTCCAGATGAAGACTAAAAGTGAGGTTGCTACCTCATTACTTGAGTCATGGACATTGCACATGAAAACTTTTATGCAAAACTTTAAACTTGTTTTTGATAAATTTCATTCCTTATTGTCATGAACATCTATTCTATTTTATTCTATAAGAAAAAGGGGTTACTTTGCATTACTTTGTCATTGTTAGCAAAGGGGGAGTAGTATATAGTAAAATTTTCGTGAATGTATGTTACCATTACTTGCACTTACTTGTAATTTTTGCAAAGGTAGGAGTATATATGCTTAGGTGGGGTAATTTTCATTGTAGCATCTTTTTTGTTGTAAAGCACTTAGATGTCAAAATTTTCCTAAGTGTTGCCATCAATGCCAAAGGGGGAGATTGTTGGCATTTTGATGATGTTTTGATTCTCACTGATGGACACAGTTTCTTGGTGTATGAGTTATGCTCAACAAGTAATTATTCCAACTTGTATTGTGTATTATTGAATGTATCATCTTTAGACTATTGGTATTTTGCAAACGAATGTTTATCGGTCATAGATTGAATGAAGTGGTATGAAGACCCCAAGCAGTTTGAGGATCTCAAGTGGTTTGAGGATCTCAAGTGGTTCGAGGATCTCAAGCGGTACGAAGGACCCAAGCGGTAGTTAACTTTTGATCGAAACACTACGATCTTCCAGTCTTCATTTTTCTCAACCGGTAATCGATATATTGTATTAACCGGTATATATCTGTGATGATTTACCAAGCGGTATTACTATAATTAGTGATGAGTTATCATCCACCGACACTTTGGTGGTGTTTTTGTGCCATGTTACCAAATGTGTCTCGATGCACTGAACCTAGGAACTTGTAGTCTAATCCTATTGGACCGACATGATATCAGATTCCTTTATAAGGACATCATGTCTATGTTTTGCATATGAGGGTTTTACATATGTGAGATATAGAATAGAAAAGGTTATGTGCGATGATTGAAGAGAATATTAGGTCTGTGTGAAGAGATAAAGTGTGGAGATATTGAAGACTAAAGTAATGTTGAAATGTATTAACAAGGAGCTATCAAGGATCTAATTAAGTAGAGTGTGCTATTAGCTAGATCATTCACTTTTTTATTACTTACATCTTTGACAAGTTTAGAGCCCTTAACCGTGTAGGCTCAACAAATCCTTTGTAAATCCTCTAACAAGGTGGTTCACAACTATGGATCTTAAATCCTCTAATGGGTAGTCTTTAATGGGACTTATCTCCTAACAAAGATCTAGATTCCTAACAGGACCTGTTCTGGTGAAGAACATAGTATGACCTTAATTGGTCTGGTTACTATTCTGTAGATAGTTACTTGTGAGTTTCTACTCACTGTAGTTTTTCCCATTTGGGTTTCCACGTCAAATATCTTGTGTTATGGTCATTGTTCTTGTGTGGGTGAATGCTTTGTTTGCTATTTGGTTTGCATTTATCTTAAATGGTCTATTAGTGAATATGCTATACCAGTTATCTGCTAAACTGTTTAAGAGTTTGTTTACAATATTATTTGGCATACTAATTCACCCCCTCTCTTAGTACTCATTAGAGTCTTTCTTTATACTCACTTGAAGAAGTCAGATCATCTCTCAAAATTATCATTTGTCGCTCAAGTTCTTGTTTTTTACTCTAGGATTTCATTAAAATAGTTCTCAACATATCATTCTCATGAACCAACTGAGTGCATTCTTCAAATTTGTCTTTCAGAGATACAGGAAGATTTTCTTCCTTCCTCTTCCTATCCTCAATCTCCTTTGACAACCTCATAGTTATAGCTTGCATTTCATTCCTCACGACCATGTTCTCCTAACTCAGCTTCAGACATCTCTCATTAAGGGCATATTTCTCTCCATTATCCTGATTTTGTAAAAGTTAGTTCCTCCTAGCTTGAATAGATGATAGCCTCTCCTGTAGGATAAGAATGAATTCCTGAGTAGAGTTCAATTCATCTTGTAACTTCAACTTCTTCATCCTTTCAACATCATAATCTTTCAGTGCTACCTCAAGTTGCTTCTCCAAACTCATATCCATGGATTCTGAATTTAGGATCTTCCTCAAGGTGTTAAACTTCCTCCGAGGCACAAGGCTCTAATACCAATTGTTGGAATCCAAGAATACTAGTAGGGGGTGAATCAGTGTTCTACCAAAATGATCAAATTTAACCCTATCAAAAACATGCATTCACCAACTGATATACCAGTACATATAAGATTAAAAGAAGTAAAGCAACTACTAAGCCAATCACACAAATGAATACCATAACACAAAGATTTATACATGGAAAACCTCAAAGAGGAAAAACTACGGTGGGATTTGTAGTACCCCTCCTCGATCAACTTTTTTTTTTGTATGTTTTGAGTTACTTCAGTGACTACTCTATGGAACATTATTGTATTTTGATTCAGATATTATGCAATGTTATTTTATGCCTTATCTGGATTTTTGGTGTATGATTTTATGCAGTATTTCAGTGCTTATGAATAATGTTATTTTAATCGATCATTATCAAGGAATGACACTTTTCCCTTATATTACAATGCATGAGTTATATGTTGTGTGTTTGCAAGTGTATTGGGATGTGAGGGGATGATTTTCCTTCACTCACTTCGGTGAGATGGGGAACGTCATGGTTCTCCTTCATCGATGTGTGTGTCGTGTCTATATTTATATATATATTGGTCTATATGCACGTGTGGTTCTTTAGCGCAAGACATTGTAGGTACTAGTAACAGGTAGGTACGGGGTATTGACTCCACCTAGATTCATAGGTCTGAGCATGCCTTATATATATCTGATGGGAGTGGAGGAGATAGTTGTTGTACCCTAACTTGATCGCAGTTACACTCATGTGAGTGTTGTCAGTCAGTTGTCTTTCCCGTCTAGCTTGTATGCGAGTCATAGTGTTTGGTTTGGTCATTTGAGAGTCATCATTTGATCTATCTTGGTTTTTCATGTTTCCATTTATTTAAATGGTTATTTAATTTAAATGGATGATGCTATCTTGTGTTGGCGTAATCATTTAATTAATATGCTATGTGATTATTGATTTATTTAAATTAATGGTTGCTGGATTAAATGGTTAAATGGCCTAATTTATTGTGTAAAGTTGCATTGATATTGTTGTGAGATAAATAAATTGCCTAGCCATTTAAAAAGGTAAAATGCTTATGTTGGAAGAAGTAATTTATGAAAAACGAAATAAATAAAAGCTTTGCTTTTGATTTTTCCTTTACGCCTTTTTAATTTAATCTTTGGAAAGAATTATTATTTTGGGAAAAGAAATAAATCTGATTGCCTTTTAGTTTTTAAATATTTAAATTTGATTGGATGAAAAACTTTAACCTAGAAGCTTGGGTTAAAAGAGATTTTTGGGCATCCATTCTAGGCATTCACAGCAGGAGAAGAAGAGAATTTTGGAGAAAAAATTCTGGAAAAACTTCCTGGAGGAGCTGGAAATTTGAACTGGCCGCAAGAGTGGTGTTTCTTCTTTCCCTTGCTTACCTTTTCTTCAAGTTGGATAATCTATTCTGCTGTTTTGATTGATTTGTATATTTAGAATGTTGAAATGGAAGAAAGATTTCTTGATATAGTTGATTTTGTGATGCTTTCAGCATATGGTTGCATTCAGGAAAGGAATTGTTCACTTCTTCTTTGCTATATGTTATATGTTCATAGCAAAAAAACTTCTTGATTTACCTCTTCTTTTGCAAGAAATAATGTTAGATTGGGTTTGTTGGGTGCTTCCTTGTTTCTAACTATCATGAACTAGCTAGTCAATCTTTCCAGTGTGTTTATTTCACCATTTACCTTGCTGGTAAACTCCTTCTTGAAATTTTGGAAATTGGCACTGTATGTGTTTGCCATGAAATAATTCTGGAAATGGAATGTTCCTTGTGGTTATTGATTTTGTGTCTTTTTGGTTTTAGAATGTTTGGAGGCATGTTTCTTGTGCCTCTCTTATGGACTTTACCCCTCCCATGATGGGCTTGCCTCATCGCGTGAGTTAGTAGTGTCTACTACCCATCGGTAGTGGGCACTACTGGTCGGTAGTACTACTATCGGTTGGTAGTGGGTACTACCGGTCCGTAGTACTGCTACTGGTTGGTAGTGGGCACTATCGATCGGTAGTACCACTACCGGTTGCTAGTGGGCACTACCGGTCGGTAGTAATGCTACAATTTGGTAGTGGCAACCACTAGTCAGTAGGGTTGTTACCAGTGGTAGCACTACTATTGATAGGTAGTGTCTATTGCCCCAGACAGCAGCACAACCAAGGGTTGTTTTGACCCCTGCTTAGTTTTGAGGCCTCACCGGTCTCTAAACCAGTTTGTGCCAAGAACTTAATTTTATAAATGAAATGTTTAAAATGGTTTTGTGTGATGTAATGTGACTTTCATGTGATTTTTATTATGTGGTTAATAAATTTATCAATGGAAATCAAGGCATGAATTAGAGATTCAAATTGGTAGATTTGGATATATTCTGAAAATAAATTTAATGCCTATTTGGAATTCATGTTTTATCTGGTAGAATGTTTAATGTGGATTTCATTTCTGATGGAACATTGATTTGGGAATTGAATAATGTGACTTTTGCAAGAGTGTCTTATTTAATTTTAATCAGTGATGTTGCAAGTGCTTATGATGTTGATATTCTCAAAGATTGTCTGAGTGCGGACTAGATGTATTTAGTTGTCCTTGCAAGTGTTTATTGTGATATTTTGGTCTGTGGTTCACTTATCCTATGGTGGTGTATTTGGCACCTTTGACCAAGTGATATATGTTGGCTTCATTTTCTTAACCATGTAGTGTCTTTGCCTTATGGTTAGCCAAGAGTCAGTATGTCCTTGTTTGACCACTTGTTTTTGATAGTGGTGTTATGGTTGTCTACTTCACCATAGGGTCCTCGAGGAGTGACCATGCTTGTGTAGTGTCCTTTGAGAGAGTGGCTTTTGCTTGGGGGTTACACCCAAAGTGGTAGGCATTATGACCCAGCAAAAGTCAGATAATAACTAGTAATCTAATGAATTGATTAGGTCGGTAGTATCATAACATTAATAAAGATAATTGTACCTCATGCATAGGTGAGTGCTAGTACAGGGCTTATAATGTTGCGAGAAGGCCTGGAATGGCAAACCAACCACCTTGTCTTCACGAAAGGCTGGTAGGGTCCGCATGAGACTTAGTTGGAGCTAGAGATTAGGAGAGGTTACCAGGATAGTGAGCCGGGAGCTATGGAGGCTATACTAGGGTATCCATCTTAAGCTATGCAATGACACTCTCTCATTTGGTTCACTTGTGTGTTTGTGATGTTGAGTGACCTAGATTCTTGTGGAGTCTCTTGTGTTGTCATGGAGTCATATTGATTTGTTGACCAATTCATGCTTATGCTTGTTTGAGGGTCCTCAGCTATCTTCTAGCACAATGGGGTCATTCCATTTTGGGAATTACATGGTCGGGTGGTAGTTCCACTTCCCATCGGATGTTCAAATTTGTTCCTTCGTACAAGGATTGACTTCGTAGGTGTTCCTATGGTTCATGACTCATACTTCATCCCATGTTTTGGAGATTATTGGTATTTGGTAGACCTATGTGGTAATTGTATCATTGTAATTTTGATCTTATGTAACCTTGTAATTGGATGAGATCTATCCTTATATGTTCATTGAGAAGCTATGTATTGGAAGAGCAATGTAATCCTATGTTTGGATGATTTATTCAGTTTCCTTGATGATGTTAGTAAATGCTTATTGAAGTGGGAATTATGTTGTATCCTTTCAATATTTCTATGATGAATCTTTATTTTCTTATGGCTTCTTCTAATCATTGAGTTAATGATGCATATGTGGATTTGTAATTTTGTGAAATTTATTCTTGAAGTTAATTCTTCATTAGTAACCCTTAAGGAATTATGGTGTAAGTCTTTCGCTTGTGTTATCATGCATGTTGTGTAAATGCACTTATGATGTTTATACTTTAAAAAAAAACTAAAAATTTGTACACCCTTTGTTGTGGGTTTTCCTTCGAGGTTCTTGGCAGGGCATTACATTTGGTATCAGAGCCCATGTTTCAACACTGGGTACTATGGGTTTGTAGTGTGCTCATTTGCCTTGACCTTTTTGTGTAGGTCTTGTGGTGTGACTTCCTTGTGTCTTTCTTTGCCTTTGATCTGAACCTTTTTCACTTATGTAGTGTTAGGCCATGGCTAGGAAAGCCAAGGGAGGTGGCCACACCAGAGGCGAAGGAGGAGGAAGGGGTCGAGGTTTCAATCACCATAGAACTTTGCCACCACCCACTCATGCGAGTGTGCATAAAGATCAGTTAGTTCATCAGGAGGAACCACCTTCAGTAGAGTAGGTTCTTGAAAGGGAGGAGTTGCATCAGATGTTTCAGGAGGTGCTAGCTAGACTAGGCCCCAGACCCGAGATGGATCAACCCATCCATGGTCAGGTAGAGGAATCACTTCAGCAGATTCCACAGAGAGAGAGGGAGAGAGGTCCTAGTAGACCTAGATCCAGCTATCTTAGGGCACATGAGGGACTTGATGAGGTCCAATCCTCCATTCTTTGATGGAAAAGGTACCGGTCTCGAGGCAGAGACCTAGCTTATCAGTTTAGACCAGTGTTTTGCTATGTATCCTTACAGTAGAAACACTAAGGCAAGATGCACGATCATGCATCTTGAGAGCTTCACATCTATCTGGTGGAGATTGGAGGAGGAAATGATTGGTGTGAACATTAACACTGCATCTTGGGAGATCTTTTTGGAGAGGTTCAGGGCATGATTCCTCTCACCCTAGTGGAGGTAGTCATGAACAGATGAGTTTTATGCTTTGTGCCAATTCAGGTTGTCAGTGGATCAGTTTGAGCATAAGTTCTATGGGCTCAAACAGTATGTCAGGATCAACAATGATGAGGCTATGCTTGTGTAGCACTTCTTGAGGGGTATTAATGACTGCATCAGTGGAGGAGTGAAAGTTCTTGAGCTTTCTTCAGTAGAGGTAGCCATGGAAAAAGCCAGGTTGGTAGAGAAGAACCTTAGCCATTCTCATGGTGGCCAGTCTAGAGTTCAGATTGGGAGTGATCCTTTAAGTGGATCTAGAGGTAGAGGGAATCGGTCCCAGACTGCTACACCTTTTAGGGGTCCTTAGGAACCCGCCAAGGGTATACAATGGTAGTAGCCACTGAGACTGAAGTAGTCTAAGGGCTAGCAAGGTGGCATCCCTCAGTCCTAGAAGAGTAGGAGATGGCCAAGGGGTAGGCAGACCTTTCCAGGGCAGTCTTCTCAGGGAGCATCTCAGGCCCCTAGTGGGGAGAGCTTTCAGCAGTCTAGTGGACTGTCTAGAAGTAGAGGACCTAATAGTGCAGCTTGCTTCACTTGTGGTCAATTTGGCCATAAGGCTTCTCTATGTCCTCGAGGTTCACATCAGTCAGTTAGTCAGAGGCTAGCTACATCAGAGCTAAAAGTGGGGGATGCAGGTAGATCCCATAGAGTATTTGTAGCGGTGAATGACCGCTAGGCTGACCATCAAAGTACTGTGATTGAGATGGCAGGTGTGTTGTATGGTACCCCTATCTCTGTATTTTTTGATTCTGGTGCTTCAGATTCTTTTATTTCTTCATCCACTATGGAGTAGTGCAGGCTCATGTCTACTAAGCAGGCAGATAGGTGGCAAGTAGAGTTGGCTACCGGTGTGCGAGTGTTTGTCGATGCCTTCATTCCCAATTGTGAGTTGGACCTAGGACCCTTTGTCACTTCAGTTGACCTTCAAGTCATTCCTTTGGGGTCCTATGGAGTTGTATTGGGAATGGATTGGTTATCATCTCACGGTGCTCCTATAGACTATCATCGGGAGATAGTAGAGTGTGTAGATGACCATGGCAGGAGAGTGGGGATCACTGGAGTTCAGCGATCGATATCCTTACGTATGATTTCCGCTATGCAACTTAGGTGGTGCATGTGTTAAGGGTGTCATGTTTTTGTAGTTTCTCTTGAGGATGTGGATGTGGGAGAGAGTCTAGAAATCACTCTTGATGGTCACCCTATTCTTTGAGAGTATGCGGATGTGTTTCCTTTGGATATTCCCAGTATGCCTCCAAAATGAGACACAGATTTTTGCATTGACTTGGTTCCTAGCGCAAAACCTATTTTGAGAGCAACATATTAGATGACTACTCAAGAGTTGAGTGAGTAGAAGTTGCAATTTGAGGATTTGTTGGCCAAGGGATTCATTCATCCTAGTGTTTCTCCTTGGGGTGCGCCAGTTATCTTCATCAAGAAGAAGGATGGTTCTCTTTGATTATGCATTGATTATTGACAGTTGAATAAGGTAACCATCCAAAACCAATATCCATTGCCTCAGATTGATGATCTCTTTGATCAGGTGAAGGGATTCAAGGTGTTCTCTATGATAGACCTTAGGTCTAGGTATCATCAGTTGCGCATTCATGATGCAGACATTCATAAGATGATGTTTCATACTCTTTATGGTCATTATGAGTTCATAGTGGTGCCATTTAGGTTGATGAAGGCACCTTTTGTGTTCATGAGTCTTATGAATGGGGTTTTTCGCACCTACCTTGACCACTTTGTTCTTGTGTTCTTGGATGACATATTGATTTATACTAGATCCATGGAAGAGCATGAGGGTTACTTACGTCAGCTATTACAGTGCTTGAGGGAGAATCAACTTTTTGTGAATTTGGCAAAGTGTGATTTCTTATAGTCATATGTGAGCTATCTTGGTCATATAGTTTCAGGAGAAGATGTATCCATGGATCCTTCTAAGATCCAAGCCATTGTTGATTGGCTAGGGCCAACCAATGTTTCTGAAGTTCAAAGTTTCATGGGTTTGGCCAGATATTACCCTCGCTTTGTTTAGAGCTTTTCTCAGATAGGCCATCTGATTACTTCTTTTCAGAGGAAAGGGAAGAAGTTTGTGTGGTCAGAGCAATGCGAATTGGCTTTTTGTACCTTGAAGAAACTCCTTGTGAGTGCTCCAATTTTGGCAGTTCCTGACCCATCTAGAGATTTCATGGTATGCACAGATGCATCTTTAGAAGGTATAGGTGCGATGCTTATGCAAGATGGACGTGTGGTTGCCTATGAGTCTCGCAAACTCAAGGATCATGAGTTGAACTATCTATTTCATGACCCTAAGTTGGTAGTTGTAGTGCATGCATTGATTCGTTGGACAAATTTTCTGTTGGGGCGTCGGTTTGAGTTGCATAGTGATCACCGTAGTTTGTAGTATATTTTCACACAGTCAAACTTGAATGCTTGACAATGAAGATGGATGGAATTCCTCTACAAGTATGATTTTTAGGTTCATTATATTTAGGGGAAAGAGAATGTAGTGGCATATTCTTTAAGCCATAGGCAACATGAGGTTGCAGCATTGTCCCTTGGTGTGGACATGAGAGAGAGAATTCTTGAAGTTCTTCCTCAAGACTCCTTGTATCAGGATGTTAGAGTCATGGCAAAGTCTGGAAGACCATTAGAGGGTAGATATTCTAGATATACTCTACAGTTAGATGGTCTTCTTAGAAATCTTGGATGGATCTATGTACCTCCTTTGGAGGGTCTTCGCATTTTGATCATTATTGAGGCCCATCGTGCACCTTATTAGGCACACCCTAGTGTCAAGAAGATGCACGTAGATCTTAGACAGATATATCATTGGGTTGGTATGAAACATGACATTGCTGATTTTGTGTCCAAGTGCTTGGAATGTTAGTGGGTGAAGGCGGAGCATCAACACCCTACAGGGCTTTTACAACCGAATTTGATACCAGATTGGAAATGGGATAACATTTCCATGGATTTCAAAGTAGGGTTGCCTATTTCTTCATGGTTTCATGATGCCAACATGGTCATTGCTGATAGATTGACCAAAGTTTCTCATTTTGTTCCTATTTGATCTTCTTATACTGCAATAGTGGTGGCACGAGTCTTCTTCGAAGATGTGGTGAGGTTGCATGGGATTGATAGTTTTGATACTTAATGTAAGTATAGATCCAATAGCCAACAAGATGAGAGGGGGGGGGGCAAATCATACAAACTTAATCTTCCATAAAAACATTAGATTCAACCTCGGTAACATATACTTTAGTAATATAACCAAAACTGCTAAATGTGCAAACTCAAAAGCATATAAACATCATAAACCTCATAACACCAGATTTAACGTGGAAACTGAAATAGGGAAAAACCACTGTGGGATTTCGGACCCACTAAGAAATATACTCTTCTAGAGTATGCTCGGTTAAAAGCAAATCTTATTAAACATTACAAACACATTGCTAGATGTGACCCGGTTAAGGGATTTCCCTCAGATCTGTTAGGATCTTCACCTTGTTAGAAGTGACCTTGGTAAAGGATTTCAAACACTCAATCAGAATTTCACCTTGCTAGAGGGTTTTACAAAAAGGACTATTAAGTCCACTCAATTAAGAGATTTTCTATCACTTTCACAAAATAATAGTAATAAAAATCTATCTGCAACTTCACATCTAAAATGCTAAAGCAGATTCTTATTTGCTCAATACAATCTAGACATAGAGCTAATCTTGTCCATCTGTTGGGCTTCTATACTCTGTTATTCAAATAGGTCTTCAAGCTTCTATTCTCGGTAATCACTATGTAGCATCCCTGTGCATACATTGTTTATCAATAGTTCCCTATTTATAAACAATTCACCAACTGCTTAATCTCCTTGATCACATTTCCCATGATCAATCATAGCCATCAAACTTTGACCAGGTTCAATGTATCCTTTGATCTGAAAACATTCTACCCTGCCTTGGAACTTGCATACATTTCTTGGAACTTGTGCTAGTGTATTGCAGTTCAATCTAAGCTATACATCTTCATGCCGATTTTCCTTTGCCATAGATTCATTAACAAACTTCATGCACGACATACCAATCATTTAATTAGTTCCAGCTCATCAGCTTCCTTCATTAAATAACGCATGTAACCATTTAATGTATTCTGTTATAGATCGGCTACAACTCAGTAACAACTCGGTAAATACTAAACTTCACTCGGTAGACATTCTGCCTTCATTAACTGATAGCGATAACCATAGGGTTTACCGACTAGGTTCTTTGCTCAATAACATAGTATAGTATTAACCTTACAATTTACAATATATGTATGATGTTAAAACAATCTAAACATCATGATCTCATCATTGTCTAACTCGGTAATAGTTGCCCATTGAATACCTTATTTATCCCCTTATTCATCATATTCTTTCTGCGTCTTTTACCAACATCTTTATACTCTTCAAATCATACTTCTCAAGATATGGCAACATCATACTAAATTAGAAAATCAATTTCTTGACATCAATGACAAAATAATAATATCAAGATAGTAAACATCCCTAATCAATTATTTTCATAATCATTAACAACCTTCTCAATATTCTTATTGAAATGCCAACAATCTCCCATTGTCTTTTATAATGCCAAATGTTAACAATCTCCCCCTTTGGCATTGATGGCAAAACCAATGGATTTGACCATAAAAAGATTCAGATTGTTGTGATTCTGAAATGCTGAAATGCTCTCTTGCTGTCAACAGACTTCTCCTATTTTCTTCAGTCTTCTCCCCTTTTTTTAATCTTTAGTTTCAGTCTTCTTCCCCTTTTCCAACAATGCCAAAAAGTAAAGAACTAAAACATAATTTCTCCCTGTAGGAAGTGATTTCTTGCTATTGTGTATCCACTGAGTGTCAGTCAGAGCATTTTGTCTTCAATTCATGTTCCCTATATTGTATCCTACATTATTTCCTACTCACCTTTAGAAAACATCCTAAAGTGTGTAAATCAACATCAACTCTAAAAAGATATTCGATAGAGTTATTGAATTGATGCTTTCTCCGAACTCGGTCAATGAGTAGAAGATAGGGATAGGACCCCTAACTTACTTCTGAGATACTCAAAAGTGTCCCTTGGTAGTGGCTTGGTGAAGATATTTGCTATTTGTTCCTGTGTGCTAACATATTCCAACACCACTTTCTTCTCTTGAGCTTCTTCTCTAAGATAATGATATTTGATAGAGATGTGCTTTGTCTTAGAGTGCATAAAAAGATTCTTTGAAATGTTAATGGCACTAGTATTGTCACAAAATATAGTTACTGGCTTGGTAACATTCTCATTTATACCTTCCAATAGTTGTTTGATCCATGCAATGTTGGTACAATTCAATGTTGCGGCAACGTATTCAGCTTCTGCTATTGACTGTGAAACACATCCTTGTGTTTTGCTAAGCCAACTCACTAGTCTTTCTCCTAAAAAGAAAGCTCCTCCACTTGTGCTTTTCATGTCATCAATGTTGCCTACCCAATCAGCATCAGTATAAACTTTTACATCAAAATCATTTCCTTTCTGATATACTAAGCCATAATCCTCTGTGCCTTTCAAGTATCTAAATTTTTTTTTGATTGTTGTCATGTGTGTTTCCTTAGGATCTACAGAGAATCTTGCAACTATACCTACTACATGTGCTATGTCTAGTCTGCTATGACCAACACATTGTAGCTTTCCAATCATGGATCAGTAAAGTGTCTCATCAATAGATGCAGATTCATCATTCTTTGATAGTTTACAGTTGGTATTCATAGGAGGACTTACTGGTTTTGAATCCTCCATTCCAAATTTCTTCAAGATTTCCTTTATGTACTTGGATTGAGTAATGAAAATCTCATTTTTCATTTGCAATATCTGTAAACCTATAAAATACTTTATCTCACTGATTAATGACATCTCAAATTCTTTTCTCATTTCATTTCCAAAGTTCTTACAAAGAGAGTCATTTCCACAAAATATAATATCATCAACAAATATGGCTGAGATCAGTATTCCATTTTCATCATTCTTCATGTACATATTGCTATTCTCACTTGTCCTTATAAAACCAATCTTAAGCAAATAAGAGTGCAATCTTTCATACCATGCTCTAGGTGCTTGTTTCAGACCATATAATGCTTTGTTTAATTTACATACCTGATCTTTATTATTGTCTTCAACAAATCCTTCAGGTTGTTCAATTAAAACTTCTTCTTCTAATATTCCTTTTAGAAATGCAAATTTGACATCCATTTGATATACCTTGAATTTTTTGAAAGCAGTATATGCCAACAATATTCTTACTCCTTCAAGTCTAGCCATAGGTGCAAAAGTTTCACCATAATCAATTCCTTCTTCTTGAGCATAACCTTTGCAAACTAGTCTTGCTTTATTTCGAATGACCTCTCCTTTTTCATTTAGCTTGTTTCTAAAAATCCACTTTGTACCCATTACATTTTTGTCCTTTGGTCTTGTGATTAGTGTCCATGTGTCATTCTTCTTGATTTGATCAATTTCTTCTGTCATAGCATTTATCCAATCTTCACTATGAAATGCCTCTTTCACTATTCTTGGTTCAAATTCAGATATCAAACATGTGTTATGTTTCAGTTTGTTCCTTGTCATCACTAGATCATCCTTACCTCCTATAATCTGACTTGGTGCTTGATGCCTTCTGACATATTTGGCTAATATAGGCTCGGTAGGCTCTGTATGATCTTCTTCATCACTCAGTAACTGGATATTTTCTTCAATAGTTTTCTTGGTAAAACTTGTCAGTTGAACATAGACAAATTCATCATAATCTTCTAGTTCTTTTGAATTTCCTTCATCATTTCTTTTTGCAAATTCATCAATTTTCACATTTGCACTTTCTAATATTTTGTTAGATGATTTGATCAGACATTTAAATTCTTTGCTTCTAGAAGAATAACCTAGAAATGTTCCTTCTTCACTTTTATGATCAAACTTGCCATTTCTATCATCTTTGTGTACATAGCATCTACTTCCAAAGATTTTAAAATAGCTTACATTAGGTTTCTTGTCATACCAGATTTCATATGGTGTCTTCAAAGTACCTTTCTTCAGTTGTACTTAGTTTAGGGTGTAAACTGTTGTGCTTATTGCTTCTCTCCAAAATGTTTGTGGCACTTTCTTTTCAATCATCAGTGTTCTAGCACAATCCACAATAGATCTGTTTCTTCTCTTAGCTATTCCATTCTACTGTGGAGTTCTCGATGTAGAGACTTGTCTTTTAATACCATGACCATTGCAAAATAAGTTGAACTCATCAGATGTGAACTCTCCTCTATCTGATCTAAGACATTTTAGTTGTCTTCCTATTTTATTTTCAACTCTTGCCTTGTACCATTTAAACATTTGAAAAGCTTTTGATTTTTGTTTTAATAACATAACTGACATCATCCTTGAATAGTCATCCACAAATAATATGAAATATTTATCACCATAATAACTTTGAACTTTCATAGGACCACAAAGATCAGTGTGCACAAGATCTAAAATTCCCTTAGAAGTATAAGACTTACTTGTAAAGCTTGATCTTGTCATCTTACCCATCTAGCATCCTCGACACATAGCATTCTCAAGTTTTTCAAGACTCAGTAGACCTCTTACTTGGTGCTTCTTACTTATTTTGATCAGATTATCAAAATTTACATGACAAAACCTTTTATACCATAACCAGGTATCATCTATCTTTGCATACAGACACTTGTTCTAAGTTGAGTCAAGGTGAAATGTGTTACCTTTTGTTTCTGTCCTGGTAGCAGCTAACTTTCCATTCTTGTCATGAACTTTGACAATTCCCTTATGAAATTCTATTCAGTAACCTATATTGTTTAGTTGTGCTACACTCAACAAATTGTATTTCAAACCTTCAACCCAATAAACATCATTGCATCTTGCATTGTCAATAAGTGTTATAGATCCTTTAACTTTCACCAGACATGGTGCATCATTACCAAATCTTACATAGCCTCCATTATAATCTTCTAACATAAAAAACTTGTGTTTATCACTTGTCATATGATGTGAGCATCCACTATCTATGATCCATGAATCATTAGTATTAACATGAGATATTAGGGATTTTTCTTCATACCTTTCTTCATCTGATCCATCTTTGATAGCCGCATAGACTACTTCCTTTGTATCAGTTTCATCTGATTTATCATCGTTGGATTCCTCATTGACTATTAAGCATGTCTTTCTATCTCTTCTTCTGAAGTCTCGGTGTCATCTATAATGATTGTCTTTCTATCTAGCATATCAATAATCTCTCTTTTTAGTAGATTCTTTGTTAGGATAGTTAGAAGCCATATGTCCTATTTTATCACAATTGAAACATTTCAAAGGTAGTTTTCCTTTATACTTACCTTTGCCTCTTGGTAACCTTTTGGTTAATAGTGCTTCAAACTCTTCCTGCTTTTTGATTTCCTCATACAGTTTGTGTACTTCTTCCATGTTCTTACGGAATCTTTCACTTGCTCCACTGTGATCTCCTTCAGAGTACTTATACTTTCTTTCATTGTAATCATTAGATTCATCAAGATGAAAAGAACTAAATGCAGATTCAACTTTATTTACCGAAGATCCACTGTTATCAAAGTTACTTAACTCAAATGCATGTAGATTACCAATAGTAGCATCTAAAGAAACTGGCATATTAGGTACAGACCTCATTTCATTGATTGTAGAGACTCTGATTGCATAAGCTGGTAGAAGGGTTCTTAACAACTTACTTGTTATATCCTTTTCTTCAGTAGTTCCACCTACTCCTTTGATTTGATTGACAATCTCCTTTAGTCTTGTACTATACTGAGTTATGTTCTCACCTTCATTCATCCTCATAGATTCAATTTGTCCTCTTAGACTATCTACCTTTGCTCTTTGAACATGTTCATCTCCTCTATATACGGATATGAGCTTATCCCACATAGCCTTTGCATCATTGCAACCTTCTAGATCATTAAACTCTGAGTTGGTCAATGCAGATGTTATTTCAATCATTGCTTGGATATGTTCTTACTTTGCCTTTATCTCTTCCATTGTCAATGGATAGGTGCTTGGTGTGATGAAATCATTCTCCAGATAATATACAACATATTCTCCAACTCCTGATAGGTGCAGCTTCATCCTTTTCTACCATGTAGAGAAACTTGACTTGTTCAGCTTTGGTGCATCCCTCTTATACATCTTTGGATCTTTGTCTCAAGTACCTTTAAACTTTTCTTCCGGAGTCCAAAGCTTTGATACCAATTGATAGTTCTGATACTTAATGTAAGTACAGATCCAATAGCCAACAAGATGAAATGGGGGAGTGAATCATACAAACTGAATCTTCCATAAAAACATCATAAGCATACAAACTCAAAAGCATATAAACATCATAAACCTTATAACACCAGATTTAACGTGGAAACCCAAATAGCGAAAACCCACTGTGGTATTTTGGACCCACTAAGAAATATACTCTTCTAGAGTATGCTTGGTTAAAAGCAAATCCTGTTAAAGATTACAAACACATTGCTAGATGTGTCCCAGTTAAGGGATTTCCCTCAAATCTATTAGGATCTTCACCTTGTTAGAAGTGACCTTGTTAAAGGATTTCAAACACTCAATCAGAATGTCACCTTGCTAGAGGGTTTTACAGATAAGACTATTAAGTCCACTCGGTTAAGAGATTTTCTGTCATTTTCACAAAATAACAATAATAAAAATCTATCTAAAGAAGATTCTTATTTGCTCAATACAATCTAGACATAGAACTAATCTTGTCCATCTGTTGGGCTTCTATACTCTGTTGTTCAAATAGGTCTTCAAGCTTCTATGCTCGATAATCACTATGTAGCATCCCTGTGCATACATTTGCCCACATACATTGTTTATCAATAGTTCCCTATTTATAAACAATTTGCCAACCACTTAATCTCCTTGATCACATTTCCCATGATCAATCATAGCCATCAGATTTTCAAACTTTGACCAGGTTCAATGTATCCTTCGATCTGAAAATGTTTTACCCTACCTTGGAACTTGCATACATTTCTTGGAACTTGTGCTAGGGTATTGTGGTTCAATCTAAGCTATAGATCTTCATGCTGATTTTCTTTTGCCATAGATTCATTAACAAACTTCATGCATGACATACCAATCATTTAATCAGTTCCAGCTCATCAGCTTCCTTCATTAAATAACACATGTAACCATTTAATGTATTCTATTATA
This sequence comes from Cryptomeria japonica, assembly GCF_030272615.1. NCBI lineage: Eukaryota > Viridiplantae > Streptophyta > Pinopsida > Cupressales > Cupressaceae > Cryptomeria > Cryptomeria japonica. Next base: position 753,188,158 of record NC_081407.1, on the reverse strand, counting down.
GCTTGGTTACAATTCAGTAACAACCCAGTAAATACTAATCTTCACTTGGTAGACATTCTGCCTTCATTAACTAATAGCGATAACCTTAGGGTTTACCGACTAGGTTCCTTAGGGTTTACCGACTAGGTTCTTTTCTCGGTAACATAGTATAGTATTAACCTTACAATTTACAACATGTGTATGATCTTAAAACAATCTAAACATCATGATCTCATCATTGTCTGACTCGGTAATAGTTGCCCATTGAATATCTTATTTATCCTCTTATTCATCATATTCTTTATGTGTCTTTTACTAACATCTTTATACTCTTCAAATCATACTTCTCAAGATATGGCAACATCATACTGAATTAGAAAATCAATTTCTTGACATCAATGACAAAATAATAATATCAAGACAGTAAATATCCTTAACCAGTTATTTCCATAATCATCAACAACCTTCTCAATATCCTTATTGAAATGCCAACAATCTCCCATTGTCTATTATAATGCCAAATGCCAACAAGGATCCCAAGGAAGATCATTTCTGATACAGACCCTATCTTTACATCAGCCTTATGGACCTCACTTCAGCATGCTTTGGGGACCCAGTTGAACTTCAGTTCAACTTAACACCCTTAGAGCGATGGTTAGACTGAGTGTGTGAATTAGGTCTTAGAGGACATGCTTCGCATGTATGTTATGGATTAGCAATCGCATTGGGAGGAATATCTTTGCCTTGTAGAGTTTGATTATAATAATGGATATCATATCTCTATAGGCATGTCACCCTTCTAGGCATTGTATGGTCATCCTTGTCGTACTCCTTTGAGTTGGGATTGGTTGGAGGATAGGGTGTTTTTAGGCCTGGATTTGCTTCATGAGATGGAGCAGTAGGTTGAGCAGATTCATGGGCATTTGGTTGTTGCCCAGGATAGGCAGAAGAAGTTTGATAATTCTCATATAGTCGATCTCTTATTTTCAGTTGGCGACCGTGTGTTCTTGAGAGTGCGTCCGTGGAAGAGTCTGATCCATTATGGAAAGGGTTCTAAGTTGGTGCCTTGTTTTGTAGGCCCTTTTGAGATCCTTGAGAGGATAGGACCTATTGCCTACCATCTTGCCTTGCCGCCAAATCTATCCCACATCCATGATGTTTTTCATGTTTTTGTTCTTCGTCCTTATCATTATGATGTGACCCATGTTCTTGATTGGAATTCTTTTCAGATTGAGGATGGGCAGCTTTCCATGGAGCCCATGCGCATCCTTCAACATCGGGATTTGACCCTTAGGGGTTGTACCATCGAGCAGGTAAGGGTCCTATGGGACCCCAGTGATGAGTCCTCTGCAACTTGGGAAGATCTAGCAAAGATGAGAGAGCTTTATCTTTATCTATTTTACACTTCTAGGAGTAAGCCTAGGCTTAGGGGGGAGGATGTAGTACCCCTCCTCGATCAACTTTTTTTTTTTGTATGTTTTGAGTTACTTTAGTGACTTTTCTGTGGAACATTATTGTATTTTGATTCAAATATCATGTGATGTTATTTCATGCCTTATCTGGATTTCTAGTCTATGATTTTATGCAGTATTTCAGTTCTTATGAATAATGTTATTTTTATGGATCATTATCATGGACTGACACTTTTCCCTTATATTGCGATGCATGATTTATATGTTGTGTGTTTGCAAGTGTATTGGGATGCAAGGGGATGATTTTCCTTCACTCACTCCGATGAGACAAGGAACATCATGATTCTCCTTCATTGGTGTGTGTGTCATGTCTGTATTTATATATATATTGGTCTATATACAAGTACCAGGTAGGTACGAGGTATTGACTCCCCCTGGTTTCACAGGTCTGAGCATGCCTTATATATATCCGATGGGAGTGGAGGAGATAGTTGTTGTACCCTAGCTTGATTGTAGTTACACTCGTGTGAGTGTTGTCAATCAGTTGTCTTTCCCATCTGGGTGGTATGCAAGTCATAGTGTTTGGTTTGGTCATTTGAGAGTCGTCATTTGATCTGTATTGGTTTTGCGTGTTTCCATTTATTTAAATGGTTATTTAATTTCAATGGATGATGCTATCTTGTGTTGGCGTAATCATTTAATTTATATGCTCTTTGATTATTGATTTATATAAATTAATGATTGCTAGATTAAATGGTAAACTGGCTTAATTTATTGTGTAAAGTTGCATTGATATTGTTGTGAGATAAATAAATTGCCTAGCCATTTAAAAAGGTAAAATGCTTATGTTGGAAGAAGTAATTTATGGAAAAAGAAATAAATAAAAGCTTTCCTTTTTATTTTTCCTTTTGGCCTATTTAATTTAAACTTTGAAAAGAATTATTATTTTGGGAAAAGAAATAAATCTGATTGCCTTTTAATTTTAAAATATTTAAATTTGATTGGATGAAAAACTTTAACCTAGAAGCTTGGGTTAAAAGAGATTTTTGGGCATCCATTCTAGGCATTCACGATAGGAGAAGAAGGGAATTTTTGGAGAGAAAATTCTGTAAAAACTTCCTCGAGGAGCTGGAAATTTTAACTGGCTGCAAGACTGGTGTTTCTTCATTCCCTTGCTTGCCTTTGCTCCAGGTTGGATAATCTATTCTACTGTTTTGATTGATTTGTATATTTCAGTTTTCTTCCTGTGTGATTGAAAATTTATGCAATTTTCCTTTAGATCCTTTTAAGAATGTTGAAATGGAAGGAAGATTGCTGGATATAGTTGATTTTGTGATGCTTTTAGCATATGGTCGCATTTAGGAAAGGAATTGTTCATTTCTTCTTTGTTGTGTGTTATCTGTTCATAGCAAACAACTTCTTGATTTACCTCTTCTTTTGAAAGAAAGAATGTTAGATTGGGTTTGTTGGGTGCTTCCTTGTTTCTAACTGTCATGAATTGGCTAGTCATTCTTTCTAGTGTGTTTATTTCACCATTTACCTTGTTGGTAAACTCTTCCTTAAAATTTTGGAAATTGGCACTGTATGTGTGTGCTGTGAAATAATTCTGTAAATGGAATGTTCCTTGTGGTTATTGATTTTGTGTCTTTTTGGTTTTAGAATGCTTGGAGTCATGTTTCTTGTGCCTCTCTTGTGGACTTTACCGATCCTGTGATGGGCTTGCCTCATCGCGTGGGTCGGTAGTGTCTGGTACCTATTGGTAAAAGAACTACTAATCGGTAGTACCACTACCATTAAATTTATTTTTAGAATATATCCAAATCTACCAATTTGAATCTCTAATTCATGCCTTGATTTCCATTGATAAATTTATTAACCACATAATAAAAATTACATGAAAGTCACATTACATCACACAAAACCACTTATAAAATTTCATTTATAAAATTAAGTTCTTGGCACAAACCAGTTTAGAGACTGGTGAGGCCTCAAAACTAAGCGTCAAAACTAAGCAGGGGTCAAACCAACCCATGCTTGTGCTGCTGTCAGGGGAAACAAACACTACCTACTAGTGGTGCTACTACAACTGGTAACAACCCTACTGACCGATGGTTGCCACTACCAACCAGTAGCAGTACTGCCAACTGGTAGTGCCCACTACCAATCGTTAGCAGTACTGCTGACTGGTAGTGCCCACTACCAACTAGTAGTGGTATTGCCGACCGGTAGTGCCCACTACCAACTGGTAGTGATACTATCAATCAGTAGTGCCCACTACCAATGAGATTGAATCCTCTATCTTGATCGGAGATTGGAGACTGCTCAACCCTCAAAATTAGCTTCTCCCTTGGCCTCCACACCACTATGTCTGCATTCTTCCCTGGAGAAAGGGGTAGGATAGTGGTGTGGTGTCACTATCCCCCCTAGGACAAGATCATGGCACCCTTTTCCTCTCATGATAGGGGCATGGCACCTCTATCCCTGCCCTATTTTGGGATAGGACCTTCCTAGAGCATGCATTGGGGATTGTGCATTGGGTGGGAAAGTCCCCTGATGTCGACCTATGATGAATTTAATATCCGCTAACATGTATTTAAGGGGCATTCATACTCTCATTTGTATAAGTTGAAGTTGGATAAGATTGGAGTTTATCAAGTTGCACAAGCGATCAAGAGCATTTAAGCATTCTTTTCTAGCATTGAGCATTCTCAAGTCTCCCTTCAAGGCTAGGTGTTGCATTCAAGTCAAGGATTCAACCATTGAAGAGGCGATTGATTCCAACATTCAATTCCACATAATAATTTCTATCAACATTGCTATCACAACCTCCCTTGAGGTGATTTACAATCCAGTCTTTCATTTACATCTACTTCCAAGTACTTTCTTTCATTACTTGGTTAATTCCAAAATTGGGGTTTGACCTAAAGGCAAACTCCTAATCCCAACCCATTTTCCTCTCTTTTATGTGTGTAGGTTGTAGGTGCATAGCTATACTTTCGGATTTGGGCTCCATTAGCAAAGACAAAAAAACCCTTTTCATTTTTTAGATTTTTTGAAGGACCGTGTACTTTCCCACCATAGTTCGGGCAAATTTTCCTCAGATTCGTAGGGCAACTTCACCTTGACATATTAGTTGTTGGTATTATGGATGTTCTGCATTAGTTTTCTCATTGATCTCAACACTTATCCTTTTAGAGATCTATGGTTACATTGGCTATGTTGAACTGGCACATTGTGTTCATATTCAGTGACTTATGCACAGTCACCAGTATATTGTTCACTAACAGGTTATATTGTTCACCAGCACTGAGGATGATCTGTTATCATTTGGAGATTACTTAGTTATGTTGAAGACATGGTTTGGATACTTTTTTTTTGTATTATGGTTATTGGTCTAATCGAGTTGACATATTTGATGTTACCGACAAATTGGTCTAGGTTATGGACCAGCATGTGTTATCTATTCTAGATCAGCACGACAAATTATGGAGATGATTTATTGATTAGATATTATTGTAAATGTATTGACCCAACATGATGCATCACATCTTGATTCATTTGTAATTCATTTAATTGTAATATTCTTAGTGAGCCAACCTACACATTTGGTCTTAGGATTGGTATATATGTAAAGTCTCATTTGTGAGATAATGTGTGGTATGGAAATGGTATTAGTAGAGAGGAAAAGTTTATGGTATGTGTGAATATTGAAGATCATATGAGCAGATGATAGAGAAGGTTAAAGGAAGGTATGAAGGTGATTATCTGAGCTTAACCGGTACTGAATCCAGCTTAGAAGATGCTACTTTGAGTAGTACATTATCATTGGATTTAACCATCCAATTGTAGTTAGTGTGAATCCTATTTTGTGATTGAGGAGTGAGCTCTAGGCAGTTGGCCTCTCTACATGTGTAGACCCCATTTGTATACACATACTATCTACAATAGTATCATCTGATTGTGGGTAAGGTTTCCCACCGTGGTATTTCCCCTTACAGGGTTTCCACGTACAAATATTTGTGTTATGTGTTTTGGATGTTGTTTCTCTTTCTATTTCATGCATTAAGTTTCATAGGTATTAATATTAACTGTTAAACTATTAACCGACATTAATTTTGGTTTACTAGTATTATGCATCAAGTTTGATTAAGTTATATTTGGGTTGAAATTAATTGACAATTGATTCACCCCCCTCTTAATTGTCTTTAGGTCCTAACAATTGGTATTAGATCAATTGGTGTAATGACAAGAGGAAGACTGGAAAATGAAGATGTATGTTTAATTTCTCAAATTAAACTGGCATATGTTATTGAGGCATGTGAAGATAAACATTGGATTAAAGATATGGAAGATGAATTGGAACAAATTGAAAAGAATAATACATGGACATTGGTTCCCTGACCTAAAGAAAAAAATGTAATTGGAACTAAATGGGTATTCAAAAATAAACTTAATGAAGATGGTAAGGTAATCAAAAGCAAAGCAAGAATAGTGTGTAAGTGATATTCATAGAAAGATGGAATTGATTGTAATGAAACCTTTGCACTAGTAGCTAGAATTGAGGCAGTCAGATTATTTCTTGCATTCGTAGCTTATAAGAACTATAAAGTATATCAAATGGATGTTAAATGTGCATTTCTGAATGGTGATCTTGAAGAGGAAGTTTACATTGAGCAGTGTGATGGATTTTCTTTGACAAATGATAAAGATATGGTTTGCAGATTAAGGAAAGCTTAATATGGATTGAAGCAAGCTCCCAGAGCTTGGTATGCTAGATTGGACAAATATCTTTTGAAGATTGGTTATAGTAAAGGTAATGCTGACAACAACTTATATTTTAAATTGACTAATGATGATATATTGGTTATTGTAATTGGTTGTTTGTTATGGTATTTGTATTATTTCAGCATTTGATGTCAAAGGGGGAGAGATATCTATGGAAAAACTTTGTATTTAGGAATCATTATCCTAGGGGGAGAGATTATTCATTGGGAGAGATGTTTACTCTCTGCATTTGTATTTTGATTTTTGGTAATTGATCTCTTTTGGAGATTGTTGGTTTTTGGCACTTAGATGTTTTTCCATCTTGTGTTTCCATCAATGCCAAATAGGGAGATTGTTGGTATTATGGATGTGTTGCATTATTCTTTTCATTGATGTCAACACTTATCCTTCTGGAGATCTATGGTTACATTGGTTATGTTGAACTGACACATTATGTTCACTGACATATTCAATGACTTATGCACAATCACCAGTATATTGTTCACCAATAGGTTATATTGTTCACCAGCACTGAGGATGATCTGTTATCATCTGGAGATTACGTTGTTATGTTGAAGACATGGTTTGGATACTTTGCTTTGGTGTTATGGTTACTGGTCTAACGAGTTGACATATTTTCTCTTGCCGACAAATTGGTCTAGGTTATGGACCGGCATGCGTTATCTATTCTAGATTAGCATGACACGTTATGGAGATGATTTATTGATTGGACATTATTGTAAATGTATTGAGCCGACATGATGCATCACATCTTGATTAATTTGTAATTGATTTAATTGTAATATTCTTATTGAGCCAACCTACACATTTGGTCTTAGGATTGGTAAATATGTAAAGTCTCATTTGTCAGATAATGTGTGGTATGCAAATGGTATGAGCAGAGAAGAAAAAGGTTATGGTATGTGTGAATATTGAAGGTTATATGAGCAGACCATAGAAAAGGTTCAAGGAAGGTATGACGGCGATTATCTGAGCTTAACTGGTACTGAATCTAGCATTGAGAAGTACATTATCATTGGATTTAACCATCCAATTGTAGTCAGTGTGACTCCTATTTTGTTATTCAGTAGTGAGCTCTAGGAAGTTGGCCTCTGTGCATGTGCAGATCCCATTTGTATACACATACTATCTGCAGTAGTATCATTTGATTGTGGGTAAGGTTTCCCACCATGGTTTTTCCCCTTATACGGTTTCTACATACAAATCTTTATTATATGTCTTGTGGATGTTGTTTTTCTTTCTGTTTCATGCATTAAGTTTCACCAGTATTGATATTAATTGTTAAACTGTTAACGACATTAAGTTTGCTTTACCAGTATTATGCATCAAGTTTGATTAAGTTATATTTGGGTTGAAATTAATTGACAACTATTTCATCCCCCCTCTTAGTTGCCTCTAGGCCCTAACATTACTACCACATCTAGGTGCACAACTTCATCCCATATTCCAATCTTAAGTTATAATTAGTTCTTTGTCACTTTTGCACTACATAATTCAATCAATTCCTTTCCATTTCAATAAGGAAGAGGGGATCAACTTATCATTCCCATTTCATTCAGAATTTAATCTTCATTTTTGAAGGTTGATTCTAGTGAATTCTCCTCTCCTCTTCCAATGTAACTAGGTGAAAAGTGTTTGAAGGGAAATTCGTAGTGAAACTCTCATCTCTCCTTGGAGGGAAAGGGTAGTTTTCCTCTTGATCTCTCATTCACATTTCAGCCACGTTACATTTTGGTGAACCCAATGTCTTGCATGATTTCCTTTGAACAAAATTGCATATTTTTCATTTACAAGTTTCAAATTTCTGCAAACTTAGTGGTTAAATCATTAAAGACCCTAGTTTTTAAAATTCAAATTGAACTTTTAATCTATAACAATTGCTTGTGGTTATCTTAGATCTAAAAATTGTCTTGTTTATCAAATTTAAATTCCTCATTTTCTTGTTCAATTTGCAAATAAAATTTACAAAATTAAGTGGTTACTTGTTAAAACCCTAATTTTCAAAAATCATCTTGAACTTGTGCAAAAATTGGATCTCCATTTAATTTTCAGATTTCTTATTGTTCTCAGATTTGTCTTCATTCCTACAATTCAAATTTTCAATTTTCCCCCATTTTCCCAACATTCAAATTTCAAAATTAAGTGGTTAGGACATCAAACCCTAATTTTCAAAATTAATTGGATTTTGTGAAACTTTCAAATCAATTTCATTTACATTTGGATTTGTAAACATTTTCCAAAGTGTCCCTATCCATTATGTTTGACTTTTTTCAAAATTACAATTCAATTCCTCTTTTTCTTCAAAACCCTAATAGTGTCTTATTTTTTACATTTGCGCCTTCATTTCGCCCATCTAGAGGTTGTAAAATTCATCAATTTTGGGGGGTTAGCTTTGAAATCATCATAATATTCATCCCTAAAAATTTGTTAAGGATATCCCTTGTGGTGGTGCCCTTATTGATCCCTCTTGCATGGTTAATGTCATAACTGAAGAATATATTTTCACTTTATGATTGCATAAACCAATATTTCATGCTTATAATGTGGTTGTGAAGTTATGTGATAGCTTCTCTTGTCCTACCATTGGCTCTATCACCCTTCCTATTAAAGTTCATACTAAATCCATGAATGTTGACTTTGTTATCATACCCTCTTCTAAGCAATTCCAAGTGAAATTGGGCTATGCTTGGCGATCTTCCATGAAGGCTAATTCTTCTCCAATCCACAAGTGTTTGAAATTTCCTCACAAGGGAGAGATCATAACCGTGAACCATAGCTTATTTCATCCATCCAAAAGAAGCCTCAGTTTTCCTATTGATCTATTTTGACCTAAATAACTTCAATCTCTTCCATCAAGGAGCGATTCTCTTTTTCAATATTATCAAAAATGGAAGCATGATATGATCTTATCCTTAAGTCAACCTAAATCTCCAACACTTGACATTCCTATTTTTCTTCAAGATGAGGTTCCTCCCCTCATGGATAGAACTAATCTCCCTCCTAAGGAAGATCATCAACCTATTCCTATGAATATGACTTTACCTTCTCTTAAGGAGAACAAAAATATTCTTCCTAAGGTTAGACCTATACCTCCTCCTCATAATGGACTTGGTCTCCTTCCTACACGTAATATTCCTCCTTTCTATGGTGCAGTTCCACCTCCTTCCTCTTATCGACAGAAGATGCCTGCTTCTCCTCTTGTTCCACCAAAAGACCTCAACCTAAACCTTCAAATATCAAGGAGAAAAACATTCCTACTTTTTGAAGTGTTACTCCTCCTCCTTAGTCTTCCACTAAGACTCGATGAAATCATTGTGCAAGAGACCGCTGATGAAGACACCATGTTTAAGATTGTGAAGCTATCCCTCAAAATACTCAATCTCGTCAGACTCCGACAGCTAACATGATTCCCTTCTGTCTCAAGCAAGATGTTCAACATACATCTCCAAATCATAAGTTGCACAAAACACATGATGGTTTTACTCCTATTCGTGTTCTTGCTCCTCTTTGTCTAAACTTTGATAAAGAAATGGGTGAAAATGTTATTCATAATGGCAATACAACTCCTAATGCTTCTGATAGTAAGTATGAATAGGTTAATTTGGACAAGCATTTATCTCATCAATTTTTACAAACCCTAATCCTAGCTCCCAGAATCGAATAAAGTGACTTACAACATGAGAATAGTCCTTGGTTAGATCTTGTGATAGCTCCATCTATTGTGCTTGATGTCACTCCTCTGGCATGTTACATTCCTTCCCAAAATAGTTATCAAGAAGATCGAGAGGCAGATGTCATGATAGATTAGCAATATTAGCACTGTGGATCTTCTCTCTATCTCCTTTCTTTCTCTTTTGTGACCATTCTTCTATATGTGTATCCATGTTCTTCTATTGTTCCCTTAATGTCTAATTGGGGATGATGCAAAGCAATGAGATTTTTTCTTGGTCTCTTTCATGTTGACTCAAAAGACATCATCTCTTCTCTTTCTTCTAAGGTAGTGTCCTTCTTTGGGGAATGATTATTATTATATGCATGTATACATACATTTTATACATGAGTTATCATACAACATACTGACCCTAAGGAAAGCAATAGTACCTCATGTTTTGTGTTCATTATCCTTAGGTTTATTCCTTGATTACGGGATAAATCCTTTTGATAATATGCTCCCTTCCTTCTCTTTCTCTTGGGTGTATCCTACCTTGAAGAAATCACTCTCGATAAGGTGTGTGTAGTCTCTTTAACATGGGGGCATACACTCCACTCAGATTTTCCTTCTTTGATAGTTAAAATTAATTAGTGAACTTTTTTTTCTTTGTAATCTTTGGTATCCTTTCTTTCATGACTCATAGTGAAGGGAACTTTGCTACTTGTAGTCATGGTTCTCCCCTTCTTGATATTCCCTTTTACTTTGTAAATTGAAGTCATAAGATCCTAAGTCCACTAGGGGCTTGGCGCATCTTGCCTCCTTGACATGGTAAAAGCCTTTCAATCTTGTTTCCTTGTACTTTACTAGCAGTATTGGCATACACTCATACTCCCACTAAAGTGGGGACTTAATGTAGTGTCATAAATTGTGACCTTAGCAATTTTTTACTATATTCAGGTCCTCATGCATACGAGATCGAATCATCTAGCCTAATCAGAGACTGGAGACTACTCAACCCTCAGAATTAGTTTATCCCTTGGCCTCCACACCACCCTGTCTGCATTATACCTTGGAGAAAGGGGTAGGAAAAGGGTGTGGCACTACTATTCCCCCTAGGATAGCAGTGTGGCACCATTGTCCCCCCTAGGATAGGGGTGTGTCACCCTTGTCCTCCTAGGAAAGGGGCATGGTGCCCCTTTCCCTTCCCTATTTTGGGGCATGATCTTCCTAGAGCATGCATTGAGGGTTGCGCATTGGGCGGGAAACTCCCCTGATGTTGACCTGTGATGAAAAATCAAATCCACTAACATGTATTTAAAGGGAGTTCATCCTCTCATTTTCATAAGTTGAATTTGGTTAAGATTGGAATTTATCAAGCTGCACAAATGATCAAGAGCATTTAAGCATTCCTTTCTAGCATTGAGCATTCTCAATTCTCCCTTCGAGGCTAGGTGTTGCATTCAATTCAAGGATTCAACCATTGAAGAGGAGATTGATTCCAACATTCAATTTTACACAAGCATTTCTATCAACATTTCTATCGCAACCTCCCTTGAGGTGATTTACAATTTAGTCTTTCATTTACATCTACTTGCAAGTAGTTTCTTTCGTTACTTGGTTAATTCCAAAACTAGGGTTTGAACTAAAGAAAAACCCCCAATCCCAACCCATTTTCTTCTCTTTTCTATGTGTAGGTTGTAGGTGCATAGTTGTACTTTTAGATTTAGACTCCATTTCCAAAGATAGAAAAACTCTTTTCATTTCATGGATCTTTCAGATGACCGTGTACATTCCCGCCACGGTTGGGGCAACTTTTTCTCAAATTCTCAAGGTGACTTCATCTCGACATATTAATGCCAAATCTAGGTGCACAACTTCATCCCATATTCCGATTTTATGTTATAATTAGTTCTTTGTCAATTTTGCACTACATAATTCAATCAATTCTTTTCTATTTCAAATAAGGAAGAGGGGGTCAACTTATCATTCCCATTTCATTTAGAATTGAATCTTCATCTTTGAAGGTTGAATCTAGTGAATTCTCCTCTCCTCTTCCAATGTAACTAGGTGAAAAGTGTTTGAAGGGAAATTCATAGTGAAACTCTCATCTCTCCTTGGAGGGAAAGGGTAGTTTTCCTCTTGATCTATCATTCACATTTCACCAACATTACAAAAAGTTCAAAATTATCCTCCCAAAATTTGCAGAAAGATGTGTGGGATCAAGGTAAATCTTACTAACCTAGTCATATCAGCCTTTTTCTAAATTTTTAGGGATGAGAGATAATAGGAATATAATGCCAAATTTGGCTTAGTGGTTCAAATTGTAACACATAGCTATGTGAAATATGCTTTGAGAGTTTAAATTAGGGTATGATTAAAGAGAAATCAGGATTAAATGATAAAGAGCACACCTAGAAATTAAGGGCCCAAATAATAGTGTGATGATTTAATAAAGAAGAATAAGAACCATGATATAAATTTAAATGGATAAAGTCCCTATAATGTGTAATGAACTGCCAGAAACCCTAAAGTAAAAACAATACAACTAGGCAACTAAAAGGGCATAATAATTTTTTTTTTAAAGATTGAGTGCATTAATCATAACAATAGCACGTTTAACAAGACAATGGAAGTCTAACATATGATTTCCTCAGTGTTACCAAGGAAGCTTAATTTGTAGATTATATTAACACCACGGTTAATCCAATTGTTCATCTAGTTAGGAAAACTAAATGCTTAAGATAAAATCTACACATACATCTAAATTCTATAATGAAAGAATCAAAGTACTCCAATGCATTCATTTTCCCATAGATCATTTATAAAAAAGATTAAAGCAACTGAATTAACATACATTCCAAAGACCCCATTTTACAATATCCATAAATACACGGTTACCAATAATACCATGGATTACAAAGTTACAATATCAAGGTTACATAAAAGTTTGATACAATGACCACAATGTCTCAATTGAACAATGATCATGAACATGAGCTAGTACATGAACCACGAACCAAGAAACACTAGTGAAACCTTTCCTCGCCTGAAGTTACAATCTAGACCATCTGATGGGAAGTGGCACTACCACATGACCATGTGATCCCGAAATGGAACCACCCCACTGTGCTAGGAGATAGTAGAAAACCGTCAAGCAAGCAAAAGTAAGACATGTATGAAAGAACTACAAGACTCTGCAAACATCCATGTGGCTCAACACACAACCACTAGTGACTCTAAGGAGGGAGTGTCATCGCATAGCTTAAGATGGATACCATGGTACAACCTCAATAGGTCCCGGCCCCCATCCTGGATTATCTTGATAACCTCTCCCAAACCTCTGGTTCCAACTAAGTCTCATGCGGACCCTACCAATCCTTTCATGAAGACAAGGTAGTAAGTTTTCCATTCTAGGCCTTCTCGTAACATTATGAGCCCTCTACCAGCACTCACCTATGTATGAGGTACATTATCTTACTTAATATTTATTTCACCCATCCCAGATCAGTTATTAGGTTATCACTTTTTAACTGACTTTCGATGGGTTATCCTGTCATCCACTTCGGGCACGACTCCCACTTGAAAGCCACTCTCTCTCATAGGAGAATATAGCAAAGGTCTCTTTATGAGAACTCTATGGTGAAATAGACAACCATAACCAATCCTGACAATTCACAGGTGAAGGATACACAATCACTAACCCAAGATTGACCATTTGGACAAAACACACAATGTCTCACATCAATAAGGTTATACAACAACACCTGACCAAGGAGATATAATAACATATGACAAAATGACAACTCAACCAGAATTGTAATGAAATTAAACTTGACTGCAAACACCATTTACACAAGATCCTAATACAGACAATATTTTCTTAAAATAGCCAAAAGCATAAATAACTTGTAATTAAATATTTTCCAAACAATAAGAAAATACAACATTTTTAATACAAAGAAATCAATTTTGCCATTTGTCCAATAAGGTTAAATCAAATACATACAAAAAAATTAATCTCCTGATGTGTTTCTAAACATAATTATAAAATCTAAAAATTACAAGCTTTTCTGAAAATACCCAAACTCTAATATATATATATATATATACATCATATGTATATTATATACTTATAATCATATTACAAAATATATATAAACTCAGGTTTTAATTTTCACAGTATTAATATAATACTAAAATGATATCATGCCCATAATAAAAAAATAACTTATATATAAATATATATATAATAAATTAATAAAAAAAAAAAACCAAATTATATATCCCTGGCAAGAAAACCGAAAGTGCCAATGTCTGAAGTTTATGCAGGTTAAAAAAAGCAAAATTCATTAACCCTCTACTATACACGGTAGCACGTACTACCGTAGGTAGCATGTGCTACTGCCGGTAGCACTGCTACCTACTAGGATTCCCAAAGATATTGAGAGGGGCGAGGGTGAATCAGTATCTGACCGGTAATAAGATTTTTTAAACTTATAACATGAAAAACATATTAAAACTGTGTACCGATAAACCAAAAATAATGCAACAAATAAGAATTACAACCACAACCTAAAGAGCACACCATAACACAATATTTTAATGAGGAAACCCGGTGTGGGAAAAACCTCGACGGGATTTGTGACCCATAATATTTTCTTACTAGCCAATAAGAGAATATTATAGTTTTACAATAGGGGTCTGCACATGCAGGAAGGCCAAGTGCCTAGAGCTCACTGCTCAATTACAAAAGAAGTCACACTGACTTACAAAAATGGATTATAAAAATCCAATTTCTTGTACTGCTTCAGATTAACATCTACTATGCCAGATTCAGTACCAATTTAAGCTCTGCTCAATACATAAACCCTTAACCTAATAATTCGCACATTAGGTCTGCTATATTCCTTATACTTCGCTCCTATAATTACCTTTCCATATTACTTCTTCCTTATTCTACTACATTTTAAATGATCTACAATGATCTCATACATATATGAGTCATGTTACAATCCACCAAGTCAGCTTACAAAATATTTTACAATTAATTACAAAATACATTTACACAAGATTCATGTCAGCCATGATGTCGGTAACTTCCTTTTGGGTGCTAGTGAATTGTATGCTGGTGTAGAGTCTGTCAGTGCCGGTGCCTATGTCTGCCTACCGGTATCACAAGATTGCAAGGTTTCCATCAATGAAAATACCTTCAATCACCTACAATTTCTCATTGGAGTGTGCATTTCCCAACAATCTCCCCCTTTGGCATTGATGGCAACATGCATGAGAAAAATCCAAAAAGTGTCGTCCAAAAAGAATCTGCCAAAATTGTCTTACCAAAAACTATGTGCCAAAAATGTGTGCTCCCCCTAAGCTGATGGTGTCTTCTGCTAATCATTTTTCTCATTACCTCTACTCCCCCTTTGGCATCAATGACAAAGGTTGTCAAAGTGTCAACTGAGTGTGGTTCCAGCTCCATTCCTGTAACCGGTTGGTTACAATCTGGAATAGGTCTGCCAATACAAGATGCAGGTTCTTAATGAACCTTTCACTATCCTTTAATGTGGCCTCTGTCTGCTGAATTGTACTGATTAGGTGTTGCATTTGCTATTCCGGTGTCTTTTGTCCTTGAATGAGTGCCTCAGAGATCTCTTTTCTTAAAGAGGTGAGGTAGTCTAATTTGGGACTAAGTCTCTATTTTATATCCTTTGCCTTTCCTATTATTTTTTATTTCTCTTTCAAATTTCTCAAGTTCTTCCTCAAAACTTGCTATTTTCTGCTCAAAAACTGATAATGGTTTAGATGAATTGATGAAGTTTTTAGCTAAATCATTTATCTCTTTCTGTACCATACTAATCTTGTTGTCTATATCTACTGTCAAAAAGTTTGTTTTACATGTATCTTTGTACAACCCTTTAAATTCCTTTAATGTTTTACATAGTGCCAGTAAAAGAGTATCAAATTCTCTCATACACTTCTTTATTTCCTCTTCAAAGAATTTTTGGTTTTCTTTCTCCATTTTCTCTTCGAATGCTTCCACATTTATTTGATCAACTATCACAATGTTATCAGTAATATACTTAGACAATGTATCAAGTTGATTTAAAGAATCTTTATTATCTACATTACACTTAGGTGCTATCAGTTTCAAAATAGGAATTGCATCATCAATAGCCTTATATGCTTGTGCACTGCACTCTATGATTTTCTTGATTGAATATAATAAGACTTCTATCACATTCATTGGTCCGAATCCTGCCATAGAAGAACCAACAATCTGCATTTCACTAGTGTGAGTAAGCATTTTGCTTGTAGTGACCTCCAGTAGATCAGTTTATGTTTACATTTCTCTAAGGAAAGGCTTGGGTTTCTTAGTTGTTGTCGGTGGCACTGTCTCTGCATGAACCTATTCCTTAACCTATTTCTGTTCCTATTCCTTGTATTCACTTTTGCTGGTTTCTCTGATGAAGTATCAGTAATCACTACTAGTTTCTCAATAGTCACATCTTTCTTCTCATCTTCAATGTTCTCCTTATCCACCACAATGTTTACTTTCTGGGTGTCTATGTTCATAGTGTACAAAATTTTAGATTCAAGATTTGTATCCTCAAGAGGATTCTCCTTACTCTTTGTTGCTGGTTCTTTATCAACAGTATGTAGTGGTGGAGTATTAGAATGAGGTGGGGTTAGTTTATTTGTTATCTTTATACTTGGAGGTCCATCAACCTTACCTTTCCCCTTGTCCTTTTGGTATACCTTTATGGGTTTAGGTCTTAGAAAATCTTCCTGTTTATCTTTTTCTACCAAGAATATATCCCATGCATTTGTTGTTTCTTCTGTTACCTCATTCACTCTTCCTGCCATCAGTGCTATATGTCAGTGAGTAGTTGAAAATACTAACCGGTTAGCCTCAAAGATTAATTGGTCTATCTCATTAGGTGAGTTAACAAGATGCACTACAAGTAGTTTTTCGAATTTTTATTTTCTTGTCCAGCTCAACAATAGCTAGCCTTCTAGCTTCCAGTCTCCTGTACAAATCAGCTAGTATGTCATCAACAATTTCCAACAAAAATTTCTTGAATATATCCAAGTGTAAAATTACACTGTTCTCTACTTTCTCTTTGTCATCAGTGGATAGTGTGTCATACAATTTGTTGATGTTTTTCAGTTTTCCATCCTTTGTTATTTCATTTAATAGTCTGTCTAGTGGAGCAATATCTTGTTTTATCTTCTTTTTCTTTGGAGTCAGTTTCTTTACTGGAGGCCTCACTGCCTGTTGCTTTTTCTTTGTTTTCCTAGGAGAAGGTGAGGGTACCGGTGAGGGTTTTCTTTTTCTTTCTACCCTTTTGAATTTTGTTGGTATATCACTCTGAGAGGAAGTTGTAATAGGTGAAAGATGAACTTCTAGTTGAAGTCCTTCCAACTCACTTTCCTTGATACCAGTTTGTTTCTATACATCTTCCTTAAGAGATTTTTCTTGTCTAGTTCCTTTCCTTACAGTCTATTCAACCTTTTTGACTCTTTTCCTAGACTGAATTCCACTTTCTATTGTTTCAGCACTGCCAAAAACTTTCTCAGTGGGTTCCTTTGGTGCTTCAAGGAGGGCTTTTGTATATCTCTCAATTATGTTATCATCTGTTTAATAACCCATTTCAGTTACCCAAAGAGTTCTAGGGACAACTGCCTCCATCTAGATTTCATCCTTTTTAATTACAAAGCATATATCCTTCTGATATTTATCGACAATTGCTTGAAATAATCTTATCCTAGTTTTCCTTTGAGCGTTTAGTTCTTGGAAATTTTCAATTATATGTTTCTCTCTATCTTCTCCCATGTTGTTCAGTATATCAAGAAGTTGTTTTCCTACTGGTATGTCAAATCCAAAATCTCTTCTACCAATACCGGGTACTTGCTTAGTAATGTATAGCATCAAACACACAAGTAAGTTTCCAAATCTGAATGTTCCCTTCTTATCACCTTTAATCTTCTTTAGGTTTTCTATTAATTTATCTTTAAGCCATTCACAGATATCTATTCTTTTGTCGTCGATCACCATGTCATATGCACTTTTAATACATAGGATAGATACAAAATTTAACCTATTTGCATGTGTAGCTTTGTAGCCTAAGATCATACTGACAAATCTGACATTAATATCCTTTGCATCATTTACTCTCAGAGATTTTTTATTAAATGTTGCACCAGTTAAGTTCATTACAGTGTCATTTGAGACTTTCTTTGTTCTGTCAGGCCTGGTACCGGTGGAAGGTAACCCTATTACTGCTTTGACAACTTCTTTAGTGATCTTATAGATGGATTCCAACCAAAAGAATTCACCATGAACTCCTCTTAGGAGTATTCTTATCACTTAGGAAAATCAAGAATGCTAAGGATATCCACAAAACCTAGGGTTTCTATAACATTGTGTTCTAGTTTAATGTTACCATTTTCATCACAAATAATTGTTCTAAACATGTCCTTGATTTCCTCATCACCTAGTTCCTCTATATGACAATCAATTTATATCCTAGGGCCTTCAGCATATACTACTCCCTTAGGAATTTGAGAAAATGCACCTATGTTATCGTCTTTCTTAGCAATTTCGGGAACTAGTTTGAATACGGGTCTAGGACACTTAATAACCTCAATCACAGTAGGGTTTGCAATAAATTTAGGTGTGGATGAAGAAGCCATAGTTATAAATACCTTTGTCTACCTTAAGGAATGATTGCTTTGATGAACCGCTTCACTTTTCGCTAAGGATGCCTTCGCTCAAGAATTATCGCGCTCTCGAAGATTTGAATGCTCGGTGAATGAAAAAGGAGGCAAAAAACTTTCTTTATAGTGTTATAACCTTCAACTACCACATTTAATGCCTGTCGATTAAGTCAAACCTAACTCATTTTGCCAATTTATAAGTAATTCAACTTCTCACCATCAACTGAGGGTATAGTAGCATGTTTTTCAATTTGTTGCTAAACCCCCAAAGGATTTTCCTTCAGTTAGATGAGGAGTCTCCTGTTGGTGGAGTGTTACTCTATTCTACTAGTGGAAGAGTATTCCCATCAACATTCTGATCTGACTTTCTAATCCATTTCTTTGAGAATTCTTGCTTTACCTCTTCAACTTTTTCTTTACCTTTCAAGCTAGGACCTTTATTATTTGCTAGTGAAACGTTACTTCTATAAAATTTTGCAATATGTTCGGTCTTGTTACAAGCATAACAAGTCACATTGTTTTTCTGAATAGGTTACCCATATACTATGTAGGTATGATTTGTTTGATGAACTGCTTCACTTTTCGCTAAGGATGCCTTCACTCGAGAATTTTTGTGCTCTCGAAGATTTGAATGCTCGGTGAATGAAAAAGGAGCCAAAAAACTTGCTTTATAGTGTTATAACCTTCAACTACCACATTTAATGCCTACCGATTAAGTCAAACCTAACTCATTTTGCCGATTTATAAGTAATTCAACTTCTCACCATCAACCGAGGGTATAGTAGCATGTTTTTCAATTTGTTGCTAAACCCCCAAAGGATTTTCCTTCAGTTAGATGAGGAGTCTCCTATTGGTGGAGTGTTACTCTATTCTACCAGTGGAAGAGTATTCCCATCAACATTCTGATCTAACTTTCTAATCCATTTCTTTGAGAATTCTTGCTTTACCTCTTCAACTTTTTCTTTACCTTTCAAGCTAGGACCTTTATTATTTGCCAGTGAAACATTACTTCTATAAAATTTTGCAATATGTCTGGTCTTGTTACAAGCATAACAAGTCACATTGTTTTTCTGAATACGTTACCCATATCCTATGTGGGTATGTGTCCTGCATTGATTAGATAGATGTCCAAATCTTCCACAAACATAACATCTTACATTCATTATGTAAGTTTCTGAATTATGACCAACTTTGTTGCATTTAGAACATTGACCGGTGGGTGGATTAGTGTTTTGATAATTTCTAGATCTACACTGATTTTCTCTATGACCATACTTG
Source organism: Cryptomeria japonica (assembly GCF_030272615.1). Classification (NCBI taxonomy): domain Eukaryota; kingdom Viridiplantae; phylum Streptophyta; class Pinopsida; order Cupressales; family Cupressaceae; genus Cryptomeria; species Cryptomeria japonica. The sequence goes on along the minus strand of NC_081407.1, from coordinate 753,168,334 downwards.
TTACAATTAAAACATTTTTCATTAAATTTGTAAGCACTAGGTTGTCTTACCAGTTTGTTATGATCAAGTTTGTTTGCAGTACCGGAGCTTTCACTAGTTTCAAAGTCAAGGCCATTTGTATCACCATTAGGTTTCTGATTCTTCGGCATCTCATCCAGTTCCTCTAAACTTTTCTTGAATTTCTTCATGTGTTGAATTGCAACAGCCAGTTCACTTTCCAAGATTCCTTTCTATCTCATGAGTTCATTTGTATCATTTTGTATATGTATCAAATCTTTCTTCAACATATCATTATCATGATTGAGTCTTAGATTTTCATTTTCAGCATCATTTAATCTTGTAACCAAGTCTTCTTCATTCTTCTTCTGATTTTCAGTTTCTTTACAAAATCTCATAGTCATATTTTGCATCTCATTCTGCATTGCATTGTTTTCTTGTCTTAGCTTGTTCACTAGATCATTAAGAGTGTCTTTCCCATCTTCATCTTTTTGCATCTTTTCACAAAGTTCTCTTCTCTTATTCCTTGCTATGGTGAAATTTTCTTGAAGTCCTTGAATAATGTTTTGTACAACCTTCAGATCATCTTCAAGTTTGATATTCTTCAACTTTTCTGTATCATAGTCTGAAAGAGTTGTTTCCAATTGCTTTCTTAAGTTTTCCATCTCTACCGATGTCAAGATCTTCCTCAAGTTGTTAGGCTTTTGAAAATAGAGGACCAGTCTCTAATACCAATTGTTAGGATTCTCAAAGATACTGAGAGGGGGGGGGTGAATTAGTATCTGACTAGTAATAAGATTTTCTAAACTTATAACATGAAAAACATATTAAAATTGTGTACCGGTAAACCAAAAATAATGCAGCAAATAAGAATAACAACCACAACATAAAGAGCACACCATAACACAATATTTTAATGAAGAAACCCAATGTGGGAAAAACCTCAGTGGGATTTGTGACCCACAATATTCGCTTACTAGCCAATAAGAGAATATTATTGTTTTACAATAGGGGCCTGCACATGCAGGAAGACCAAGTGCCTAGAGCTCACTACTCAATTACAAAAGAAGTCACACTGAATTACAAAAATGGATTATAAAAATCCAATGTCTTGTACTGCTTCAGATTAGCATCTTCTATGCCAAATTCAGTGCCGGTTTAAGCTCTGCTCAATACTTAAACCCCTAACCTAATAATTCACACATTAGGTCTGCTATATTCCTTATACTTTACTCCTATAATTACCTCTGCATATTACTTCTTCCTTATTCTAATACCTTTCAAATGATCTACAATGATCTTATACATATATGAGTCATGTTACAATCCGCCAAGTTGGTTTACAAAATATTTTACAATAAATTACAAAATACATTTACACAAAATTCCTATCAGCCATGATGCCGGTAACTTCCTTTTGGGTGCTAGTGAATTGTATGCCGGTGTAGAGTCTGTCAGTGCCGGTGCTTGTGTCTGCCTGCCGGTATCACAAGATTGCAAGGTTGTCATCAATGACAATACCTTCAATCACCTACAATTTCTCATTGGAGTGTGCATTTGCCAACACTACCTTACGGTAGTAGATGCTACCATCGGTAGCACTACTAATTTACGATACCAGATGCTACCGTTGGTAGTTGCTACCGATTGCCCTAAACCCCTTTTTTTATATATATTTTTTTAAAACAAAAAATAGTTTTCTATAGCATAAAACTACAATGAATTTCCTTATTCAATAAAAATTATATACCCAGAATTTTAATTAAAACAATTTTCCACAGAATAATTTAAATAGAATAATTTCCCCATAACTTTTAAAACCAAACAAATTTATTTAAAATTAGATCTACTACTATAGTAACTAAATAAATAACCAGAGATCACAAAAATATTGACAGAACAACCATAGCCAAATATCGAAACCAAACCCCACTCAAAGGAATATTTTATCTGGTAAAACCCATTTTCTCCCAAAACTTGCAATTTCCATGTATAGTAAAATCATCTTTGGCAAAATTTGTCATAATAACTTTTCCCAATTTTTTCAAATTTCAATCTACAAACACCCAGGAAATAACTTCTTTCCATAAACAAGAAATTAACTTCAGGAATGGACTTTAGCCAAGAACAAGAAATAATCAGACAGGGTTTTGGATCTGACAATTAATTTTCACACACATCATTCAGAAAGATAGAAGAAATATAAATATTTTCTTAAAAACAACAATCAAAAGAAGCCACCCAACCTGTTATAGCTTTCCTGGAAGAAATTTGTAGAAAAGAACCAATCCTTCAACAAGCTTCCAAATAAATTTATTCACCTAAATCCCCTAACCTATTTCCTATGTCTAACCCCCTAAAATGAAGACCTATTCCCCTTTAAAACTAAAATTCTAGGTTGCATATCTTTTTTTAAAAAAACCCTAATATTTAATTTTAGTAATAAAAGAAATTTTATTTTCTTTTCTAATTTCCTCACAAAGAAATAAATTAACATACAATAATTAAAAATCATTTTTCTTTCTTTTCTTTTCTCATGCAAATTAATTAATTTTATAAATAAAGAAATTAAAGCAATACTTTAATTTTAATTAATTCTTTTATTCTTTAATTTATTTAAGATTCTAGGAAACAATAAATGAAATTAATCTAATTTATTTTTCACTAAAATTTAAATAAAATATATTTCTAATATCATGCAGCTTGCAACTTAATTTAATAATTTCTTTCAATTAACTAAATTTTTAATCTCAATGAATAAAATACATAATTCCATCGGAAAATATAAGGCACGCTCAGACCTGTGAAGCCACGTGGACATGATACCCCGTACCTACTTGGTACTTGTACCTGCAATATCCTGCATCACCGAACCACACATGCATATATACAATATAGAAAACACGACATACACACCAATGAATGAGAATCATAACATTCCCTGTCTCACCGAAATTAGTGAAGGAAAATCATCCCCTTGCATCTAATACACTCGCATACACACAACATATAATTCCACATTGCATAGATAAAGTAAAGTGTCAGTACATAGCGATAATCCATAAAATGCTAGAAATCACAAGTACTTAAATACTCCAAATAAATTATGCTTCTCATATCCAGCTAAAGCATGAAATAATGTCATATAAGTTTGAATAACACATAATGGTAATGTATCCACTAAAAACAAACAATAATAAAATATGAGTCTAATGAGTTCAAACGAGTAGGGGTACTACATTCTCTCCCCCAAAACTAGGCTTACTCCTGGAAGCCTAAAACAAATAAGAATACAACTCTCTCATCTTCGTTGCATCCTCCCAAGTTGGTGAGGTCTCATCATTTGGGTCCCATAGGACCCTTACCTGGTTGATGGTGCGACCCCTGAGGATCAAATCCTGATGCTAAAGAATGCACATGGGCTCCATGGAAAGCTTCCTATCCTCGACCTTTAAAGAGTTCCAATCAAGAACATTTGTCACATCAGAATGATAAGGTCGAAGAACTGAAACATGAAAGGCATAGTGGATGTGGGATAGACTCGATGGCAAGGCAAGACAGTAAGCAATAGGTCCTATCCTTTCAAGGATCTCAAAAGGGCCAACAAACCGAGGTGCCAACTTAGAACCCTTTCCATAATGGATCAGACTTTCATGGATGCACTCTCAAAAACACATAGTCGCCAGCAGAAAACTGGTGATCTATCCTATGAGCATCTGCATACTTCTTCTTCCTATCCTGTGTAGCTACCAAATTCTCACGAATCCGCTCAACTTGCTGCTCCATCTCCCGAAGAATATCTGGTCCTATAAGCACCCTGTCCTCTAGCAGAACCCAACTCAAAGGAGTGTGGCAAGGATGACCATATAATACCTGAAAGGGGGACATACCTATGGATCTATGATATCCATTGTTATAAGAAAACTCCACTAGATAGATATAATCCTCCCAATGTGACTGTTGGTCCATAAAATACATGCAAAGAATGTCCTCCAAAACCTGATTCACCCGCTCTATCTGACCATCTGTCTCTAGGTGATAAGCTGAACGAAAGTTCAACTGAGTCCCCAAAGCATGCTAAAGTGATGTCCATAATGTTGAGGTAAAGATAGGATCTTTATTAGAGATGATCTGCCTCGAAATCCCATGCAATCTCACTACATCTTCCAAGAAGACTCATGCCACCACTGCTGCTGTATAGGAAGCTTGAATAGGAACAAAATGAGCAACCTTAGTCAATCTGTCAACTATGACCATGATGAAATCATGACGACACGAAGAGATAGGAAAACCAACAATGAAATCCATGGAAATGATATCCCATTTCCAATCCGGTACCAAGTTAGGCAGTAAAAGCCCTATCAGGTGTTGATGCACTGCCTTCACTCACTGACACTTTAAACACTTCGCACAAAATCAGCAATGTCACATTTCATGCTAGCCGAATGATAAATTTGTCTAAGATTTGTGTGCATCTTCTTGACACCTAGATGTGCCGAATAAGGTGCATGATGGGTCTCAGTCATGATCAAAATGCGAAGACCCTCCAAAGGAGGTACATAGATTCATCCATGGTGACGAAGAAGTCCATATACCTCAAGGTAATATCCAGAAAATCTACTCTCTAAAGGCCTTCCCGACTCTATCATGACTCTAACATCCTGATACCAAGTATCCTGAGGAAGAACTCCAAGAATCCTCTCTCTCAAGTCTACTCCAAGGGACAATGCCGAAACTTCATGCCACCTATGACTCAAAGTATCTGCCACTACGCTCTCTTTCCCCTGAATATAACGAACCTCAAAATCATACTCACAGAGGAATTCCATCCATCTTCGCTGTCGAGCATTCAAATTCAACTGCGTGAAAATATACTGCAGACTATGGTGATCACTATGCAGCTCAAACCGATGCGCTAACAGGAAATGCTACCATCTAACCAAAGCATGAACTATAGCTGGCAACTCTAAATCATGAATTGGATATTTCATCTCATGGTTCTTGAGTTCACAAGACTCATAAGCAACCATACATCCATCCTACATAAGCACTGCACCTATACCTTCCAAAAAGGCATCTGTGCATACCATAAAATCTCTAGATGGATCAGGAACTACCAAAATCAGAGCACTGAAAAGGAGTTCCTTCAAGGTACAAAAAGTTGACTCACACTATTCTGACCAAGCAAACTTCTTCCCTTTCCTCTGAAGAGAAGTAATCGAGTGTCCTATCCGGGAAAAGGCCTGAACAAAGCGATGGTAATATCTGACCAAACCCATTAAACTTTAAACTTCTGAAATGTTGATCGGTGCTGGCCAATCAACAATGGCTTGGATCTTTGAAGTATCCATGGATACACCTTCTCCTGAAACTATATGACCAAGATAGTTCACCTCAGATTGGAAAAAGTCACACTTTTCCAATTTAGCATAAAGTTGATTCTCCCTCAAGCACTGCAATACTTGACGTCAGTGACCCTCATGTTCTTCCATAGTTCTAGAATAAGTTAATATGTCATCCAAGAACACAAGCACAAAATGATCAAGCTAGGTGCGAAAAACCCTATTCCTGAGGCTCATGAAAACTGAAGGCAAGTTTGTCAACCCAATTGGCACCACTGTGAACTCATAGTGACCATAACAAGTATAAAACATTGTCTTATGAATATCTACATCCTGAATGCGCAACTAATGATATCCAGATTTCAGGTTAATCTTAGAGAACACCTTGGCTCCCTTTACCTAATCAAAAAGATCATCTATATGAGGCAATGGATATCGATTCTGGATGGTTACCTTATTCTGCTGTTGGTAATCAATGCATAACCAAAGAGAACCATCCTTCTTCTTAACGAAGATAACAGGCGCACCCCAAGGAGAGACACTAGGATGAATGAATCCCTTGGCCAACAATTCCTCTAGCTATAACTTCAACTCACTCAACTCCTAAGTAGTCATCTAATATGGAGCTCTCAAAATAGGTTCTGCACCAAGAACCAAGTCAATGTGAAAGACTATGTCTCGCTCCGAAGGCATACCAGGAATATCCAATGGAAATACATCAACATACTCTCTAAGAATAGGGTGAGTATCAAGAGAAATTTCTCCACTCTCTGACTCATCCACATCCTCAAGAGTAACTGCAAAAAGATGACACCCTCTATGCAAGCACCTCTTAAGTTGCATAACAGAGATCATACATAGGGATATCGGTCTCTGAACTCCAACAATCTCCACTTCCTTATGAAGGTCATCTAAATACTCTATTGTCTTGTTGCGAAAGTTTATGCGAGCACTATGAGATGATAGCCAATCCATCCCCAATAGAACTCCATAAGAACCTAAAGGAATGACTAGAAGGTCAACTGAAGTAACTGTGGTTCCTAGGTTCAACTCACAACTAGGAAAAAAGGCATCTACAGAAACACAGACACCTGTAGCCAACTCTACTTGCCACCTATCTACCTACTTAGTAGATGTGAGTTTGCACTGCTCCACAATGGAAGAAGAAATTAAAGAATCCGAAGCACTAAAATCAAAAAAGTACAGAGATAGGGATTCCACGCAACATACCTATTGCATCTATAACTGTACCCTGATGATCAACTTGGCGGTTATCCACCGCTGCAAACACTTTGTGGGATCTCCCTGAATCTCTTACTATAGGCTCTAATGCTTTTAGCCTCTGACTACCTGTGTTGTGGATTCACTGAGGGCATTGCATAACTCTATGACCAAACTACCCACAAGAGAAGCAAGCTCCTCTATTACCTATCAGTCCACTAGACTACTGAAAACCTCCCTGGCTAGGGGTGTGAGATGCACTCTGTGAGGACTACTCTATAGGGCCCTGTCTACCCCTCTGCTAGTTCCTATTCTTCTTATACTGAGAATTGCTACCCTGCTGGTCCTGGAACTATTTCAGTTTTGACGGTCACTGCTACTGTTGTCCACCCTTAGTGGGTGCCTGAGGAGTCCTAAACAATGCAGCTGACTAGGACTGATTTACATGAGCTTTATTCCCACTGGAAGGTGCACTCCTTATCTGCACACTCGTCTAACCACCAAGTGCATGGCTAAGGTTCAGCTCTACCAATCTGGCCTTCACCATTGCTATCTCCACTTAAGGTGGCTCAAACACCCTCACACCTCCACTGATGCGGTCATTCAAACCCCTTAGGAAGTGTTGAACAAGCATAGCCTCATCATTACCAATCCCAACATACTGCTTGAGCTCATAGAACCTATGCTTATACTGGTCTACTGTCATACCATATTGATGCAGAGTGTGGAACTCCTCTGCTTGAGTTTGCCTCCATTGGGGTGAGAGAAACCATGCCCTAAATCTCTTCAAAAATAGCTCCCATGTCACGGTGTTAATGCACACACCGATCTTCTCCTCCTCTAGTCTCCACAAGATCAAAGCAAAGTTTTCAAGACACATAATAGCACATATTGCCTTGGTGTTGCTACTATATGGGAACATAGTGAAACACTGATCCAGACTGATAAGCCAAGTCTCTACCTCGAGACTAGTACCCATACCATCAAAGAAAGGAGGGTTGGACCTCATAAAATCCTTTATGAGACCCAAGGAAGTTGGATCTTTGTTAATTGCAATCTCCCTTCACCTAGGTGATCTCTCTCTCTCTCCTCTAGAACTGGCTGATCAACCTCAAACCTGGGGCTTAACCTAGCAAGAACCTCCCAAAATATCTATCTCATCTCTTCCTTTTTGAGAACCTGCTCTTCTAAATGCTATGAATCCTGATGAACAGATTGCTCTGGCTCAACACTCACATGAGTAGGTGGTGGTGAAGGACTATGACGGTCAGAATCATGACCCCATCCTCCACCTCTGCCTCCACCTCTACCTCTATTGCGACCACCCATACGGCCACCTCCCCTAGCTCTCCTAGCAATGACCTAGCACTACAAAAGAGAAAACAGTTTAGATCTATGGCAAGGATAAACAAGGGAAACACAAACATTAAGACCTAAGCAAAAAGGCCAAACTGAAAGGCACACTACAAACCCAGATTACCTAGTGTTGAAACTTATGCTCTGATACCAAATGTAATGCCCCGCCAGAAACCCTAAAGGAAAAACAATACAACTAAGCAAAAAAAAGGGCGTAATAATTTTTTTTTAAAAGATTAAGTGCATTAATCATAACAATAGAACATTTAACAAGACAATGGAAGTCTAACCTATGATTTCCTAAGGGTTACAAATGAAGATTAATTCATAGATTATATTAACACCATGGTTAATCAAATTGTTCATCTAGTTAGGAAAATTAAATGCTTAAGATAAAATCTACACATACATCTAAATTCCATAATGAAAGAATCAAAGTACTCCAATGCATTCATTTTCCCATAGATCATTTATACAAAAGATTAAAGCAACTGAATTAACATACATTCTGAAGACCCCATTTTACAATATCCATAAATAAATGTTTACCAATAATACCACGGATTACAAATTTACAATATCAAGGTTACATAAAAGTTTGATACAATGACCACAAGGTCTCAACTGAACAATGATCACGAACATGAGCTGGTACATGAACCACGAACCCAGAAACACCAATGAAACCTTTCCTCACCTGAAGATACAATCCAGAACATCTGATGGGAAGTGGCACTACCACCCGACCATGTGATCTCGAAAAGGAACCACACCACCATGCTAGGAGATAGTAGGAAACCCTCAAGAAAGAAAAAGTAAGACAAGTACGAAAGAACTACAAGACTCTGCAAACATGCATGTGACTCAACTCACAACCACTAGTGACTCTAAGGAGAGAGTGTCATCGCATAGCTTAAGATGGATACCATGGTACAGCCTCGATAGGTCCCGGCCCCCATCTTGGGTTATCCTGGTAACCTCTCCCAAACCTCCAGTTCCAACTAAGTCTCATGCAGACCCTACCAATCCTTTCGTGAAGACAAGGTGGTAAGTTTTCCATTCTAGGCCTTCTCGTAACATTATGATCCCTATACTAGCACTCACCTATGCACGAGGTACATTATCTTAGTTAATATTTATTTCACCCATCCCAAATCAATTATTAGGTTATCACTTTTTAACTGACTTTTGATGGGTTATCCTGTCATCCACTTCGAGCACGACCCCCACTCGAAAGCCACTCTCTCTCATAGGACACTATAGGAAAGGTCTCTCTATGAGAACTCTATGGCGAAATAGATAGCCATAACTAATCCTGACAATTCACAGGTGAAGGATACATAATCACTAACCCAAGATTGACCATTTGGACAAAACACATAATGGCTCACATCAATAAGGTTATAGAACAACACCTGACCAAGGAGATATAATAACATATGACAAAATGACAACTCAACCAGAATTGCAATGAAATTAAGCTTGACTGCAAACACCATTTACACAAGATCCTAATACAGACAATATTTTCTTAAAACAGCCAAAAGCATAAATAACTGCAATTCAAGATTTTCCAAACAATAAGAAAATACGACTATTTTAATACAAAGAAATCAATTTTTCCATTTGTCCAATAAGGTTAAATCAAATACATACAAAAAAATTAATCTCCTGATGTGTTTCTAAACATAATTATAAAATCTAAAAATTACAAGCTTTTCTGAAAATACTGAGACTCTATATATGAATATATATATATATACATCATATGTATATTATATACTTATAATCATATTACAAAATATATATAAACTCAGGAATTAATTTTCATAGTATTAATATAATACTAAAATTAATGCCCATAATAAAAAAACAACTTATATATAAATATATATATATATAATAAATTAATTAAAAAAAAACCAAATTACATATCCCTGGCATGAAAACCGAAAGTGCCAATGTCCATAGTTTATGTAGGTAAAAAAAGCGAAATTCATTAACCCTCTATTATACACGGTAGCACATACTACTGTAGGCAGCACTGCTACCTTACGGTAGCAGATGCTACCACTAGTAGCATACTACCGTTAGTAGTACTGCTACTGTACGGCAGCCGTACTACCGTAGGTAGTTGCTACCGACTGCCCTAATCCCCTTTTTTTATATATTTTTTTTAAAACAACAAATAGTTTTCTATAGCATAAAACTACAATGAATTTCCTTATTCAATAAAAATTATATACCCAGAATTTTAATTAAAACAATTTTCCTCAAAATAATTTAAATAGAATAATTTCCCCATAACTTCTAAAACAAACGAATTTAATTAAAATTAGATCTACTACTATAGTAACTAAATAAATATCCAGAGATCACACAAATATTGACAGAACAACCATAGCCAAATATCGAAACCAAAACACAACCAAAGGAATATTTTATTTGGTAAAACCCATTTTCTCCTGAAACTTGCAATTTACATGCACAGTAAAATCATCTTTGGCAAAATTTGCCATAATAACTTTTCCCAATTTTCTCAACTTTCAATCTACAAACACCTAGGAAATAACTTCTTTCCATAAACATGAAATTAACTTTAGTAATGGACTTTAGCCAAGAACAAGAAATAATCAGACAGGGTTTTGGATCTAACAATTAATTTGCACACACATCATTCAGAAAGATAGAAGAAATAGAAATATTTTCTTAAAAACAACAATCAAAAGAAGCCACCCAACCTGGTATAGCTTTCTTGGAAGAAATTTGTAGAAGAGCACCATGTAGGTCACGGGGACAACTGAGAGAGGGGGGGGGGGGATGAATCAGTTGTCTAATAAATTCACACCAAAATCTTATTAACCAACTTAATGCTTAGTACCGGTAAGACAGTTAAGTATGTTGGTAAACAGTGTTAACAGAAAATTGCTATACCGGTAAGAATTAATGCATGAAACATAAACATGAAGTCATCCTCAACACATGACACAAATATTTGTACATGGAAACCCTGTAAGGGGAAAAACCATGGTGGGAAACCTTACCCACAATCAGATGTTACTACTACAGATAGTAAGTGTACAAAAGGGGTCTGCACATGCAGAAAGGCCAACATCCTAGAGCTCACTGCTCAAACACAAATGGGAGTCACACTGACTATAGTTGTATGGTTAAATCCAATGAGAATGTACTGCACACAATAGCATCTTCATATGTTGGATTCAGTACCAGTGTAATGCTGATATGCTTCTACAAAAACCTAACTTCACCTTCAAATGATGTCTTTGTGTATATCTCTGCTTGATCTCGCATATATCCTTCCTTAAATCTTTTTCACATTTCCCACTTGATCTTACAAATAAGATCTTACATTTATACCATACCCTAAGACCAATTTTAGTAGGTCAGCTGTACAAGATATTACAATAAAACATTTTACAAATAATACAATATCTAATGCAATAACCAATTGCACATGTCAGCTTAATGCATTTACAACAATAATAAATCATTTCCATAGCGTGCCATGCTGATCTGGAAAAGATAAACCTGTCGGTGTAACCCTTGATAACCTAGACCTATTTGCCGATAAAAGCAAATATACAAATAAGAATATACCAATGATTATTGCTTCAAATAAAAGTTTCCACAGGATGTCTTCGACATTACCAAGTGTCTTCCATGTCATTGCAGGTATCAATGAACATTATATCCTGCCAGTTAACCAAATACCAGTGACTGTTTGAATAGTTTACTGATTGCCGATGAATGTTGCTGGATCTCCAAAGTAGGTGTATTTAGCAGGTGTTGACATCAATGACAAAACCATACCAAAATACCAACAATCTCCCCCTTTGGCATTGATGGCAACACAAGATGGAAAAACCATCAAAGTGCCAAAACAGAAATGCCAAGTACAAAAAGCAATTCTCCCCCTGGGAGTAATATGTGATTATTCAAAGATTTATTTTAAATACCAATCTCTCCTCAAAAAGGTAATGCATTTTTCATATATCTTTCCTTAGTGTTTTTCCATATATCTCTCCCCCTTTGACATCAAATGCCAAAGTCACAAAAGGTCAAGTTCATGCAAAATACCAACCAATTCAATATACCAACTACTCCCCCTTTGAAGTAGCTTCCTCATCAAATACCAGAATAAAAGATTTGTCCATTTGATTCTGCCGATTGATGACAATCATCAACTATCTAAGTCTCTACTGGTGGAGGTAAGACTTTGACCTGATCTCTGAGATACTCAAAAGTTTCCTTAGGCAAAGGTTTTGTAAAAATATCTACAAGTTGTTTTTTAGTATTCACAGAAACCAGTTTTATTTTCTTTTCTTCAACTTTTTCCCTTAGAAAATTTAGTTTGATAGAAACATGTTTTGTTTTAGAATTTAATACTGGATTCTTAGATATATCAATTACTGCAGTATTATCACAATATATAGTAATAGGTTCCTTGCATTTTACCTTTATGTCTTTCAACATTTGCTTAAGCCAAAGTACCTGTGTACAGTTTGTTGCTGCTGCAACATATTCTGATTCTGTTGTTGATAAAGATGTACAACTTTGTTTCTTACTTAACCAAGAAACTAATCTCTTTCCAAGAAAGAATGCTCCTCCAGTGGTGCTTTTTCTATCATCCACATCTCCTACCCAATTTGCATCTGTGTATGCATATAGATAAAAAATTTCATCTTTAGGATACCATAATCCAAGATTTGTTGTGCCTTGTAAGTACCAGAAAATTCTTTTTACTGTTGATTCATGATTTTCCCTAGGATTACTCTAAAATCTAGAAACTATACATACTGCATTCATAATATCAGGTTTGGTTTGTGTCAAATACAGTAAACCTCCTATCATAGATTTGTATCTAGTTGGATTGACAGGTGTAGATTCATCCCTTTGAGATAATTTGTCATTTGTAGTCATAGGTGTGCTTACCGGTTTAGAGTTTTCCATCCCAAATTTCTTAAGTAGTTCTTTCAAGTACTTAGATTGACTCAAAAATATGCCTTTATCAGTCTGTAAAATCTGCAATCCTAAAAAGAATTTTATTTCTCCAATCATAGACATTTCAAATTCATGCTGCATTTTAAGAGAAAATTCTTTGCATAATCCATCTTCTCCTCCAAAGATTATATCATCAACAAATACTTCCATAATCAAGATGTCATCATTAGTTACTTTGTAATATAAATTACTATCAGCATTTCCTTTAGTAAAACCAATTTTTAAAATATATTTATCCAATCTTGCATACCAGGCTCTTGGAACTTGTTGTAGTCCATACAGTGCTTTTCTTATTCTGCAAACCATATCATTGTTATCTGTCAAAGAAAATCCATCAGGTTGTTCAATATAGACTTCTTCTTCAAGATCTCCATTCAAAAATACACATTTAATATCCATTTGATAAACTTTGTAATCCTTGTGAGCTGCAAAAGCCAAGAATAATCAGACTGCCTCAATTCTAGCTACCAGTGCAAAGGTTTCATTGTAATCAACTCCCTCTTTCTGAGAATATCCCTTACACACTAGTCTTGCTTTATTCCTGACAACCTTACCATCTTCATTGAGTTTGTTTTTAAATACCCATTTGGTTCCAATTACATTTTTATTTTTAGGCCGGGGAACTAATGTCCAAGTATTATTTTTCTCAATTTGTCCTAATTCTTCTTCCATAGCTTTCTAGAATTTATCTTCACATGCCTCATTGATAGATAATGGTTCAATTTGAGAAATAAGACATACCTCTTCATTTGCCAATCTTCCTCTTGTCATGACTCCTTTAAATTTGCTTCCAATTATCTAATCTTCAGAATGATTCAGTCTTACATACCGGGGTGTCTTAGTCTGTTGTTGTTCTTGAATTACTGTGGTATCCTCTAATGATACCAGAGTAACTGGATCATCATTTTGTACCGGTGGATTTACTGTTGGTTCATTTGTCATAATTTCTATTACCGGTTCAGAGTCTATATACCTTGAAGTTCCTCTGAATTGTTCATCAATCTTTACATTTGTACTCTCAACAATTTTTTGTAATCTTTTATTAAAACATCTATAAGCTTTACTCTTAGATGAATAACCAAGAAATATTCCTTCATCACTTCTAGGATCAAACTTTCTAATATACTCATCTCTTCTAATATAACATTTACTTCCAAAAATTCTGAAATACTTAAGAGTAGGAGTATTACCAAACCATAGTTCATGAGGGGTCTTACCGGTTTCACCTTTGAAGTGAACTTTGTTGAATGTATAGACAACAGTGCTTACTGCCTCTCTCCAGTACACATGTGGTAGATTTTCTTTTGATAACATACTTCTTGCTGCATCCAAAATAGTTCTGTTTTTCCTTCAACAACTCCATTCTGTTGTGGTGTCTGAGGTGCTGATAACTATCTTTTGATTCCATTTAGTTCACAGAATGTATTAAAATCTTTGGATGTCAATTCTCCTCCTTGATCTGATCTTAAACATTTAATTTTCTTGCCGGTTTCATTTTCAACCATTGCTTTGAATAGTTTGAACTTCCCAAGTGCTTCTGATTTTTCTCTGAGAAAAGTAACCCAACACATTCTAGAATAATCATCAATAATTAGCATGAAATATCTATCACCTTGTAAGCTTTTAGTTCTAGCCGGTCCACATAAATCAGTGTGGATTAAATCAAGAGCATTATTGGATTTTTCTAGAATACTTTTGAAACTAGCTCTAACTTGTTTTCCAAATTGACATTCCTTGCAAATTGTATTCTGAGGTTTGACAATTTTAGGTAGATCTCTGACTACCTTAGAAGTATTGATTTTTACCATGCAATCAAAATTTACATGACATAGTCTTTTATGCCATAGCCAACTTTCATCTATATGAGCAATTAAGCATGCCTTTTCACTGTTATTCAAATGAAAGATATTACCTCTAGTCTGATTACTAGTTGCAATTTCCAAACCAGTTCTATTCATGATTTTGCATTTTCTATTTTTAAATTGTAACTGAAAACCTTTCTCAACTAATTGACCAACACTTAAAAGATTATGTTTTAATCCTTCAACATAGTAAACATTGTTAGTGTTATGTTTACCATCAAGAGATATTGAACCCTTACCTTTGATTGAATAGGCTTTGTCATCTCCAAATCTTACTAAACCTCCATTGTATTCTTGAAAGTTCAAGAATTTACCTTTGCCTCCAGTCATGTGATGTGAACATCCTAAGTCAATAATCCATTCATCCTTTGATTCCACTTTAGCTGCTAGGGCTTGTTCTACTGGTTGAGCAATAGGTACCGGTTGATCTTCTGTTATAGCAACAAAGACCCTTCCGTTGTCTGTTGAATCTTCATCAGAATCATCAGTCACACCTTCATCAACAATGTAACAAGATTTATCTTTTTCTTCCTTAAATCTATATCTCTGATATTTAGGATTAGGTTTGTATGTCCTTCTAGCTTCTTCTCTTAGTCTAGCATGTCTATCAGGGCATCTTGAAGCCATATGACCAATCTTATTGCAGTTGAAACATTTAAAGGGTGCTTTACCTTCATACTTACTTCCAATTGGACCTTTTGGCATTTTTCTTGCAAATAGTGCTTCAAGTTCTTCAAGCTCTTCATTCTCCTTCCTATTTTCTTCAAGTTCTCTTGCATAAAAGGCTCTCCAGTCGGATTTATCAAAAGATGGAGCAGATGATGTTGATGCTTTGAAGGCCAAATCAGTTTTTATTGTAGCAACAGGACCAAATTCCTCAATTTCAAAAGCTGAAAGTTTTCCAATCAATGTATCCCTAGTTACTGATGTATTAGGCATTGTTCTCAACTCATTAATAGCAGTAACCTTCATTTTATATGCCGGTGGAAAACCTCTTAAGATTTTTGAAACAATCTCATCTTCACTCAAGGTTCCTCCACAACATTTGATACCTAAAACAATTTATTTACTCTTTCCATAAAAGCAGAAATTCTTTCATCTTCTTCCATTTTTAGATGTTCATACCTAACTCGGAAGCTTTCAAGTTTTGCAATTTTGATTGTGGAATCCCCTTCATTCAATGTTTCCAAATGATCCCAAATAGCTTTTGCAGTAGATCTATCTGATAACCCCATGATTTGTTGATCTGATAATGCGCTCAAGAGTGCTTCTCTTGCTTTGCAATCATTTTCTTCATCTTTAGCTAAAGTAATAGCAGTAGGCTAACCAACTACAACAGTAGTATAACCATTTTTAGTAACTTCCCAGATGTCTTTACCAATGCAATTTAGATGTGTCTCCATTCTAATTTTCCATATTCCATAGTTGGTTCCATCAACTTTAGGACTATCCTTTATGAAATAATTAGTAGACATTGGATCTCCTCAAGTTGTTAAACTTTTGCAAAAAGAGGACTATGCTCTGATACCAATTGTAGGTCCCAAGGACAACTAAGAGGGGGGGGGTGAATCAGTTGCCTAATAAATTCACACCAAAATCTTATTAACCAACTTAATGCTTAGTACCAGTCAGACAGTTAAGTATGTCAGTAAACAGTGTTAACAGAAAATTGCTATACTGGTAAGAATCAATGCATGAAACATAAACATGAAGTCATCCACAACACATGACACAAATATTTGTATGTGGAAACCCTGTAAGGGGAAAAACCACGGTGGGAAACCCTACCCACAATTAGATGTTACTACTGTAGATAGTAAGTGTACAAAAGGGGTCTGCACATGCAAAAAGGCCAACAACCTAGAGCTCACTGCTCAAACACAAATGGGAGTTACACTGATTACAGTTGGATGGTTAAATCAAATGAGAATGTACTGCACAAAATAGCATCTTCATATGCTGGATTCAGTACCGGTATAATGCTGATATGCTTCTACAAAAACCTAACTTCACCTTCAAATGATGTCTTCATGTATATCTCTGCTTGATCTCACATATATCCTTCGTTAAATCTTTTTCGCATTTCCCACTTGTTCTTACAAATAAGATCTTACATTTATACCATACCCTAAGACCAATTTTAGTAGGTCAGCTCTACAAGATATTACAATAAAATATTTTACAAATAATACAATATCCGATGCAATAACCGATTGAACATGTTAGCTTAATGCATTTACAACAATAATAAATCATTTCCATAGTGTGCCATGCTGATCTGAAAAAGATAAACTTGCCGGTGTAACCATAGATAACCTAGACCTATTTGCCGGTAAAAGCAAATATGCAAATAAGAATATACCAATGATTATTGCTTCAAAGAAAAGTGTCCACAGGATGTCTTCGACATTACCAAGTGTCTTCCATGTCATTGCAAGTACTAGTGAACATTATATCCTACTGGTTAACCAAATACTGGTGACTATTCGAACAATTTATTGATTGCCGGTGAATGTTGCTAGATCTCCAAAGTAGGTGTATTTAGCAGGTGCTGACATCAATGACAAAACCATACCAAAATACCAACACACCAATCCTTCAACAAGCTTCCAAATAAATTTCTTCACCTAAATCCCATGACCTGTTTCCTATGTGTAACCCCCTAAAATGAAGACCTATTCCCCTTTAAAACTAAAATTCTAGGTTGCATATCTTTTTTTGAAAAATCCCTAATATTTAATTTTAGTAATAAAAGCAATTTTCTTTTCTTTTCTAATTTTCTCACAAAGAAATAAATTAACATGCAATAATTAAAAATCAATTTTCTTTCTTTTCTTTTCTCATGTAAATTAATTATTTTTTTAAATAAAGAAATTAAAGTAATACTTTAATTTTAATTAATTCTTTTATTCTTTTATTTATTTAAGATTATAGGAAACAATAAATGAAATTAATCTAATTTATTTTTCACTAAAATTTAAATAAAATATATTTCTAATATCATGTAGCTTGCAACTTAATTTAATAATTTCTTTCAATTAATTAAACTTATAATCTCAATGCATAAAATACATAATTCCCAAACATACCTATAATGAGATAACTTCATAAATTTAATTAATTAACTAAAACCACTAAACACACAAACTAAGCAAGCCTCAAGCAAATACTCATAAAAGATCAAACAACAAAATACGAAGGCTGAACAAACTAATAGGATGAGCAACTGACAACACTCACACGAGTGTAACTGAATAAAATAGGGTCAACTACTATCTCCTCCACTTCCATCAGAAAATATAAGGCACACTCAGACCTATGAAGCCAGGTGGAGATGATACCCTGTACCTACCCAATACTTGTATCTGCAATATCCTGCATCACCGAACCACACATGCATATATACAATATAGAAAACACGGAATACACACCGATGAAGGAGAATCGCAATGTTCCCTGTCTCACCAAAATGAGTGAAGGAAAATCATCCCCTTGCATCCAATACACTCGTAGACACAAAACATATAATTCCACATTGCATAGATAAAGTAAAGTGTTAGTACATATCAATAATCCATAAAATGCCATAAATCAAAAGTATTGAAATACTACAAATAAATTATGCATGACATGTCCAGATAAAGCATGAAATAATGTCATATAAGTCTAAATAACACATAATGGTAATGTATCCATTGAAACCAAACAATAATAAAATATGAGTCTAATGAGTTCAAATGAGTAGGGGTACTACATAATGCATAGAGGATAGGAAAATACTAAAATAGGTTCTAGGAAAGTCCCTATAATGCATAGAATGTGAAAGTCGACACACTTATAAAGGTGTACAATTTACGATGCTACAATAAGGAATAAATAATTGTGAGACTAAGAAGATAATTATACAACTGCAGATTATGGTTCGTAAACTATTGTGCAGTGATCATAAACAATTTTAGTTATAATGAATTATACTCACACTTTTACATAATTAGGTTGCCATTATTGTTTAGAAAAGAATAAGTCTTTTCCCTAGGGAATTAAAATTTGTTTAGAATTTGTTTTTGGGTCGAACAATAGTCAAACTCTTAGAATTTTACACATGCGGTGGATGTTATCAAAGTTGAAATGGAGTTAATAAATTTGTTTATCAATATCTTTAATGAATCAATAGTATATTATCAATTTATCTAATCCTTTTGAATTGTAATCATTAATGGATTCAATCAATGAAGGTCTGAGTTAATATTTCAATATAGATATTTTGAGATTGCAACTAATAAAGGGCCACATGAGGTTACAAATGCAATTCTCTTCTTATTTGAGATTGTTGCGAATATTAAAGAATAATTGAGTTGTAATTTTTGTTTCCATATTAATATGACTTATTATTATGAAGATTTTTTTATAATAAGTTGTGTGTATCCAAGTTATAACATATTCAAATTTGATTACTCCTATGAGCATGAAGAAGGAGAAATCCAAAGGAAAAATATACCATTTCTTTTACCACTTGGGAATTAGAGCTATAATAGATGCTTGAAGGATGGGGTTATCTTTCTTAGTGCCCCCTATTTTTTTCCTTTTGTTTTTTGGTTTATATCTATTCTCAAGTTGTCGTTTCTGAACTTTATGAGTATGTTATTTTACTATACTATTTATTAAATTTCAATTATTGTTGCTACTCGCCTCTCTCTCCAAGCCCTTTAATTTTTTGATGGTTTTTTATTCAAATGTGTAATAGTTTTGGGTACTTCATCATTTAATATAACCAAAAATATAGTTAAAGTTAATTTTAAACATTTATTTGTATGAACTTCTATACCGATAATTTTTCTTCTAGAAGAATTAAATTTTTAGTTAATTTTTTAAAATAATTTTAATTTCCTATTCACACTCAATAGGAAAACCTAGACTCCTTACCTACAAATATAGGGCCAACACCATTAAAAAATATATGATTCCCTAGTTCATAATTAAATGTAAAACATCTAAGTTAATAAGTTGCTTGCTAGGGGATCTCTCTTGGTTTGTTTCTCTTTGAATGCATTCCTTCTCTACATCAATTTATTACAACTAGATGGAGTTAGGAATTTTTTATTCCATTGTCAAGAATGGTGCTAAGGTTTAAGATCTCTAATTTAAGACAAAATCTTAAATGGTGCTTCTATAATTTAGAAACTTTCATTTCTAGAATTACTATTAGTAAAAATTTTAATAGAAACCCTAGAATACTTACTAGTAGAGTATACAAAGACAACTATTAAGATTATATTACTATTGTATGTTTTTGTAGAGATATTCTTGAGGAAGGTTCCTTCCATAAACCTAGAATCAAAAGGAAATGGTTGAAAAAAATGGTACAAAATGAAAGATAACATCCTCAAAAGAATCAAAATCTTTAGGAGAATCAATTTCAATAGAAGAATCAATATACATAATGGACAAAGAAGTTGGAAATTTTATTCAAGTAGTCACATTCATGTTTTGAACTACTCACCAAGAGTTTGTATTTTTCTTTAAAAATATACATCCTTCTAGTTTACCTAATTTATATAGTTTAATCATAGAATACCCTTATTCTTTTTTGTTTGAATTCAAAGTTTTATGTTAGAGTTATGATTAAAAGTTTGGTGCACATAGCCTTAAAACATTTTCTAACAACACTAAAAGATACAGGCTTGTTAAAAATGAAATGAAAGATTGGGATACCATGAAGCAAAAATTATTGTAGAAATACAAAGATTACTATCATGGAGGGCATTTGAAAAGAGATGACATCTTTTAAATTTCACAAAATAACGATGAACCCCTTATAGATTATGTTAAGACATTTTTTATTTTTTTTAAATAATCACACTCGAATACACTCTTTCTAGATCCTTTTAAATTTGAATTATTAAAAGATATGAACAATGATTTAATATAGAAACTAAAATTGATTGGATCATGGGACATCTCTCAACTACCATTCATGAAATTTTCCAAGTTTATAGAAAATATTCATGATCAACTATGAATAATTTTTTATAGGTTACAAATTACTACCATCCACAAAAAATCTATAGGTTTTTTAAGTGTGGAACTCATCAACATTCTAATATATATGAAAGAAGATATAATCAACCACCTTGTGACTTAGTTGCATGCTTTGCATGTCAAAATGGAACAACTAAAAGCATAGGTTGGTCTAACAAAAAATTGTCCACATTATCATCAAATGGTCTCTTTCCTAGAAATAAATCTATTTGTTTAGTCTCAATGAGATCATAGCCTTCTATGCTACAATTATCCACAACAAGATCTCTAAACATTCATTCTATGGTTTCACACTCTTCCATATAGGCTATATTTATGTAGCCTTTCTCTCCAAATTTGACAAATATCTCAAATTAATGATGAAATGAAGTATGAGGAATTATTATCTTTTTGGGATTCTATTCCTCTTTCTTTGTTCTCCTTGCATTCTCAGACCTATTCATTTTGAACCGAAAAGGTATTTCATCTTTATCTAGTTTAGAATTGTTGACAAAATTACTTTTATAATGTCTTGCAATATGTCAAATATTGTTGGAATCATAAAACATGATATTACTAGTAGTTGCACGGGAAGTGTGTGCAATGATAAGCCGATAGGGAACCGAAACATTGCATAATGCCCCCAACAAAAAAAAGTCAATTGAAAACCCTGTGCTAATCACTAAGTTTAACCAGCCAAATGCTTCCATCTTCTTGAAACCCATCACACAAAACCCATTTTTTCCGTTCGCATAGTTATTAATGTTCACCCGAGATGAAATAACTTTGCAGTCTTACCCAAACTGTACTCCACTGCCATTAGCAGTACAACATCACTGGTGCCCGACCGTCGTTTCCTCAAAATTTGCCCAAATATAACAACCGCCATGGCAAAAAATGCGGGCACGAAAAGACCGTCACCGAAAAGCCTACTACATGACCCTCAAACTTGCTAGAACATCACCACGGATGGAAAAAGATGATGAGTCTAACAATTTTCAAGCTAAAGTGCAAACGAGAAGCCTATCGGCTCAAACACATCACAACACAACCAGTGAAATATTTCAGCCACCGACAAACATCCCAACAGATTGTCTTGCACTTCGATAGAAAACATCCCCCAATAAAAGCTTATCGGCTTAAAAATCAACAAAGTAAATGCATATCTACTCGTGTAACATTATTTTTAATTTTAGTAAATCTTCTACAATTTATTGCCTTGTGATTGTAATGATTGAACATAGTATTATATTCTTGTCTTCTTGGATTTTATCTTTTAGACCTTCTCTTCTATATGTCAATGTGTATAAACTATCCATCATCTTCCTTTCTCACCTCAATCACCTTAGACTAATCACATCCTAAAATTATAGAATAATGCTTGTCTAGATCTCCTACACTTTTCTTCATAGAATCTTCTCTAGCCTTACTAATGATTTTTTCATTAAATCCAACACTAGCCATGATATGTAGTGCCCTTTGACTACAAATAATCTTATATAATATGTTATTACTCTTTTCAAACATTATTATTTTTCTCATCTAACTATCTTTCTTCACTAAATCCTTCCTCAAGGATAGTACTTATACTTTAATTGTTTCGCAATCCTTGTCTCTTGTCTTTAAGTTGCTAGTCAAGAAATCTTGCACCCTTCTTCATTCTTCTTCCTAAAATTTCAAATCTATAATCATCTATTTATGATTTTGCAAGAATTTGTAAGATATCATGTTGAGCCTTTATGTCTTCTGTAGTTCTCTTCTTAATATTCTTGATCACTCTGAAAGCACAATTAACATCTCCTTAAAAGATATTTATTTATGCATCTTCTTCTTCATTTCTAGAAACCATATTTTTAGCATTACTATTTTGGGTTTCAAATTCCATAAAAATATCTTTTTCATTTTTGGTGGTATGCTTCTCATACTCATATAATGAGTAACCTTCTTCCTCAACACACAAATAATTCTTCTTTCCACTAGTTCTAAATCTACACTTTGAAGCAATCTATCCAACTTTACCATAATTGAAGTAATTAAAAGGTAACTTACCTTTATACTTGCTAGAACCTATTTTTAATCTCCTCACAAAACTTTCTTCTTCTAGATTGAAATATTCACTATGATGTGAATCCCCATTCTCCATTGATGCCTTGAATGATGCCTCCTTTCCTAAAAGTTTGTGATTAACAATTCTCATCTCATATGTAATTAATGTTTCATATGAATAAAACTTAGGGAGAAGGGATCTGAGTACAATTTTAACAATCATTTTTTCTTTCACTTATTCACCAAGTCCTCTAATGGTATTGATAACTCCATCAACTTGAAGTAGGTATGCAATATTATCGTCTTTCACCTTTATGTTCCGACCTTCAAATAGTCATAGGTAGGTTTGAAGTTTTGCCTCCTTGACTTTATCATTTTGTTATAAATATGAAGAGGCTTAATCTTATAATTAACTTACCTATGAGATATTATGTCTAAGGAGCTAAGGTGATGGTGTCCACGCTGGTGCATGCAGGAAGCCGAGCTAGGGTTTCGTGGCCCTAGCTCATAGGTGGTGCTAGTGTGGCTTCATGCAGGAGGGAAGTTCTGTGAGAGGGGGGTAGATGGTGGTGGAAGGGGTTGGAGGGATCGGGGGTGGCTGCAGGGTGGTCATCCTGGGGGTGTGAAGGCTATGTGGGGGTAGGGTCTTTGTTGCTGTGGCTGAGGATATCCCAGGAGCTTGGGACTATAGGTGGGTTGATCTTCGATGGTAAGGGTGAGGGGAGGGGCCTTGGGTGCCGACCCCCTATAGGGAGACCTTTGGGGTGTGGGCCCTTGGCTAGCATCCTTGTTCTTTTTTCTTTTCTAATTCTTTGTGAGCCCTGATGGCGACTTTGGATGGGGTTGTCCCTGCTATGGATTTCCATGCTATGATGGGCTCAAAACCCCCATTTCAGAATGTGAAGACATTTAACAATAACCTATTCTCTTCTGACTCAGGATTTGGGAGTGCTGGTAGTGCTCACATGGTGAAAATTAATGGGTGTTTGGAGAGATGCAGTGAGAGGCCGAAGTTGATCATCCCTCCTGAGATAATAGCCAAAGACATTGAATATTTTTCAAATCACTCATTGTACTGCAAGTTTTTGGGAATGAGGGTTTCACTGTTGTTTTTGGAAAACTGGACACAGTGGACATGGGCACCAGAAGGGGAAATGGAGTTTATGCTTTCGGCAAATAACTATTTCATGGTCACGTTCAACTGCATGGAGGATCGCAATAGGGTCTTTGAAGGAGGTCCATATTTTTACAGCTAGGTGGGATTATTCATCAAGCCATGGCATGCGGGGTTTAATCCTTCAGAGGAGCTCCCAAATAGGGTTCCAGTGTGGGTTTGGTTACCACGTCTTCCAATGGAATGTTGTCGGGAGGATGTGCTACGGATGCTCGCTACACTGCTTGGGAGGCTAGTGGGATCCTCATCGCAAACTCTGGGGAGAAAGGTAATGACCTTTGCACGTATCTGTGTCAAAATAGATCTTAGTAAACCCTTGCCAGATGCTATAGATATGTGTGCACACTCTTATTCATGGGTTCAACAGCTAGATTATGAGACTCTACCATTTCGTTGTCGTCTGTGTCATGAGTATGGTCATTTATAGTAGAAGTGTTGTAGATACAAACTGGTAGTGTGACAACCTCAGTAGCCAGAATCGAGCCTTGATAGGGCTTAGAAAGGGAAAGCTCCCATGTCGGGTGTGGTAGAGGGTGATGATGGTTTTGTCTTAGTAAAGATAAAGAACAGGAACATAGGATAGAATAGACCCTTATAGGAGAGACATGAGGAGGATACCTTCAATAGATTTGAGGCATTGGATGACCTGAGCCATCAGGAAGTAAATCTGGGGTTAACCCCTCTAGATCAGGGTGCATCTGGAGGGGTGTTTGAAAGTGTAATGGAGGAATCTTCCTAGGCCCTCCTAGTGGTTGGAAGCCAGCAGATGGAGATGGACTAGATAGTAGGAGTTTAGTTGGGCCTGGCTCCTAGGATGGAGGTGAACTTGGCTGAGGGGGAGGGTTCCCCCATAGCTTCAAAATTGGAACTAGGTGGGGCTCAAAGTAATAAGTCAGCCATTCACCTAGGTCTAAATTAGAGAGATATTAAGAAAAGCGCTTTAGAGAAGAACTCAAAGGTCGACAGGAAGAAGGATTTGAATAAGATCAAATTAATGGGGGAGAATTTGGTTGAGTTAGGATCAGTGAGGACTTTGGATTCACACTTCTCCGACCCTCCTAAATGATTGTGCTTTCATGGAATGTAAGGGGCTTAAACAACGGCCCTAGACAAAAAGTTGTTCAGGATTTGATCAGGAATCATTCACCTGATGTCCTTTTCTTGCAAGAAACTAAACTTTTAGTGGAGAGTATGATGGGTCTCGTGCCAAAGCTATGGGGGTGAGGTGAGTGTCAGTGTGTTGGGGCAGCTGGTTCCTCAAGAGGGGTGGCTTTCCTTTGGAACCCTTTAAGTTTCCGCCCTGTCTGGTGGTTTGCTTCCAGATCCTCATTATCCAGGGTGCTATCTAGTCTTGAGACTGGGGAATTCATCTTATTTTCGAATATCTATGCTCCCATTGATTTTTAGGGTAAGCAAGGCTTATGGTCTCATGTTTCAGGTATGCGAAGGTTGGCCCCCTTTCACCCTTGGATTATGGCAGGAGACTTCAATGCCATCCCAGAGTTGAGTGAAAAGAAGGCGGGTGTAATGCAGTTGGAACCTTCTTCTTTCCTTTTCTAGGATAGTATCTCCTTGCTGCAACTAGTTGACATCAAGCCTAGCAATGGTTTGTTCACTTGGAACAATAGGAGGGTGGGAGAGAATTGGATTGCTGAGCGACTGGATCATTTTCTAGTTTCCTATTTTTGGATCGGTGGGGTGTGGTCCACAAGTTTTGAGATTCTTGACTAGAGAGGGTCGGATCATTGGCCTGTCAAGCTAGTTTCATCTTCAGCTCGGGTTGCTCGTTTGCTTTCATTCAAATTCCAACTTATGTGGCTTCAGGACCCTTCTTTGTAGGTCCTTGTTGCAGACTGGTGGAGCAAAGGGAGGTCGGCCTTTGGCACTACCATGTACTCTTTTGCCAAGCAGCTACAATTTGTAAAGCTTCAACTTAAACTATGGAACCAACAAGGCTTCGAGAACATTTTTCATGAGAAGAAAGCTACTCAAATTGCACTGAATGAGATCACCAGGGAAATTAGGGAGCATGGGCTGTATGAGGATGTGCTTAGAGAAGAAGATAGGGCTGTCAAGGTGGTAGAGGAATGGGAGCTTCAAGAAGAAAGATATTGGAAGCAAAGAGCTCGTATTGACTGGCTGAAGGAGGGGGACAAGAACACTACTTTCTTCTTCAACTTAGTGAAAGCAAGAAGACATGGAAATTCCATTCCTATTCTGGTTAATGATAGAGGGGAGCAATGCTTATCCATGCAGAAGATGTCTAGGTAGTCTCTCTAGTTTTTCCAGTCCCTCTTTAGGGAGGATTCTCATTGGGAAATAGTGGAGGAGAATCTAGTTCTGGATTGTATCCCTTCTCTTATCTTGAGGGAGATGAATGAGCAGCTTTTGTATCCTATTTTAGTAGAGGAACTTGAGAGGGTAGTCTTCCACATGAGGAAAGGAAAGGCTCCTGGACCAAATGGGTTCCCCGTTGAATTCTTTCAAGAGTTTTGGGATATAATTAAGCTTGATTTAATGGAAGTAGTCCAGAAGTCCCAGAGGAATAAATAGATGCTTAGGGCATTGAATGTGACCTTCATTGCTCTAATTCCTAACTGTGCAAGGGCTGACTGGTTAGGCCAGTTCCACCTAATTTCCCTCTGCAATGTGATTTAGAACATCATCTTGAAGCTAATAGCGGATAGATTGAAGAAGTGTTTGGGGAGTGTTATTTCTAAGGAGCAGAGTGGGTTTGTGGAAGGGCGCCAAATTCTAGATGGGGTGGTCATTTCTATGGAGACCATTCATTCTATGGCAACCTCCAAGGAAAAAGCTATGTTTATCAAGCTATACATGGCAAAGGTGTACGATAAAGTCCGTTGGTCCTTCCTTCAAAAGATCCTCAAGGCTTTATGTTTTGTGGATGAGTGGATCCAGTGGGTCATGAGTTGTGTTATGTCCACCTCTTTCCCTGTGCTTATCAATGGAGACCATACCAAGCTATTTGGTGCCTCTAGGGGTCTCCGCCAGGGAGATCCCCTCTCCCCTTATTTATTCATCCTACTTGTTGAGGGTTTGGGGAAGCTGATTAACCACAATGTGGGTTGGGGTTCTATTCAGGGTTGGAGATGGGGTAATGAATTGCAGCCACAGTCCCATTTGTAGTTTGTGGATGATATAGCCCTTATGGGGCTAGCACGGATCAATGAAGCTATGAATCTGTGAAAGGTTCTAGATGTTTATCTTGGAGCTTCAAGCCAGATGATCAACGAGGATAAATCTTCTATCCTCTTTTTCAACACTCCTGAGTCTATCCAGAGGAGGATTGCTCTTATCTTGAGATTCCAAGTTGGCTCTCTACCCTTGATGTATTTGGGTATCCCTATTTCTCCTGGCAATCCCCCTAGGGAGTCGTGGCAAGGGATCTTGGATAAATTTCACTCCAAGGTTGAACACTGGACTCATAGATGGTTATCCTTTGCGGGGAGGGTTCTATTGATTCAGTCGATGGTCCAAGCTCTTTTGATCTATCGATGTATGCTTTAGGTGGCTCCTAAGTGGTTCTTGAAGGGGTTGGACTCTCTGGCTAGGAAATTTTTATGGGCAGTTGGCAGGGATTGTTCAGCAGATTCTTCAAATTAGCTCCTTGATGGAGCTGGTGTCCTTCATTCATATTCCTCGTGAATGGAATGGAGTGGCTGACTGTTTGGCCAAGTGGGCCTTGGATCATGATAGTTAGTGGAAAGTGGAAGGCTGGGAGCATCTCTCTGGGGATTATTGTCAGGAATTGCAGAAGATTATCACTGAGGACACGTATGGCTTTGAAGCTGGTTGATCTGTGGCAAGGTTGGTAGTTTTTCTCTGGGGCCTTGGGCCTCTAATTCTTTTTTATAATTCTTGTTTCTAATTCTCAATAAATTTTTTACCCTTTCACCAGAAAAAAAAAAAAAAATCTAAGGAGCAACAATTATTATCAACACATTTGTTAGAAGGAGGACATTTTAGAATATTTGATTCTTTGGTTTGTATTGTTAGACTATACACTATCTAATAAAGAATTTGTAAATTATAGCATACCCCAATCATCACCAAAGAGTTCACTTGAAGAAGAAATCAAAGTGTTAAGACATGTGGATATAGGAGGTTGACAATGAAAATATTCTTGTAAGAAGATCCTCTAATTATTATAAGTTGCTTGATATGGAACGAGCTGAACAAATATAGCTAGTAATTTAACTAGAAGTATCCTCTCTTCCATTAAATATTGGGATACAAATGGGACAAAGGTGTTTAGTTTGACTATCTCTAATCGGAGAGAGTAAAATAAGATAGGTTCTATTCCTTTGTCACATAGAAAATGGATTGATTAAATTAGAAGTTGGCTAATGAAGCCTAAAAGCATGCATAAATGACAAGATAAGCTACTCAAATAGAATTACAAACAATTAGGTGAGGACCCTAGGTAGAATAATAAAAATTAATGATGGGGATAGAAAACTTGTTTATTATGAAATGCTAGGCTATGAGTGAATGTAAAGTGAAAGGATTGTGTGGAATCTTTGAGGAAGATGCAAAGTCCCTACACATGGCATTGGTTACCTGGTTTTTGTAAGGAAGTTAAGTAGTGGAAACAACTTCCTACACTAACCTTGAGAGGAGGGTAACACAAAACTTTTTCAGATCATTACAACAGTTACAGAAAATAGAAATAGATATAATAGCATTCATACCACAACACAATGATTTACGTGGGGAAAACCCTTTCGGGAGAAAAACCCCACCCTCCAAAAGCAGCTCAATATTTTATTCAGCAATCAAAAACAGATTACAACATACTTGCAGAGCAAGCTCTTCGCAGGAGTACCACTAATCAGAGATTCAGAGGCAACTCAATAGCCATAAGACTCTTACACACAACCTCTATCTCACACACCTCATAAATAGGAGATACAATACAAGAAACCGTCAAACGGTATTACAAAACCATGGGCTAAAACCACCCAATAAGGTGTAGCCGACCTTATCTCCCTTCTAGATGCCCTATGACATGTTAAAGCACACATCAACATGTGTCACTCCCTTTTACAGCTCATTTATGTATCCGATACAAATTATTTTTCCTATTTCAGGAGTACAAACTTTCGGAGGCCATAACTTGAGAACCGGGTGTCCGATTGACGAACCGTTTGAAGCGCCGAAAAGCTCGCGAAGTGCTCTATCACCTCATAACCAGCTTCGCCAGTTACGGCCACTTTTTAGGGAATTTTGGAGCCTCTAAAGTCCCCAAAATTAAGTTTAAATATTTTATTGCACCCCTCCAAGACAAAAACTTTAATATCTTCAAAACTAGCTGTGACCTTGCGACGCAACTTTACTGGAATGCTTATCTAACCAACCAGAAGCTTCAGGGAGAGTTTCGCACTATTTCATGCTCAAATGAAAACTTACTATAAATAGTAACCTCACATAAATGCAAGGTTGAGACACCATTTTTCTCAACAAATCTCCCACTTGTCGAACACCTTGCAGGAGCGGAAGGGAATGTCAACACAATGAATCAATTGCTAGGGGCCACAAGGCCCATAGACTCTGAACACCATCTGAACTTCTCTGTGCTGACAGCCTTAGTTAAAGCATCTGCAACATTCATCAAAGTTTCTACCTTAACCAGCTTCACCCTACCATCCTCGACCATATCTCTAACAAAATGATACTGAACATCAATATGTTTGGTCCGGGCATGAAATGTCGGGTTCTTAGCTAGACTAATTGCACTCTGACTATCACAGTAAACTATCAATGTACCTTGTTTTATTCCAATATCCGAACATAGTCTCTTAAGCCAAATGGCCTCTTTACAAGCGTGAGTAGCTGCCATATACTCTGCTTCAGTAGTGGATAAAGCAACCACAGCCTGTCGCTTACTCATCCAACTAATTGCACCACCAAACAAAGTAAACACATAAGCACTGGTGGATCTTCTACTATCAATATCACCTGCCCAATCTGAATCCACATAACCATGGTGTAAAGTGGAAAATCGCGGTCGAACTCTAGTTGGTCTCCCCTCTTCTAACTCTGAGGAGAGAGAAGGGAGGTTCGCTAGGATTCGATGGGTTTTCACTTAGGGGAAGACTTTACATTCAAAAGAGGGGTTGAAACTCATAAGATTCAATCCCACACAATGTAAGATTGGATGCTAAATGAATTTCAAGGGTTAGGAAAGCAAGGCTACCCTCTTTTGTAAAGAATGTGCATAGAAGAATTAAGCTAAGCATGCATAGAAAGTGACAAAGATTCGCTTATAAACTGAGTTTAGGTTATAGGATGAAGCTGCGGACCTGGAATTAGTAGTAAAATGTCGATACGGTGCTGTCCTGCAAATTTGAGCAAAAGTTGTCGGGACGATGGCGCCCGGCGCCACGGTCCTCCGAAAAATCCGTCAAACGAAGGGGGATCGGTTCGTCTCTACACAAGGATTCCAGATCTTCAATCTCAGCCGCGTACCTGCAACCTACACACAGAAAAGCGAAGACGATTGGGGGGTTAGAGATTAGGGGTTTGCCTTTAGGTCAAACCCCAGTTTTGGAATTAACCAAGAAATGAGCAAGAGTTGTAAATGTAAATGACTGTAATGTAAACAAGTACTAATACCTTGTTCTAAGGATGTTGGTATCCTTATGTGCGAAGGTTTAGATGTTGTATGTTGTAGTATGTAGTATGTTGTATGTAGCATGTAATAAGTGATCTCCTCTTCAATGGTTGAATCCTTGTCTTGAATGCAACACTTAGCCTTGAATGGAGACTTAGAAGGAATGCTTGAATGCTTGAATGCTTGAATGCTTGAGTATAGTTTCCACGCCTTTTCCATCATATCGAATGAAAGAGGAAAATGTAGTTTATATACTTGTCAATTAGCGCTGATAGACTGATTTTCCCGACCTTAGGCCGACCAGGTAAGTATATTTCCAAATTGCAATCAAAAAGACCCGATATCACTTAGGAAACCAGGCCCAAAATAGGACCCAGGGACCAGGGTGCTGGGCGCCCTGGTCCTGAGGGACCAAGGTGCTGGGCGCTCTGGTCCCACCTCCGGGACAGCGGGGTGCAAGGAAGTTCAGGCCAAGGTGCTTGAAAAATGCAGTTTTTGGTGTCGTGAGCAAGTTTTGGGGTCTCCATTCAGGTTGCATGTTGCGTCGCCATCGTGAAGACCGAAATGCAGTCGAAATTGCAAGTGTCACAATTTTAGGACGCTACATTTAGCCCCCACTTTAGCGGGAGTATGTATGCTCATACTTCCGGTAAAGTACAAGGAAACAAAATTGAAAGACTTTCACCACGTCAAGGAGGCAAGATACACCAAGCCCCCAGTGGACTAAGGATCTTACGACTTCGATTGACAAAGTAAAAGGGAAGATCACGAGGGAGAACCATGACTGTCAATAGTAAGGTTCCCTCACTATGAGTCATGTAAGAGAAATACCGAAAATTTTCAAGGCAAAGCTAAGTTCTCCAAGAAATTTTCAAGTATCGTGAAGGGATAGTCAGGGTGTATGCCCCCCTACGTTAAAGCGATTGCACGCGCCTCAACGGGGGTGATTTTTTTAACGTAGTGATACACATAAGAAATGAGAAAAGAAAGGAGCGCGTTATCGCAAGGATTTAGCCCCCAAGTGTGAGATAAACCCAAGGATAATAGACACAAAACACAAAGCACAAGGTGACTTCGCTTTCCTCGTAGTTAGTATGCTGTATGATAAGTCATGTATATATCATATGTATGTATGCATAATTGTTCTTCATTCCCCAATCAAGGAAGGTCACCTAGAAGAAGGGAACACATGTGTCTTTTGAGTCAACATGAGAGAGACCAAAGAGATCTCAATGCTTTGCATCATCCTCAAGTAGACAACACTAAGGACGACAAATAGAAGAATGAGAATAACATATAGAAGAAGTAACAAAAGGGAGGGGGAGAGAATCTGCCATGCTAATGTAACTAGTCTAGCACATCATCTACCCCCCGATCTTGCTGATCAATGTTTCGGGAAGGCAGGGAACACGCTAGAGGAGGAACATCCAACACAGCAGATGGAGCTATCGCAAGGTCCAAACAAGGGCTATGTTCATGTTCCAAGCCACGTTGTTCTTGTCTAGGAGCTAGGATAAGTGCTTTAGAAAATTCATTAGATAAATGGTTATCAACATCAACAAGTTCATATTCACTATCAGAAGCAAGAGGAGTAACATTTTCATCATGAATAACATTTTCATCTATATCATCATCAAGATTTATAAAAATAGGATCTTTAACTTGCACAGGATCAAGACCATCATGCATCTTATGTTTAGGAGATTTAGGCTCAATATCCGGCTGAGGAGAAAATGGAATAATGCTTGTTGAAGGTGTTTTTGGAGATTGTAAATTTGGAGAAGCGGCTGCTTGAGCCCTAAGACGACGTTTTCATCGGCGTTCGCGTGTAGAACGATTACGTCTAGTCTTAGTAGGAAGTGGAGAAGATTGAGGAGGAGGAATGTTCTCATCCTTAGCACTTGGGTGTTTAGGTTGTGGTCTCTTAGGCTGGATAATAGGAGAAGAAGAAGGTCTCTTTTCTCTATAAAAGGCAGGAGGAGGAACTGCTCCATATAAAGGAGGAATTTTTGGTTTAGGGAGAAGACCAAGTCCATCATGACGAGGAGGTATAGATCTACTCTTAGAAGATTTATCAGGCATAGACATAGTCACATCCATGGGGACGGGTTGGGAATCTTCTTGAGGAAAGATATTAGTTTTATCTTTCAAAGGAAGAATTTCCTTCTCAAGAATGATAGGAATGTCAAGTTTAGGTGTTCTGGGTTCACTTAAAGATAGGATCATATTTGTTTTCCACTTTTGATAAGATTTGAAAAGATGATCACTTCGCGGGGGAAGAGATTGGAATTGTTTAGGCCAAAAGTAATCAATAGGAACACTAGAGGTTCTTTCAGCTGGTTTAAAGAGACTATGATTGACAGTAACAACTTCACCATTATGGGGAAATTTCAAACACTTATGTATAGGAGAAGCAATAGCCTTCATGGAAGATAGCCAAGGATAGCCAAGCTTCACACGAAATTGTTCGGAAGAAGGAATAATAGCAAAGTTCACATCAAGAGATTTATTATGGACCTCAATAGGCAATGTAATAGAACCAATTGCAGGAGAAGAAAATGCATCAAATAGTTTCACAATCACATCTGTTTTGTCATAGATCACTTGATTCAATTGCAAAGTAAAAAGAAAATCTTCAGTAATAACCTTAATCATGCACAAAGGATCAATAAGCACTCCACGGCAAGGTGTATTTTTGACTTTTGCAACTATGTATAAAGGACCATCAGGTGCTCTAATGGTTTCACTAGAATCAAATGTGATGGAAGGTTCTTTAGGGATTTCTTGCTGCTCTACAAAGTTAATCACATTCGGAGTCATAGACACAAGACCATCAGATGAAAGAGAGGAATCATTAGCCTCAATTGCATTAGAGGTATGAGAAGGCAATGGATCAGTGAAAATCTGAAGATTTTGGTTAGGAGGAGCTACAGATGTGTTGCCTTTATCATTCACTCCAGAAACAGAAATAGTATTATTATCAATCAAATCCTAAATTTTACCCTTTAAAGAAAAACATTTTTCAGTATCATGACCAGGCTGATGATGAAAATGACAAAAAGCTTTGTGATCAAAATAAGGTGAAGTAATCTTTGCAGGATCAATTTGTCGTACAGGAGGAAGAGTAAGCACATTTTGTCCCAATAACTTATTCATAATATCATGCAATGATTCATTCAAAGGAGTATACTTTCTTTCTTTCCTGAAAAATTTAGAAATAGGAGGCACACCTGATGCTGCATTCACATTGTTGTTGATGATGTTTTCATTGAATTTGATGGAATCTCTGTTCGGTTTAATCTTCCCAAATGGTTGTTGACTGCTATCACCCTTATCACTCGGAGCCATAGGATGTGATTGTTCCATTTGACTCACAGTCAGTTGATAATTGTGAAGAGTGGCACACAACTGTTGGAAAGAAGTAAACTCAGAAAATAGAAGTTTGTCTCGAATATCTATTTGCAAATTAGAAATAAAGATTCTTTGAATATCATTATCAGGCACTGGAAAAGAAATTTGAGCATACAAATGCTTATATCTACCAATGAAATCAGTCACTTTTTCTTTAACACCTTGTTTACAATGCATTAAATCAATCAAAGTAACCTTAGGACTTATATTGTTTTGAAATTGTTGAATGAAAGCATTTGCAAGTTGTTCGAAAGAAGTAATAGAATAAGAAGGCAACGAGCAATACCATTGTAGGGCTTTGTCTCTTAATGTTCTAGTGAATAGTTTTGCAAGCAACCTTGAGTCATAAGCAAAATCAGTACATATTGTTTGAAAAGTCTTAACATGTGTTAGAGGATCTCCTTTACCATTATAAAGCTCCAAATGCGGAATTTCAACATGTTTAGGAGGGATAGCTCGAACAATATCAAGAGAAAGTGGGCTCGCAACTTCAAATGTGGGCACACTAAGCTTAGATTGATTCATAGAGGCAATTTGTTGCTGTAAAGAAGAGACAGTTTGTGCAAGATTATTAATGGTCGCTTCAGTCGAAGAGTTCATATTAGGTGTGTTAGACTGAGATGGAGGTGTGATGTTATTGAAAGAAGGTAGAGAGTAAGGTGGTGGGACCCTATGATAGTCAACCATAGGGGATGATTGGATAGGAGGAACACTACAAGGAGGAATGGAATGGTTAAATGAATTGCCCCCTTGCATCATGTTTATTTGTGAAGATGTAATAGGAACATTCATTGAAGGAATGTACGAAGAAGTTGGATTGAATGAAGGAAGAGGATTAATTGAAGAAGAGGGAGGATTGCCCCCATGACTAGTGATCATAGGAGGAATGTCTTGTATAGAGGTAGCCATGATGTTTGATGTAAAGGTAGGTATACTAGCAATAGGAGTGGTCAAAGGAATAGAATGATTGACTTGTGTAGGAGGTTGTGTATAACCTAAAGATTCAGCACAACTCTTCATAGGCATCACATTCGAATCCACAATATGTGCGATACCACGTAAAACATCAATTCCATTCTTATCACTTTGAAGCATGCATTTTAGACCCTCAATTAAAGGAAGAGCTTGACTATCGGGATACTCATGAGACATCCATTGGTGAAAATCGTCAAATTGGTTATCCAATTTGGAAAGTTGTTCAACAGAAACTTCATGGGGAGCTTCTTCATCATTAGGAGGATTAGAGGAATTACCCATATCCTCGTTAAAAAGGCTACTCAAATTAGGTTCCATCTCCTCGGTAGTTAAACCTCAGAAAGACTTAATTCTACGGCTTCGTCTAACGGGAATAGTGTAAGTAGGGCTTACTGTTGTAAAACTCATGCACTAGAGAGAAAGAAAAGATTTTGATTTTAGAGGTAGCAATTTTCAGTAAAACCAGCCAATCTTCCAGATTTAAGCTGTTAAATACAATCACAACAGTCTCCCAAAATTTTAGAAAAAATGTCCGGGACCGTGGCGCTCGGAGTGCAACACGGTCCCTGCAACTTTTTTTGAAATTTGCAGGGATGAAAGGTATGATGATTTTAGAGCTAATCTGAAAAAATTGAGGGATTTTACGATTTGTAGATATGCCAAATTAAAGTTGCAATCTCAAAATTGAACCCTATCAAGATTGTCGAAAAATGCAAAATTTGAATTTTGAAAAAGAGAGGGAAACTGAAATTTTGAATTTTATGATTTTAGAGGGAATGTCAAAAGCAATGCAAATTTTGAAAATTAAAAATTGACTCAATTTCACGCAAAATTCAATTTTGAAAGCGGAAATCAAAGTTGTTGTAATTAAGCACTTAATTTCAAAAGTCATAAATTGCAAGAATTTGAATAAAGCACTGAAATTTCGAATGAATGTAGACACACTTTTTAGATTTATGATAATAAAAACACAATTTTGACACAAAATTTTAATTTCGACAATTTTTGAATGATTAGGAGCCTTAGACAAAGCAATCGCAAGACCAACTTTGACTGTAATTTTGAAGGTGTTATAATTGATAAAATCAGCCAAAATTCTGGATTTTAGCAGAAAAACACAGTAAGATGTCGCTCCCGAAATTTCAGAAAAAATGTCGGGGACGATGGCGCTCGGAGTGCAACACGGTCCTCGCAACTTTTTTCCAAATTTTCAGGGATGAAGGATAATGTGATTTTATTGCATAATCCAAAGTTACAGCTGATTTGGAGATGTTTTGATCAGTGAAATTGTCAGACAAAGGTTGAATCAAGAGGGTTTCAAAAATTAGGGTTTTGACTTTTAACCACTTAATTTTCAAAATTAAAGTACAGACATGAATTGATAATTTGTAATAGAAAAGCAGATCTGAAGCAAGCATTAACAATTAAACATTTCGCAAGTTTAATGTTCAAAAAGAAAATTTAGGGTTTTTATGCAATCACCTCTAAAATTTTGCAAAAGATCAAACATGGAAATGTAATCAACTTTTCTGATCTAAGCATGAAAAATCAGAAAGGATGTTCACGTCAGGTTCACCAAAATGTAAAGTGGAAAATCGCGGTCGAACCCTAGTTGGTCTCCCCTCTTCTAACTCCGAGGAGAGAGAAGGGAGGTTCGCTAGGATTCGATGGGTTTTCACTTAGGGGGAAGACTTTACATTCAAAAGAGGGGTTGAAACTCATAAGATTCAATCCCACACAATGTAAGATTGGATGCTAAATGAATTTCAAGGGTTAGGAAAGCAAGGCTACCCTCTTTTGTAAAGAATGTGCATAGAAGAATTAAGCTAAGCATGCATAGAAAGTGACAAAGATTCGCTTATAAACTGAGTTTAGGTTATAGGATGAAGCTGCGGACCTGGAATTAGCAGTAAAATGTCGATACGGCACTGTCCTGCAAATTTGAGAAAAAGTTGTCGGGACGATGGCGCCCGGCGCCACGGTCCTCCGAAAAATCCGTCAAACGAAGGGGGATCGGTTCGTCTCTGCACAAGGATTCCAGATCTTCAATCTCAGCCGCGTACCTGCAACCTACACACAGAAAAGCGAAGACGATTGGGGGGTTAGGGATTAGGGGTTTGCCTTTAGGTCAAACCCCGGTTTTGGAATTAACCAAGAAATGAGCAAGAGCTGTAAATGTAAATGACTATAATGTAAACAAGTACTAATACCTTGTTCTAAGGATGTTGGTATCCTTTTGTGCGAAGGTTTAGATGTTGTATGTTGTAGTATGTAGTATGTTGTATGTAGCATGTAATAAGTGATCTCCTCTTCAATGGTTGAATCCTTGTCTTGAATGCAACACTTAGCCTTGAATGGAGACTTAGAAGGAATGCTTGAATGCTTGAATGCTTGAATGCTTGAGTATAGTTTCCACGCCTTTTCCATCATATCGAATGAAAGAGGAAAATGTAGTTTATATACTTGTCAATTAGGGCTGATAGACTGATTTTCCCGACCTTAGGCCGACCAGGGAAGTATATTTCCAAATTGCAATCAAAAAGACCCGATATCACTTAGGAAACCGGGCCCAAAATAGGACCCAGGGACCAGGGCGCTGGGCGCCATGGTCCTGGAGGACCAGGGCGCTGGGCGCTCTTTTCCTGAGGGACCAGGGCACTGGGCGCTCTGGTCCCACCTCCGGGACAGCGGGGTGCAAGGAGGTTCAGGCCAAGGTGCTTGAAAAATGCAGTTTTTGGTGTCCTGAGCAAGTTTTGGGGTCTCCATTCAGGTTGCGTGTTGCGTCGCCATCGTGAAGACTGAAATGCAGTCGAAATTGCAAGTGTCGCAATTTTAGGACGCTACACATGGATATCAAGGGAAGTCATGTCTCCAACTGAATTACCATGATAACATAAAGAATACTCTGAAGTACCCTTCAAATATCTGAAGACTCTTTTGACTGCATCCCAATGAACTCTACCAGGATTAGACATATATCTAGAAAGTACTCCCACTGCTTGGGCAATGTCTGGTCTAGTACAGACCATAGCATACATCAAGCTTCCAACCGCACTCTGGTAAGGCACTCTGCTCATGTCTTCCATCTCCAATGGGGATGTAGGACAATCTGAAACAGATAGTTTCATTCCAACTGTAAAAGGAACACTCAATGGTCTACAATTCTGCATATTGAACCTCTGTAACATTGAATTCACATTCTTACTCTGGCCTAGCCATAGCTTTCTGTTCACCGTATCTCTTCTAATTTCCATCCCAAGAATGTGCTTTGCTGCACCAAGATCTTTCATTTCAAATTTAGCAGCGAGCTGAGACTTCAGTTCTGAAATCATACCTTTCCCTTTACCAATGAATAACATATCATCAACATACAATGCAATGAATAAGAAATGATCACCATAAGATTTATAATAAACACAGTGATCTGATTTAGAACGTTCAAATCCCAAACTCAACACATATGTATCAAATTTCTGGTACCACATCCTAGGACTTTGTTTGAGGCCATACAAAGATTTCTTCAATTTACAAACCAAATTACTTTTGCCTTTCACCACATAGTGCTCCGGTTGTGTCATATAAATATCTTCCTCCAAATCACCATGAAGGAAAGCAGTTTTCACATCCATTTGCTCAACTTCTAAATCATAAGCAGTAGCAATAGAAAGCAAAAATCTAATGGACGTCATTTTTGCAACAGGAGAAAATATCTCACCGTAATCAACACCCTCAACCTGAGAGTAGCCTTTTGCAACCAACCTTGCTTTATACTTCTCAATGCTTCCATCTGAACCAATCTTTTTCTTGAACACCCATTTACAACCAACAAGTTTTCGTCCTTCAGGCAATGGTACAAGATCCCATGTATCATTCTTTTTCAAAGCTGGCATTTCTTCCTCCATAGCAATCTTCCAGGATTCTGCATCATTCATACCTAATGCCTCTTCTACAGATTTCGGTTCATCCACACTAGTATTCAGAGCAAAAATACATCTCCAATCATTAGGCGAATACCTTTCAGGTGGTTGTCTATGTCTTGTAGACCTTCGAACAAGCTGAATTAGAGGTTCTTCCTCCTCTTCTAAAGATTCAGAGCTAGACGAGCTCTCCTCAAATTCTTGCCTATCTAGGGGTCTCGATTCAACTCTTTCAGGTGTAGAAGGAAGTTGAATCACATCTTCTTTTTTAGTCTGTTCTGGCTGCAATGTAACAGAAGGAGACTTAATTTCTCTAAAAATAACACTTCTACTGTGAATTACCTTTTGTGCAACAGGGTCCCAAAGCTTGTATCCTTTCACACCATAACTATACCCAATGAAGATACATTTCACAGCCTTATTCTCCAACTTTGTTCACTTCTCCTTTGGCACATGTGCATATGCCTCGCAACCAAAAACTCTAAGATGTCTCAATGAAGGCTTGTGACCTGACCATGCTTCCATAGGCATTTTATCAATAAGAGCTGATGTAGGAGACCTGTTAATTAGGTAGCAAGCAGTGGCAACAGCTTCAGCCCAAAACTTTTGTTCGAGACCAACACCACTCAACATACTCCTAGCCTTCTCCATCAGTGTCCTGTTCATTCTTTCTGCAACTCCATTCTGTTGTGAAGAATACGGAGTTGTCTTCTGTCTGTTAATTCCACAGTCTTTACAGAATCTATCAAAATCATTAGAGCAAAACTCACCGCCATTATCAGTTCTCAAACATTTTATTTTCTTTCCAGTCTGCAACTCAACCATTGCTTTAAATTCTTTAAAATGACTAAAAACTTCAGATTTACTCTTTAGAAAATATACCCATGTCGTTCTACTAAAATCATCAATAAATGAAACATAATATGTGGATTTTCCAATCGAAGAGACATCTACTGGACCAAACACATCAGAATGGATAAGATCCAAAACACAACAAGTTTTATGAGAACTCAAGTAAAACTGAATGCGGTTTTGTTTTCCATAAATGCAATGCTCACAGAAATCAAAGTCAAGATTACAATCATTCAAACCTTCAACAAGATTTTTATTTTTCAAGGTCCTTAGACCCTTTTCTCCAATGTGGCCAAGTCTCTGGTGCCATAACATAGTCTTCTCTGCAGGTAACTTTGCTTCAGACGAAAGAGCACCCTTAGGTACCCAAAAACCATTTCCATCTGCTGAAGGTGAAACCTTCAAATCTTCCAGTGAAGTATCCACATATTTACTTTTTACAGAAGTGCTATTACACTCAACAGTGTATGCTTCAAACTTATACAAAGTGCCAAACCTGACACCTCTAGCAACTACCATAGCACCCTTAATCATCTTACATCCTGTTCCAGAAAAGACTACCTACACACCCGCATCTATCAGTTTGCTCACAGATAACAGGTTTCATTTTAATCCAGGGATATGCAGCACACCATTAATCCTTTTTATTCTACCATCAGAAAACCTGATTCTAACTTTACCTCGACCAACAATGTCTAGAGGTGAATCATCACCCAAGTACACCTTACCTCCATTAAATACTTCATATTCAGAAAACCAATCTCTATTGGAAGTCATATGAAAAGATGCACCTGAGTCAATTAGCCAGGCATCATTACCTGCATGAGTCGCCAAAGCTGCAATAAATGCATCGCCATCTTCCTTGTCGGACTCAGAATCAGAATCAAACTTTTTCTTTTTCTTCTTCTTCTTATCTTCTTT
The DNA here is from genome assembly GCF_030272615.1 of Cryptomeria japonica. NCBI lineage: Eukaryota > Viridiplantae > Streptophyta > Pinopsida > Cupressales > Cupressaceae > Cryptomeria > Cryptomeria japonica. The sequence goes on along the minus strand of NC_081407.1, from coordinate 753,127,586 downwards.
GCAGTCCTTACGGATGTGACCCAGTTTATCGCAATTCCAGCAAATGACTTTGGACTTTCCAGGAGATTTCGATCTCCCTTTGGATTTGGACTTGTCGCGCTTCTCATTCTTCTTGCCTTTCTCCTTAGGTCTTCCATGAACGGTTAGGGCTTCCTTTGAACTGATGGATACCTTCCTTCGCATCTCTTCACCAAGTAGGGCACCCACCACGTCTTCAGATTTCAAAACAACAGAAGTACTACCGATAACCATAACAAGAGAATCCCACGAATCAGGCAAAGAGCAGAGCAAGATCTGACATTTTTCCTCCTCGTCCATCTTAACACCAATGGATATTAATTGAGCCACCAACATATTGAATGCTTCCAGGTGGTCTGCAATTCGTCCACCCTCTTCCATCTTCAAGGAATACAATTTCTTTCTTAAGAAAATTTGATTTAATAAAGATTTCACTTGATACATCTCACCAAGCTTAGTCCATAGCTTCTTTGCAGAGTTTTCTTCATGGACATTGATTAGAACAGAGTCTGCCAGGCACAGTCTGATTAGACCCTTGGCTTTTCGGTCCATAACATCATATTGAGCTGCCGCAGTAGGATCTGAGGGCCTTTGGACATTCGCATCAACAGCATCCCAAAGATCTTGATCTATTAGCAAATCTTCCATCTTTAGCTTCCACATCTCAAAATTACTTCCATTAAATTTCTCCACCTCTATTCTCCCTGATGAACTCGCCATCTGAATATTCCTGCAACAAGATCAAAAAGTGTCTTCTGCACAAGCTCCCACTCAAATCTGGATTAGTTCAAAAAACCCAACTGCCCAAAAAGGTGATCAGGCTCTGATACCACTTGTAAGGAAGTTAAGTAGCGGAAACAACTTCCTACACTAACCTTGAGAGTAGGGTAATGCAAAACTTTTTCAGATCATTACAATAGTTACAGAAAATAGAAATAGATATAATAGCATTCATACCACAACACAATGATTTACGTGGGGAAAACCCTTTCGGGAGAAAAACCCCACCCTCCAAAAGCAGCTCAATATTTTATTCAACAATCAAAAACAGATTACAACATACTTGCAGAGCAAGCTCTTCGCAGGAGTACCACTAATTAGAGATTCAGAGGCAACTCAATAGCCATAAGACTCTTACACACAACCTCTATCTCACACACCTCATAAATAGGAGATACAATACAAGAAACCGTCAAACGGTATTACAAAACCATGGGCTAAAACCACCCAATAAGGTGTAGCCAACCTTATCTCCCTTATAGATGCCCTATGACATGTTAAAGCACACATCAACATGTGTCGCTCCCTTTTACAACTCATTTATGTATCCGATACAAATTATTTTTCCTATTTCAGGAGTACAAACTTCCGGAGGCCATAACTTGAGAACCGGGTGTCCGATTGACGAACCGTTTGAAGCGCCGGAAAGCTTGCGAAGTGCTCTATCACCTCGTAACCCATTTCACCGGTTACGGCCACTTTTCAGGGCATTTCAAAGCCTCTAAAGTCCCCAAAATTAAGTTTAAATATTTTATTGCACCCCTCCAAGATGAAAACTTTAATATCTTCAAAACTAGCTCTGACCTTGCGACGCAACTTTACCGGAATGCTTATCTAACCAACCAGAAGCTTCAGGGAGAGTTTCGCACTATTTCGTGCTCAAATGAAAACTTACTATAAATAGTAACCTCGCATAAATGCAAGGTTGAGACACCATTTTTCTCAACAGTTTTCACCATTGTAGTTGCCTAGGGTATGACCGGAGTAGTTTTTGTTGGCATATGTGAAGCGGTATGATGACATGATGATATTGTATGTTGTCATTGATGTCAATATGCTGAAGAGTGGACTAATATATTGAGGTAAGCAACTTGCAAGAGAACCGGTATGATGTTGTGAACCAATATATGTGAAAAAGTGAAGCGGTATGTTTGTTCAAGGTGAACCGGTATGTTGGAATGTTAACCAGTATAGGAAATGTTTTGTATTGGGGTTTCATTAAACATGACTACCAGGTTGTAGTCTTAGCTTGAGGGTTTCCGGTTGAAGTATTCCAAGTCAATGTGATTCAACCGATGATGTCTTGTGCGGAGTTAGCATTGTAATGAAGGTCAGATTGTGTTGCCACGTCATCCTTATGCATGTGAAGGATCTTGCATGAAGGAGATCGATCCTATCTACCTCGAGAATGTGCGAAGTCTCTGTAAACAGTGGAGAATGCATGATGGGTTATCGCCTCCAAGAAGCGGTGAAGAACGAATGTTGGAAAATATCTTGAGATCTATTCAAGACTGTTGTATTCAATACAATGTATTCAATGGTCGGCATTGAACTGATTGAACTGCTTAACCTAAATGTTTAGGGTTTAGGGTTTTTGCTACCGACCTATCTGTTTCCTATAAGGTCGATGTTGGGTTTCATTTTGAGATTTTTGGCAAATGTTGTGTGTGTATCTAAGTGCATAGATACGTGATTCTTGCCAGGCCTGATAAGAGAAGAGATACCTATAGAGTGTGACTGTAGAAGGAAGGAACTTAATTGGATCTGCATTGGCATTGAATGATGTTACTAGATCATTATAATACCTATTGATCTCTAACCGCTTCAACAATTGGAAAATCCCTTAATAGGGTAGCTTTAACTAGCTTGTTGTAAATCCTTTAACAGGGTGACTCAAAATCATTGAGTTCTTAAAATCCTCTAACAAGGTAACCTTTAACAAGGTTTAACCCTTAACTGGGTATTTAGCCATCCCTTAATTGGGTGATCCCTAGTAGGATCAGTTGCTAACAGAACCTATTGTAATAGTCTTTAGCCGGACTAGGTTCCTAACAAAGCAGACTTCAAAAGGGTTCAAAGAATAGCTTGTGGGTATTCATTCCCATCGTGGTATTTCCCAGTTGGGTTTCCACGTAGAAAATATGTGTGTCATGTGTGATGCATTTTCATGTGATGCTTTGTTATTTTCTGTCAAGTGGTAAATCATGTTGAGCTAGCAAGTTATTATATTTATGATAGTAGAGCACTAGTGTATGCATATGGGTGAAGTGGAAATAAGATGTTAGATTGTGTGGAAAGCTAAGTGTTACTAGTTTAAGTCCTTCACAGTCTCACTATGTGTTACTGGTAGTGCTCTAATTTTGACCAGTGTTACTGTTTGCTAGTTAAGCGAAGTGTCTATAGTTAAACCGGTTCAGGGAAAGTTTTATTGTTTGTACTGATTCACTCCCCCCCTCTCTGTACTGGTTTTGTACTAACTGTTCATCATTTATTCATCAATTGGTATGAGAGCATCCTCCAGGTCCTCTGTGTTATAAGCTTAACCGCTTGAGGAAAAGATCCTATTCTAATGATGAAGAGGGAAGGTCAAAAGTGTAATAGAGATAACTTTAAAATATGGAAGGACAAAATGAAGATATACATCAGAAGCATGGGCACTCAACACTAGAACTATGTTGAGAATGCTTATGTTATGCCTACTGATACTCTCACCGATGATCAAAAGAGAGAGATTCAGGAGAATGGGCAAGTCATGGAAGGCCTAATCAACAATCTATCTAACATTGAGTTTATTGATGTTTAGGATAAAGATAATCCCAAAGAAGTATGGGATACTTTGGAGAATATCTATGGCAGTAATGAGTATGTGAAACAAGCTAAGGAAGAGAGCCTTAGGGGAAAGTTTGAAGACATGAGGATGGTTGAAGGTGAGAACATTCAACATTATGGGATAAGAATCAAAACTGTTGTTGGAGACATCAAAAGTGCAAGAGGCAAAATAGATGATTCCACCATTGTGAGAAAAGTCTTGAGATCCTTATTATTGGTCTATGGAATAAGGGTTGCTGCTATTCAAGAGTTGAGATCTATTGATAAAACAAAGGTATCCCTAGACTCCATCATTGCTAAGTTGACTACATGTGAGCTGAATAGTTTTGATAGTGGTGTTCAGAAGACTGAATCAATTAGAGAATCTGCTACACCTTCTAGAAAGGGAAAAGAAGAAAGTACCACTTATTAACCTAGACAAGGTAGAGAAATTGATGATGAGGAGATCCTAATGGAATTTGAAGCTCTTCTTTCCAAGAGACTTCCTAAGGGAACCGATAAATAGAGAGGTAAGCTCCCTCTGAAATGCTTTTCTTGTAACTAGATGGGACACATTATTGTAAACTGTCCTAATGGTGATAATAAGGACAAACTGGAAAAGTTCAAGGAGTTCAAAGGAGGAAATTGGAGAAATTATTTTGTAGCAGTTGATGAAGGTGTCACTGACAAGGAATCAGAAGATGAAGAAAATGAAGATATTGTGTTTGTAGCTGTCAAGGAAGATGTGTCTGACAAGAAGGCTCTTGTCTCCCACTTTGATAATTCCAATGATTGGATTATTGATAGTGGGTGTTCTCACCATATGACTGGTGACCGTAGTAAGTTTCTATCTCTGGAAGAGTATGATGGTGGTGTGGTCCGTTTTGGTAATGATGCACCATGTATGGTAAAAGGTAGAGGGTTTATCTCTCTGAATGGAAAAAGAAGTGTTGACAATGTGTATTGGGTAGAAGGTCTCAAACACAACCTTTTGAGTGTTTCTTAGCTGAATGATAATGGACTCACTCTAGAATTCAAAAATGGAGTGTGAAAAATCAAAGGAAAGAATGGTGAGCTGATGGCCACCAGTATGCAGACCAAAGGCAACCTATTTCAGCTAAATGAAAATATCAGTACATGCCTTATGGCTAAGTTTGATGATAGCTAGATATGGCATAGGAGACTCTACCATGTAAACTTTGATAATATTGTGAAGGCCAGTAAGATCAAGGTAGTTAGAGGATTGCTTATGCTAAGAAAACCAAAAAATCCTTTGTGCAGAGAGTGTCAACTGGGGAAAATGTCTTCCTCAACCTTCAAAGGTAAATCTTTCACTACAGACAATTTACTTGATCTTGTGCATACTAATTTGTGTGTTCCTATGAAAACTAGGAGTGTGCAGGGAGATAGGTACTTCATGATTCTCACTGATGACTACTCAAGAATGATGTGGGTCACAGTCTTGAAATATAAGTCTGAATCTTTTGGAAAGTTCAAAGCTTTCAGAGCATTAGTGGAGAAGGAAAGTGGTAAAAGGATTAAGTGCCTTAGAACTGATCAAGGAGAGGAATTCACTTCTGGTGAATTCAACAAGTACTGTGAAGAACATGGCATCAAGAGCTAACTATCTGCCCCCCGGACTCCATAGCAGAATGGCCTAGTAGAGAGGAACAACCAGACTATGGTTGAAGCTGCTAGAACTATGTTGATCCAAGGGAAGGTTGCTCACACCTTTTGGAGAAAAGCAGTGAGCACTACAATTTACACAATGAACCAAGTACTCATCAAGAAAGGTAAGGATAAAACTCCTTATGAGTATTGGACCAGTAAGACACCTATGGTAAGCTACTTTAGAGTATTTGGTAGCAAATGTTATATCAAGAGGAGTGAACAACAGAGCAAGTTTGAAGCTAAATGTGATGAGGGAATATTCCTAGGATATCCCACCAAGAGTAAAGCTCTCAAATGTTTCAAGAATAGGACTCAAAGAATTGTTGAAAGCATCAATGTTGGAATTGATGAAACCTCTAAGAAACCTGAGGAAACCAGCAGTGAGCAAGTAGAAGATGAACCAGTAGTAACCTTCTAGGAACTGGTTGCTAATCAACCAAGTACCACTAATAGTGTTTTTACACCGGTAGATGCTAATGCTGCTACTGATGAAGATGAGATTGAAGAGGAAAAGCAAGAGGAATCAGAAAAGCTTATTCCTCAGTATGTAAAGTTGAATAATGGTCCTAAGCAGATCATAAGGGATAAGGATGCAAGAATCCTTACAAGAAGAAAAGTCAAAGAGAATTCTTGTATGATCTCTGAATTTGAGCCTAAATCATTTAAAGAGGCACATAAAGATGAAGACTGGATCAAGGCAATGGAAGAGAAACTTGACTAGATAGAAAAGAATGGTACATGGTCTTTGGTACCCAGAACAGAGCATAAAAATGTCATTGGCACCAAATGGGTTTTCAGAAATAAGCTGAATGAGGATGGCACAATGGTTAGAAACAAAGTCAGACTAGTGTGTAAAGGATATGCCCAAGAAGAAGGAGAGGAATATGGAGAAACCTTTGCTCCTGTAGCCAAATTGGAAAGAATTCGTATGCTTCTTGCATATGCACCTTTTAAGGGATTCAAAGTATATCAAATTGATGTAAAATCTACATTCCTAAATGGAGTACTTGAAGAGGAGGTGTCTATAGAGCAACTAGATGGGTTTTCCCTATCATAAGATAGTGACATGGTGTGTAGGCTACATAAAGCCTTGTATGGTCTAAAGAAGACACCTAGAGCATGGTATGAATGTTTGCATTCCCATCTTGTGAAGATTGGATTTGAGAGAACAAGTGAAGATAGCAATATCTACTTGAAATTAGAAGGAGATTAGATTCTAATCTATGAAGTATTTGTTGATGACATAATCTTTGGTGGAGATGACAAGATGAGTCATGAGTTTGCAGATGAGATGAAGAAAGAATTTGAGATGTCACTCATATGGGAGATTAAGTTCTTCATTGGACTACAGATTTGACAAATGAAAGATGGAATCTTTACCACTCAGTCCAAGTATGTCAAAGAGGTGTTGAAGACCTTTGGCATGGAAGATAGCAAACCGGTTGGTACACCGATGGTGACCGATTGTAAATTATCAAAAGAGGATGACTCGGCATTGGTTAATGAAAAGGAATACTGATCAATGATTGGTAAGTTGCACTATGTAGTGCATAGCAGACCAGACATTGCACATGCAGTGGGCATTACTACAAGGTTCCAGAAGAGCCCAAGATAATCCCACTTGATTGCACTCAAGCGGATTCTTAGATATCTGAAGGGAACTATTGATTATGGATTGTGGTATCCATATAGTAATGATTTCAACTTGAAAGTGTTTACAGATGCTGATTGGACTAGTAATGTGGACAACTGGAAGAGCACAACTAGTGGTGTATTCTTTCTCAGTGGTAGACTAGTCTCATGGATGAGTAAAAGGCAGAGTTGTATCTCTCAGTCTATAGCAAAAGCGGAGTATGTTGCAGCTTTTATGAACTACACCCAATCTATTTGGATGAAGCATGTATTAAATGGCTTCAAAGTTCCTGTATCTGAACCGATAAGTATATTTTGTGACAATACAAGTGCAATTAACATCTCCAAGAATCCAGTTTTATATTCTAGAACAAAGAGACTATATTGGAACATGTTTCTAGTAAGGAGCAGTTAGTAGACATATTCACCAAGCCTCTGTTGAAGGCTACATTTACTTACTTAAGAGGTGAATTAGGGGTGTTGCCCCTTCAGGAGGTGAACTAAAGGTATGTGCTCCACACCAGTCAGGTATTGCATTGTCAAATCTTTTTCAGGATTGATGTGTTGAAGGATGCTACTCCTCAGGGGGGGCAACATAGTGGAACAGGGTAGCCTATGCCTCCACTTTAGCATTATTGTCAAAGAGGGAGAAGATGTGATGTAGAGAAGATATCTGCAACATTGGGGGAGAAGATGTGAAGCAGAGAGATATCTTTGTATATTTCCATCAATGCCAAAGGGGGAGATTGTTGGCATATGCAAACTGGTATGATGACATGATGATATTGTATATTGTCATTGATGTCAATATGCTGAAGAGTGAACCAATATATTGAAGTAAGCAATTGGCAAGAGAAACCGTATGATATTGTGAATCGGTATATGTGAAAAAGTGAAGCAATATGTTTGTTCAAGGTGAACCAGTATGTTGGAATGTGAACCGGTATATGGAATATTTTGTATTGGGGTTTCATTAAACATGACTACTGGTTGGTAGTCTTCGCTTCAGGGTTTCCGGTTGAAGTATTCCAAGTCTGTGTGATTCAATAGATGATGTCTTGTGCAGAGTTAGCATTGTAATGAAGATCAGATCGTGTTGCCACATCAGCCTTGTGCATGTGAAGGATCTTGCATGAAGGAGATTGATCCTATCTACCTCAAGAATGTGCAAAGTCTTTGTAAATGGTGGAGAATGCATGATGGGTTATCGCCTCTAAGAAGTGGTGAAGAATGAATGTTGGAAAATGTCTTGAGATCTGTTCAAGACTGTTATAATCAATGCAATGTGTTCAATGGTCAGGATTGAACTGATTGAACTACTTAACCTAAATGTTTAGGGTTTAGGGTTTATGCTACAAACCTATTTGTTTCCTATAAGGTTGATGTTGTATTTCATTTTGAGATTGTTGGTGAATGTTGTGTATGTATCTAAGTGCAAAGATATGTGATTCTTGCTAGACCATATAAGAGAATAGATACTTGTAGAGTGTGATTACAGAAGGAAGGAACTAAAGCGGATCTGTATTGGCATTGAGTGTTGTTACCAGATCATTGTAATACATGTTGATCTCTAACCACTTCAATAGTTGGAAAATCCCTTAACAGGGTAGCTTTAACCAGCTTGTTGTAAATCCTTTAAGAGGGTGACTCAAAATCATTGAGTTCTTAAAATGCTCTAAGAAGGTAACCTTTAACAGGGTTTACCCCTTAATCAGGTATTTAGCCATCCCTTAACTGAGTGATCCCTAGAAGGATCGGTTCCTAATAGAACCTAGTGTAACAGTCTTCAACCGAACTAGGCTCCTAACAGAGCGAACTTCAAAAGGGTTCAAAGAACAGCTTGTGGGTATTCATCCCCGCCATGGTTTTTACCAGTTGGGTTTCCATGTGAAAAATATGTGTGTCATGTGTGATGCCTTTTCATGTGATGATTTGTTATTTTTTGTCAAGTGGTAAATTATGTTGAGCTAGCAATTTATTATATTTCTGATAGTAGAGCACTAGTGTATGCATATGGGTGAAGTGGAAATAAAATGTTAGATTGTGTGGAAAGCTAAGTGTTACCAGTTTAAGTCCTTCATAGTCTCACTGTGTGTTAGTGGTAGTGCTCTGATTTTGACCAGTGTAACTATTTTCCAGTTAAGCACAGCGTCTGCAATCAAACAGGTTCAGGGAAAGTTTTATTGTCTATACAAATTCACTTCCCCCCTCTTAGTACCGGTTTGGTACTCTCCGTTCATCATTTATTAATTATACTTTACTTAATTTCACTTAGGTTCATTCATTCATTGTAGTTTGCATATGAGACACATACGAAAGTGTGAATCTAGGAAACATGGTTGTAGGAGAAATTTTATTTTTTGTTGTCTTATCTTGTTTTAAAATTCCACCTTCAATGGGTGATCCACTTTTAGTGGAATTTTCTATTATTTATTCTACCTATCCCTACCTACCCGCATATCTCATTGGAACACATGTCATGATCCTGTGCTCTTATTTCCATATGGCCTTTCCTTTCTAAGTAGTCTCATCTCTATTGTATGGTTTATCCAATTGATTTTTTTTTTGCATCTTGATGAGAAAATGGACTTGTGTTGTGCTATTCATTAGGCTCTAGATCTTGGTTATTATTAGTAAATTCTTACAACTTAAATAGGTAAGATAGCTTCAACATCATAGACAAGTGAGTATGGTATGGCACTAGTAGGAGTATACACATTTGTACAATAGGCCCACAAAGAAGGACTAAGTTGGATGTGGTAGTCATGGTCGATGCTATTGATTATCTTCTTGAAGATTTTTACGATAGATTTTTTAGATGTCTCAATTTAACTATTACCTTGGCGATAGTATGGGATAGAGGAAAGGTGTTGGATATGGAATTTTTCATAGAGTTTATGAACATCCTAATTTTTGAAAGGATTCTTTTTATCCACGATGATGGAAAGGGAAACCCCATAATGATGTTGGATATTTGGAGGAATTGATTATGTGTTGCATTGATGTTTTGTCGTTGATGGCAACACCAACTGTTCTGGTTGTTTACTGGTTTTGGGTTGGTTCCGGTAGAGTGGTTGGTTTATGATATTGATCTGGTATGCTTTGGTTTGTGGAAATGGTTTGGATCTGTCATTCATGCTATTGACATGCATATCATAATCAGTTGGTTTAGGATTTCATGACTCAGATACTATCATTTATTCTAGTAAGCCTATTGGTCACCAGTAAGGGTTTTATTGGTAGAGCTTTGTTGAAGATATTTTGATGCACATGATAAGTGGTATTAGTGTGGCTTCTAGATGGCTTTCAAGATGCTGTTAGTTATCTTGTTCGTGTTCTTGTTCATCGGTGGTGTTGCATTTGGTTTATGGTGACCTATTTTGGGTCCAATGTTATCTAGGTTATGGACCAGTTTATGTAACATGTTAGAGGATATTCTTGATGCATTACCAACTAGATTTAATAATTGGTTTACATTTTTTTTGGCCTAAGCCGACTTGGTTGATAATTGATTGTGGGTTTATGAACTATGAATTTATTGTGATATCTTTTAGGTGGTTGACCTAATTGTTTAGGTCCCAAGTTGGTATAAATATGATGTAAGATCTCTTTGTAGATCATGGTAATGATAATGGTGATGAGATATAGGATTATCTATGTGTGAATAATGTTGTAATCATATGGAGGAGTTTGGGTCAATCATAGGTGATTGAATTGGGTTTGTGGAAGAGATTTAAGGCCTCCAGTACTGAGCTTAACTGGAACTGTGCTCAAGCATAGGACATGTTATCTTAGTAGTTCACTCTTTTTTTTGGATTGTAGTTTGGATTTATTTTGCAGTCAATGAGGCTCCTTTTTGTGATTAGCAATGCGCTCTATGTTGTTGTCCTTCATGCATGTGTAAGCCACACATTATTGTAATCACATACTTACTATAAAAGTATTATCTGACTTTGGGTAGGCCTACCACTATGGTTTTTCCCTTTGCTGGGTTTTCCACATACAAATAATGGTGTCATGTGTTATGGATGGGTGGCTACTATTTTGTGATTTATGTTTATGTTTAATTTCTATATCAATTATTCCAGTATTTGGTTTATGCATTCCGGTATTGAGTTTATGTGTTTTGGTAATAAGGATTTGCATGATTAAATTTATGTAATCTGTTGACAACTAATTCACCCCCCCCCCCTCTCAGTTGTCCTCTAGTTATCTTAGTTATCTAACAATTGGTATTAGAGCTGGGTCCTCTCTACAGAAGCTTAACCACTTGAGGAAGATCCTATGGCATCTAATATTTAGATGGAGACTCACTTGAGTATCTTGGAAAGGAAATTTGGGAGATCACTAAGAAAGGTGTAACCCATTTTAATCCGAAATCTGGGAATGCTCCTTTGATAGGACTAGACAAGGCGGTTGAGAATGATTTTAGAGCTAGAGAAGCCCTTTTTTGAACTTGATGGTTACTGGGTGAGGTATGAGAACATGAAGATAGAAGAAGATGAAAGGATTAATGCTTTTATGGAGAGAGTTAATGAGATTGTTATGGAAATTCAATGTTGTGCTGGATCTCTGAGCGAAGATGGAATAGTTTCTAAATTACTAAGAGCTTTTCCATGGGCTTATAAGATGGAGGCTACTACAATTAATGAGTTGATAACTATGGCAAACATGTATGTAAATCGGGATACCTTTGATAGTTCTGATACTTAATGTAAGTATAGATCCAATAGCCATCAAGATGAGAGGGGGGGGGTGAATCATACAAACTTAATCTTCCATAAAAACATCATATTCAACCTCGGTAACATATACTTCTGTAATATAACCAAAACTGCTAAACATAAAAACTCAAAAGCATATGAACATCATAAACCTCATAACACCAGAATTAACATGGAAACCCAAATAGAGAAAAACCATTGTGGGATTTCAGACCCACTAATAAATATACTCTTCTAGACTATGCTCGGTTAAAAGAAAATCTTGTTAAAGATTACAAACACATCGCTAGATGTGACCCAGTTAAGGGATTTCCCTCAGATCTGTTAGGATCTTCACCTTGTTAGAAGTGACCTTGTTAAAGGATTTCAAACACTCAATCAGAATGTCACCTTGCTAGAGGGTTTTACAAATAAGACTGTTAAGTCCACTCGGTTAAGAGATTTTCTATCACTTTCATAAAATAACAGTAATAAAAATCCATCTGCAACTTCACATCTAAAATGCTAAAGAAAATTCTTATTTGCTCAATACAATCCAGACATAGAACTAATCTTGTCCATTTGCTAGGCTTCTATACTTTGTTATTCAAACAGGTCTTCAAGCTTCTATGCTCTGTAATCACTATGTAGCATCCTTGTGCATACATTTGCTCACATACATTGTTCATCAATAGTTCCCTATTTATAAACAATTCGCCAACCACTTAATCTCCTTGATCACATTTCCCATGATCAATCATAGCCATCAAATCTTCAAACTTTGACCAGATTGAATGTATCCTTTGATCTGAAAATGTTTTACCCTACCTTGGAGCTTGCATACAGTTCTTGGAACTTGTGCTAGGGTATTGTGGTTCAATCTGAGCTGTAGATCTTCATGCCAATTTTCCTTTGCCATAGATTCATTAACAAACTTCATGCATGACATATGAATCATTTAATTAGTTCCAGCTCATCAGCTTCCTTCATTAAATAATGCATGTAACCATTTAATGTATTCTGTTACAGCTCAGTTACAACTCGGTAACAACTCGGTAAATACTAAACTTCACTCGGTAGACATTCTGCCTTCATTAACCGATAGTGATAACCTTAGGGTTTACCGACTAGGTTCCTTAGGGTTTACCGACTAGGTTCTTTGCTTGGTAACATAGTATAGTATTAACCTTACAATTTACAACATATGTATGATGTTAAAACAATCTAAACATCATGATCTCATCATTGTCTGACTCGGTAATAGTTGCCCATTGAATACCTTATTCATCCCCTTATTCATCATATTCTTTATGTGTCTTTTACCAACATCTTTATACTCTTCAAATCATACTTCTCAAGATATGGCAACATCATACTGAATTAGAAAATCAATTTCTTGACATCAATGACAAAATAATAATATCAAGATAGTAAACATCCTTAATCAGTTATATCCATAATCATCAACAACCTTCTCAATATCCTTATTGAAATTCCAATGATCTCCCATTGTATGTTATAATGCCAAATGCCAACAATCTCCCCCTTTGGCATTGATGGCAAAACCAATTGATTTGACCTTAAAAAGATTTGGATTGTTGTGATTCTGAAATGCTGAAATGCTCTCTTGCTATCATCAGAATTCTCCCCCATACATTAGACTTCTCTTTTCTCCAGTCTTCTCCTTCTTTTATCAATCTTCAGTTTCCGTCTTTTCAATCAATCTTCTCCCCCCTTGACAACAATGCCAAAAAGTAAAGAACTAAAACATAATTTCTTCCTGTATGAAGTGAATTCTTGCTGTAATGTGTCAACTTAGTCTCGGTCAGAGCATTTTGTCTTCAATTCCTGTTCCCTGTATTGCATCCTGCATTATTTCCTATACACCTTTAGAAAACATCCTAAAGTGTGTAAATCAGCATCAACTCTTAAAAGATATTCGATAGTCATTGAATTGATGCTTTCATCGAACTTGGTCAGTGAGTATAAGATAGGGGTAGGACCCCTAACTTATTTCTGAGATATTTAAAAGTGTCCCTTGGTAGTGGCTTGGTGAAGATATCTGCTATTTGTTCCTTTGTGCTAGCATACTCCAACACCACTTTCTTCTCTTGAGCTTCTTCTCTAAGATAATGATATTTGATAGAGATGTGCTTTGTCCTAGAGTGCATAATAGGATTTTTCAAAATGTTAATGGCACTAGTATTATCATAGAATATAGTGACTGGCTCGGTAACTTTCTCATGTATTCCTTCCAATAGTTGTTTGATCCATGCTATGTTGGTACAATTCAATGTTGCAGCAACGTATTCAGCTTCTACTGTTGACTGTGAAACACATCCTTGTTTCTTGCTAAGCCAACTCACTAGTCTTTCTCCTAAAAACAAAGCTCCTCCACTTGTGTTTTTCCTGTCAACAATGTTGCTTTCCCAATCAGCATCAGTATAAACTTTTAAATCAAAATCATTTCCTTTCTGATATACTAAGCCATAATACTCTGTTCCTTTCAAGTATCTAAAAATTCTTTTTATTGTTGTCATGTGTGTTTCCTTAGGATCTGCAGAGAATCTTGCAACTATACATACTGCATGTGCTATGTCTGGTCTGTTGTGAACAACATATTGTAACTTTCCAATCATGGATTGGTAAAGTGTCTCATTAGCAGATGTAGATTCATCATTCTTTGATAGTTTACAGTTGGTAGTCATAGGAGTACTTACTGGTTTTGAATCCTCCATTCCAAATTTCTTCAAGATTTCCTTTATGTACTTGGATTGAGTAATGAAAATCTCATTTTTCATTTGCAGTATCTGTAAACCTATAAAATACTTTATCTCACTGATTAATGACATCTCAAATTCTTTGCTCATTTCATTTCCAAATTTCTTACAAAGAGAGTCATTTCCACAAAATATAATATCATCAACAAATGTGGCTAAGATCAGTATTCCATTTTCATCATTCTTCATGTACATATTGTTGTTCTCACTTGTCCTTATAAAACCAATCTTAATAAAAAAAGAGTGCAATCTTTCATACCATGCTCTAGGTGCTTGTTTCAGACCATATAATGCTTTGTTCAATTTACATACCTAATCTTTATTATTCTCTTCAACAAATCCTTCAGGTTGTTAAATAAAAACTTCTTCTTCTAATATTCCATTCAGAAATGTAGATTTGACATCCATTTGATATACCTTGAATTTTTTGAAAGTAGCATATGCCAACAATGTTATTACTCCTTCAAGTCTATCCATAGGTGCAAAAGTTTCACCATAATCAATTCCTTCTTCTTGAGCATAACCTTTGCAAACTAGTCTTGCTTTATTTCGAATGACCTCACCTTTTTCATTTAGCTTGTTTCTAAAAATCCACTTTGTACCAATTACATTTTTGTCCTTTGGTCTTGAGATTAGTGTCCATGTGTCATTCTTCTTGATTTGATCAATCTCTTCTATCATAGCATTTATCCAATCTTCACTCTTAAATGCCTCTTTCACTATTCTCGGTTCAAATTCAGATATCAGACATGTGTTCTATCTCAGTTTGTTCCTTGTCATCACTGGATCATCCTTATCTCCTATAATCTGACTTGGTGCATGATGTCTTCTGACATACTTGGCTAATACCGGCTCAATAGGCTCTGTATGATCTTCTTCATCACTTGGTAACTGGATATTCTCTTCAACAGTTTTCTTGGTAAAACTCGTCAGTTGAACATAGACAAATTCATCATAATCTTTTGGTTCTTTGGAATTTCCTTCATCATTTCTTTCTGCAAATTCATCAATTTTCACATTTGCACTTTCTACAATTTGTTAGATGATTTGATCAGACATTTAAATGCTTTGCTTCTAGAAGAATAACCTAGAAATGTTCCTTCTTCACTTTTCTGATCAAACTTGCCATTTCTATCATCTTTGTGTACATAGCATCTACTTCCAAAGATTTTTAAATAACTTACATTAGGTTTCTTGTCATACCAAATTTCTTCAGTTGCACTCGGTTTAGGGTGTAAACTGCAGTGCTTATTACTTCTCTCCAACATGTTTGTGGCACTTTCTTTTCAATCATTAGTGTTCTAGCACAATCCACAATAGATCTATTTCTTCTCTCAGCTATTCCATTTTGCTGTGGAGTTCTTGGTGTAGAGACTTGTCTTTTAATACCATGATCATTGCAGAATAAGTTGAACTCATTAGATGTGAACTCTCCTCCTCTATCTGATCTAAGACATTTTAGTTGTCTTCCTATTTCATTTTCAACTCTTGCCTTGTACCATTTAAACTTTTGAAAAGCTTCTGATTTTTCTTTTAAAAACATTACTGACATCATCCTTGAATAGTCATCCACAAATAATATGAAATATTTATCACCATAATAACTTTGAACTTTCATAGGACCACAAAGATCAATGTGCACAAGATCTAAAATTCCCTTAGAAGTGTAAGACTTACTTGTAAAGCTTGATCTTGTCATCTTACCCATCTGGCATCCTCAGCACATAGCATTCTCAGGTTTTTCAAGACTCGGTAGACCTCTTACTCGGTGCTTCTTACTTATTTTGATCAGATTATCAAAATTTAGATGACAAACCCTTTTATGCCATAACTAGGTATCATTTATCTTTGCATACAGACACTTGTTCCGAGTTGAGTCAAGGTGAAATGTGTTACATTTTGTTTGTGTCCCAGTAGCAGCTAACTTTCCATTCTTGTCATGAACTTTGACAATTCCTTTCTGAAATTCTAATCGGTAACCTATGTTGTTTAGCTGTGCTACACTCAAAAAATTGTATTCCAAACCTTAAACCCAATAAACATCATTGCATCTTGTAGTGTCAAGAAGTATTATAGATCCTTTACCTTTCACCGAACATGGTGCATCATTACCAAATCTTACATAGCCTCCATCGTAATCTTCTAACATAAGAAACTTGTGTTTATCACCTATCATATGATGTGTGCATCCACTATCTATGATCCAAGAATCATTAGTATTTACATGAGATATTAGGGATTTTTCTTCATACCTTTCTTCATCTGATCCATCTTTGATAGCCACATAAACTACTTCCTCAGTATCAGTTTCATCTAATTTATCATCATTGGATTTCTCATCAGCTTTTAAGCATGTCTTTCTATCTCTTCTTCTAAAGTCTCGATGTCCTCTGTAATGATTGTCTTTTTGTCTGTTATCTTAGCAGTAGAATCTTTGTTAGGAAAGTTAGAAGCCATATGTCCTATTTTATCACAATTGCAACATTTCAAAGGTAGTTTTCCTTTATACTTACCTTTGCCTCTTGGTAACCTTTTGGCTAATAGTGCTTCAAACTCTTCTTGCTTTCTGATTTCCTCATACAGTTTGTGTACTTCTTCCATGTTCTTATGAAATCTTTCACTTGCTCCACTATGATCTCCCTCAAATTACTTATACTTTCTTTCATTGTAATCATTAGATTCATCAAGATGAAAAGAACTAAATGCAGATTCAATTTTATTTATCGAAAATCCACTGTTATCAAAGTTACTTAACTCAAATGCATGTAGTTTACCAATAGTAGCATCTAAAGAAACTAGCATATTAGGTACAGACCTCAATTCATTGATTGCGGAGACTCTGATTGCATAAGCCGGTATAAGGGTTCTTAACAACTTACTTGTTATATCCTTTTGTTCAATAGTTCCACCTGCTCCTTTGATTTGATTAACAATCTCCTTTAGTCTTGTATTGTACTGAGTTATGTTCTCACCTTCACTCATCCTCATAGATTCAAGTTGTCCTCTTAGACTATCTACTTTTTCTCTTTGAACATGTTCATCTCCTCCATATACTGATATGAGCTTATCCCACATAGCCTTTGCATCATTGCAGCCTTCTAGATCATTAAACTCTTAGTCGGTCAATGGAGATGTTATTTCAATCATTGCTTGGATATGTTCTTGCTTTGCCTTTATCTCTTCCATTGTCAATGGATAGGTGCTCGGTGTGATGAAATCATTCTCTAGATAATATACAACATATTCTCCAACTCCTAATAGGTGCAGCTTCATCCTTTTCTGCCATGTAGAGAAACTTGACTTGTTCAGCTTTGGTGCATCCCTCTTATACATCTTTGGATCTTTTCCTCAAGTACCTTTAAACTTTTCTTCCAAAGTCCAAAGCTCTGATACCAATTGATAGTTTTGATACTTAATGTAAGCACAAATCCAATAGCCAACAAGATGAGAGGGGGGGGGGTGAATCATACAAACTTAATCTTCCATAAAAACATCAGATTCAACCTTGGTAACATATACTTCTGTAATATAACAAAAAATGATAAACATGCAAACTAAAAAGCATTTGAACATCATAAACCTCATAACACCAGACTTAATGTGGAAACCCAAATAGGGAAAAACCACTGTGGGATTTTGGACCCACTAATAAATATACTCTTCTAGAGTATGCTCGGTTAAAAGAAAATCCTGTTAAAGATTGCAAACACATTGCTAGATGTACTAGGTTAAGGGATTTCCCTCAGATCTATTAGGATCTTCACCTTGTTAGAAGTGACCTTGTTAAAGGATTTCAAACACTCAATCAAAATGTCACCTTGCTAGAGGGTTTTACAAATAAAACTATTAAGTCCACTCGGTTGAGAGATTTTCTGTCACTTTCATAAAATAACAATAATAAAAATCTATCTAGAACTTCACATCTAAAATGCTAAAGCAGATTCTTATTTGCTCAATACAATCTAGACATAGAACTAATCTTGTCCATCTGTTGGGCTTCTATACTTTGTTATTCAAATAGGTCTTCAAGATTCTGTGCTCGATAATCACTATGTAGCATCCCTATGCATACATTTGCCTGCATATATTGTTTATCCATAGTTCCCTATTTATAAACAATTCACCAACCACTTAATCTCCTTGATCACATTTCCCATGATCAATCATAGCCATCAGATCTTCAAAGTTTGACCAAATTCAATGTATCCTTTGATCTGAAAACATTTTACCCTACCTTGGAACTTGCATACATTTCTTGGAACTTGTGCTAGGGTATTGCGGTTCAATCTGAGCTGTAGATCTTCATGTCAATTTTCCTTTGCCATAGATTCATTAACAAACTTCATGCACGACATACCAATCATTTAATTAGTTCCATCTCATCAGCTTCCTTCATTAAATAATGCATGTAACCATTTAATGTATTCTGTTACAGCTCGGTTTCAACTCGGTAACAACTCGGTAAATACTAAACTTCACTCGGTAGGCATTCTACCTTCATTAACTGATAGCGATAACCTTAGGGTTTATCGACTAGGTTCCTTAGGGTTTATCGACTAGGTTCTTTGCTCGGTAACATAGTATAGAATTAACCTTACAATTTACAACATATCTATGATGTTAAAACAATCTAAACATCATGATCTCATCATTGTCTGACTCGGTCATAGTTGCCCATTGATTACCTTATTCATCATATTCTTTCTGTGTATTTTACCAACATCTTTATACTCTTCAAATCATACTTCTCAAGATATGGCAACATCATATTGAATTAGAAAATCAATTTCTCAACATCAATGACAAAATAATAATATCAAGATAGTAAAAATCCTTAATCAGTTATATCCATAATCATCAACAACCTTCTCAATATCCTTATTGAAATGCCAACAATCTCCCATTGTCTGTTATAATGCCAAATGCCAACAACCTTGGTTGGGAAGTTATTTGCTTTTGAGCTTAAGGAATTTGGACCTTCTAGAGCTATAAAATCTGAACCTGCTTTTCATGCATCTATATCATCTACTGGTAAGAGTGATTGTAAAGCTTTATATGCAAAGGAACTAGAGGATATGAAGAAAGAAGATGAAGAATTTGAGCAACTTGAAGCCTTATTTGCTAGAAGAGTACACCTAAAGGATCGGCAGGAAGTAAGTATGAAGGAAAATCATCTTTTAAATACTTTGCATGTAATAAGATAGGTCATTTTGCATCTAGATGTCATGAAAGGAAATCAAGATTTGAAAAAAGACCTAGAAGATCTTTTAGGCCTAAGCATGATTATGAGAAGCATAAGTACACGAGGAAAAAAGAAAAATCATGCTACTATGTAGATGAGGAAGGTGTGACTAATTCTGATGATGAACCTGCACAAGATTCAACTAGTAGATCTAGCAATGGAAAGGAATGGGTATTTTTGGCTATCAAGGAAGATGATCTGGTACCTGAAGAGAAGGCTCTTGCTGCTAAAATTGAAGACAAGTATGAATGGGTAATTGATAGTGGATGTTCACATCATATGACTGGAGATAGAAGGAAGTTCTTATCTTTGCAAGAATTTGATAATGGTCTAGTTAGATTTGGAGATGAAAAAGCATGTATGATCAAGGGAAGAGGAACAATATCATTGGATAGTAAGCATAACACTAATAATGTTTATTATGTTGAAGGTTTAAGGCATAATATTTGTACTGTAAGACAATTGGTAAATAAGGGACTTTAGTTACAGTTCAAAGATGGAAAATGCAAGATTATCAACAAATCGGGATTGGAGATTGCAACCAGTACATAGACTAAAGGTAATTGTATACACCTAAAAATGGTTTGAAGATTGTTAATTAAATGTGCAGTTATTTGATTAATTCTCCTTCCCAATTAATTGAATTCACAAGCAATTTAATTAATTTCTCTATTTATCTACTAATAAATAAATCTACATGATTTATATATATAGTTCATTTCATGTCTCCCTTTTAATAAATTAATTCTAAATTAATTAATGTCCCCCCATATAAATTAATTCTTCTAATCCCTAATTAAGATTAACAAACTCAAGTTTGTTGAGATTAATTATCATTTTCCAATTATTTGAATTTCTAAATTCAAATGAGCACATGGATCCTAAATTCTAACCACCTGACCTAACCATCCCCTAACCTAACCCATTCCACCTAATCCTGGGTTTAACTAACCCTATCCTATCTTGCACATCCTAAACTCCTTGTCCTAACCTCCCATGGTAAGGATAATCTCTCTTTGAGACACATGACACCTTTGCCACATGTCTCCTCCCTTGGACACTTTCCCTCTCATGAGCGAGGCTCCTTGACACTTGTCACCACAAAGATGACAAGTGTCCCTTCCTCCAACCTCTTCTCCAACTTCCTCAATATTGGCCCTTGATATCTTCAAATCAGATCTGGACTGTTGATTCCTGCCACCTTAGCTTTGGCCTTGGAATTCCTATAAATGTCCCCCATTTTGGAGCAATAAGGTTCCCATCTCATATCAATTTAGGCATTGTTACTATAGGCATATCCATCCCTTGCATTCATAGCTTTAGCATCATTACTATAGGAAATTTTTATTTCAATCATCTAGTAATTAGCATTTTGGATTATTCATAGCATGTTAACCCAGTTTCTTAAATAATGCATTCATATCATCTCCATAAACAATTATGATCAAATAGATACTCAACTCTTGAGTTGCCACTTTGGAGGTCATTGCTCCACTAAGATCCCATCAATCCAACACCTTCAAGGTCCTCAAGAATAGAGGAAAATTGGACATTTCAAGGAAGGCTTATGGTTTGCATTTCTAATCTAGTTTTTAATTAAGCTTTTCAATTACATTTTTTTGTCTCATTATATGTGTATGCCTTCTATATACCACATTTTTAGCATCACATTAATTGGCACCCACCGTGGGACCTAGCCCCTTGGATCTTTAACAAGTTTGCTTGCAAGAAATTTCATTGACATGCTGATTAGCTCTTTCGTAGTGCAAATTAGCTCTCTTGGGCTCCCAAATAGCATTCTTGGTCTCTATTGTGGCATTCTGGCACCTCAAATGACATTTTTAGGAGATGTCTCAACTTTGTTTTCATATTTTTATGTACTTTAGCATTTTTGATATGTATTGTGGCATTTTTGGCACATTTGTCAGCATTTTTAGTCTATTTGACAACGTTTCTGGTGTGCAGAACAACGTTTCTAGTGTGCAGGATAGCGTTTCTATTGTACAAAGCGACATTTCTAGTGTGTAGAGTAGCATTTTGGGTCCATTTGGCAGCGTTCTTGGCACATATGATGGTGTTCTTGGTCAATTTGATGGCGTTTTCAATTTTTTATTGTTTTTGCAAATATTGTATGTTGCATTCCTCATTTCTACTTTTGGACTATCACTTTCTTGAACCTAATTTGTAGATTGTTGGTTTTGCTGCTACTTATTTCTCTATGAAAGACCATAGTTATAGACTATTTCATTGTCAAAAAATGCAATATAAACTACTAACTTTGTTTGTAGCCACGGGATTTTGCACTTAGTTTTGTTAAATTAGGCACATAGACTAATTACAATGGAAATGAACAAACATGTCTTATGTGTTTTGATGATAGGCAAGTATGCTCTCACCTTTCTTAGGTGATCAGAAAGCCAAACTCATCTTTTGCTTTCAATTGTGCATATCTTTAGCGGATCTTCCCTCCTGAGGAGCTAATATCTCTAAGCCATTAAGGTCGGTGAGAGGGGAACGACCCAAGTCAGAACGGATAACGCCAAGTACTCCAATCCACTATAAAATAAACAAAATTTGATGAAAATCAAGTCAACGACAGTGCTCAGGAATAGCTCTCATTCGTACCTTCGGGTATATCAAACCTTGGTTTTTAAGGCTGGGATACCTCTTAATTGATTTTATACCCCAAAGCGTTGAAGGGATCGCTTAGTAGTTCCAATTAAATTAGACGATGCCCGGTTTACCTCTGAACATTATTAAATTCTAAGTGCATGGAGGGGGAAGAATCTATCCTTAAGATACTCACCATAGGTCCCTCTTGAGCGTATCTAGGAAATTCCCTTTAGAGACCTTGTTGCTAGGCTCATAATGGGACTCCACTAGCTCTTGCAAAGGCAAAAACATAGGCGCCCTTTATGGGGTGACAAGGTTGTGTGATCTGACAAGGTACCAAGTTGTGGGCTAAGAACTAATAATGAAGCCAATCTCATTAGGATAGACTAATTGATGTGTTTTCAATTGTTCAAAACCTATGAAAACTTGGGCTTTCTTTAAAGCTTCTTGAACATACACTTTATGTGTCCTTTGGGACAAAAATACAATCTAAATTCTCTGTTTGTAAGTCAAGTCAAGATATCATCCATAGAAATACAACAAAAATTGCAAACTCAAACTTCAAATTGTCAAATTCAAAAGTTTCACAGCAGATTAGCTCTTTCAGTCCAAACATTAGCTCTTACGGTCCAAACAATCGCACATACGGTCCAAATAGTCGCACCTACGATCCAAATAGTCGCACATACGGTCTAAACAGTCACACATATGGTTCAAATAGTCACACCTATAGTCCAAATAGTTGCACATACAGTCCAAACAATTACACATATAGTTCAAATAGTCGCACCTACAGATTAGCTCTTTCGATCCAAACAATCGCACATACGGTCCAAACAGTCGCACCTACTATCCAAACAGTCGCACCTACTATCCAAATAGTCGTACCTACGGTCCAAGCAGTCGCTCGTCTGGTCTAAACATCATCTCTCTTGGTATGAATGTTAGATTTTTCATATTTCAATAATAACTCTCCAAGGTTGAGCTTGCTAGGTATAAACATCAATTTTCTCATTCTACACATCACTCTTGGGGTCAAAATAATCATTGTCTAAGTTCTAACATCATTAGCTTAAGCTTCCAATTTCTTGGTCTAAACGTCAGCTCTCTTGGTCTAGATGTTAGCTCTTACGGTCTAAATGTCAGCTCTCTTGGTCTAAACATCAGCTCTTTTGGGTTGAATGTGAAATTGCTCATGTTTCAACACTAGATCTTCTAGTAGGAACTTGCTAGGTCTAAATTTTAGTTATCTGAGTCTAAAAATCAAAAAGTTAGGTCAAAACAACAATCTCCTAAGTTCAAACACCCAATTTGCTGAGTCTAAACATCATTGTTCTGAACTTTAGAGTCACTACAGTACAAAATAGCATTTTTGCTAATGTTCCTCAATGTTCTTGGTCATTTTGTTAGCATTTTTGGTCAGTTTGTCAGCATTTCTGGTCCATATAGTAGTGGTTTTGGTCAGTATAGCAGTGTTCCTGGTCAATTTGTCAATGTTTCTGGTTAGTATAACCATGTTTTTGGTCCATATAGAAGCATTTATGGTCACTATAGCAACGTTTCTGGTTAGTATAGCAGTGTTTCTAGTCATCTTGTTAGCGTTTCTAGTAAACTGCACCAAAATCAGAAAACAAAAACAACCCATTTCTCAAACAATCAAACATAGAGACTAGGTCATCTTGTCAGGTCACTCAGTCAGGTTATCTTTTGCTAAAATAGATTCAAAGCAAGACACACTAAGGTTCTCAAGTATTCATCTCCAACAAGTTTAAGATCTAACATCTCAAAGTGCAACATCACACCTTTGATAAATTGATCACTCAAAAAATAGTTTCTCATCAAGATCTATCATCCTCTATTATGAAACTGCAACATTTGATCAAGATAACCGTGTCCCACATCGTAGGATATATCATTCCTATTGGACTTGGTTTTATCAAAATCATCATCATTTACACTCCAAAACTAAGATCGAAAAAACTTACAAATCTAAAAATACTTGAATTATCTTTTCATGTCATATCATTCTATCATATCTAATTGATAGTTGATCACTTATCGAAACACCTTTTAGACAATCAAATCCTTGCAACAGAAATTGAAACATTCAAAATAGTTGAAGATCATAGAAACATGGAGTACCAAAGCAAAATGCAAGAAGACATAACAAGCCAACATATCAAAGCAATCAAACAAGTCCAAAATCAAAATCCTACTATGTCAAAACCTCACAAGATTCAAATGCATCTCTAAAGAAAGGTGACTCTTTTATGCTACTCTTAAAGAGATCCATCCCTAAAAGATTTTGCTAAGGAAGATCAAAATCATGCACCTATGTCTAGCAATGGATCATCTCCCCATAAGAAAGTTGACTCTCCAAAGGCATCTATTCCCAAGGATGAAGTTCCCTAAAGGATATCCATAATGGACATCAAACCTATTTCAGAGGATCATATTCAAAGCCCATCTCCTTCATGTCCAAGTATTGATTCCTTGCAACATCCCCATAACGCTCCCTTGCAAATTGAATTCCTCATTCATAGAACGCTCGTTAAACATGTCCTAATAGATGGTGGAGCTGGCTTAAACATTTTCTCATTGAGTCTTGTCCATGCTCTAGGTTATTCAGAAGATGCAGTTGATCCCCAAAAAAAGATCACCATCAAAGCATATGATGAAGATGAGTGTTCCTCTAAGGGAATTATGATATTACTCATCAAAGTGGGACCTTTGCAGAAAGACACAGCATGCTAAGTTCTAGACTTAGATTTATCATACAACATACTCTTGGGAAGACCATGGATATAGAACATACAAGCTATTCCATCAACATGTCATTAGTGCCTGAAATTTTCATACAATGGGCAGGAAATCACGATCTCAACAGACCCAAATCCATTGTAGTGTTGTAGTAATCTAAAACCAGATCAAGAGGTCATTGTTCTGCATAACAGAGAGGTGACATCTTTAAGCACACAATCCAAGGAACAATCATTTGCATCAATTTTGTCAAGCATGGAAAAACAAATGCAGCTAAGAGATCGAGGGAATGGAGAATATTTTCTATCATAGAAAAACAAACAAGAGCAACTTGAAATAGAAAGGGAAGAAGGAAATATAGATGTCGATCTAGTTCATGCGTATGCAGAACAAATGTTAGGAAATATCCCACTTGGATCAGGATCACATTTGGTTGACTTGGACTTAATCAGGGACAATTAGGAGCTACTTGTGCAAGGTCATTCTAACGAGAGTATCATTCTAGACATAGAAATGCATATTGAAAGCTCTGACATCTCTATCATGATCCCTAATATCTTTGAAATAATCCAACCTGAGGATCCTCTACCCTTAATCCATCCTCAACCTATGGATTGGTAAAATGAAAGACATACTGCCATTGATACCTTTCCTAATGACCATGACATATCCTTATATCTTAATGCAATCGAACCCACAACAAATTTCACCAAGGATTTCGCTAATGTATCTTCAAGTCAAGTGGGTGCCAAATCTCCGAGTCGCAAAAATGAAAATAAAGAAAACAATATCAAGTCTAATGTTGAAAACCATTTATTGGCAATATTAGACCGAGAAAAAGTAAAAAGAAAAGAGAGATCTAATGGTGAAAACCTCCTCGAGGCACCAGAAGATGGGAGATTTGACATTTTACCTTAACACTATCAAGAAAGGTCATCTATCCCAATAGAACCAACAAAGGCAGTTAACATTGGCACAACTGATCTATATCTAGCAAATTCTCTATCAGAACTAGCAAGGCAAAAATATTTGGAACTCTTCAAAAGGAGGCAAATCAAAAGATGGTCATATGCAAACATTCCAGGGTTGGATCTAGATCGTATAATACATCACTCAAATATCAGTCCAAGAGCAGGCATCAATAATGGAACACAACATGGATCAAGAGCAAGCATTCTATTTAGCACGCCACAAGGTCATACAATTCCAAAATCGTACAAATTAAGTTTTCCATGTACCAAAAATACAACAGAATATGAAGCTTTGGTTACTGATATCAAAATGGCTAAAAAATGTAACATTACACAACCTCAAGTCTTTGGAGACTCTCAGCTCTTCATCAATCAAATCAATGATGATTATCAAACAAAGGATGAAAATATAATGCCTTATAAGAAGATGATTGATGATGTCAAGAAATATTTTGTAGAAATAACTTTTCAGCAGATTCCAAGGAATGACAACAAAGTAGCACATGCCATGGCAACCCTTGCTTCTCTACTTCAAACATAGGAAAATCAAGAGCATCATGAATTCCTGGTGGAAGAATTGTTTTACCCCACTCATAATTGTCCTAACTCCCAAACTATCTATCACCTTGTTGGGCATGATTCCTCCTACTACGCCCAAACTTACACATACCTAAAAGATAACACCCTACCTCCCGATTTATCAAAAAACCCAAAGAGGAACTTTATTCACCAATCCTTCCATTTTACTCTTGTCGTGGATATCCTATTTAAACGAGGTTTGGATGGTACTCTTTTAAAATGTCTCAAACAAGAAGAATCTAAGAAGGCCTTAAATGAAGTCCATAATGACATTTGTGGCTTTCATTCAAGTGGTCTTATCCTTTCAAAAAAACTCATACGCTTGGGCTATTATTGGCCAACTATGGAACGAGATTCTTTTCAAATAGCTAGAGCATGCAAACAATGTCAGATCCATGGGAATTTGATTCGTACACCAACACAAGAACTTCATATTTTGGCAACATCTAGTAGGAAAAATAAATCCTTCTTCATCTAATAGTCACAAATTCATCCTTGTAGCTATAGAATATTTCACAAAATGGATTGAGGTAGTACCTCTCACAAATATCATAGGAAAAAAAATTATTGCATTTATCTTGAACTACATCATATGTCGCTATGGAATACCCATGACCATTATCACTGATAATGGGCGACCGTTCAAGAATCAAGATGTACAAGAGCTATGTGAGAAATTCAAGATCCAACACAAATTTTCTGCACCCTACTATCCACAAGGGAATGGGCAAGCAGAAGCATCAAACAAAACTATTTTGAAAATCCTCAAAAAGATAGTGAATGATGCTAGAAGAGATTGGCATATTCGCATGCCAATAGGTGCCACACCTTTCTCTCTTGTTTATAGATCAGAAGCAATACTGCCAATAGAAGTACAGATCCCTTCTCTATGAGTATCATTAAAAGGCCTTATCCCAAATGAAGAACGACGGGTCTCTAGATTGCAAGAGTTATAATTGATCCATGATTGAAGACAAAATGCCTTTGATCATTTAAAGGTATATCACCAAAGAATGTTCCAAAGTTATAATCACAAGGTCAAACCATGAGTCTTTCAAATTGGGGAATTAGGACTAAAGGAAAATCCATGAAACTAGTCTGATCGAGAAAAGAAAGGGAAGTTTGAACCAAACTGATTAGGTCCGTTTGTGGTAACATCAGTATTTGGGTCAAGAGCATATCAACTATCAACATAGAATAGGGATCAGCTCGAGAAACCCATCAATAGCATGCATCTGAAGAAGTTTTATGTTTGAAAAAGCAGAAAATCCAAAAACAGTGAAAAAGAAAAAAAAAAAAAAAAACCCTAACCCCTGCAGTGGTGCCCAAGGCACCACCCAAAGCTCTGCCCGTGGCATCGACGACGCCCATGGTGGCAGCCTCTGCCAAGGCACCACTGCCCCTCCCCCAAAAAAATACAAAAAAACAAATGAATAAAAAGAAATGTGGCATTTAAAAAATTTGGATGTATTTTTTTTATAAAATGCATACATAAATAAATTATTTTGCAATACAAATTGAAATATTTTGAAAAATCTAGAAAAACCCATTTCGTAAATTGAAAAACCATCTCAAAAATATAATTTTTTTTCCAACCAATCTGACGAAAGCACTAAATGATTTTTAATACAAATAGCTAAATTTTTCAAAAATCAACTAAAATTTAACAAAGCTAGGTTTTCTCAAAGTACGTATTGGTGGACCATATGTCAGAGGACGCTCATATCGTCAAACTCGCTCGAACCTATGCTGGTGGTACAGAATCACCATTTCCTTCTTCTAGAGCAAATTTTCTCAAACAACTAAAGTGCACAAATGAGGAGTGGTAAAAGGAACTCACCTTTTTAAACTCATAAAGGGGCATTTAAGTGGGATTTTTATTCCACTGATTTTTAATCATTTAATCAACTAATCAACATGGCAGGGAAGCGTTTTCAAATTTCTTCTCAGGAAATGAATCAGATTGACTCTAAAAATCTCAAAAAATTGGAAAATCATTAAAATCTAAAAATCAAAAAAATTTTAAAAAAATAAATCATAAAATTGCATTAAATTCAAAAACATTAGAAAATTTTCCGATTCATCTCCCAATGGGGCATCCTCACATCAATATCTATCAATCAGCATTTGGGGCATCATATTGAGATTTATCTCCAAGATCAAAACCACATCATATCGAGATTTATCATCTCCAAATCAAATTAGTATCATATCGAGACCAAATCCGCATCAATTCAAGATCGAATCTACTTCCTATAGAAATCAATATCAGCAACATCATCAATCAAGCTTTCTTTGAACCAATGCGTCATCACACATCACTTGAAAGAGGGGCAAAATGTATACACCTAAAAATGGTCTGAAGATAGTTAATTAAATACATAGTTATTTGATTAATTCTCCTTCCCATTTAATTGAATTCACAGGCAATTTAATTAATTTCTCTATTCATCTACTAATAAATAAATCGGCATGATTTATTTATATAGTTCATTTCATTTCCCCCTTTTGATTAATTAATTTTAAATTAATTAATGTCCCTCCCATATAAATCAATTCTTCTAATCCCTAATTAAGATTAACAAACTCAAGTTTGTTGAGATTAATTATCATTTTCCAATTATTTGAATTTCTAAATTCAAATGAGCACATGGCTCCTAACTTTTAACCACCTAACCTAACCATCCCCTAACCTAACCTTTTCCACCTAATCTTGGGTTTAACTAACCCTATCCTATCTTGCACATCCTAACCTCCTTATCCTAACCTCCCATGGTGTAGATATTCTCTCTTTGAGACACATGGCACATTTTCCATAGGTCTCCTCCCTTGGACACTTGCCCTATCATGAGCAAGGCTCCTTGACACTTGTCACCATAGAGATGACAAGTGTCCCTTCCTCCAACCTCTTCTCCAACTTCCTCAATATTGGCCCTTGATATCTTCAGATCAGATCTGGACTATTGATTCCTGCCACCTCAACTTTGGCCTTGGAATTCCTATAAATGTCCCCCATTTTGGAGCAATAAGGATCCCATCTCATATCAATTTAGGCATTGTTACTATAGGTATATCCATCCCTTGCATTCATAGCTTTAGCATCATTACTATAGGCAATTTTCATTTCAATCATCTAGTAATTAGCATTTTGGATTAATCATAGCATGTTAACCCATTTTCTTAAATCATGCATTTCATATCATCTCTAGAGTCAATTATGATCAAATAGCTACTCAACTCTTGACTTGCCACTTTGGAGGTCATTGCTCCACTGAGATCCCATCAATCCAACACCTTCAAGGTCCTCAAGAATAGAGGAAAATGGGACATTTCAAGGAAGGCTTATGGTTTGCATTTCTAATGTAGTTGTTAATTAAGCTTTTCAATTACATTTTATTGTCTCATTATATGTGTATTCCTTCTATATACCACATTTTTAGCATCATAGTAATATCTTCCATTTGAACTCCATTGAGAAGACATGTTTGATTGCACAAATTGATGAGAGTTGGCTATGTCATAAGAGGTTTTGTCATGTGAATTTTGATTGCATTGTGAAAATCAATTCTACTAATGCAGTGAGAGATATACCTAAGATTGCAAAGCCCTATAATCCGATATGTAAGGAATGTCAAATGGGAAAGAAAATCATAACTTATTTTAAGATTATACAAGATAAATCTAATGATTTTCTTGATCTTAATCATATTGATTTGTGTGGTCCTGCTAGAATAAAAAAAATTCAAGGTGAGATATTTCATGTTATTCATTGATGACTATTCAGGAATGATGTGGGTTACTTTTCTAAGGGAGAAGTCTAAAGCAATTAAAAAGTTTAAAATATTTAAAGCTAAAGTTGAGACAAAGATAGGATTGAAGATTAAATGTTTAAGGTCAAATTAGGGTGGAGAATTCACATCTGGTGCATTTAACAGCTATTGTGAGAAGAATGGGATAAGGAAACAGTTGTGTGCACCCCAAACACCTCAGCAAAATGGACTTCTGGAAAGGAAGAACACAACTATCTTGGATACAGCTAGAACTGTGATGATGGAAGCTAATCTGTCTCATGTCTACTGAAGAGAAGTTGTAAGCAAGATGGTATACACATTCAATAGAGTTAATATCAAAGGAGAAATTGATAAGACACCTTATGAGTTATGGTTTGGCCATACACTGATAGTTAAGTATTTCAGAGTCTTTGGTAGTAAATGCTATATCAAAAAAGTTGATTCCATTGGAAAGTTTGATCCTTGATTTGATGAAGGAATATTTCTTGGTTATTCTAATGAGAGCAAAGCATATAGATGTTATAACAAAATATTGCAGAGAATTGTGGAGAGCACAAACGTCAAGGTGTATGAGTAGAAGAGAAGTCAAATCAGAACTTATGAGAGAGAACCGGCAGTGGAAATGATCATAACTAAACTAGTAGAACCTACATCAGAATAGAATGTTGAACCAATTACTCTAACGGTATCATAAAATTCAATAGTAACTAAAGATCAGGACAGAAGAACATAAAATCAGAAGACTCCTAGGTATGTAAGGTTGAATCATTCAAAAGATCAAATCATTGGAGACAAAAACAAAGGAGTGATGGCAAGAAGAAGGTTGGAAACTGATGAGGTATGTTTAATCTCTCAAGCTGAACTAGCATCAATAATTGAAGCTTGTAGAGATGAATGTTGGATGAAAGCCATGGAAGAAGAATTAGATCAGATAGAAAAGAATAACACATGGACTCTAGTTCCCCAGTCTAAAAATAAGAATGTTATTGGAACTAAATGGGTTTTTAGGAATAAATTGAATGAAGATGGACAAGTTGTAAGGAATAAATCTAGATTGGTTTGTAAAGGATATTCTCAGAAGGAAGGAATTGATTATGGGGAAACCTTTGCACTGGTAGCTAGGATTGAAGCTATGAGATTATTTCTTTCTTATGTTGCATATAAGAACTACAAGGTTTATCAGATGGATGTTAAGTGTGCATTTTTTAATGGAGATCTTGAAGAGGAAGTTTATATTGAGCAACCTGATGTATTTTCAGTTTCAGATGACAAAAATATGGTTTGTAGGTTAAAGAAATCTTTATATGGATTAAAACAAGCCCCTAGAGCTTGATATGCAAGACTAGATAAATATCTTTTGAAGCTCGATTTCACTAAAGGTAATGCTGATAGTAATTTATATTATAAGATCATTGATGATGACATACTGATTATTAAGGTCTTTGTTGATGATATCATTTTTGGAGGTGAGGATAAGTTGTGTATGGAATTATCTATCCATATGAAGAATGAATTTGAGATGTTTATGATTGGAGAGATGAAATTCTTCTTAGGTTTGTAGATTACTCAAACTAATAAAGGTATTTTTATCTGTCAAACGAAGTATGCTAGAGAGTTATTGAAGAAATTTGGTTTGGAAAATTCTAAACCAGTTAGTACTCTTATGGTTACAAGTGAGAAATTGACAAAGAATGATGCATCTGCACCGATAAATCCTACAAGGTACAAGTCTAGGATTGGAGGTTTTTTATATCTGACTCAGACTATACTAGATATAATGAATGCAGTTTGTATTGGGCTGGAGATGTTGATGACTGGACGAGCACATCCAGTGGAACTTTCTTTCTTAGAAAGAAACTTGTTTCATGGATAAACAAAAAGCGATCATGTGCCTCTTTAACTACTTTTGAAGCTGAGTATGTTGTTTTTGCTACTAACTATACACAAGTTCTATGGATGAAGCAAATGTTGAAGGATATAAAGGTGGATTGTAATGAACCGGTAAATATTCACTATGATAACTCTGGTGCTATTGATATATCAAAGAATCTGGTATTTCATTCTAAGACAAAGCACATATCTACCAAGTATAACTTTTTGAAGGAGAAGGTGGAAGCAAATGAAGTCAAACTGGTTTATGTGAACACTAAAGAGTAGATTGCAGACATCTTAACTAAACCTTTGCCTAAAGAATTATCTGAGTACTTTAGAAATAGATTGGGGGTTTCTTCCCCTTTTGTAGAGACCTGAGTGATGCTGATTGGCATCCGTCCAATATGCATTATTTGAGATATTACCCATTTTGGATTGATGTGGTGGTGCTACTACTCAAGGGGAGTAGTCAACTGTAAGAATAAGATGATTTATGACTTTTCTTTGATATTTATGTCACATCTTTGGCATTGATATCAAAGGGGGAGAGTTATTCTTGTGAAAAACATAAGGGAGAGATATATTCATTAGGGGATTTTGGTTCAGAGATTCATTGCTATATCATTTTGTGGGAGATTGTTGGTTGTCTTCCATAGGGGGAGACTTGTTTTGCATTTCTTGGCACTTGGATGTTTTTCACATCTAGTGTTGCCATTAATGCCAAAGGGAGAGATTATTGGCTATTTGGAGGAATTGATTATGTGTTGCATTGATGTTTTTTCATTGATGGCAATACCAGCTATTTTGGTTTTTTATCAATTTTTGGTTGGTTTCGGTAGAGTGGTTCGTTTATGATATTGATATGGTATGCTCCAATATGCTTTGGTTTGTGGAATTGGTTTGGATATGTAATTCATGCTATTTAGATGTGTATAACGATCAGTTGGTTTGGGATTTGATAACTCAGATACTATCATTTGTTTTAGTAAGCCTATTTGTAACTAGTAAGGGTTTTACTGGCAGAGCTTTGTTGAAGATCTTTTGATGCACATGATAAATGGTGTTGGTGTGTCTTCTATATGGCTTTCAAGATGCTATTGGTTACCATGTTCATCTTCCTGTTCATCGATGGTGCTGCATTTGGTTTATGATGACCTATTTTGGGTTCGATGTTATCTAGGTTATGAACCCGTTTATGTAATGTGTTAGAGGATGTTCTTGATGTGTTACCGGTGGGATTTAATTATTATTTTTTATATTTTCTGGACTAAGCTGACTTGGTTAATCATTGGATTGTGGGTTTATGTTATGAATTTATTGTATTATCTTTTAGGTGGCTGACCTAACTGTTTAGGTCTCAGGTTAGTATAAATATGATGTAAGATCTCTTTGTATATTATGGTAATGATAATCGTGATGGGATATAGGATTATTTATGTGTGAATAATGTTGTAATCATATGTAGAAGTTTTGGTCGATCAGAGGTGATCAAATTGGGTTTGTGGAAGAGGTTTAAGGCCTCTAGTACTGAGCTTAACCAGAACTGTACTCAAGCATAGGAGATGCTATCTTAGTAGTTCACTCTTCTTTCTGGATTGTAGTCAAGATTTATTTTGTAGTGAGTGAGGCTCACATTTCTAATGAGCAGTGTGCTCTAGGTTGTTGGCCTTCCTGCTTGTGTAGGCCCCTCATTATTGTAATCCCATACTTACCACAGAAGTATTATCTGATTGTGGGTAAGCTTCCCACTGTGGTTTTTCCCTTTACCATATTTTCCACATACAAATCTTGGTGTCATATGTTATGGATGGATGACAACTGTTATGTGACTTATGTTTATGTTTAATTTCTATATCAGTCATTCTGGTATTTGGTTTATGCATTACGGTATTGAGTTTATGTGTTTCGGTAATAAGGATTTTAATGCTTAAAGTTTTTTAATCTGTTGACAACCAATTCACCCCTCCTCTCTCAGTTGTCCTCTTGTTATCTGAGTTGTCTAACAACTAACATATATTATAGTTGAGGATAAATGTTGTGATCTATTGGTTAGCAAATTGTGTGAGGGGAGTGACTTCAATCAATTTCATGAAGTATTAAGTGGCAGTTATTGTAAACTTATGACCATTGGAGGATGGAGGGTGAATATTACCCAAGCAAACATTTCCCCATTGACAAAAAGGCCAAGGTGTTGCAAGTGGTTATAATTCACATGAATATCACATAACTTATTTTTTTTGATAAATTGATAAGCATCTTTCTCCACAATGGACTAGTAGTTACTAGTCCTCATTACTTTCTTAGCTGATGTT
Organism: Cryptomeria japonica; assembly: GCF_030272615.1. Classification (NCBI taxonomy): domain Eukaryota; kingdom Viridiplantae; phylum Streptophyta; class Pinopsida; order Cupressales; family Cupressaceae; genus Cryptomeria; species Cryptomeria japonica. Next base: position 753,093,054 of record NC_081407.1, on the reverse strand, counting down.
GGACCATTAGAGTGAGCCCCACATATAATTTTGTGTACCTCACACAATAAAGTTTGGACTTCCTCTTGCTCTAAACATCTATGTATACTACCATATTGACCTCTCTAATAAAGGGTTTCAACAATGATTGTGTAATATGAAGTTTTGTAGATAAAGGTATGATGTTGATTGTTGTAAAGGTTTAGGTGGAAGAGTGTTGTTGTGGAGGTAAGTGAAAATGTCACTGTACTAAGGGAAATCAAGACCAATAATACATATAAGCTTAGATGGAGGGATCTCATACATAAGGACCAAGAGATTATCCACCCAAAACTCACAATGGGTTATATTTTGTGGCATGTCAATCAAAGAAGCAATTGTAGTCATCATACCAGTAGCTTTGTTTTTTTATCTAGGAATATGCTCAAAGGTTATTTATGTGAAGTATTGCTTGAATTCATCCACCATCTATTTTTAAGGCATCAAATTTTCATCTTTTATCTAATAGTCACTATGAATCACTAAAAACATAAAGTTCTTGGATCCCCCATTAAACTGCAATTCGTACACCTGTAGTAATTACCTCATATTTTATTATATTATTCATACAAGGTAATGATAGTCTGTATGATTTTGGAATGAAATCTCCTTATGGTGTGAAAAAAAGGATTACTACACCTACACCATGTTGTGTGGATGATTCATCAAAGTAGAGTTTACATAATCTTGAATGTTTGACTGCTAGGATGGATACGTCTAGAAATTAGGAAATCAAGGGATGATCATCTATCATAGGTGCATCTATTAATTGATTTGCAATGACTTGTCCTCTGATGGATTTTCTCTCAACATATTCATTATCAAATTCCATGATGATCATTACCCATTTGGCCAATCTGATTGTAAGAGCTTCTTTGCTAAGCAAGTACTTTAGGGGATTTATATTTGCTATGAGCTTTGTTTTGTGAGTAAGCATGTAGTGTCATATATTTTGTGAGCCAAAAACTATGGCAAGACACATACACTCAATAGAATTCTAATTTATCTCATATCCCACTATTGTGTGACTAATGTAATAGATAACTCTTTCTTATCCTTCATAGTCTTTTTGTGCTAAAAGTACCCCATGTGCTATTGTAGTTACTAATATGTAAAGGAGTACGGACTTTCCTTTGATTGGTGGCATTAGGATAGGAGGATTCATGAGATAGTCTTTAAGTATTTGAAAATCTTGTTGGTACCCATCATCCCATCTAAATTTGATGTTCTTGTTTAGCGAATGTATAAATGGATGACAATTGTCTACAAGTTGAAAAATTAATCTTTTGCTTGACTATAGCTTCCCTTGCAGTGATTTGAGTTGATTGATATTATTTCATGGAGTCATTTCTAAAATAGCTTTGACTTTCACTGAAACCACTTGAATACCTCGTTGTGACACAATGCATCGTACGTGTTTTTGGGAGGTTAGACCAGAGACACATTTCTTTGGATTTAATCACACTTTATACTTTTCTAGTCAAGTTAATATTCTGTCTAGAATATCCAAATGGAATTCACATGTGATCAAATTTTCCCAGGTCATCATCTACATACTCTTCCATCAAAATGTGCATCATGTCATAAAACATTATGGTCATATGTCTCTAATATGTACCATCAGTATACATTAGGCCCAAAGGCATGTCATTGTAACAAAAAGTCCCCCAAGGACATGTGCAACAAGTCTTGTATTGGTGCTCAAGTGCAAATATTTGATTATAGCTAGAGAATCCATCCAAGGTTGATAACATTGTGTGTACAACTGTAAGATCAATAATTAAGTCTATATTGGGTAGTGGAAAATCATCCTTAAGACAAGATTTGTTGATATCTTTGAAGATTATGCATACTTGAATATGGCCATATCATTTTCCTATAGGTACAATGTTGGAAATACATTTTGTATAAACAATAGGTATGATGAAAATGACATCTAGCAAATTGTCAAGCTCAAGTTTGACTAAAAGTGTTATTTTTGGATGCCTTTTTCTCAACTTCTATTTTACTGGTTTTGCACTTGGTGCTAATGTTAGATTATTCATGACAAGATAAAAAGATAAATGAGACATATTGGTATATGACCATGTGAAATTGATTTTTCATTCCTCAAAGAATTTGACAAAATTGTGATGCTCTTGTTATGTCAATGATACTGCAAGATAGATGTTGTGTAGATCTTATTTAGTCCCAAGATTAGTTTGTATTGTCTTTTCCACTAACATAGGTGATCTTTCATGATATGATGTCAAGGGAAGTGTGTAAATCCTTCCATCCTCTGGCACATCGAGGAGGTTTTCACCATTAGATACGTCATTTCTTTGTACTTTTTTATCATCTAAAATTGTCATAGTGTGGTTTTTATTGAAAGAGCTTTTATTAATTTTTTTTATATTTTTGCAAGTGAAAGGCTTGGCACCCTCTCAAAAGTAAGTTGCAGTATCGAGTTTAATGATGAATCATGCTCTATGACCCCGAATAGGAAGATCATCTCATGCCACAATCTAAGGTAATCAATGATAGCCTCATGATTTTGGAATGTATCGAGTTGAGGAGGCTATTGTTAGTATCAGTCTATGAGCTAGTCTATGAGTTGAGGGTGGACAAGTGGGAGACCATCAGTTTGATTAACATCGAAAGAAGTAAGCGTAAACACACATGAATATTTGTATATGTCTTGACATTGTCATTAGGCTCATTCATAGTACTCTCCTTATCAATTTTGATTGTGAAAGACATTTGATTGACACTCCTAGAAGGACACTTAACAATGAGAGTTCTCACTTTTCATGGTTTAGACCTTGAGCTTCAAAACATAGAGGGTTCAAGATCCCAGAAAGTTTTGATCAATGCTTTACCCATAGCATTCTTATCTTGGGGTGTTTGTCTTACTAACAATTTTCCAACTATAAACTTTTCTTGCAAAGTACCCTCACCAAGCTATTTGAAGTTTTTCTTAAGATCATAGTCACTAGATAACTTAAATGAGCCCCATTCCCATTCATTAGAATCTATTGATGCGTGATGTTCTTCAAGTTATGTATTATCATTAGTGGATCTTGAAGGACCTACTTCTAATGCTAGTTGAGATCTAATCCCATGAAGGCCATGCAACCTCAAGGGTGCATAACCTATTCCTTTGGTCCGTTGTTTCTTAAGTACTAGTTTAGGTTGGATAGGTTCCATGATTCCTTATTTTTGCGAGACAAGATGAACTTTACCATCATATCACATTTTTTAGTAGGAATTTGAAGCCTTTTCCATGATTCTCAATAGGTATTTTGATGTACTCATGATTTGAAAGTTCCCTTAGGTCCTTAATGTTAGTTTAATGAAGGGGGGGGGGGGGTGTGAATCAAATAAACTCACGATTCAACTCTTAATCAGATTCAACCTCGGTAGAACTTATTTGATATACAACTATGAGTGTAAATCATTCAAACTCATCAACTAATAAACTTGAAACATCAAAACACATTTAACACCAAATTTAATGTAGAAAACCAAATAGGGAAAAACCATTGTGGGATTTTAGACCCACAAAGAAAATATACTCTTCTAGAGTATGTTTGGTTAAAATCTAATCCTCTTAAAGATTACATAAACAGATTGCTAGATGTGACCTAGTCAAGGGATTTCCCTCAGATCTATCAGAATCTTACACTTTGTTAGAAGTGACCTTGTCAAAGGATTTCAAACACTTAATTAGAATGTTACCTTGCTAGAGGATTTAAAAATAAGACTGTTAGGTCCACTTAGTTAAGAGATTTCCTGTCACTTACAAAAATAAATACGAGTAATAAAATCTATCTGCAACTTCACATCTAAAATGTTATAGTAAACTCTATGTGCTCAAAATCATCTTGTTATAAGACTTATCTTTCTCCTTGCTTGGCTTCTCACTCTGTTCTTCAATCAGATCTTCAATCTTCTGTACTCTGTAATCACTTCTGCAGCATCACTATTCTTCTATTTGCCCACATACTTTGTTCATCAGCTTTTCCTTATTTATAAGCAATTCCTAACCGCTTAATCTCCTTAATCACATTTCCCATGATTAATCTTAGCCATCAGATCTTCAAACTTGACTAGGTTCATTGAATCCTTCGAACTGAAAAATGTTTTATCTTGCCTTGAAACTTGTATTCCTTCCTTGGTACTTGTGCTTAGTTATGACTGTTCAATCTGTGCTGTAGATCTAACTCTTAAATTTTCATTGTCGTTGATCCTTAAAAAACTTCTTGCACGACATTACCATCTTCTATAAATCTCCATCTCATTGGCATCCTTCATTTAATAATGTATTTATTCATCCAATGCATTTTGTTACTGCTTGGTTGATGCTCGGTTAATTCTGAACTTTACTCAATAGACATTATGTATTCGTCTCAGTCACTGTCTCAGTAGCTTTGCTTGCTGACAATGCTTGATGACTTCTTTCTTCTTTAACTGACACCGATAACCTTGGAATTTACTGACTGGCTCCTTGCTCGGTAAAATAGAATAGTATCAAACCTTTACTCATTCTATTGCATGAAATCTTTTCTTCTTATTATTTAGCCTTCAAATACACATATATAGGATATCAAAACAATCAAAATAACATAATCTCATCATTGTCTAACTTAGTAATAGTTGCCCATTGAATAACTTATAACTCCCCTTCATTTTCACACTCTTTCTGTGTCGCTTACAGACATCTTTATACTCATCAAAACATACTCTTTAAGATATGGCAACATCATACTGAATCAGAAAATCAATTGCTTGACATCAATGACAAAATAATATTATTAAGACAGTAATCATCCTTTATCAATTATATCATCAATCTCCAACAACCTTCTCAATATCATCATACCAACAAACTTATTGTAATGCCAACAATCTCCCCCTTTGGCATTGATGGCAATATGAACATTTGATTTATTCCAATTGATTGGAACTGCTATTATTCTTCTCCTGTTATCCTTGAGCTGTAAACTTCTCCTGTAATCTTCTCCCCCTATCATTAGTCTTCTCCCCCTTTGACAACAATGCCAGAAGTAAAACTGATCCATGAGTACTTCCCTTGTGAAGTAATTTCCTTACTGTTAAAACATATACAAATGTATCATCTTAGTTTTGGTCAGAGAAACTTGTCTTCATTCACTATTTCCTGCACAACTTTAGACAACCTCCTAAAGTGTGTAAATTAGCATCAACTCACAAATAGTATTCTGTAGAGTCATAGAATTGATGCTTTCACTGAACTTTGTGAGTGAGTACTAGATAGGGGTAGGACCCCTAACTTACTTCTAAGATACTCAAAAGTGTCCCTTGGCAGTGGCTTTGTGAAGATGTCTGCTATTTGTTCCTTTGTGCTAACATATTCTAGCACAACTTTCTTTTCTTGAACTTCTTCTCTTAGATAATGATACTTTATAGAAATATGTTGTCTTAGAGTGCATTACTGGATTCTTTGAAATGTTAATAGCACTTGTATTATCACAAAATATAGTTACTGGCTCGGTAATTATCTCATTCATACCTTCCAACAGTTGTTTGATCCATGCTATATTGGTACAATTCAATGCTACAGCGACATATTCAGCTTTAGCTATTGACTGTGAAATGCATCCTTGTTTCTTGCTAAGCCAACTCACTAGTCTTTCTCCCAAAAAGAAAGCTCCACCGCTTGTGCTTTTCCTGTCATCAATATTTCCTATCCAATCAGCATCAGTGTAGACTTTTAAGTCAACATCATTCCTCTTTTTATATAGTAAACCATAATCTTCAGTGCCTCTCAAGTATCTGAAAATTCTCTTGATTGTTGTCATATGGGTTTCTTTTGGATCTGCATAAAATCTTGCAGCTATACCTACTGCATGTGCTATATCAGGCTTGCTGTGAACTACATATTGCAACTTTCCAATCATTGATTGGTAAAGTGTCTCATCAATAGATGTAGATTCATCATTCTTTGATAGTTTACAATTAGTAGTCATAGGAGTACTTACAGGTTTAGAATCCTCCATTCCAAATTTCTTCAAGATTTCCTTTATATACTTGGATTGAGTAATGAAAATCCCATTTTTCATTTGCAGTATTTGGAAACCTATAAAATACTTTATTTCGCCGATTAATGACATCTCAAATTCTTTGCACATTTCATTTCCAAAGTTCTTACATAAAGAATCATTTCCACAAAAAATAATATCATCAACAAATATGGTTGAAATCAGTATTCTATTATCCTCATCATTCTTCATATACATGTTGCTATTTTAACTAGTCCTTATAAATCCAATCCTTATTAAGTAAGAGTGCAACCTTTCATACCATTCTCTAGGTGCTTGCTTTAGGCCATATACAGCTTTGTTCAACTTACATACCTGATCTTTACTCTTCTCTTCAATAAATACTTCAGGCTATTCAATATAGACTTCTTCTTCTAGTATACCATTCAAAAATGTAGATTTAACATCCATTTGATATACCTTGAAATTTTTGTAAGCAGCATATGCCAACAATTTTCTCACTCCCTCAAGTCTTGCCATAGGTGCATAAGTCTCACCATAGTCTATTCCTTCTTCTTGAGCATAACCTTTGCAAACTAGCCTTGCTTTATTTCGAATGACCTCACCTTTTTCATTTAGCTTATTTTTGAAAATCCACTTTGTACCGATTACATTTTTCTCTTTTGGTCTTGGGACTAGTGTCCATGTTTCATTTTTCTTGATTTGTTCAATCTCTTATGTCATAGCATTCACCCAATCTTCATTGCTTAATTCCTCTTTTACTATCCTCAGTTCAAACGCGGATATCAGACATGTGTTTTGTCTCAGTTTGTTCCTTGTCATCACTGGAGCATCCATATGTCCTATAATCTGACTGGATGCATGATTTCTTTTGACATATTTTGTTAATATAGGCTCAGTGGGCTCTGTATGATCTTCTTCATCACTTGATAACTAAGTATTTTCTTCATCGGTTTTCTCAGTAAGACTTCTCAGTTGTACATATACAAACTCTTCACAATCTTCTGGTTCATTGGAATTTCCTTCATCATTCCTTTCTGCAAATTCATCAATTTTCACATTTGCACTTTCCACTATTTTTTTAGATGATTTGATCAGACATTTAAATGCTTTACTCCTAGAGGAATAACCAAGAAATGTTCCTTCCTCGCTTTTCTGATCAAATTTTTCATTTCTGTCATCTTTGTGAACATAACATCTACTACCAAATATTATCAAATAACTTACATTTGGTTTCTTGTCATACCAGATTTCATACGGTGTCTTCATAGTTCCTTTTTTCAGTTGTACTTGGTTTAGGGTGTAAACTACAGTGCTTATTGCTTCTCTCCAAAATATTTGAGGTACTCTCTTTTCTATCATCAAAGTTCTGGCACAATCTACAATTGATCTATTTCTTCTTTCAACTATCGCATTTTGTTGTGGTGTTCTTAGTGCAGACACTTGTCTCTTTATACGATGATCATTGCAAAATAAGCTAAATTCATCTAAAATGAACTCTCCTCCTCTATCAGATCTTAGACATTTCAAATGTCTTCCTGTTTCTTTTTCAACTCTTGCCTTATACCATTTGAACATTTGAAAGGCTTCTGATTTCTCTTTTAAAAACATAACTGACATCATCCTTGAGTAATCATCCACAAATAATATGAAGTATTTATCACCATAATAACTTTGAACTTTCATATGACCACAAAGATCAATGTGCACAAGATCTAAAATTCCTTTAGAAGTGTAAGACTTACTTGTAAAGCTTGATTTTTTCATCTTACACATCTGGCATCCTCAGCATATTGCATTCTCAAGTTTTTCCAAGCTCGGTAGACCTCTTACTCGGTGCTTCTTACTTATTTTGATTGGGTTATCAAAATTTACATGACAAAACCTTTTATGCCATAACCAAGTATCTTCTATTTTTGCATATAGATAATTATTCTGAGTTGAGTCAAGATGAAATGTATTACCTCTTGTTTGAGTCCTGGTAGTAGCCAACTTTCCATGTTTGTCATGAACTTTGACAGTTCCTTTCTGAAATTCTATTCGATATCCTGTATTGTTTAGCTATGCTACACTCAACAAATTGTATTTCAGACCTTCAACCCAATATACATCATCACATTTAGCATTTTCAAGAAGTGTGATAGAACCTTTACCTTTCACTCGATATGGTGCATCATTACAAAATCTTACATAGCCTCCATCATAATCTTCTAATTTAACAAACTTGTGTTTATCACCTGTCATGTGATGTGAGCATCCACTATCTATGATACAAGAATCAATTATTATTTATGTGTGATATTAAGGCTTTTTCTTCATACCTTTCTTCATCTGATCCATCTTTGATAGCCACATATACAACTTCCTTTGTCTTAGTCCCATAAGAGTTATCATCATTGGATTCTTCATCAGCTACTAGGCATGTCTTTCTATCTCTCCTTTTGAAGTCTCGGTGCCCTCTGTATTGGTTGTCTTTTTGTCTATCATCTCGGTATTCTCTCTTTTCACTAGATTCTTTGTCAGGATAGTTAGAAGCCATATGTCCAATTTTATCATAGTTAAAACATTTTAAAGGTAACTTTCCTTTATACTTACCTTTGCCTCTCGGTAACCTTCTGGCCAATAATGCTTCAAACTCTTCTTGCTTTCTGATTTCCTCATATAGTTTGTGTACTTCTTCCATGTTTTTGCAAAATCTCTCACTTGCTCCACTATGATTTCCTTCAGCATACTTATACATTCTATCATTGTAATCATTAGATTCACCAAGATGAAAAGAACTGAATGCAGATACAACTTTGTTTACTGAAGACCCACTGTTATCAAAATTACTTAACTCACAAGCATGTAGCTTACCAATAGTAGCATCCAAAGAGACTGGCATGTTTGGTACAAACCTTAATTCATTAAATACAGAGACTCGAATGGCATAAGCAAGTAGAAGTGTTCTCAGCAACTTACTTGTTACATCCTTTTCTTCAATATTTCCTCCTGCTTCTTTGATTTGATTGATAGTTTACTTTAACCTTGTACTGTATTGGATTATGTTCTCACCTTCATTCATTCTCATGGATTCAAGTTGTCCTCTTAGACTATCTACTTTTTCTCTTTGAACATGCTCATCACCATCATACACAGATGTAAGCTTACCCCACATGGCTTTGGTATCATTACAACCTTCTAGATCATTAAACTCTAAGTCGGTCAATGCTGATGTTATTTCAATCATTGCTTGAATATGTTCTTTCTTTGCCTTTATTTCTTCCATTGTCATAGGGTAGGTGCTAGGTGCAGTGTAATAATTCTCCAGATAATATGTTGCATATTCTCCAATTCCTGATAAGTTCAGCTTCATCTTTTTATGCCATGTGGAGAAACTTGAATTTTTCAACTTTGGTGCATCCCTTTTATGCATCTTCGGATCTTGCCTCAAGTTCCTTTAAACTTTTCTTTTGGAGTTCTAGCTTTGATACTAATTGTTAGTTTAATGAGAGGGTGGGGGTGAATCAGATAAACTCACAATTCAACTCTTAATCAGATTCAACCTCAGTAGAACTTACTTGATATGCAACTATGATTGTAAATCATTCAAACTCATAAATTGATAAACTTGAAACATCAAAACACATTTAACACTAGATTTAACATGGAAACCCAAATAGGGAAAAACCACTATGGGATTTCGGACCCACAAAGAAAATATACTCTTCTAGAGTATGCTTGGTTAAAAGCCAATCCTATTAAAGATTACATAAAAACATTTCTAAATGTGACCCAGTCAAGGGATTTCCCTCAGATCTATTAGAATCTTGCACTTTGTTAGAAGTGACCTTGTCAAAGGATTTCAAACACTCAATTAGAATTCTACCTTGCTAGAGGATTTAAAAATAAGACTGTTAGGTCCACTTGGTTAAGAGAATTCTTGTCACTTCAAAAAATAAATAACAGTAATAAAATATATTTGCAGCTTCACATCTGAAATGTTATAGCAGACTCTATGTGCTCAAAATCACCTTGTCATAAGACTTATCTTTCTCCTTGGTGGGCTTCTCACTCTGTTCTTCAATCAGATCTTCAATCTTTTGTACTCTGTAATCACTTCTGCAACATCACTGTTCTTCTATTTGCCCACATACTTTGTTCATCAACTTTTCCTTATTTATAAGAAATTCCTAACTACTTAATCTCCTTAATCACATTTCCCATGATTAATCTTAGCCATCAGATCTTCAAACTTGACTAGGTTCATTGAATCCTTTGAACTGAAAAATGTTTTATCTTGCCTTGAAACTTGTATTCCTTCCTTGGTACTTGTGCTCGGTTATGACCGTTCTATTTGTGCTGTAGATCTAACTCTTGAATTTTCATTGTCGTTGATCCTTAACAAACTTCTTGCATGACATTCCAATCATCTATAAATCTCCAACTCATTGGCATCCTTCATTTAATAATGTATTTATTCATCCAATTTGTTCTGTTATTGCTCAGTTGACGCTCTGTTAATTTTGAACTTTACTTGGTAGACATTTTGTATTCGTCTTGGTCACTGTCTTGGTAGCTTTACTTGTTGACGATGCTCAATGAATTCTTTCTTCTTTAACCGACACCGATAACCTTAGAATTTACCAACTGGCTCCTTGCTCGATAAAATAGAATAGTATCAAACCTTTACTCATTCTATTGCATTAACTATTTTCTTCTTCTTATTCAGTCTTTGAGTACACATATATAGGATATCAAAACAATCAAAATAACATAATCTCATCACTATCTAACTTGGTAATAGTTCCCCATTGAATAACTTATAACTCCCCTTCATTTTCACATTCTTTCTGTGTCACTTACCGACATCTTTATACTCATCAAAACATACTCTTTAAGATATGGCAACATCAAATTGAATCAAAAAATCAATTGCTTGACATCAATGACAAAATAATATTATTAATATGGTAATCATCCTTTATCAATTATATCATCAATCTCCAACAAACTTATTGTAATGCCAACACTTAAATAGAATTTTGAAAAGGTTTTCCTCTTCTATTTTACTCAATCTAGTAAAGGTTGTCAGATCCTATTTGATAATAATTATTATCATAGTTTGTAAAGATTATGGTCTAACATAAATATTAGAGAAGTACATAAGTTGTGTAAGATACATAGATTGTTACAAACTATATTCTCCCATTCCATTTTTTTTTAACTTAGCTATGATCTTAGGTTGCTTAAAATTAGAAGCATTTAATGACTAATCAATATAAGATGATGATTAACCGGCTTCTCGATTGGTAGGTATTGTAGCTTATGGCTTTGGAAGGGTGTTATTGTAATACATGTATGGGTTTGGATCTATGAGAATGGTAAGTTCTATTTCATTATGAAGAAACTTAATGGAATGGATCTAAGGATGACCCAAGAGGATGTTATATGTGAGACCAAGGTCCAAAACTTGGCAAACCATGTCTTGTACTACTGGTGCTACTTTTATTGGTATGATCACCATTCCTTCGGATGAGCATTCTTTATTATCATATGATTTTATTTTTATCTTTCTCTTTGAATCTATAACCCCGTTAGAGAATACCAGTCCTATAACAACTTTCAAACTAAAATGTTTAGATATGGTCCTCTATTTATCAAGACTCGCTTTATTCCATGTTTATGGACAAAAGTGCCAATATGGAGGGTGTATTATGAGGTTGTTGGGGAGATATATTATTTTTCTCAGTGAATGTAATGTGATGAGATAAGGATAAGTGTCCCACCATGGATTGAAATTGATCCACATTTAGGTTGGTAGGTATGGAACTCTCTTGTTTGGTTTTATCCAAGATAGACTTATGTGAAGGGGATATGCATACAACCTCAATAACGGATATGTGAGCTGATATTTTTCCAATTTTCTCAAAAAGGTCATATTGGTTAGATGATGAAGATGGTTTAGATGTGGTACCTGGCAGAGTGACCTTACCTCAACAAGTTGTTACGTTACATTTAAGGGTTTTGTCCTTAATAGTTATGGTAGATACATGATGGTCTATTTCAAAAATGTGGTTAATTGTGTACTCTTAAGAGATATTGGTATAATTGGTATTGGCATTGGAATTGGTATTAGGATATTTTCTTTTATCATATTTTTGGAAAGGATCCCTAAACATCGCATGTTCTTCACTAGAAGAATGTCCCTCAGCTTCAATCACTTCATTCTCAATGAGATTTTAAATAAGATTATTAAGCTTATGACATTTTATAGTCTTGTTCCCTTTATTTCAATTATATTTACAAAATTCATTGTAATTCCATCATGTTGGCTTAAACTTTGGCTCAAAAGGTTGATTCTCTAGTAAAGCAATAAAATTATTATCAACCAAATTCCATAATCCTAAATCAATTGTTTCTCCCAAAGGGGTGTATTTTGTTTATGTAATAGCCCTTGTTGTCATTTGGGTATTCACTTAGTTGCTTAACAATCTAGTTTTGAGAAAACTTATAAAAGGTTTTCCCATATTTGCATCCACAACATCATCATTAATGGCATTCTTGTTCTTGTTCCAAAAGTGGGGTTTTCCTTTTGTATTAGGATCATCTTTGTTCTCCTTGCAAATTTTGATAAGACCTTGCTCAAGAAGAACCTTTTCAACAAATATAATTTTCTTAGCAACTTCTTGAAATGTGGTCAAGCATAACTTTCAAACTTCATATCCGATTTCTTTATTTATATTCCGTGTAAAAATCTCAACTAATTATTTTTGTGGAACGTAATGTAAGAGCAATGACTAGCCACACTCCTCCATCTTGGTGAAAATGACAAAAAGGATTCTCCATTGCATTTTTTGGTGGTACATAGAGTGGTCACTGAAAACTCATGCTCAATGTTGTAGGATAAGTGTTGAATAAATTTCTCAAGCAAGTCATCCCAAGAACAAATCCTATGTATAATTGCAAAAACCATTCCATGGCTTGTCCCATAGGCTGCGAGTGAAGAGGCACATTAAGTAAGAATCCTCATGAGTAACCTCTGTGTAAGAACTAAAATTTTGTCTAATATGTTCCTTGGGGTTACCCTTTCCTTTTTACTTGTCAAATTTAGGCACATCAAAATTTAGAGGAAAGTGGGGCATGGCTATAGTCTTGTCAAAAGGATAAGGAAAAATGTCCTTAAGTTTGTAATTATTGACATGTGCGTGTATACTAGCCATTTGCTATTTCAATTTTTTCACTTGTTGAAAATAATTCTTAAGAAGTGTTGTATTCCTTTGATCTATCCCTATGCTTGAGTCACTAAGTGGAGGAGGAGGGGGAATGAAATAATTATGATGACCATCGGGAGGAGGAATATATCTAGGATATCAAGTGATAGGTGAAGGAATGTAACTATATGGGTCATAATTATGGCATTAATAATAAGGCCTTGGATGAGTGTGAGCATCATGACCATAAGTATGATTTGAATTGAAAGCATGACCATGTTGTTGATCTAAAATGAAAAGAAGGGTTTCCTAGCATAACCTTGATTATGGCCTTGATGGGTATCATGATATTAGTCTTAAGTATGATCTTAATGGTTCTCATCACAGGTAGTGTGAGGTTGTCTAATGTAAGCATGACCATGATTATGACCTTGATTTGTATCTTGATATTAGTCTTTGGTATGATCTTAGATATGCTCATCAAAGGTATCATGAAGTGATGGAAGTATGACTACAAGTATGGCCTTGATTGGTATCTTGATGTTGGTAATTTTTATTTATGTTGACTATTAAGGTGTATGATTAAAATTTTGTCAAGTGTGTGTGCAGATAGGAATATCTATTTTTTAGAAAATGGATGAAGGTGACTCAGACATGATGATATCTCTATGTCTACCTCTTCTAGTATCCACATCATCTTAATTTTGATTGTCTTCCATAAGTTAGGATATATAAAAATTGGGGGGTAACTAAACACCCTATTGAGTAAGAATCATGAAAGAGCATTGTGGATTCTTGTGAAAAATTGTCTCAAAAAATTTGTTGAATTTTGAATTGGACAAATAATCTTGAATTTTTGCTAAGGTTAATGACTCATCACCTAAATCTTGCACACTACTACGACTTTCAAAAGTTCTGGTATTGTAAAATTCTTCATCATAAGAATAAGTATCCATGTTTTGAGACCTTAGAGATTCTTGTCTTATCTTCTAATTATTTGGGCTCTAGTTTTAACAATAAAAGGATAAAGGTTTGATTTGGGTGGATGAATGGATGATAGTGGAAGAAATATATGATAATGACCAGAATAAAAAAAATGCCTTGTAAAGGTCCTCAAGTGAAGTTCTGAATGATCATAGGATTATGAATATGATAAATAGACACAATTCAGTATTGCAAGCAATATATGACTTCCTAGGAGATGAAAAAATCCAAGGTAAGTTATCCTAACTCAAGAGACTATAATGGAGCCTGAGATAATAGATATAAGATGGAGAGCACCAAGTGATAACAAAGTTTTTAATTACAAGATAGTGAGGATAATAAGATAACATTTTTAACTTTGGCAATGTTGATGTTTTTGAATGAATGAAGGTCTAAATGGACTGAAAATGGAAAGACAAAAATGGTGATCTAATGGTTGATTGACTAGGAATCCCAAAGAGTAAGCCAAGAAACTATTTCAATCTAAATGCAACCAAATATGTGAAAAGATACTAGATACATGATGATATATATCACGAATATGTTATAAATATCTAGATACATGATAATATAGTGTCCAAATGTGCTTTGTTAATGTTTAGATATGTAGTTTTATAGAACCATAGATGCGATAGTATGTCTGAGATACATGCTAGAAAATATTAGATATGGAACAATATGCCTTAGATACAAGGGCCAAAAAATCACACAAACATGGAAACAATGACAAAATATGATTTTTTAGTGAAAGATGTGTTTTTTCTAATGTTTGTCCAAATCTGAATATTGTTTTTGGGTATCAATGTGACCAAATATGATCTTTTGTTGATAAATGTGCCAAGAAAACACTACAAACAAGAGGACACAATGTTTGTTGTGTGATTAATGATAATAAGGGTATGGCCTAGGCTCCTTAAGGCCCAAATTTTCATTGATCTTATCACAAAATAAGACACACCAATCTCTTCCTATTCCTAAGATTAATGTCCAAGGGCAACAAAATCAGGCCCACACTTGGAATCTCCATCGAATCAAGAGAGGATAGGTAGGGACCTCTAGGATTGGAAGCATGACCCAATCACCTCTCCTTGGAAAGATACATATAACTTATGCAAAGCCATGGATTTGTATGTCATCTCAAGGGTTCCATATGGTGAGAAACTTCAAGGTGAAATGCTACAACTTGCACTAAGAATGACACCAAAAAATAAATCAAAAGGATAGGACTCTAAAAAAAAGATTTCTAGTCATTGTTCAAGGGACTCATGTATACACATTCAATGACAAGCCACCAAAGACTTTGGTCAACCTTGTGTGGCCCTAACAAAAGTCATTTCACCCCCAAATTGACATCGTTGACATATATTCACAAACTAAGCTCTATCTTTCACCTTTTCTTTTTATATAGTAGCTCAAATAGAAAACTAATTTGGGTTATTCTGTTTTGGAGTGATCACTTCTCCAAAGGTAGGCTCTCTAAAGAGAAAAATAAGATGCTTTCTATTTCTCTTACACCCAAGGTCCATGAAGCTGAGGGGAGAGGATAATTTCACAAACACTTTGGGGTTCTACAACACAAACTATGCATGCACACAAGACACTTCAAATAAGAGTTTTTTTTAATGCACCAAATTAAAATGTGAGCTATTCTATGAGATCATAAACACACACCTAACTACCCATACAACATTAAATGGATTAGTAGTTTCAAATGATAACCCCCAACCTGCAAATATATAGATTAGAGTAAGATAATAATAGCAAATAATACAAGAGGGCCTTCAATGAACAAAAAATACTCCAAAAGGCTCGAGATACTTGCAAAACCATAGATATAGCTCAAAGAAGACCAAAAATGTGTAAAGATTTAGCACATATGCATTAGATTTAAATCATATATGCAACATAAATAATCATATACATGTCAGAAAACCAGAAAATACATGACAAAACTGAAAGTACATAAAAAACAAAAAATCCTAAATTAACCTGACACATTGCAAAATGAACTACAAATACACCTAAACCTACCACAAACTTGACAAAACACAACAAAAATGTGTTAGAAATTTTTTGTAGAAGACCAAAAAAGTAGATATTTATGCCATAAACAAGCTCATAATCACCGTAGACACATCAATAATGATGAGAAATGCAATAAGAAATAAGATTTGATAGAAGAAAAAAAAACTACTAGAAATGCGAAATCATGGCCTGGAAGTCTGAAAACACTAAAAAATCAAAGATGTTAGAAACAAGGAGCAAGATTCTAACCGGGCATATCAAAATGTATATGTCCAATTTTGAACCCAAATATTGCAAACCCTAGTTCTAACCACAAAACCATGGATCTACAATGAAATTCAACAACACGTCAACTAAGAACCATCAAGCATGCAAAATGATAAAAAAAAATTAAATAATACTTTCACACATTCAAATGGGTTTTATCTTCAATGTTCTCTTATCTCCATTGATCTTATTTTGATATGTTTCTTGTTGAGCACTAGATGTCACTGAGATGAGTGAATCAATTATTTACAAACTTTTTGCTTGTCAATCCTAAGTGTGTATATCAGTTAACAGATCTAATCATAAAGAAGACATATCGGTTAGATGGGAGTGATGGTGTGATGAAAGAATAAGGATCCGGTCAACTACTGAGAGGGAGGGTGAATCAATAGATAGAAAACTTGCTATAGTTTCACCAAACTTTAAAATCAACCTCTCATGACAAACATTAAACTGATTAGTTTCATCACTGAACTTCAACTGCAATAATATTGACAAGATTAACTGGGTTACTATTATAACAGATTAATAGTACAACAACTTTAAACTTACAAAACCTTTTATCTTGATCACTCAAATACTTTACTTGACAGTAGTTAAAAGATGTTTCAATTTTCTATTGGTTGTCATAACAAATCAAAGTGGATTTAGCGGTTAAGAAATTCAACAATAAACATAACTACAAAAAAATTCACCACTTGACACAATATTTTTGACATGGAAACCCAAATGGGAAAAACCATGCTGGGGATGAATACCCACAAGTATTTAGAACTCTTTTAAAGTTCTCCCTGTTAGGAGCTTAGCCTGTTAAAGCTTTAAAAAAGTCTTGTTAAGAACAGATCCTCTTAGGGACCACCTGGTTAAGGGATTGAATATAATACCCTATTAAAAGCAATACCCTATAAGGAGTAACCTCAGTGCAGGATTTAGAATCCAAGCTAATGGATCACCTGGTTAGAGGATTTGAATAAAGAAGCTTGTTAGAGATTACCCGGTTAGGGGATTTAATTGTTGTAATTGTTAGAAAACAATAAGGGTTTGTTGATCTATTTGAATATAGCTACACTTGCTTGTTCAGATCCTTTCCATGCTCCTATCTGCCATTACACATACCGCATATACATTATCACATTCGACAACCACTCTCCCACTCTCAACTACAAGTTTGCCAACCAAAAAACAAAACAACTCATCAACCTTATCAACAAATCATCAGGTCGGTAACACATCACAAACCTAAACATCTCATATTGATTACAAATAAGTCAGTTCAAGTATGATCGTTGGATTACATAGAAAATAACATAGAAATCAATGCACATCACTCAAGATATTCTTGACCACTCCTTGATTACCACTTCATTGAACTTTGTAACTCATCACATGGTTTGCATTAGATGTAATGAACTTTCTCATTCCCAAGACATAAATCATTGTCTCTATGCACCAAGAAACATTTAAAACATTCATCAATCAACATGCATACATGTCATAATCTTTGTTGTTCACTATTTAATCATATTCTTCTTCAACTCCATCGTTTAGGGTTTGGACATCTTCTATAGGTAGGGTTACCGGTTCAACTCTCCACAACATAAGTAATACTGATTTTCACTACAAACTCCTCCTATTGGTTGCACTACCCTTTGCTAGCTCCTCCTATCGGTTTACAATACAACATATAACATTATTGCAATATCATAACATCAATATCATAACATCATAAGCTAACATCTTAACATCATAATCGATTTATTGACATCAATGACAACATAACATATCATTAATGAAATCTTCAAGCAAAATGCCAATAATCTCCAATGTATGCCAATAATCTCCCCCTTTGGCATTGATGGCAATAAAAATATCAATACCCTTGATTGTGATGATGTGTATAGGAATCCTAGTTTACATTTTACCACAATCATACAATACTCCTCATAGTCTTATAGTTCTTCTCCCCCTTTGACACCAATGCCAAAGTGAAAGTAAAAAATGCTATGTCAAGCTTCACTTGTTCAACATCATCAACCTACAACTGATGCTCTCCCTATGGAATAACTCCACTCTACACCAATCCTGTTGTAAAATTTTGTAAGTAGCTCTGGGACTGATGTATTCCTACATCATGCTCAATTGACCTCATGAAGGGTTACAACCCCTAGCTGACCTCTAAGATACTCAAAAGTAGTAGGCAGAGGTTTAGTAAAGATATCTACAAGTTGCTCCTTGGTAGAAACATGCTCCAATATCACATCCTTACTCTGTATGTTTTCTCTCAAGAAATGATATTTCAATTCAATATGCATGGTCCTAGCATGCATCACCAGGTTCTTTGAAATATTTATGGCACTAGTGTTGTTGCATAAGATCTTTACTAGTTTAGAAAAACTCATCTTAAATCCCTCCAAAATGTGTTTCATCTAGATAGCATGGGTACAATTTATATATGCTACAACATACTCAACTTCAGCAGTAGACTGAGATATGCAACTTTTCTTCTTGCTACTCCAAAATACAAGCCTTCCTCCAAGAAAGAAAACTCCATTGGTTGTGTTTTTTCTATCGTCAACAGTACCTACCCAATCTGCATCTATATACACCTTCAAATCAAAGTTACCTCCATATGGATACCATAAACCATAGTCAACAATATCTTTCAAATATCTAAATTTCTCTTGGTTGCTATTAGGTGTGTTTCTTTCAGATTATTCTGAAATCTTGCAACTAGACCAAGTACATGAGCTATATCCGGTCTGTTCTGAACAACGTAGTGCAACTTCCCTATCATTGACCTGTACTCCTTTTTATCAATAGACTTGGCTTCATCTTGCTTAGATAGTTTACAACCTGTAACCGTTGGTTTCCCAACTGGTTTACAGTCACTCATAGCAAATGTCTTTAACACCTCTTTCACATACTTAGACTGTGTGATAAAAATACCACTCTTCCTCTACTGAATTTGCAAGCCTATGATTTTTTTTTATCTCTCCCACTAGAGACATTTCAAACTCATTTTTCATTTCATTTGCAAAATTGTTGCTCATGTCATCATTTCCTCCAAATATTATATCATCTAAAAACACTTCACTCACCAGTATCTTATCGCCTTCATATTTGAGATATATGTTGCTATCTTCACTGGTTCTCTGAAAACCTATCTTCATCAAGTGTGAATGTAGCCTCTCATACCATTCTCTCGGTGCTTGTTTCAAACCATACAGTGTTTTGTGCAGTTTATATAGCATGTCTCTATCATCAGTCCAAGCATAATCATCAGGTTGCTCAATGTACACTTCTTCTTCCAGTATTCCATTTAGAAATGTCGACTTCACATCCATCTGATATACTTTGAATCCCTTATGTGCTACAAAAGCAAGTAAAGTTCTGACACCTTCAAGTCTAGCAACTAGTGCAAAAGTCTCACCATAGTCTTCTCCTTCTTCCTGTGCATAACCTTTGGAAACCAATCTAGCCTTGTTTTCAAACTACTACTCCATCTTCATTTAGCTTGTTCCTGAACACCCACTTAGTACTATCACATTCTTGTTCACCAGTCTGGGTACTAGGGTCCACGTGATATTCTTATCAATTTGATCTAGCTCCTCCTCCATTGCTTTGATCCAATGATCATCACAAAAAGCTTCGTTGGCAGTTCTAGGATCAATAGTGGAGATCATGCAAGAATTCTCTCTGATTCTTCTTTTGGTCAGCACTCCAACATCTTTATCTCCAATAATCTGGTCATGATTATGATTGAGCCTCACATACCTCAGAATAATATGATTGTTATCTTTAGGTTCTTCTTCATTATCATCATTAGATTCTAATTCAACCTATTCAACATTCTCTTTACCAGTTTCAGGTTTCAACGGTTCTGGCTCCAAAAATAGAATGCAAGGATCTTCTTCCTTTCTCTCCACACTGGCTTCCCTTGAGACTTCAGGATTCTCATCCACTTGAGCATCAACACTTTCAATGATTCTCTAAGTTCGATTGTTCTAACATTTGTAGGCCTTACTCTTGGTGGAGTAACAAAGAATTATGCCTTCATCACTCCTAGCCTCAAACTTGCTAACATAGTCACCTCTCTTAATAAAACATCTACTACTAAATATCTTAAAATAACTGATATTAGGTGATCTACCATATGACTATTCATAAGGAGTCTTGTCCTTACCTCTTTTTACTAGTATTCGGTTCATAGTGTAGACAAATGTACTAACAACTTCTCTCTAGAAATGTTTTGTTACACCTCCTTGAATCAACACCATTCTAGTAGCTTCAACAACTGATCGGTTGTTCCTCTTTGTAATAGCATTCTGCTATGGTGTCCTCGGTGCATAAAGATGTCTTTTGATGCCATTTGCTTCACAATACCTAGTGAATTCCTTAGAAGTAAATTCACTACCTTGATCCATCCTCAAACACTTTATCTTCATTCCACTTTCCTTTTCTACTAAGGCCCTGAATGCCT
Source organism: Cryptomeria japonica (assembly GCF_030272615.1). NCBI lineage: Eukaryota > Viridiplantae > Streptophyta > Pinopsida > Cupressales > Cupressaceae > Cryptomeria > Cryptomeria japonica. Next base: position 753,072,067 of record NC_081407.1, on the reverse strand, counting down.
TGAACTTACCAAAAGCTTCTGACTTATCCTTCAGGAATGTGACCCACATCATTCTTGAACAATCATTAGTGAAGATCATATAATATCTATCACCTTGAATGCTTTTAGTCGTTATCAGTCCACAGAGATATGTATGAACCAGATCTAACAAGTGCTATGTTGAGAAGAAATTTCTCTTGAAAGTTGAGGTTGTCATTTTTCCCAACTAACATTCCTTACATAGAGTATTAACCAGTTTGTCCAATTGTGGAAAACCTCTCATAGATTTGGACTTACTCACTTTGACAATGTTATCAAAATTTATATGACAAAATCTCTTATGCCAAATCCAACTATCATCTATCTTAGAAATTAAACAATTGTTGACTTTAGGATCCAGGTTAAATAGGTTACCTTTAGTCTAGTTGTCGGTTGCAATCAGTTCACCTTTTCTCCCATAGATTTTGCACATACCATTCTTAAACTCCAATTGATAACCTTTGTCATTGAGTTGTGCAACACTCAAAATATTATGCTTTAATCCTTCAACCTAGTAGACATCATCTGCACTGCTCTTTCCCTTAAGATAAATAGTTCCCTTACCTTTTACCATGCAGGGTGAGTCATTACCGATTCTCACAAATCCTCCATCAAATTCCTTTAGAGAAAGAAATTTTGTCCAGTCACCGGTCATGTGGTATGAACAACCACTATCAATGATCCAATCATCAGAACTATCCATGCGAGACACTAATGCCTTCTAATCAGATGTCTCTTCTTTGATGACAACAAAGACAATGTCTTCATTAACATCACCCTCAGATTCCTCATCAGTGATACCACCATCAACAACAATAAGACAATCTATTTTTCCTTTCCCTTTGTACTTCTTGAACTTGTCACGCTTATGATCATTGTCACCATTAGGATAGTTATCTGCAATGTGTCAAATCTTATTACAACAAAAACATTTCAAAGGTAGTTTACCTCTATACTTACCGATACCTCTAGGTAACCTCTTAGCCAACAATGCTTCTAGCTTAAAAAGACTGTCTTCATCATCAACATCTCTGCTAGATCTAGATTCATAACAATGACTGACATCTCTACTTTTTCTCATAGATGGGTTAGGAACTGAAGCTCTAAATGCAAACTCTGATTTCTGAGTACTACCATAATAACCATTTAATTCAAAAGCAGTAAGCTTACCAATGATGAAATCCAGAGTTACCTTAGTATTATCAATTGACTTTAGCTCTGAAATGGCTACAACTCGGATAGCATAGACTCGTAGCTTGGTCCTTAGGACCTTGCTAATCATCGTGGAATCTTCAATTTTACTACCAGCACTCTTGATCTCACTGGCTATCTCTTTTATCCTCTGACCATATTGTTGGATATTTTCACCTTCAGCCATCGGCATGTCATCAAATTTTCCTCTTAGACTCTCTTCTTTGGCAATCTTCACATGCTCATCACCGATGTAGATTTCTTCAAGTTTCTTCCATACCTGAAAAGCAGTCTCTAGACCATGGACATCAACATATTCTGCATCAGACAAAGAACTGATAATAGCTTCTCGAACTTGATTATTTTCTTGTTGCTCTTTCTTCTAGTCATCAATCATAGTCCCACTAGGTGCAACATATTGAGTAACAACATGTTCCCAGTATTGACTTCCAAGACTTTTGATATAAATTTTCATTGTATTACTCCATATCATGTAGTTCTCTCTGTTAAACTTCAGACCTTCCTTCTTCATCATGATCTACAAGATCCTTAACTCAAGTTGTAAGGATTAGACCTCAGAGGACTTGAAAATCTTTGATACCAATTGATGGTATGATAAATGAATAAGGATCCAGTCAACTACTGAGAGGGGGGTGAATCAGTAGATAGAAAACTTGATACACATTCACCAAATTTTAAAATCAACCTCTCATGACAAACATTAAACTGACTGGTTTCATTACTGAACATCAAATGCAATAATACTGACAAGATTAATCGGTTGACTGTTATAACAGATTAACAGTAAAATAACTTGAACATTACAAAACCTTTTATCTTGATCACTCAAATACTTTACTTGACAGTAGTTAAAACATGTTTCAATTTGTTGTCAGTTATCATAACAAATCAAAGTGGATTTAGCAGTTAAGCAATTCAACAATAAACATAACCACAAAAACATTCACCACTTGAAACAGTATGTTTGATGTGGAAGCCCAAATGGAAAAACCATGATGGGGATGAATACCCACAAGTATTTTGAACTCTTCTGAAGTTCTCCCTGTTAGGAGCTTATCCTGTTAAAGCTTTACAAAATGTCCTGTTAAGAACAGATCTTGTTAGGGACCACCCGGTTAAGGGATTGACTATAATGCCCTATTAAAAGAAATACCCTGTAAGGAGTAACCTCCGTGGAGGATTTAGAATCCAAGCTAATGGATCACCTGGTTAGAGGATTTGAATAAAGAATCTTGTTAGAGCTTACCTGGTTAGGGGATTTAACTGCTATAATTGTTAGAAAACAACAGGGGTTTTCTGATCTGTTTGAATAGAACTACACTTGCTTGTTTAGATCCTTTTCATGCTCCTATCTACCATTAAACATAATGCAAATATATTATCAGGTTCAGTAACCACTCTCTCACTCTCAACTACAAGTTTTCCAACCAACAAACAAAACAACTTGTCGACCTTATAACCAAATCATCAGGTCGGTAACACATCACAAACCTAAACATCTCATATAGATTACAAACAAGTCGGTTCAAGTATGACTGTTGGATTACATAGAAATCAATGCACATCACTCAATATATTCTTGACTGCTCCTTGATTACTGCTTCATCAAACTCTGTAACTCATCACATGATTTGCATTAGATGCAATGAACTTGCTCATTCTCAAGACAAAAACCATTATCTCTATGCACCAAGAAACATTTAAAACATTCATCAATCAACATGCATACGTGTCATAAAATTTTTTGTTCACTATTTGATCATAATTCGCTTCAACTCCATCGGTTAGGATTTGGACTTCTTCTATGAGTAGGGTTACCGGTTCAACTATCCATAACATAAGTAATATCGTTTTCCAATACAAACTCCTCCTACCAATTGCATTACCCTTTCCTAGATCCTCCTACTAGTTTGTAATAGAACATATAACATTATTACAATATCATAACATCAATGTCTTAACAAGATCATAAGCTGACATCTTAATATCATAACCAGTTTATTGATATCAATGACAACATAACATATCATTAATGCAATCTTCAAGAAAAATTCCAACAATCTCCAACTTATGCCAATAGGGAGACTCACACAAATGCAACTACACATAAAAGGGACAACACATAACACCAGATGTATGAGGAAAACCCAAGATGGGGCAAACCTCGGTGAGAAGTGTTGCTAGAGACTTTAATGCTCTAATCCAGCCTCACAATGAAACACTTTGGTTACAAAATTTAGGGTACCAACACAAGGAGTACTACTTCTTTAGGGCACCAACCCAAGGAGCACCAACCCCTGCACCGAGCTCTAGCTCAGTGATTAAAAAATCATATGATAAATACAAAATTTATCTTCTTGTTACAAAAGAACTTTGCAACTCTCATGTATGTCTCTTCACCGGTTCTCCTCTCTAAAGATCTATGTCGGTTTTGTGCACACCTTCTATCTACTACAACCTTATCTCCTGCTACAACTCACTCTCTACTCCATCTCACTCTCAGTTGCACCCTTATTGGTTCAGCCTCTCTAGTTCTGGTCTCTATCGGTTCTACTCTCTACCGATTCTCTTTTCTCTCTACCACACTACTGCTATCCACCACTAGTCTTGATAACGCAGTCAGATATCTACCATCTGGATCTTGTCAGTTCTCATCTTTCCTTCCTTGCAATCTTCTATAACTCTTCTCTGCTGGTTTAGCCACCACCGCTTTACTACTCTATCAGACTCAATGGCAGACTACCCGTTGTCGCACTCTTGCCAGTTCTGTACTTCAAACAGATTCTCTCTCACATACTCAGTCTCTTCTCTGATTGTCATTGAGCACTTGACTAATTTCCTCTCTCATGTAGCAGCAACACTCTCACATTCAACAACACCAACTTCCATCAATTTTGACTTGCATATTCATAAACAAGTCTTCCCGCCAAAAAAATAATTCAAACTTTAGGCAGTTAGGGTTTCTTCATCGACCTCGAGGAAAACCAAATCCAATCGGATCTCCTTCCAAAGATCATTCACTTGCAACAAATCAATCAAACTCTACCAATCACGTGGCTTTCAATACATGTTTGCTAAGTTTAGCAAACATGGCTCCTTCTTCAGTCTGCACTTGTCAAACACCTATGAAGTGATCATGCAAATAGCTTCACCTACCCTGATCAACACTTGGACACTCGGCCTTAATCATGAAGTGATCAAGTTAGATCTTTGTCCTTTGATCAGTCTAAAGTCACACTCTTTTGCTCTTTGACCCATGAAACATGCTATCGATATTGATGTTGACCAGTCACCACCTACCTCACCGACAACACTTTCACTGACCTATGTATGCATGTCAGTTCACCTCCACATGGTCTGTTTGTTAGAATCCACCTTTACTAGGTTGGTTATGTCGGTTTGGATAGGATCATAGACCAACCATGCAACCCGGTTCATCTACCGATTCACAAACCCTGTCGAATATACTCTAACCAGTCTGCCTTCAACCTTGCACTTTGCTTCTCTTCTGGTGGAACACTTAAACCGGTCAGCACACATGCCAACCTACCTCATGCACATCTTCATTAGACGGGAGCCTTCTACATTTGTAGTTTGTCAGCATTACCGGTGGACATACTTACCGGTAAACACCTTGATGACACCATGTCATCAACCTTCAACTGCCCCCATCTATCTGCATCTGTGGTAGCACCTTTCTTCACCACTAGATCGGTTCTGCTATTAACATGTTTGTCAAATTGACAAACATATCTTTGAATCTCTCTCCAGCTAATTCAATGCATATCTCTGATCTCATGCACCTAAGGAAACTTAGATTTGCACCAGTTGATCTAGTGTCAGCCTTTAAGCACTTGCCTTTAACTCTTTTAACTTATCTCTGAGAACTATGATGCATTCCATGTATAATAGGAGATAAGCTCTAATTACTAGTAGGAGTGATCCTTGTGATCTCCATCTTCCATTGCCCTAATGTGGCTTCCCTATTTGAGAAACATATCTTCAATCAGGCACATGTGATCTGGTTGGGGCACATTCATTGTCAGTCATCTCTTCAAATGGTGACTGCATCTTTATCCGATGGGGGTCCTGCTATTTCACATCAACACAACATACCAGTGACCTGCACATACTTCTTCTCTAGTGTTGATGTGATTTAGGTAGCATTCCCCCTCTTCATCACAATCAGTCACCCAACACCCTGCTCTCATGTTGTTTGGGAACTATGCTCTTCCAACATGTCACTTACTGGTCTGTAGTCCTTATGTCTTCAACACAAGTCAACACTAACTTGTGTACCAGTGACTCCAGTGGCCAATATGCTAGTTGACCTTCTCTCCCTTACAAGTGAATTTCTATGCTAGATGATATCAAAGACATCTCATCTGTTATGCATCAATGACAGTATTGCACACCAATCTCCCATACCGGTTGCCATCTTATACCGGTTGACATCAATGACAACACAATGCCAACATTTCTCTCAAATATTTATGCTTGCACAAGAGCTCAAATGAAGAACGGATATGGTTGTGAAGGTATAGACTTGACCATGATGATGTAGGCTAAAGTCAATTCCGCAGAATGTAAGTATGCTCCTAGATTCGATTGATGAAATGAGAGGGGCGGGAGCATCTTTTATAGAGATCATCCTAAAAATGAAAGGATTGGATTTAGAGGCGGGATAAAATATGGTCAGCTAAGATTGGTGAGTAGGTAGATGATCTAATAAAATAAAGGGAGTTATTAAAATAAATGAGAGGAAAAAGCTAAATGAATTAAGTAAATAAACTAAAGAATTTATTTAATTAATAGAGGGAAAGGCCACATAAATTAAATAAATAAAAATATTAATTTGAATTAGGATAGAACAAGGTTTATAAAAGTTTTAATGAATTAATTGCATTGTAAATAAATATTCATTTAATAAACAGAAGAAAAGATAAATAATTAAATAAATAAAAATATTTATTTAATTAGGCAAGGACAATTTCAGGTGCCTACATGAAGAGATATATTTTATTTGAAGAACAAATTTCTTTTATTCTTATAGTGTCAATGAATGAAATATAATAGCTTGAATATGTTAACCAAATTTATTACAAGTTGACATATACCTTAAAAATATATGGACTTATAAAATCAGTATTCAAACCATAATTGAATTAATGTCAAAAAAAATAAGAACTGTGCAGAGAGATGTTGTAAGTGGCACTTATGGGTGGAGCATAATGGTGTGAATGTATTAATAATAACTCTTATCTCTTATCTTAAATCTATACTAGCAATTTACATGTTAACACATTCAATATAATAATAACAAGTATGAATATTTAATTCAAGCAAAAGTACAAATGCCACATACTGGCTAGTGCTTTTCATTAGTATCGCAACAATAATATTTTGTTGAATAATGATAAATGATTTATGTAATATCAAGGTAAGCCAAATAAAGGTTTAATATAATAGATTGTTGGAAGCCATGTGGAGTACAACCACATAGTGGTGAGCACCTATCTTTATAGGAGTGTAATAAAAGCATTTGTTGTGTAATGATAGATGAGACATGGCAAAAATTTAAAGGTAAGCTAATTCTTGCAAGTTGAATATATCATGATTTTACTAAGTTGATTAATATTATAGCTATTAAGGGTGTTCCAACATGAATATATCATGTTAGATTTAATGTGATTGTCACACTTGATGTTGAGTTTATTCAATAGAATAAATATTTGTTAAATATTGATGAAGAAATGTTTTGTTTGTAAGAAACCTTTTTAATTTGATGGATTAATTTTGAGTTTCATAATCAAGTATAATAAAATAATTCCTGACTAATTCTAAAATATAAAAAAATAATTTCTAATGTAAAGTAAAAAAAGAAAAAGCTCTTCAAAAATAAGATAAATCTCTTAAAAACAATTATTTCTTGAAAATAAAATATAGTAATTTTAAATACGTACTAATTTTAATTAAAAAAAAAACAAATATGAATTCTAAATACTTCTTAAATTCTATTCCTTTCATGATGCAATTGCTTCTCATAAAGTAGTTGATATCATCCATCGTCATTGTGCATGCACACCATCTCATACATGAAATTATCATTGCATGTATGTCGTCATTAGTTGAATGACCTTAATCCATGTGCATTGTCATTACCAACCTACCATTTACTTGAATTTCCATTGTCTTGTCGACCTCACATAGTTAAATTTGTTGAATGCAATGAATTGTGCACATTTATGTCATTGTCGTTGCATGTACGTCATCATTAGTTGAATGACTTTAATCCATGTGCATTGTCATTACCAACCTACCATTTACTTGAATTTGCATTGTCCTGTTGACCTCACATAGTTAAATTTGTTGAATGCAGTGAATGGTGCACATTTATGTCATTGTCGTTGCATGTACATCGTCATTAGTTGAATGACTTTAATCCATGTGCATTGTCATTACCAACCTACCATTTACTTCAATTTTCATTGTCATGTTGACCTCAGATAGTTAAATTTGTTGAATGCAGTGAATGGTGCACATTTATGTCATTGTCGTTGCATGTACATCGTCATTAGTTGAATGACTTTAATCCATGTGCATTGTCATTACCAACCTACCATTTACTTGAATTTTCATTGTCCTGTTGACCTCACATAGTACTTGTTGACAGGAAGCTCAGGCCCACCTTTAATGGCGTGATTGTTTCTCACTAGATATTCCATCGCCATTGTAAATCTACGCCGTCTCAAACACGAAATATCTATGTTTGGGGCAAGATATACTATGTTACAGCGTAGATTTTGTTACAGCGTAGATTCCGACTAAAACAGAAAATCTTGTTTAACCATTTGATACCTTTTCAATTCGCAGCATTTGTCATTATTGGAGACTTCGATGACCGTAATGACTTTCATCGCCTCATTCATCAAATTTAATCATTCATTATTAATTAGTTAAGAAATTTAATAGTGATTTTAAGGAAATGATTTACTACTTTAAAAGACACTTTTACTATATTTTACTTATTAAAGTTTATGATTATTTATTTTTTATACTTTTTATTTTTACATTTAGTAGTTTTTTAACATGTTAATGGTTTTAATTTTTAAATAAATAATAAAAAGTAGTTTTTCAATAAATAAAATAATTTTTAAGAAAATTTAAATAGTTAATTTAATTGAAATTAGGTAAATAATGAAAAATATAAAATATTTTTTGAATAGTTTTGAAACAAATTAAAAAATCTTTTGGTAAATAAATTCATGATTGGTATATGAGTGTTTTTTAGATAAATGTATTAAAGATGTCTTTATTAGTTTATGATCTAACATGACACTACTTTTATCATGCTTGTAAATTGATTCTTAATATTCTTTTATTTTCAATTTGCAAATCATGTTTAAGGGTTCCATAACCCATAATATTAGCTTGATATGCAGTGCTTCTGGATTCGATTGTGTAAGAGTTTTTTTCCATCAACATTTCAGATTAGACTTTGTGATCCATCATCAAAGTGTGATCCAAAACATTGATGGAAAAAAACTCTTACACAATCAAATGCAGAAGCACTACATATCAATCTCATGGATTGTGGAAATCTACTAGCATTAAAATATTCACTATCAGAATAAATATTTATAGTTTGGTTTCTCCAAAAGAGGACTACAAAATAGTATATCAATGAGCTAAAGATAATATCAACGTTCTATTTAGAGTCATATAAAATTTATGTTATGTTATATATCCATTTCTAACTTTAATCCTACAATCTCAAGTCATCACCCACTTCAACATCCTCGTCTAATCTAGAGCAAAGACTTCTCCACCATTGGTTCATCTAAGACACTTTAAATTTCTATGATATGTTCAATTAACCACTTTGCATAGAGCTTAAATGCATCGACTATAAATTTCACTTGTGTCCTAGTATACTTTGGATTAATGAGTGTTTATAACCTTGACTAAGAAGGAACCCTAATCCTAGAATATTATCATTTATTACCATCATTAACCCACAACAACATTGAGGCTTTATGACAGTCTTTACAACCATACAAATTATCCTTTTGGACTATCATGACTCCAAAATGACCCCTATGAATATTAAATACACATCTTAATTAACTCGATATTGTTGGGTCACTAAAAGAAAGGAATGTCTGAACACCATTTTGACTACATGATTCATCACCCTACCAATTTAAAACTTAACACTTTCTTCAATCACAAAATGTTATTTTTCAGTTGTTTTCTTTCAAGTGAATTGAACTAACAACTTTCTTGAATAGGGTAACATTCACCATTAGATCTACAACCTTTGGACCAAGAGTATCAAGTACTCTCTTTATTAATGCACTTCCTTTTAATAGATCATGGATTTGGAAATATTGAAGCTTATCATTGATAGGTGACAAATCCCGAAAAAACCATAGTCCAAAATTGGGACTATAGACAAAACCAGAGAGATCGTGTTCTACCTCCTCCTCTGAATGATATAATATTCTCTATTCCTTTCTACCAATATGAAACATTAAGGCAATAGCAATATGCCATCCAGGTAACAACAATATTCTTTCATCCTTCACCATCTATTTGCCCTATTCTAGAGTTATGTTATCAACATGAAAATCAAACTCCTTTACAACTTCCTCACTAATCCTTGTCTAGTAAGATGGTGGCCTTTTATTCCTTTCCTCCATTACTCTAGTTTGATATTCATCATTCCTCCTTGTTACTTAAAATTTTTAAACTCTTTTGGTTTTAAAAATTCATTATCATTGATGAGTTGATTGCAAGCAAGGGCTCTTATATTCCTAGTAGGATCATCTTCAATCTTGAAGTTGTTTAATACCCTACTTGGTGGCATAATTGTCATTGTTTCTCTTGATGCTTATCCTATAGAAGACAATGGACATGAAGGTGGAAAGTCTACCAATGGTGCAACCTCCTTCATTGGCACTCCCTTTGGAACACCCCGAGCCTCCTCAAAATCAACAATTTTTATCCCTTTCTCCTTATATGATGATCTTCTATTTTCACCTTTTTGGAAGGAAGCTCTATAGATAAATCACGTTGTTTTCCCTTCCTGATGATTTATCTATTCAATAAAGCATTTGTATTGAGCATACATAAATCTCAAATTTATAAATAATCATTTCATCATGGAAGAATCTTGGGGAATTAGCTTCATTGTCCCTTCTAATTTCTTCATAGCTCATTATCATGTTCGACTTCTTTCTTCTCTCATGAACTTGTTCAATTGTCCAAAAATTTCTTATCGCATCTTCATCATACAAAGGCTCATGCTTGAATTCAAGTCCTAAAGACTTTATGAAACTTTTTGGATTAAAAATTGTACACCTTTGAAGACTCATCCTATATGGCTTCAAAATTAAATACAATTGATCCAAGTCATCTTTATTTGCAGTAAATAAATCAACAAACTTACACTATATAGGAAATAATGAGGGTTTCCTTGTATTCCTAAAATTTATATTATCCATTTCACTAAGTTTCCATATAACCTTTAAGAAGGAAATTATCTATAGATGATCCCATACTACCAGGTTACACTTTTTGGCCAAACTTGACATTGCAATCAAAACTTTTCACTAGATCTTTACTTTCTAACACTTATAGCAGCTAAACTACTAAAAATTTTAAGATGATGTAAACTACTGGTTTGTGATATTTTTCATATATATTCTAAATATATATTTTTTAAAATAGAAATGAATTGTCGATATTGTTATGTAACTTTTAATGACTTAATATTTACAATAATCAACATTTTTTAGAGGTGACATTTATTACATAGTGAATAACATTTTTTATAGAAAGAAGGAAATTCTAATTTTTAAAATATAGATTTGTCAGACCAATATCTAGTGGATAGATAGTTTTTTCATAATTTTTTGTTAGATATATATTTTTTATTTAATTTTTGAAGTCAAAGTAATTGTAATTTTGACAGAGGTGTATTTCGTAATGCATAACCCTTTTTGTATGCATTTCATTTAACTTTTTCTTGTTGTGTTGAAATGAGGATATCAATACCTATGGAAAAGATATTTTTATCATTTTTCCCCTATTATTCAATTTTCCACGTGTGAAACACAATCCTTAATGTTCAATGAAAAAACCTACATTGATAAGAAATAAAACATAAATATATTAATGAAATTAAATATATTAAAAACTATACTATTTGGAAAGCTTATAATAAGGACTACACAGTTCAAAAATAAATTTTTAAATCAATTTATTTGTACCCTCAAAAGTTAATGTAAAAGTGGTTTTTAATTAGCATTTTGATTGGTGCAAAGGAGACTCCATTGTGGGTATGATTTAAGAGTAGAGAGGTTATATACAAGGGATTTTAATCTAAGAGGCTTTGATCTAACTCTCTTCAATTGATTACTTTAAATTAGACCTCTCAATTCTTAATTCATTATATTTTTAAAAAATATATACGGTTTTAACAATTATTAGGGTGTACCAAAAAGTGTAACCCAATATTGTGGGATCACCCCTATGGCACACACTTTGGCAACACATGAGGTTGCACTGTAGTCCCATAAACACTAATTGCAATAGTCTTTGAATACATATACTAATCTTCCCAGCTATGTGAAATCCCTAGATCCTTCCTAGTTTCTATAGGTTTGAGGAAGTCCATGACATCCCTTGGGATTCTCTCTTCAGGAAATACATAGTATCATAGCACCTTTTGTACAAATTTTTGCTCAAAGGTGACAAAATTTGACTTGACATAGTTCCTATCCCAAATGTGGGTTAAACATTGGACTGGAAAATCTCTATCTTTATTATCAAAAATTCTGAATGGAAGATCACTGTCCATAGTTTCTTTCCAATCCACAAAATAATTTCATAAACTAGAGAGTACCATTTGACATCAAATTTCTCTACATTTTCCTTAACCTTTACAAAACTTTCATTTATCTTCTTGTCCAAGTGTTTTGCAAAATAAAAATTTGTGTTCTTCCTCACATCCTAGATCTTGGCAATCACACATATCATGTCTATGGGCATGGATTCCTTTTCATCCTCACCTAGCACCTAATAGAGAGTGTAGTATGTTTTCACAAAGTAGTCTTTAAAGCTGTCCAAGGAGAAAATATCCTTCTCAAATTGTGAAATAAGAATAGGCTTTTTTAACAAGCTCTTCCACTTGAATTTAGGGATTGAATTTTTTGTACATAAATGATTATGCACTTTGTAATTTTCTTTAATCTTGTTCCAATCAATTCTAGCTAGCTTTGTCCTACGCAAGCAAAATGTATATGCTATAATGATCCTCTTAATGTGTAATATGTTGACCACTTGTAGTTATCACTACCATTCTCCCAATGTCATACCTCTATACCAAAATTTTCAAGAAGTTTATATCAACAAATACATTAGGGCCTACAATCTTTCAAAGACAAGGATCCAATCCATTTCTTGTTGCGATCTTTGAGCCCCTCTTTTAATGATAGTGTTGAAATAGGTCTGACCTAGGCTTTGAAACCCATGCAACTCTAACACCATGTAGATCATACAACAATGTATCTTTTAGAGCTCTTGGACCACACACTATTAAAGGATTTCTCTTATGTTTCAATTGCTCAATCAAATCATCATTCACCTTTCTGAAAGGCTTCATACTCATTTTCACTAGTTAGGGTTTATGCTTTACAACTAGGGTTTTATAGAATTCACCTCCAATACCACTAAAATTTATTCTTATCCCTTTAGTTTAAAAATGTATGCAAATTTGAAAAAAATTACAAAAAATAACTTAAAAATGATTCTCTTACTAGTTAAAATGCATTTGCTTCAATGTTACCTACAAAACCCTAATCTTCTCTGCAACTTCCTTCAAAGCTGAAAAGAGAATGTTGTAACAAGTTCATATGATTAAGTATAAAGAAACTATCTTGATGAATCTTTTAATTTATTTCAATATCTATTGGATTGAACTACTATAGTCACTTTACTATTACTTATTTCAGGTGCGAGTAGTGTGAGTAGACATTCACATTTGTATCTGTTTATTAGTTTGAACCTGCACCATTGATCTACAATGATCACATGGAAATAGATTAGTACCAGGATAAAAATATAAATCCTTTAACAATGTTAGTTAAGATTTCCTTGTGTAAGATCCACTTGGATGCATGTTTTAATAGTGTAATGTCAGGGGGTGACTAGATTCTCACAAGTTTGGCTCTACAATGCCATGGTCCACTATAAACACACCAACATGTTCCACTATGTCTCTAACTCGTCACGAGCCCATCAAAGATCAGATAGTATGTCTTCTCCCCAAAAATATGTCAAAATTTATGATGAACAATGTTCAAGGTGGTACCAATGTGATTCATAAAACACCTGGCTTATGATGAGATATTGTTACTCAGCTTATTGTTCAAAAAAATTTCACATATCGCATATGTCATTTTTCAATCTACCAATCTTATTAGTAGTACAGAAATACACTTCTCTTTTCACATGGGTACCTATTTATCTCATCCTGTTAATGGATTAGCATAATCATTATGGAGCCACTTGAGGTAGTGGTATCTACCATGTACATAATTCAAATAGGAGTTTTTTGACTGTGTGTTTACTTGGATCTTATATTTTGCATTTGGTTTGTGTCTAGTATATCAAGTTAGTCTCTTTTATTGGCTCCACTTGACTTTGTTGGCCAACTAATAAAGAATCAATCCATTACAAAGATTCTAGGTCCATCCTATGTCCCTTATGATTCTTGTCCTTAGTGAGAGCTAGTTGATAGTGTTATTTTACAGCTTGAAAATTTTTAAACAATCATATCAAACTCATCAACATAACAACCTCCTAGCTAATAATATCTTCAATCATTCATGAATGTTGGAAATCCTATCATATTGAAGCATAACTATCATTATTTCAAGTAAATTCCCTCAAGAGTATGTTATTTTTGAGGATCCCACAAGCCATAATCAATTGTTCCTTTCAAATACTTAAATACCCTTTTTACTGCTACCATGTGTGTCTCCTTAGGATATTTCTAAAATCTTGCAACCAATCCAATAACATGTGCAATGTTCGGTCTACTGTGAACAACATAATGAAACTTTCTAGTCATAGACCTGTATTATTTTTCATCAACAAATGGTGAATCATCTTGTTTTGACAATTCACAACCTATCACCATTAGAGTACCAATCAATTTACAATCTTCTATGCCAGAAGTTTTCAAAACTTCTTTTATATACTTAGTCTGACAAATAAATATTCCATTCTCCAGTTGTTGAATCTGTAAACCAATAAATAATTTCATCTCACCGATGAGAGACATCTCAAATTCTTTCTTCATTTCATCTACAAAAGACATACACATGTCATCATCTCCACCAAATATTACATCAACAAAAATATTATAATTTAACATTTTATCTCCATCAGTCTTCAAACATATGTTACTGTCCTCACTGGTTCTCCGGAATCCTCTTCATTAGATGTGCATGCAATCTTTCAAACCATGCTTTGGGAGATTTTTTAAATCCATATAATGCCTTGTGTAGTTTGCAAACCTTATTTTCATTTTCACTCAATGTAAAACCATTAGGTTGTTCTATATACACATCTTCTTCGAGGATACCATTCAGAAAAGTTGATTTAATGCCCATCTGATATACCATAAATCTATTAAATGCGACAAAGGAAAGAAACATTCTAACTCGTTCAAGTCTTGCCACCAATGTAAAGGTTTCACCATAGTCTTCACCTTCTTCTTGTGCATACCCTTTGTCAACCAACCTTGCCTTGTTTCTTACAACTTTACCATCTTCATTAAGTTTATTCTTGAATACCTATTTTGTCCCAATAACATTTTATCTTCCGGTCTAGGAACAAGAGACCATGTATTGTTCTTCTCTACCTGGTCAGGCTCTTCATTCATTGCATTCAACCAATCTTCATCTTTCAAAGCTTCTCTAACATTATTTGGCTCAATAGTTGAAGTCAGGCATGAATTCTCTCTAATTTTTCTTCTTATCTGCACACGAACATTCTTATCTCCTTTAATTTGGTATTTTGAATAATTTAACCTTGCATATCTTCAGATTACCAGTTTTGGTGCAATTATTTCTACTTCGTTTTCATCATCCTCTTTATCACTTACCAGTTGAGCTCCTATTTCTAAACTGTTCTACTCATTTTCCTTCTGTACTTCTGATTCAATATACACAAGTTTTTCTTCATCATCAATAGGATCAGATTTGCTAGACTCATCAGGTTTGTCAGAAAATTCATCAATTTTGACATTTACACTCTCAACCATTTACTTTGTCCTTTTATTATAACATTTATATGCTTTACTCTTGGTATAATATCTAAGAAATATCCCTTCATCACTCTTCGCATCAAACTTTCTAGTAAAATCATCTTTCTTAATAAAACATCTACTACCAAAAACTTTATAGTAGCTAACATTAGGAATCTTACCATACAAAAGTTCATAGGGTGTTTTGTCATTACCTTTCTTTACAAGAACCGGATTCAAATTATAAAAAACATTACTAACTGCCTCTCTCTAAAACATCTTTGGAACATCACCTTGTATCAACATTGTTCTAGCAACCTCCGCTATAGTTATGTTACTTCTCCCTACAATGTAATTTTGATGTGGAGCCCTAGGTGCTGACATATATCTCTTTATTCCATGTTCTTCACAATACCTAGAGAACTCGTCAGAAGTAAATTCTCCACCTCGGTCAGATCTTAAGCACTTCAGATTCTTGACAGTTTCCTTCTCAAGTAGGGCTTTAAATATCTTGAATTTGCTAAATGCCTCTGATTTCTCCTTTAAGAAAGTTACCCATATCATCTTTGAAAAGTCATCAATGAAAATCATAAAATACTTATCATCAAAGAAACTTCTAGTTCTCATAGGACCACATAGATCAGTATGCACTAAATCGAGAATATGCTTTGAAGAAAATGATTTACTCTTAAAAGATGTAGAAGTCATCTTACCCATCTGACAATCTTTGCATAACATATTATTTGTTTACAAGATGGGGCATACCTCTCACAATACTTTATTTTTTGACCTTTATCAAGTTATCAAAGTTGACATGACAGAACCTTTTGTACCACAACCAATTATCTTCAATTTTAGCCACCAAACTGATGGTATGATGAAAGAATAAGTATCTGGTAGATTAATGAGAGGGGGTAGTGAATCAGTAAATAGAAAAACTGATACAAACTTTCCCAATCTCAATATAAATCATACAAAATAAACTTATCACTGAAATACCACTATCAAGATAAAAACTCATAAGATAAATCGGTTGACTATTACAACAACTTAACAGTAAACAACATCAATTTATAAACATCCAAATGCTTTATCATATGTCAACAGACTTCATTTCTCAATGCTTCCGGTTATCATGACTTATCAGAATAGTTAAGTAGTTAATCAAATCAACCATAAGATCATAACCACAAAAAAAGTCACCACATGACTCAAATATTTTGATGTGGAAACCCAAATGGGAAAAACCACGGTGAGATGAGACTCAGAAGATAACTATCTAAACTCTTCTAAAGTTCTCCCTATTAGAAGCCTAGCCTGCTAAAGCTTTACAAAAGTCCTCTTAATAATTGATCCTGTTAAGAATCACCCGATTAAGGGATTGACTACAAATGCCTTGTTAGAAGAAATACCCTGTAAGGAGTAACCTCGGTAAAGGATTTGAAAATCCAAGCTAATGAATCACCTTGTTAGAGGATTTAAAAAGTAACCAATCTTGTTAGAGCTTACTCGGTTAGGGGATTTCAATTCTACTTTAATTGTTAGAAAACAATAGGGGTTTTCTTGATCTGTCTGAATAGCACTACACTTGCTTGATCAGTTCCTTTTTAAGCTTCCATCTACCTTTACTCAAACTGTAGACACATCATCTAGTTTAGCAACCACACACTCAACTGATCTCTGCCAACACCTCTCAACAAGACAACTTCATCAACCTTATAAGAAAAACAATTAGGTCAACAACATAAGTCAAAATCTCATAGATTATAAAACAAGTCGGTTCAAGTATGATTGTTGGATTACATACCAATCTCTGCACATTAATCAAGAAATCCTTGACCTCTCTTTGATCACCTCTTCAATCTTTGTAACTCATCATGCGCTTTGCATTAGATGCAATACACTTTGCTCATTCCCTAGACAAACAATTACAACAACACGTCAAAAACATCTTGAAATTGTTTTCATACAATGACCATACGTGTCACTATCATTACCCCTCATCATCAGATCATAAACCAACATAATCAATTCAACAACTTTAATTAGATAGGGTTTAATAAAAACAACTGCCAGGGTTTACCGGTTACATCAAATAGATAATATTTAACCTTTTACCAGTTACCGATTCAACTCACAAACTTACATACCAGTTTATAATTTCCTTCACAAATGTCATCCTACTGGTTATGAGAAAATATGAAAAATAGCAACAATATCATTACCGGTTAATTGACATCAATGACAATAATCACATCATTAATGCAATCTTCATGGAAATACCAACAATCTCCCCCTTTGGCATTGATGGCAATACAAATATCAACACCATTGATTACTATTATGATTGTGAATGGGAATCCTAGGTTACATTTCCAAGTATTCATCATGTAGTCCATGTCTCCAACTTGTCACTAGTTATCCTCCTCATAATCACATAATTCTTCTCCCCCTTTGACAACAATGCCAAATCGAAAGTAAAATAGGTAATGTCAAATTTCACTATACAATAATTTGCAACTTAATGCTCCCCCTGTGGAATATCTTCCACTACTACACTAATCCTTCTATAAAAATTTTGCAAGTTGTTCAAGGACTGATGTAATATACATCATGCTCAAATAACCTTGTGAAGGGGTACAACCCCTAGTTGTCCTCTAAGATACTTAAATATAGTCTTAGGTAGAGGTTTAGTAAAATTATTTGCAAGCTGATCCTTGGTAGAAACATGCTCTAAGATAAAATCTTTGTTCTACACTTTTTCCCTCAAGAAATGATACTTCAATTCAATGTTCTTGGTTCGTGCATGCAAAACAAGATTCTTGGAAATATTTATGGCACTTGTATTATCACATAAAATCTTTATTGGTTCTGAAATCTTCATCTTAAAACCTTCAAAAATGTGCCTCATCTAGATAGCTTGTGTGCAATTCATGTAAGTTGCAACATACTCAGCTTCAACACTAGATTGTGAAGTACAACTTTGCTTCTTACTACTCCATGAAACAAATCTTTCTCTAAGAAAGAATGCTCCACCAGTTGTGCTTTTCCAATCGTCAACATCTCCTGCCCAATCAGCATTTGTGTACACCTTCAGATCAAAGTTTTCTCCATATGGATACCATAATCCATAGTCAACAGTACCTTTTAGGTATCTAAAAATTCTCTTGGTTCCTATCAAATGTGTTTCCTTAGGATTCTTGTGGAATCTGGCAACTATGCCAGCTGCATGAGCTATATCTAATCTATTGTGAACAACATAGTGAAATTTGCCAATCATTGACCTATATTCCTTCTCATCAATAGACTTAGATTTATCTTCCTTAGACAACTTACAACCTATAACCATTGGTGTCCCAATTGGTTTATAGTCACTCATACCAAATGTATTCAAGACCTCTTTACATACTTAGATTGTGTAATGAAAATACCATTCTTCATTTGTTGTATCTACAAGCCTATGAAAATTTTTATTTCCCCTACTAAAGACATTTCAAACTCATTTTTCATTTCATCTGCAAAACTATTGCTCATGACATCATTACCTCCAAATATGATATCATCAACAAATACTTCACTGACCAGTATTTAATCTCCTTCAGACTTGAGATATATGTTACTATCATCACTGGTTCTCAGAAAGCCTATCTTCATTAGATGTGTATGAAACCTTTCATGCCATGGTTTGGGTGCCTTCTTTAATCCATATAAAGCCTTATGCAATCTACATACCATGTCTTTCTCATCAGTCAAAGCATAACCATCTGGTTGCTCAATGTATACTACTTATAATATCTCATTAAAAAATGCAAACTTATCATCCATTTGGTATACCTTGAATTTTTTATGGGCTGCAAATGCAAGTAAAGTTCTGACACCTTCCAATCTTGCTACTAGTGCAAAAGTTTCACCATAATCTTCTCCTTATTCTTGTGCATAACCCTTGCAAACCAACCTAGCCTTGTTGCAAACTACAACACCATCTTCATTCAAATTGTTCCTGAATACCCATTTAGTACCTATTACATTTTTATTTATTGGTCAAGGTACTAGGGTCCAAGTGTTGTTCTTCTCAATTTGATCCAATTCTTCCTCCATAGCTTTAACCTAATGATCATCACCAAAATCTTCCTTTGCAGTTCTTGGTTCAATGGTGGAGATCATGCAAGAGTTTTATCTTATTCTTCTTTTGGTTAGTACTCCAACATCCTTATCCCCAATAATCTATTCAGGATTGTGATCCAATCTCACATATCTTGGAATTACATGATCATTTTCTTCAGGTTCAGCTTCATCATTATCATCATCTTCTGAATTTATCTATTCCAATTGAACAAGTGCATCTGAATTTGTTTTGCCAGTTTCAGATTTCATAGTTTCTGGTTCCAAAAAGAAAAATGCAAGGATCTTCATCCTTCTTCTCCAAACTAGTTTCCTTTGAAACTTCAAGATATTCATCCACTCGAACATCAACACTCTCAATAATTTTGTGTGTCTAGTTGTTAAAACACTTCTAGGCCTTACTCTTGGTGGAATAGCCAAGAAATATACCTTCATCACTCTTAGCCTCAAATTTGCTAATATAATCACCTCTCTTAATAAAACATTTTCTTTGAAGTATCTTAAAATAGCTAACATCAAGTGATCTTCCATACTAGTATTCATAAGGAGTCTTGTCCTTACCTCTTTTCACCAGAACTTGGTTCATAGTGTAGACAGTTGTGCTGACAGCTTCTCTCCAAAAGGTTTTCGCTACACCTCCTTGTATCAACATTGTCCTAGCAACTTCAACCACTGAGCGATTGTTCCTCTCTATGATACCATTCTACTGTGGTGTCTTTGGTGCATAAATCTTCTATTTGATACCGTTCTCTTCACAATACCTAGTGAATTCCTCAGAAGTAAATTCACTGCCTTTATCTATCCTCAGATATTTTATCTTCTTGCCACTCTCCTTCTCAACTAAGACCCTGAATGCCTTGAACTTACCAAAACCTTCAGTCTTATCCTTCAAGAATGTGACCCACATCATCCTTGAGAAATCATTAGTGAGAGTCATGAAATATCTGTCACCTTGAATGCTTTTTGTTCTTATTGGTCCACCAAGACCTATATGAACCAAATCTAATAAATGGTCCACTGAAAAGGATTTGGTCTTGAAAGTTGAAGAAGTCATCTTTCCTAACTGACATTCTTTGCCTGTTTGTCCAACTTAAGCAAACCTCTCACTATCTTGGACTTACTCACTTTAACAATGTTATCAAAGTTTATATGACAAAATCTCCTATGCCAAAGCCAGCTATCATCTATTTTTGCAATTAAACAATTGCTAACTTTAGTATTAAGGTGAAAGAGGTTACCTTTTTTAAACTCTAGTGGGTATCCTCTGTCATTGAGTTGTGCCACACTCAAAAGATTGTGCTTTAGACCTTCAACTCACTAGACATCATCTGCACTGCTCTTCCCATTAAGAGAAATAACTCCCTTACCTTTAACCATCCAGGGTGAATCATTGCCAAATCTTACAACTCCGCCATCAAATTCTTTCAAGGAATGAAATTTTCTCCGATCACCAGTCATATGATGTGAACAACCACTATCAATGATCCAATCATCTAAGTTATCCATCCTGGACACTAATGCCTTCTGTTCTGATATCTCTTCCATAGATACAAACACAATATCTTCACTAACATCACCATCAAATTCTTCATCAGTGATACCACTATCAACAACAATAAGATAATCTCTCTTGCCGTTACCCTTATACTTCTTGAATTTATCTCTCTTGTGTTCATTTTCACCATTAGGACAGTTAGCAGCTATGTGGCCAATCTTGTTGCATGCAAAACATTTTAAAGGTAATTTACATCTACATTTACCAATGCCTCTAGGCAACCGCTTTGCCAACAATGATTCAAGCTCTACTAAACTATCTTCATCATCAGCATCTCTACTGGATTTGGATTTATAACTGTGACTAGTACTTCTATTTTTTAACACATATGGGTTAGAAATAGAATCTCTAAATGCATACTCATATTTCCTTACACTACCATCATAACCGTTTAATTCAAAAGCAGTAAGTTTTCCAATGATGGAGTCAAGAGTTACCTTGGTTTTGTCTATGGACTTCAGCTCCTGAATAGATGCAACTCAGATAACGTAGACTAGTAGCAGGGATCTCAGTACCTTACTGATCATTGTGGCATCTTCCACATTCCCTCCTACACTCTGTTGGTTAACAAATTTGTCCCTTTCTTGAAATTGTAATATTTGTTTTCTCAAAATAGTAATATGACTTCTGTACACCCCTTAATGAAATGACACAAATAAACCAACAGTTAGATGATCTAATCAAAATATATGCTCTATATTAGAGGGCAGCTCCTCATATGATTTGCAATGAATTTACATAAGAAAACCTTTGAAATAAAGATTCTTTTACCTACAAAGCATAAAAAGGCCTTAGCATTCATCTATCAACACAAAGGAATGCCATCAACATAAAACAAAGAGAATATTTTGAAGATTGAATAAGAGCTCACAGACTCTGTTTCTCACACATATTCATTTCATAAATTTAGAGCATAGCAAATGCAAAGCAGTATTGATTTTGATTGATACTCTCTCATGCCTCACCGGACAAGGGGGATCATCACAACTCAATCCACAATGAATCCACTAACAATTAATAATAAAAATGAATTCTAAAAAACAAAGAATTAACTGATAAACAAAATGCTATCATGCACATAGCAGATTTTCCAAGAGAAGGATTGTCAATCTTTAAACACACAGATTCAAAGACTGCACACCACAACCATTTTAATTGATAAATCAGTCATTCTAGTTTAAAGAAATTCATAGAAAAATAGATATTGTTTGCTGCTCGAAAAATCATAGTTTCTCCAGCCCTTGCGAAAACAAACTTCCTAGCTTAAATAGCATCCAGGCTCATAGTTTGTACACAACAATTAAAAGTTTGACTTTAACCATAGGTTAAAGAAACTGTTTGCTAAAATAGGAAAAAACTAAAATAACAGCCATAGAGAGTCTGACAACTAATTCCCTAATCAATCATTACCTAAAAGTAAGGGATTCCAATGTGTTGGATTCGTTGCTTACACACCTCCTTGTCCATATTCACTTGTGCCACCTTTGCCTTGTGCACTTCCAGATGATCGAAACAGACCACAACCATTGACTTGACCCTAGCTACTTTTGAAAAATCATCCGTAGTCAAGGATTTTGTCTTTTGAATGAATTGTGTCCTTTCTTGGAAGATATTTTTCATATCTGTGATTGCTTCAATCATCTTTTCATCATCTTTCATGACCTGGATGTCAATGCACTTGAGATCCTTTTGCATTGTACTAATTAAATCTGTAAGTCCCTTGAGCAATTTAGTGGATTCTTCATGGCCCTCCTTTATAATTGAATTATGCCACTCCACATTTTTCCTTGATACATATGGTACATTATCATCCAAGTTTTCCGCTAGTTTTTTGGCTAGGAATTTCATCACTCCATATTTTTGTATGTCCTTCATTTGTGCCAGAACTACCACCCATTTGATTCTTTCCTTCTCCCAGGCCACTACCTCTAACTCTAGCTCCTTGCTCACAATCTCAGCATCCTTATAAACCTTTACCAAACTGACGATATAGTTTGATCCTTGTTGCATTATAAGTTCCAACTATTTATTGGACATCTTTGTGACTATTATATTTCTTTGAACCTGGTCCAACATTCTTTGATTGGCCAAAGATTTGGGATCAAAAGACACTAGCACCTGTGATAGAGGTTGGGGATTTGGATGGTGAATGACATTGATGTACTCGGCCATCTAAGTGACAATTTTTTTCAGCTCCTTTTTATCCTTCTCATCCTTCCATGTTCTATAAATTATTCTCTTTGTGGAAGACTCTAAATGTTTGACATCGATAGCACGCGAAACAACCCCCAGATCTATTTTTTCAACTGTAATGTCCTCCATAGTAACTTGGTCTACATCTCTACCTAGAATAGGCTTGGCTATCTCAGCC
This sequence comes from Cryptomeria japonica, assembly GCF_030272615.1. Taxonomy (NCBI): domain Eukaryota; kingdom Viridiplantae; phylum Streptophyta; class Pinopsida; order Cupressales; family Cupressaceae; genus Cryptomeria; species Cryptomeria japonica. Next base: position 753,048,472 of record NC_081407.1, on the reverse strand, counting down.
ATCTAGTGACCTGTTGCTTCATCCACCTCAAGCATTGTCTACATCTTGAGTCTTTTTGTCTTGGACATCTTTCCAAGAATTTTGCTGACCATGTCTTCTATAGGGATTGTAATCAGAACTACACTTCCTTTCTTCCCAAAAACAACTTCCAACCATTGTGGTGTGTTCCCAAGTTCCTTGGGTGGAGGAGTTACCTGAATATCTGGTGAATTGACAATAACCAGGGTGTTCATGGGATCCAGTTCACTCTTTGTTTCTTTTCTTATGTCCATTTCTTGCATCGCAGGCTCACCTAAACCTTGTTGATCCATTACTACTTCTACCTTTTCACTAGGATCTATGTCCACTACAATCTGACTCAATATGGGCTCTTTACTCTTTTTCTTGCTCCTGGAATGAGTTACTCGAGCGGTTGTAGAGCCTGCTGGCGACCTTTTTGATCTCCTAGGTTAGATTTTTTCAACAATAGGCCTTGAACCACCTGCAACATTAACAATTTTATTTATGGTGAAAATGGGAGATTGAGGCACAATGTGTGAATCAACTCTTAGTTCATGTGAGGATATGAGTGATCTCTTTTTAAACTTTTGATCCCTTAACTGTCTCTCAGTTCTTCTTATAACATTAAAGGTTTTGGCTTGAATACTGTCATCCTCCTTTTTATTCCAATCAACCTTAGGGATTGGCTTTCCTTGAACCTCTGTATTGATCTCAGGATCTAGAATATCCTCCCCTGTACCCTCTTGGACTCTAGATATATTGATAGAAAGCTTCATGGTGACTATTTGCTACAAAGTAAACCTTGACCATAGTCTTCTTCTTACTTCATATTCGTCACATCAATTCTCCCAATAATCCACCAACTGAGGTGTTAGGTCTCAGGGACAACTGAGAGGGGGGGGGTGGGCGAATCAGTTGTCTTATAATATTAAACCAAAAACCACTTAATCAAATTACTGTTTAATACTGGTGAAACAGTCTGTGATATCGGTGAAACAAATTAACTGATAAATGCAATACCAGTAAAGATTAATGCATGAAACCAAAAGATAAAGTCATCCACAACACAAAACACCAATATTTGTACGTGAAAACCCTGTAAGGGGAAAAACCATGGTGGGAAACCTTACCCACAATCAGATGATACTACTGCAAATAGTAAGTGTACATAAATGAGGTCTACACATATAGAAAGGCCAAGCACCTAGAGCTCACTGCTCAAACACAAATGGGAGTCACACTGACTACAATTGGATGGTTAAATCCAATAAGAATGTACTGCTTAAAATAGCATCTTCATATGCTAGATTCAGTACCGGTGTAATGCTGATATGATTTCACAAAAACCCTAGCTTTACCTTCAAATGATGTCTTTGTTTATAGCTCTACTTAATCTCGCATATACCTTCATACACAACCTTCTTTGCATTCCACATTTGATCTTACATTTAAGATCTTACATTTGTACCATAACCTAGGACCAATTATAGTAGGTCAGCTCTACAAAAATCATTTTACAAATAATACAATATCCGATGCAATAACCAATTGAACATGTTGGCTCAATGCATTTACAACATTAATTAATTATCTCCATAGCATGCCATGCTGATCTGGAAAAGTTAAACCTGCCGGTGTAACCCTAGATAACCCTAGACCTATTTGCTGGTAAAAGAAAATATGCAAATATGAATATACTGATAAAAAACTTTCCAAGATATGATGTCCAAACATTGTCTTTGACATTACCAAGTGTCTTCCATGCCATTCCAGGTGCCAGTGATCACTATATCTTGCCAATGAACTATATACCGGTGACTGTGCATTAGTCACTTGCTTGCTGGTGAATGTTGCTAGATCTCCAAGGTGCCAGAGTTGATAAGTGTTTAGTAGGTGTTGACATCAATGACAAAACCATACCAAAATACCAATATGAGGTTCATGACAAAAGTGTTTTTCCACATTTAGATTTTTAATGGCATAACCTATGCTATGAAACCTCTGTCTTGCAACATAAGGTTGCAAGTTCATCTTTTAAAATTCTAATTCCAAATTTAGAGCATTAGATACGGATTTGTAGCTATAATATCCCAGTTCGACATGGAAGACAATTCCAGATTTACTTTTTACTCCCAACCTTTTATCAATGTAAGCTAGTTGCCTGCTCACCTCTATAAGCACATAGTTGTCAAAGGCATACCTAGGTAGCTTGAATGGTTGACCTTCGAAACCACCTACCCAAAGGTACGTGAACCTAGGAAATTGATAATACAATGGATAATAATCATATATCTTCATGTCATCCACCCATGATTCATTTAGCAAACCAGGCCAATCTCTTGTACAAGATAATATGTAGAAAAGGTAAGGACATATAAAAAACTAGACATTCCCACAAAGTCACTCAAGTCTTCATGAAGTTTCTTGGCAATCACCTGAGTCCAATCAAGGTATTTGTCACCAAATAACAACACCTTAATGTAAAAGTACATCCAATCTTCCCAGTAAAAGGAGTGTGAATTTCCCTTCAGCCTATTTAGAAGTATCACAATGTCTCGCATCTTTGTGATGAAGTGCTCTCTAGTGAGGGGCTTTGGCAGCTGTGACCCTCCTTTTTGAACTTTGAGGAGCCAATTCCTATCAATTACACTCCTATAAATACTCTTTTTCTCTAAGAAGGACTCATCAAAGCCAATAATTCCATCGACAAAAGATATCGAGGAAAGTGAGATGGCTTTCATCGATGGGAAAAGGTCTTCGAGGAGATAATATGATCGGTGCAAAGGGACTCACCGAAAGAAACATTCTCATTGAAAGAATAAGGTCAATTAGACAAAAAGAAGTTACATCAATAAAAGATATCGATGAGGAAATAGGTTTTGAGGAGGCTAAAAGGCATGTCTCTGATATGCATTGTTTTGCCTATACAACTTTATTTGTGGAAGATGACAAGAGAGGATAAAGAAAGGCTTCGGTGAGACAATAGATCCATTCATCGACAGGGCATAGTGATATCGATGGAAGAGGTAGAAGCCATCTATCTTTGGAAGAAATCATCATTTTCATTGATACCATGATAACCCATAAGTTATCGAACAAGTCTAATAGCATTCTATCAAAATATCCAAAATTCAAATAGTATTGATGAGACCTTGCGATGTCTCATTGATATAAAAAGGGTATCGAAGGAAAGGGAACACCAATGAACTCTAAAAGGAACTCACTGAAAGCAATGATTCCACCGAAAGAGGATATCAAAGAAAGCAGAGACGGTTTTCATCAATGGGAAAAGGCTTCCGAGGAAATAATACCATCGGCACAACATGAAGGGAACTTACCAAAAGAAGTGTTCTTATCGAAGGAATGATATCGATCAAATAGAAGGAAGCTATATCGATAAAAGATATCGATAAGGCTATGAGTTTCGAGGATGCTAAAAGGCATGTTATCGATATGTGTGGTTTTACCGAAGCAACTTTATCGAGGAAGATTACTAATGAGCTCATCGATGAAAGATGATAGTGGAAGCAAATCATCAAAAGAAAGATGGCCTCGATGAAAAAATAGACCAATTCATTGAAGGAGTGTAGTGATGTCGATAGAAGAAGTGTTTCAATGGAAGGATAAAGGAAGTTACCAAAGCCCAAGGTTTCTTCAACATGAAACCCGATGGACATTAGATATATATCGATGAGGAAATAGGTTTCAAGGAGGCTAAAAGGCATGTCTCTGATATGCGTTGTTTCATCGATATAACTTTATTGGTGGAAGATGACAAGAGAGGATAACGAAAGGCTTCGGTGAGACAATAGATCCATTCATTGATAGGGCATAGTGATATCGATGGAAGAGGTATTTCGGTGGAAAAATAAAGGAGGTCACTGAAGCCCAGGGTTTCTTCGACATAAATACCCGATGGATATCAGATAGGTATCGGTGAGGAGACAGCCATAGTGACCGAATACAACATTTTGTTGAAGGGAGAAAATACCTAGTTGAAGTAATGCTCAAAAAAAAAGTGTTAGTTGACTGTTATATGTTGAAAAGCCCCAATGCTTGGTGATAATGTATACTCTCATATAAAGGCGGGAGCTTTTGAAATATGGAAGAGATTTAGAACAAGAAGTAGAAGATAGCCTCAGGCATACTATTGTACCATTTATGTGAATATATATAATAATCAGTCATTTTACCTTTGTGTATATGTTGTGGATTACTGCATCTTCCTATAGGCAGTTGCTTGTGATACTATCTAAAGGAGATAAGGTTACTTGTGTTCTTCCAGTAAAACTCTGTATTTCATATTGTATATTTGAATAAAAGATTTACTTGCGGATTGTAATTGTTCCTTGTATTTATTCCTTGGATGGTCTCTTAAGGTTAGAGTTAAATTCATTCAAGCAGTTTACAATAAAGACATCAAAGTAGAGCTCATAAGAAACAGTAATTGATAGAAATTTCAAGCACCAAGATCGAGTAGCTTCTACAACAACAATCTTGAACTCATCTGCTATATCTCCATTCTAGGAACTGATGCCATCCTGAGATAGGGAGAAGCCAGATCGAGACACTAAGTCTGCTATAAAAAGCTTTAGTTGAAGGAATAACTAGTGAGTAGGTATACCTGCCTAGGTCCTGCAGAGCCTAAAGCAAGAGAGTTAGTAACCAAATAGGTTCACTCTAAATGTTGGCCAAGTCATTTGGAGGGTTTGATCATAGGAGTTGGCATTTCCTTAGAACCTATCCAATCTGATGATTTGAGACCCAAAAACAAAAGAGGGGTTGTCTTAAGGTGGCACAAACAGAAGATTGATGCCATCAACTCCCAAGTTGGCCAACTCATCCACTCTTTTAATGCCCTCCCTATAAATATGATTGACTGTGAACCTATCAAAATCTTTGCATAAGTCAAGAGCTTTTGATGGCAAAGTATTTAGTCTCCAATTAGGCATACTACCTTTCCTCAGAGCATTGACAATTATAGCCGAATCCCCTTCAATTTCCAAATTCTTAACTCCTAGTTTCCTACATAAATGTAGACCCTCCACTAGGGCCATAAGTTCCACCCAATTGTTGGTGTTGATGCCAACCGGAGAGGCAAGGTTGCTAGTTCCTTGCCTTTCCAATTATGAACAACACATCCTATCCCTGCTTGCCTTGGGTTGCCATGGGATGCCCCATCAAAGTTTAGCTTCACCTAGCCTTCGCCTAGGGGCTGCCATCTACATGCATCCCTTGATCGAAGACTTGCAATAGGACCATCTTCTACAAAGGGAGGAAAGGATAATCCTTCCCAATGTTTTTTCATCTTTTCATCCCAATAAGTAATAGAGGCATTCTTCAATGTGCCTGATGACAGTCGGTTGTTCATAAGCTCAGTGATAGTTGACTCAATCTTGTTAATGATTATGGGAACCTCTAGCTTTTCAATCTTAAAGAGACGTCTATTTCTCTCCTTCCATAGTTCCCACATAATGGAAGAAGGAAGAGTTGTCCATAAACCTTCAAAGAGACAGCCACACCCAAGGAGAGGTCACACCTTGAGCATTCCAGAGATGGTATGGGGGAAGGCTGCAGACCATTCAAGTTTGTTGGTGAACCAGATCCAACATTTGTGAGTGAAGGGGCAGTTAAGGGGGATATGATTGGTGTCTTCCTCATCTGCCTCACAAAGAGGACATCTACTAGGGCCCTCATACCTCATTCTTCTAAATTTGTCCATAGTTAGGAGCTTGTTCTGAACCACAAGCTAGGAGAAGATACCTGCCTTAGGTAGGTAGTATTTATCCTAACAAAGTTTCAAGGGAAGCTCAGTCATAGGTCTTATAAACAATTTGGAGATGAGAGAGTACCCATCCTTGGAGTTGTATTCTCCTCTTAGGGAGCCATCCCAGATGATCTTGTCCTCATTCTAACCTAAGGCAATGTTCCTTGATTTAATCATTTCCATAAGTTTTTGTTTATCCCTTACCAGGATATCCTCATCTTCCTTCTCGATCCACTACCAACTAGCCCCATCCTCTGAAGGGGAGATATAGTTGTTTAATAGGGGTCCTCTATGGGATTCAAGAAGGATATGAGTAGCACCAAAGTCATGGATATTATCAATAGCCTTATATCCACCCCATGATCCAACCAGAAAAGAGCTTTATCCCCGGACCCCAGGTTCCAAGTAAGTCTATCAAAGATAATCCTCCTGCAATCTAACATAAAATTCCATAGACAGGACCCTCTAGGAGGGTTGGTTTCTCTGAAGATTTGGATAGGATTCCCTCCATTAAGGTATTTGTGGTGCAGCAAGCGAGCCCATTTGAGGTGGGGGGTTCTGAACATCCTCCAGACCAACTTGGCACCCAAGGCTTTGCCCTGATCATGAAGGTTTTTAATGCCAACTCCTCCTTCTTCTTTAGGTTTGCATATCTTGTCCCAGGATATGAGTGATATTTTACGGTTTTCATTAGCACCTTGCCAAAAGAAAGTCCTGAGATGCTTGTTGAGCTTTGCAAGTTTAGAAGAAGATAAATGTTGACAGGAGAGTTGGTAAATGGGCATAGCTGACAAGACCGATCTAACCAAGGTTTCTCTACCTGTAGATGAGAGCCATTTTCCTTTCCAAGTGTTAATCCTAGACTTTATTTTATCCACCAAGTTGTCCCATAATTTTGAGGGTCTTCTACCCTTGTCAAGGGGAATGCCTAGGTATTTGCAAGAAAGAGTTCCTTCACTAATCTCTAGGACATTGCTGATCACTTTTCCTAAGGAGGGGTCTATGTTGAACATAAAAATTGCAGACTTGGCTAGATTCACCTCTTGGCCCAAGGCTAGCATATAGGAATCAAGGATGCCTTTGAAGGCACTCCCTTCCCTTACACTTCCCTACCCAAAAAACATCATGTCATCAACAAATTGTTGGTGGGTAAATGGAGGGAGGCCGCTGGTAATGGGGATTCCTTGGATCCCACCTTCCTCTTTGGCCTCACAGATGGATCTTCCTAGGGCTTCAGCCATGATGATGAAGAGGAAGGGGGACATAAGATCTCCTTGCCTGAGCCCTCTTGAGCTGCTGAAGAAACCTTTCAGGGAACCATTAACCATGACTGAGAATTTGGGAGTGGATATACATTCAAAGATTAGGTTGATCCAGGATTTGGAAAATCCAAAGGCCTCCCAGCATTTACATAGGAAGTGCCAATCAACTTTGTCGTAAGCTTTGCCTATGTCTAATTTGACTAGCATACTTGGGGCCCTGTTGAGTTGGACCGAATGAATGGCCTCTTGGGCTATAATAACCCCATCATAGATTGATCTATCTACTACGAAGCTGGTTTGTTCTTCACTAATGATAATGGGGAGAAGATTCTGGAGTGTGGCTGCTAGGGTTTTGGTTAAGAGTTTGTATAGAGTGTTGCAAAGGGCTATTGATTTGAAGTCATTAAAGCTTTCAGGATTCTCTTTTTTGGGGACGAGAGCTAAGAAGCTATTGTTGATTTCTTTGAGAATCTTACCAGAGTTCCTAATACCTTCTAAGGCATCTATGATCTCTGTCCCCAAAAAACCCCTATTGGCATATGGACACTCCAATGAGACATTGAAGGTGATTGAAGGTTTTGTCATTGATGGCAACCTTATAATCCTATGGCACTGGCAAGGCACTTCACCAGCATCAGCAAAACACACTTTGCACCAGCACTCAGGACACCGGCACAGGCACAGAGAAAGCAAGTATACCAGCACAGAGGTCGACAGGATTTTGTTATAATATATTTTGTTTATTATTTAATAAACTTTGTAAGCCGACTCAATATCATTGTAAAATGACTTGTATATATAAGAAGTCATTGTAGGACATTTTGTAAGAAGAAGATAAGAATAATAAGGCAAACCTATTATGTGAAATATAGGTCAAGGGGTATATGTAAAGAATAGAGCAGAAACTGGTACTGAATCTGGCATTGAAGATGCTATTGTAAAGCAGTACAAGATATTGGATTTGTATAATCCACATTGTAAGTCAGTGAGACTTCCCATTGAGCAGTGAGCTCTAGGCAATTGGCCTTCCTACATGTGCAGGCCCCCTATTGTAAGTAATATTCTCTTATTGGCCAGTAAGATAATATTGTGGGTCACAACTCCCACCGAAGTTTTTCCCACACTGGGTTTCCTCGTTAAAATCATTGTGTTATGGTGTGCTTTTCATGTCGATGTTCTTAATTCTGTTTATTGCATTATTTCTTACATACCGATACACCGTTATAATATATTCTGCATGTTTCAATATAAGAAAATTTATTAACCGGTCAGATACTAATTCACCGCCCCCTCTCAGTATTTGTGGGAATCCTAACAACGCCAACTTTTTTGGAAAAATCTAGTGGGGAAGCCATCCGGTCTCGGGGCCTTATCGGGATTCATCTCCATAAGGACAGATTTAACCTCCTCCTCAGAGAATTTCTTTGACAAGACTTTGTTGTGGTCATCGCTAATGAGTTTTGGAAGATTCTTGATAATATTGAGTTGGCCTCTAAGGTTGGAGCCTTCAATATTGTTTAAGATTTTATCAAAAAACCTTGCTGCCTCAGAGGGAACATCATCCGGTTCAGACAAGATGGAACCCTGGCAATTTTTAATTTTAGAAAATTGATTGACCCATCGCCTCTGCTTAGTACTATTGTGGAAAAACTTAGTATTTCAGTCCCCATCACTCAACCAAGTCTCCCTCGATTTTTGTTTCCAAAAGATCTCTTCATTTGAGAGTGTCTTTTCATACTCAGAGAGTAGAGCCTTTTCTTTGAGGAAGAGATGTTCATCCATCCCCTTCTCAAGAACCTCAATGTTAACATTCTTAAGATCATTTTCTATTAGGAGTTCTTTTATCAAAAATATTTCCAAAAGTCCTGTTCCATTCTAAGAGCTTAACTTCTCCACCAGTTCTCAATTAAGTTTAAAAAGTTATCATCTTTTAACCACATGCTCTCAAATTTGAAGGGACATTTTTTAGGGGAGTGGTCAGATACTAAGATTAGTTGGAGTGGGAAATGATCAGATCCTACTAAAGGGAGGGGTTCTGCATTCAGGGTAAAGTTAAGCTCCGATAGGCACCCCTGGATAAAGAACCTATCTAGTTTCTCAGCAATGTTATAGAAACCAAGCCTTTTGTTGTTCCAGGTGAAGGCATTTTCTATTGTCTGGATTTCCAACAGGGAGTTCCTATTGATCCAATGATTGAAATCTATAGCCGTTGGAGGAAGTTTGTTGCTACCTCCTCTTTTGTCTACTACCTTAGTGATAGCATTGAAATCTCCCCCAATGATGCATACATCATTTGGGAAACTTCTAAGGAAAGACTCCAGTTCCACCCACACCCTAGCCTTATCCCTATTTTGGATAGGACTGTAAACTCCCATCCAATTCTGCTAAATCTCTAAAGGTGTAAACAAGATTAATCTAGAGTCACAAATGATGGCTAAGCCCCCTAAGGCCCCCGCTGTCTAACGCCTAGTTTTTTCTCAAAAAAGGACTATCTCAGAGGAGTTCATTTTGGTTTCTTGGATTAACATTATATCTAGTTTAGAATCAAAGATGTAGCGCTTTAAGATGTGTTGTTTGTTAGGGGCATTTATACCCCTAACATTCCATGTTATGATTTTCATGGCTCTCTGGGGAGGAACTTCCCCTCCCCTACATTAAAAAGAGTAGATATTTTAGACTGACCCTTGGCTTCTCCATCCTTTGATCTTAGTTCAGCAAGGGATCTCCTACCTCTCCTCTTACTATGTTTAGCACAGTCAGGAGAGTCTTTGCTTCTCTCAGAGCTGAGAATGCCTAGAATATTTGGGTTGTCATTTTCTAAGTTATCTAATGCTACAAAGAGTTCATCTGTTTCTAAGTCGACTCTGGTAACATCCACTAGATTTTTGACATAGAGATCCCTTTGTCTTTCCAACTCCTCATCATCACAGATTTCATCAACCAATAAGTCCATGAGGTCATTTACTACTTCTTCCCCTACAAAGTTGGCAATGATTTTAACTTCCCTAGCCACTCGCTCACTCTCAGATTCTACAATTGGATCAGAAATAGCCTTTATAGATGGGAGGCGAACCTCTGCCTCCTCAAAGCCCTCCAATCTTGAGACTAGAGATATTGGTTGACCCTATAAGGATGCCAATCCTGGATCCAAGGAAAGCCTATACGTCTCTACTAATTGCTCAGAGGCAGTTGTTCCATTAAAGGGGGAGACCCCACAGGACTCAGCCTCTCTGGTGGAATGAGAGAGCTAGAAGATGGCATGTTTGTCAGACCGAGCTATTCTTTTTGAGGGATAACCTCCTTGATTTCACCCTCTTCTAGTTCTCAATCCCTCAAAGGAGAGTCAGCTATAGGTGAATTTATAGTTGGCAGTGGGGGAAGAGGGGAGCGAGAGGGCTTGATAGGGGAACTGTGAGGATATAGGTCGGTGGTGAGAAGATTAGGGTTAGTATCAATCTTATAGTCCTCTAGAGTGAAACCCCCTCCTTCCACGAATCTGAATGGAGTGCTATTAGACTTAAGCAACGATATAGGGAAAGGCTTCTCAGAGGGGGTCTACCATGGCATAGAATCTTCAAAAGGACCATTATAAAAGGGTAATTCTAGGGTTAGACAAGATTTATCACATTTCAGAGTTATAGGCTGTAAAGATTTAATGTTAATATTCATATTAACGATTAAGAGTTGGTCAAAGAAGCTTAGGGCTAATTTTTTGACTTCTACAAATTTACCTATTTTGTTGCCTATTATTCTTAAAAAGTCATTATTGTGCAATTCTACAGGAAATTTCTCAAGTGAAATTTCTCTATTAACCATGTAGGAATTGAATTGAGATGGGAGAAAGAGAGGTTGCCATTCCCAGCAATCAAACCCTAAACCTTTAAATGTTAATATATCCCTGTTAAGTAATGAATTTCTAAGACTCTGATTACCACATTCAATAGCTAAGAAATTATCAAGAAGGATGTCAATTTTTACCTGGTTATTGAAGGAAGACGACACCTAGTTAACAATTTGTTTAGGCGGGATACCCCAACCTTTCCACCGAGCAAATATCATTCTATTGCCGCAATGCATTTGATACCTAGTCTAGGTATGATTGTCAATTTCAAAGACCAACCCTTTCGGAGTAGCTGGGGAATTTGAACGTAGATCCGATATAGGGTACTTAATTTCCATAGAATTGTGATAGCCAGAGGTTTCCATATCCTTTGATAATTTACCCGGGGATTTTCATGGAGGAATGTAGCGAGCAGAGGAACTCTTTGATTGGTTAGGTTTTACAGAACCCTCCTCCTGATAATGATTGAAATCCTGTTTGAGGTCGTTTGGTTGCTCGAATGCCCTTCTGCGGCTCACCAAATGCCATCCCCGATCCTAGCCCTTGAAAAGAGGAGGGGGAGCCCTAACCATATTAACTAGAGAGTATTTTGTTTTTGCAAAGAAGGCCTCTTGATCGCAAGTCCGTGAAATGACCCTACCAAGATCCTCAGTAATGGAATTATTAGCCAAAATAGTGAATCGATTTGCAGAGCCTATGTAATTTCCCCTCAGTGGATAAGAGCGCTCAAAAAAGGATGTCAATGCATTGCATCACTTTTTCGCACGCAAAGACATTTTTCCTTTCCTCCTCCACATTTTTGGTTTTATTTTTATATTTTGCAATATTAAAATTTATACAAAAAAATATATAAAATAATACGAAGTAGTTTCGAAGAATAATTTTTTTGTTGCATAGATTAACTGGTCAACGCAAGGGGGTAGAGTTATTACACCCGCTGGGGAGTGGTACTCTCCACTACCCCTGCGGTCACTATTACGACAGTGGCCACAAAGGGAGTGGAGGGGACCATGGTTGTCCCCTCATCACTATAGGCCTACACCTGCAGGTCCACAATGGTGATGGGACCTGTGGACCCCACTCCCACTTGGCTATAAAAGCCACTACAAAAAAAATTAATTTTTGGCAAATTTGGATTTTGTTAATTTTTTTTAATTTAAATTTTAGTTTAATAAAATTGAACTTAGGTAAATTTATAATTAATTTATCTTTAGTAAATTTATAATTGTAAATTAAATTATATCTAATTTTATAATTAGAATCTTTCAATCTATTTAAGATTTATTGGGTCACTTAGTTGGCATTTTAGATTCATTAAAAACAATTAATTCATATTATTATGATTGATCCAAAATTTGTCTAATGTCTAAACTGATTGCTATTTTTGAACTAGTGACTCTATATTTAATTATTCTCATGGTAGAAATAAAACATTGCTTAATCTTGCATGTAAATTACACTATTCCTGCATCATGCGAATTACTTATACATTATTTGCATTTATTGATGAGCGAGTTACATTTTCATCATCTTCATGCAAGTTACACGTTTTAATTATCAATATGTGAGTTTCATAATTGTCATTATTGTGCAAGTTATATTTCAAGTTTGAAATATTAAATAGTTTAGTTGTAGAAGGATGGTATTTTAATCAAGTGACACATGAATCCCATAGAAGTAGTTATTTCAATTAATTAAACTTTGCAATATCTAATTATGCATGTTCATTTCATAATTGTTCAAGCATGATGCTAATTAAAAGTTTTCATAGCCTCTTAGTTAGAAAACTAAACAAAGGAAGTTGGAAAACCAAAACCTAGCAGTGTTCGGTATTTACGGTGCCTCTGGGTCACGCTTACGGGTAATGCCATCGTGTTGAACTACTGCACTTAATGCCTAATAAAGCTGCATCAACGACGTCTATGGTGTCGTCCTTATAAATCGTCGGGGAGTAATAAGGGACACTTGGAAGTTAAAATCCAAGGGGCGGGTAATCCCCCTTGGATCAATAATCTAATAAGATAATCCTTAAATGATTTTACATCCGTTGAGTTAAACCATAGTAAACCCCTTTAGGGTTGATTAAGTGAAATGCTTTTATAAAATTGATTTAATCTCAAAGAGTTGTTGACGATTGACAATTGGGTGAAGGGAGACACTTATGATAGGTATTAGGATCTAGTTATTTTAGGCCACAAGCAATAGGCCATCTTGAGCCTTTGCTTAAGTGCTGCCACCATGGGTAGCAACCACAGAGAAACCATCTGGGACATTGACCCTAGAAAGGGTTGCATACCCACCAAACAGTTTACATTAAACCATAGATTAGAAAATAGAACTACATACTTTACACCTTGATCTCGTGCCAAAATGGGTATGTAGGCAGTCTAGGGACAGAGTTGTCCCTAGTACTCAGACGTTTGTGGATGGGGTCTAGGTTTTGGTAAGAAGAAGGATTGCAAAGAATCCTAATTTGAAAGATAAGTGTAATAAAAGAAAAATTAATTCAATGCATACTCGGAAGAAATCCTGTATGGATTCGCTTGACTTCCCGAGGCTTTAAGCCAAATCCCAAGGTGGAATTCAAGCTTGCATTATGTTATTTTGATTTCTCCTAAGGACGGTGACTTCGGTGCACTCCTATTAGAGGAGTGTAGTACTTAGTGAGTGACTCAAGACCCGAATGGTCCTGATGAGTCTAAGTCTCTAGCTAGAGCACCTCCTATCCCAATTGGATAGATGCCTACCCCGTATTGGTAGATGCCTATCCTATATTGGATAGATGAAACCTTCTACTATGTATGGACAGATGCCTAACCCATATGGTTAGATGCTCATCCTGGATGGATGAATGCCTAATCCAAATGGATGGATGCCCAGAGTATGCAATTGAATCAAACACAAATGATTAAATTAAACAAAAAAAAAGAGGTCAATTTTTTGTTGAGTTAAGTATAGTGGGTTATTACACATGGATACTTGGAGGTTATTGGTGATGCTAGTAGTCTCTTGTGACTAGAGGCATGTGTTGAGGTAGGCTATTGTTTCAATAGGAAGATCGAGGAGCATTCGCCCAGTTTATGGATTGAGAGGAGATTGTTCTTAGTGTGAGTCATGATGACTTAGATAGCTTGATCAGCATTCTCATTCCCCACTCTTGGCCTACTTGGCGGTTTACTAATTTAGAGGTATTTCCCATTGTTTCTTTTAGGTGCATTACATTTATGCTTATCTTTCATAGATATGGATCTTGAGCTATGGATATATGGTTAGTTCTATATGATTCAATTTGAGAGGTGTATGGCATTAGTTATCTCCTTTTACATTTGAGTTATTATTATGATGGTGGGAGTCATTGATATTAGTTTGGGAGATGGTCTATTGGGCATATTCCCTTGGGATTGGGAATGGATATTTAGTTTGATCTTATTGGTTATGAGAGGCTTACATCCATGATTGATTACATGTTATATATGTTGGTTTGGTCCAAGGGACTAAATGATGTTTGGGTTTTGTTATGCCATTTTCTTTTGGAGTTTTATGGAGGAGATCATACTTGACACAATTATCATTTAGATGTGTGTGTAGAAGGACATACTATAAGATTTTATCTGCAGTGTTTCTCTCTTTGTTTCAGTTATCTTCCTGGATGTTCATATTCACATTACATTAAATTTGAGGTTGTTTGGAGCTATGTGTTGATTAGTTTGTATTCATGATATGGCATATGGGAGATGACATGGTGGTTCCTTTATCTCTTTCTTTTGTTGGTGTTGAGAACATGGGAGAATGTTTGAGACATGGTGTTAGAGTGGTACTTGCAAGTTATTGGTTTATATGATGTTCATATTGATGTGGATGTTCTTGATACTACATGGTTACACTTCTATGATATGTTGTTAATGGATTCATTTTTGATATTGATATTACCTATGCAGTGGGAGTTCCTTGGTGTACATACGTGGCAGGTATTGCACTTGGGGATTATGGTTGCATGTTACAAGTTGCATATGTTGATGAGATGTTATTCACTTGATTTGTATGCCTTGAAGGAATGTATAGTTGATTTGTTAGATTTTGTTGTGGGTGTTACTTCAGCTATGTAAACAACTGCCTTTGCATTGGATACCTTTGGATTAGTATTTGTGTTCAGATATTAGTTGGTGTAGGACTTATCATCTGTTGCAATAGATTATGTGGCTTTCTCTTTGGATGGCCTTTTCATGTCTAGTGGCAATGGCATGATGGAGGGTGGGAGCATTCATGTATGAGATGGTGGTCACTTTGTTTCTTGTTGCAGGTATCTTGATGGAGCACATGGACCACTTGGATTCCATGATGGTATATGTGCGTGGAGAGATTAGTCTCTTGTTCATGTGATGGGTTACTTCTTGGCCCTTATGCAATGTATACAAGAAGTGGGAGAATGTTGGGAAAATGGTGTTGTACACCTTGCATAATAATATGTTATTGTTCTATTATTTTATTATTTTGTAAGGTGGACATGAAATTATATTGCAATATCATATTGTATTGTTGCACCTAGGAGCACCTAGATGGACATGTAACATGTAGAGATTCCCTTGAAATATTCTTGTAACCACTTGATGATTTGTATTGACACATTGGTATTATTATATTGTATTTATTAAATATTTGGGAATGTAATTGTGATGAATTACCCAATATTAAATGTGGGTCAAGGGTGGATAAGAAAAATATTATATTTTATTCTCACATGGTTTTGGTTACATGGTTTTGATGTAATACCACTTGGTGGTTTTGTGGGAGCTTGTATTTATAAAAGCAACCACAAGGGTAGTTGTTTGGGTTGGTCAGTTAGCCAGGTTAACATTTGTGAAGGATGCATGGCATGGGATGTGTGGATTCATGCTTGGTCACATGGAGTGCTTATTGATGGCTTGTTATGGCTGGGTTTTTAGAAGCTTTCCATTGTTGTATTGTAATAAACACATTACTGATAATACATGGTGAATGATTCTTTTGGAGGCTAGATGTTTCCTTTATAAGGGTTTTCCCAGGGTATATCTTGTATCACATTTGATGGGTATGTTGCCTATTCTTTGCATATGGCCTCTATGTGTTGATTTGATTAAAGATCTAAATTGGGTTATGTAGAAATTGTCAAAAAGTGGGCTGCAAGTTTCCTTACAAAAATATTAACAAAGGGATCATAAATCTCATCTCGAAGGAGGGAGACAAGACTCAAATTAGGAACTGGAGGCCTATAACATTGTTAAATGTTTCATATAAGATATTAGCTAAGACCTTGGCTAGAAGGCCCAATAGGGTATTGGGGAAAGTTGTCTTAGTGGCTCAAACTAGATTCATTATGGGGAGGTACATTCTTGAAAATTGGGTCACTAGTTGGGAATACATCCACTAGGCTAGTTAGGAGAATTATAATGCAACTAGGATTCTTTAAGATTTTGAGAAGGCATACGATCATATAGAATGGTCTTTTGTGCTCGACATATTTGAATACCTTTGGATTTCTTCCTAAATTGTTCCAGTGGATTAGTATTTTGTTTAAAGACTTATCAAATGTCATTGATATTAATGGAGACTTTTCAAAGCCTATTATTTTGCATAGGTCTATTAGTCAAGGGTGTTCTATTGCCTATCTTATTTGTTATTGTTGTAGTTGCATTATACTATATCCTTAGAACTGGTCTAGTCTCCCTAAAATTAAAGGGCACCACACTTCCCACTAAAGAGAAATTTGTTAATTCCCAATTTGTTGATGATACAACACTCTTTTTCGAGCTTTTTCAAGATAATTTTGATAACAGAGTGAATAGAATGAAAAAAAATTCTAATGCGTTTGGGTCTAAGGTGGCACCCCACAAATCCATACTTATAGATTGGACTGATGATCCTCCTAACTAGTTTTCTTCCAAAGGGTGGGGATGGTCTAATTCTCATAAAGTCGTTAGGTATCAATAGGCCCAACTATAAACTCTTGGGAGAGTTGGGCACAATGATTGATTATTTTTCTTTTGATTATCGATATTATTAGATAAGATAGAAAGATAAAATGCAAGAACTAGATGTAATGATGTAAAATTGACAATAATCAACATGAACAATAAGCTACAAATTATAGATGCAAACTTTGAAGATATATCTAAAAATAAGAAATTGAGAGGAACTTGCCTCTGCAATTTGAGCCTAAAAGTGCTAGACTGTGGGGCTAAGCATTTCTATCTTGGATGTGTAATACAAATATCAAAAATAGATTCTAATTTAGGATTTCCTAGAGATTATGTCTATGAATATCTACTATAAAAGTGTCAGACTATGGGGCTAAGCCATATCCTCAAGATTTTTTAGTACTTCAAAGTTTAAATCTCTTTGTCACAATCTGTACTTTATGAATCTATAATCCTTCTTTGTTAGATTTGAATCCTACACACAAAAGAGACAAAAAATAGTGTTGGGCAGTATAGGGTTTTTCTTTAATCAAATCCTAGGTTGGAATTAACCCTACAACAATGAGGATTAGGAAAATGAGAGCTTATCCCTAGTAAGGTAGAGACTAAATCTAAACTGAAATTTTTAAATAGAAATTTTGAACTGAAATGATTATACCTTTGATTAGTGATGCAAATTTTTTTGGAAAAGTTATACAAGTTGTAATGCCCCTACCCTAGTCAAGTTGTAATGCCCCTACCCTAGTCAGACTTGTAAAACCCATTTGACCTTCATTGACTTCCTATGTGGCATTCTTGAATGGTAGGTTAACCATGATGCAAAGTGTAGTTTAGATAATATAAATAATTGTGCATACTTATTATTGTGCTCTTGCATCGATTCTTGTGTAAATGTAATTGTTTCCTAACTCTTGTAATAAATATTGAGCTAATGCCTTCATTGAATATGTATATGTATATGTATGCTTGTGTGATTCATGGGTGCAAGAGATTACAGGTATGACACTGCCTAAGGCGAGGTTCATCTCCTTTGGGGTTCGCAGGTTGAGTAAACCTCCTCCATCCTTAGAATTCGGATTTGGGGATCATTAAACTCTCGTCTTGCCTTAGCCATGGTTAGGTGAGCATCGTGTGTGGATTCGTGGGGCTTTCCTTGCATTGGGTTGCGTGTCATGTGATTTGGTGGACTTCCTCGATTTGCATGCCTTGCGCGGGGTAAGTGGAGTTTGTTATTCTAAGTATTTAATTCAATTTAATGAGTAGATGTACGCATTAGTAATTTAGAAATTTAAAATAGGTAGTTTCTTTTATATGATTAATCGTTAATTTAAAGAGATTGCTTTAATTATTATTGTAGCAAGCTTAAGGTAACTAATGTGGATTAATGTGTTCAATTACGCATTATTAGTTGAGAAAATTAGAATAAATAGATCTCTTGCATTAGATTAGTCATTTATTTAAAAAGGTCGCTTTATTATGTTATAGCGAGTCAATTTAATAGTTAAATTTAATAATAACGAATTTAATGAGCTATGCGTTTTAGAAAGGAAAGATTTAAAGTCCATTGAGAAATAGAAATAAATTAATCATTTTCGCATGTTGGAAGAGAAAGGGTAAATTTTATTATTTAAAAGGAAATTATTCTTTTTACTTGCAAATTGATATAGTATAAAGAATTGATTTTTGAGATTTAAATTAATTTAAATATCTCACCCTTGTTAACAGTTCAAAATATAAATGTAGGCATAAATTGATATTGAGAGATTAAAATTAGAATTAAATAAGAAATAGAAGCATGTTAATTTTAATAAGAATAAAACAAGTTGGATTTATTGAGCAGTGGAAAATAATGGTTTCCATTTTCATGTTTCTTTTATTTTCAAAAAAAAAAATGCCTAAATTCGAAATTGAAAATTAGGGCAAAAATAGGGTTTCTCATTTTAACCTAGTTTTTGAATATTTTTGGGGGGTTCTTTCTTGAGAGCTTTTTAAGAAAAAAATGGAGATGGAGAAATTTTTGGAAAGGGGGGAGATTTGCTCAGAGTTGCAGGTGGAGCTCTTCATCAAAACTCTTCCCGGAATGCGTTCGGAGGTAGGATTCCAATCTACCCTTTTTGTTATTATTGAAATAAAAAAAAATAAATGGTGTTTGAATGTTCTCCATGAAATGCTCGAAAAGAAAAAGAAATAGAAATACCCATGAATGTTTCTAAGAAGTTTTGATTTTTGGGTTGTTCTTGGAATCAAGATTTGTTATGGATTTCTTGAACATATTGAAGAAGAAAACCTTCCCATTTAAATGCTTAAACATTCTAGAAAAAAAAAAAAGAAAGAAAGAGAATTGTTGATTGTTTTCAAAATGGGGGTTTGCTGGGAAATGTTTTCAGACTATGTGTTTTGGTGAGTTATTCATTTCTTTGTTATACTTACACTATTTTTTTTTAGACAAAAAAAAATATATATTCAATAAATTAGATTTTGACTACACATTTTGGAAGTTTCGGTTTGGGTCTGTTATTGTTATTTTAACAGAAAATTTAAAAAATAAAAATAAAAAAAATCTATTAACAAACCCCCCCACACTGCTGGAAGGGCACAGGCTGCCACAGGTAGCACTGCTACCAGTTGGTAGTAGCACTACCATTGGTAGCGAACTGCTACCAAATGGTAGCAGTGCTACCAATGGTAGCGTGGGCTACCAAGGGGGCCCACGTGGGGGTCCACGTGGGTAACCCCAATATAATATTTTGGTTTTATTTTTTTTTAAATTTTAAAAATTTTATTATTATTTTTAATTTATTTTTTTTAAAAAAAAAAAGGGGCAAAAACAATAAACTAATAAAATGTTAATAAATGAAAAAATAATAATAATAATAATGATTTTAAATGGAGTTTTTTTTTAAATTATTTAAATTTAGTCTTTTGCTTCCTTATTCATTTAATATTATTTGAGATGAGTATTAAATAATATTTGGAATTTAGAATATTGATATTTAGGTAACTCTTATAGTAGTATATGCTTTTGCTACACTCTGATTTATATAATTGGCATTAATAAATATTAATTATGAATTATGGTTAAATGTGGGTGTTTCATAAATGTTATTTTAGGTAATCCTTATATCAATATATAGTTTTGATTATATGTGACTTCTTGGTCCCTTTGTAACGAATTCTGTCAGTGAATTAACCTTAGTGCTCAGATGTTAATTTTAATTGGTTAGATATAAATTGAGATTTACGTATACTTGCTTCATATATATACGCAAGAAATTTATAAAATGATGGGGAGCGTTTTCTTTCATTTCAAAGTCTCCTTTCAAAGTATATTTTCTTGAATTAGGGTATAGTTGTGTTGCTAGAGCGGGGTACTAGTGTATAGTCCTAGACCAATATGTCAATGATGTTTATCTAAGGATTAAGTAATATACCTGGATGAGAGATGCTTAAATTTATGTGAACTTGGTTGGAAAACTTGTAGAGATGTATTTACTGACTGAAGTGGTCATTTGTATTAGGGTTGTGATCGCCTAAAAGGCAGGATTGTAAAAGACATGTAAATTATGTAATCTTAACTATATTAAATGCCAGAGGGGTCTTGCAGTTGAGCAGACCCGGAGATGTAGCCCTTTAGGGGTGAACTCCGAGATCATATCTGTGTTATGCGATGTTTTAGCTTCCTTTGTTTCATACTTTAAGTTATCATGTATGGTTGTTATCTTGTATAAGTGTATGGTGGAAATTTAATGAATTTAAATCAAAGTGCATAAAATTAATCATCTTGGTAAATGTAGTAATCCGGTTCAGAAAACATTGTAATTATGATTATGGCAAAGTATTTGAATTATGATAATTAAAGGAAATAATGGTAGAAAGAAGCTCATAGGATACCATTAATGTTTTAGCTTGATAAAGTTGGTAAATTGATCGAATGTGTATGGGTAACAAAGTTAGTATTAATGTTATAAATCCTAAATTGAAATTCAAAAGATGAACCTCATATAGGTATTTACCTTTTTATCTTAGTTAACGAGCATCATCATGTTAGTTATATGTCACTATATTGGATGGATCTATTTAGTTATTTATGTTATAATCTTAAGAAATAATGTTTATCAGATTAATTTTATAAATGGGTGAACTCAACTAGTTATCCGTAATTATAACCCTTATAAAAGAATTCTCTTTATGTTGCTAAAATTGAACTGAAAAGGGAAGTATTCGTATAGTTGTTTATATCTTAATCTTGGTAAATGTATCTTTTCATGTTAACTTCATTTAACCAAAAAAGAGTGATATGCAATCAGATAATTGTATTTTAATCCTAATGGAAGAACGTCACTATGAACTTATATTCTAATCTTGAAATGATGAATATCATCTTGCTAACTATATTTTAATTTAAAGGATGCTCTCATGTGTCCTAATACATTTTCACCTTACTGAATTTAGCCATCTATTAGCATTATTAAAACTTCAATGAATTCTATGGCTACTCACATTTTATCTTTCATAAAAGAACTACAACTCATTAGTTGGCTTTGCATGAAATCAAATGAAGGGGCCTCACTCTATTAATTGTAGTTTAATCCTTAATGAATGTATCTCATCTTATCAACCATACTTTTAATATTTAAGAAAAACATCAAATGTGGGTGGTTATCTTAAAACCTGAATGAATGAACCTTGTTATATTTATCACATTGAACCTTAAGGGAGGCTTCTTAAATTAAATAGGTGTTAATGTGCATTGAGTAAATAACCTCACGATGGCCTCCTAACCACCCAAAGTAAATGAACACTTCCTAAAATTATAAGATATCAAATCATTGAACATATGCATAATCAAGTCTTATGCATTATCTCGTAGTTAAGTTATCCAGCTTATTGGATCAGTTGACGCGTGTTGAGTTGGGAGTAAGGTTGCATAATCACGTTGGGAAACTCTTTAGGATCGTTTAGCCTTCCACTGTGTTATCTAGTTTTAGATAACTCCAAACTATCTTAATGTTGTAACTTATCAGTAATACTCTTAACTATTATTAAAAAAAAAATTTACACTCTATTTGAGTGTTGTTAACTTAAACCCTTTGGGGTTTCCTGGCGGGGCATTACACTTGGTATCAAAGCCCATGTTGCAACACTGGGATCTCTGGTTTCACTTGTGCCCTTAGTTGGTGTGTGTGTGTGTCTACCTTATGTTGTGTGCTTGTCCACCTTGATGTGAGGGTCTGCTTTAACAAACCCTCCTCGTGTGCAAATGTGTGCGTTCACACCTTGTTTTCACCTTATTGATGTGGGTGTTTTGGAAATAATTATGGGTGTTATGTCTGCTTATTGAGGTCTTGGTCTACGATTTCTCTTACTTTAAAAGGGAGTCGAATGTACCTTCATTTTAGATTTATGTTACTCTTTTGATTAATCCATCTAGGTTGGTTGTTAATATCTTGAATCTAAAAGTACAGTATGTGCTTGTTTATGGTATTGATCAGTTTTAATGATTGTCCACTTGAAGGACTAGTATGGCAAATGTTAATGCTTATTATGTAGTACATTGAGTGATTATGACTCGTCTCCTTCTCTCTCTCTAGTAAATTAAAAGGAATTGATATGTGTAGTTATCTCTTATTTAAGTTTTCTTATCGCAAGAGAAAGGATGATATTTCTTGAGCCTTGTGTGAGCCTTATAATGTTTTTGTGTTTTAGAATTGTGAAAGGGAATTGGTTTGGGAGTTAAATTTTGGTTAATGGTAGAAAATGGTATGTTTGCATTAAAGGGTTCTCCATGTGCTTGGTAGGAGTAATATAATTAAATTCCATCTTAAGTAAGGTGCATTAAAATGCGCATAGTGATTTTGTGAAAATTGCTCGATGTGAAAGGAATACCAAAAGAGGACATGTCGTAGTAGCTTCAGGAGTGTATTATTGTGCTCCTCGAAAGATTATTTTATGTGCTTATTCAACTAGTGTGATTTCGGACCTATTAAGTGACGCACCATTTAACTTGCTTTGAATTTAGATAATTGCCTTATTGTGTTTAAGAAAGAGTGAATGAAAGACTTGTTGAATTGTATGCATTAAATGTGTAAAATCTAGTAGATAGCTCTTCATTTACCTCCTTGTCATATTATGAATTTTCAATGTTAGATTTGATGTAGTATTGTATTGTATTGTATCACGAATAGTGGTTGTTCTCAAGAAGACTTGTATTACAAAAGAAAATTTGGTTGTCTTGAATTCTTGATCGGAAAACTAGAACATTATAGTGCAACAATAATGATTAGAAATGTCATGTTAGGATGCTTTGGCACCTTCCTAAAAGATAGCGAAATGAAAACCATGCAACTAAAATGATAGACTTATATCCGAGCAATATGGTGTGATCTTGAAATTCTTGTGTCTTCGTAGGAAATAGTTGATTTTTCCAACTCTCTTCCTCCTCTTGTTTAAAATATAGGAATTGTTGTTTTTGAAATACCATTTAGAATGCATTGATTTGAAAGAAATTTTGTTACAACGCATATGAAATTGTATGTTTGCTTTGGCTTCTAATTGAAAGAGGAAAGTTTTTCACCTTGGAAAAAAAAAGAAATTGCATAGTTAGTAATGTGAACGAAAATGCTTAGGGAAGATTGAGAAAGATATCAGAATGATGTAATTTCTTTGTGCAAAATTGAATTGTTGAGAATTTCAGTACGTGTATCTAGAGTAAACCTTATTTAGTGATTCATGTGTAAAGAATAATTAAAACTTCCCTTAAGTATATGTTAGCATCATGTAAAGTACTCCCTGTAAATGTGACTAAACCAGTAATGGTGCTATTCTGTGTGTGTTGTAAGAAACCCATACTTGCTATGTGTGCCATGGGATGGTAAAGTAATCAACCATGGGAAATATGTTTGCTTATGGGTATGGGAAACCATACCTATCTATGTGATGTTGCTTATTTGTTTCCTTACTGAGTGCCAACCCACGGGTTGTTGATAAGTCAGTATGTGAAGGGGTAGTAGTAGAAGTCACCATTCCTTGAATAGTATGAACAGCGTATGAGTAATGTCGACGTGAAGCGACTTTAGCTTCCCTATTTTGAGGAAAAATATAGTTTTGTAATGAAACTGTAACATAGGTGTACTCAATACTTCCCCTTGTGATGAACCAATTTACGAGGTTCATGTGTGCTAGCCTAATTCCTATCCTTTATTTTGAGCATATAGATGACAGTTCTTGAGCATAAGGATGGATTTTATTGAGCATCTGTTGCCTTGTCTTCATGAGAGGCGTGTTATTTTCTTACATGAGTTGCCAACTGACTAGTGTTGGTAGACTTGTGGGTAGACCTTAGCCATGTATACCTCTGGCTTACGGCGAGTATCCTGAGAGGAACATTGCTATGCGGAGTGTGACCGGCGCGTGCCTTATCCGCGGGCTACACTGCCATGCAGGTACGTCCATTATGTGCTTTGTCTGCTTGGAGTATTGCCATGCCGTGCTGAGACATGATGCGGGATGTAGTAGACATTTCCATGCGGCCTACCGCTAGGTGTAGGGTAGAGCCATGCCACATGACGACGTGATGCAGGGTGATGCCGAGGTGCACACTGCCATGCCATGCAGATGTGTGACCTGGCCACACCACATGATGAGCTACTAGGATAGCTAGACAATTGTTCCTTCCTTCCTCATTGGTGGCTAGCTACTAGTCACATAGTGATGTGATGTGCAATTATGATTTTCTTTTAATTATTTATTTATTTCTTTGTGGGCCAGCAATTTATTTTACTTGACCTTGACAGTTTATTCATGATCTTGCAATCTTGATTTTACTTGATTTGATGTTGCAAATCCGGAAATTATTTTCTTGTCTTATTGTTGGAATTGACAATTATTATCTTTATTCTTTTGTACTTTGGTGGCTAAACCGGTTATCCTTGTTGTTTTTGTATGTTGGTCTTGTGTTGCAATGTGAATTCCTCTCCAAGAATGTAGGAGACAATCTTGGATGAGTGTATATGAGGAAGTAGATGCAGGGAACCTTGAGGATGGAGGTATGTGAGGCTGTGAAACAGCTAGGACCCACTACCTACCTATGAGTGGTGACTATCTCTTGGAGGCTAAACACCTTACACAACAAGGGATATTCACGAGGGACTTGTATGGAAGGTAGCATCGCTATGGTGTACCCTAGCACCATCAAGCCCTTGAGTGAGATGTTGGACATTTGTTGATCATGTATTTATTCTAAGAGCAGGCATAGAGATGTGGATCATATATGTTACCTTTGACCGAGCATTAGACATGCTCACATGTGGCCTATTGTGTTGTGCAAACCAGTCTTGTGGATGGATATTTGTGTAATCATGGATTAAATGGAACTAACTTGTCGCTATGTTATGGGGCATAGTCATTGGAAAGGTTCTTGTATGTCTGAAAAGTGTAAACAATTGAGTTCTTACAATGCTCTTATTTGACGAAAGTTAGCTTGGTGGTAGAAATTGATGTTTGAAGCTAGTTCTATGCGATAAAGTTTTGTGAAAGAGATGAATTGGTGAAAGAAATTGACCTTGAGAGCATATTTTCTTGTCATGTTTGATAAATGAGTATGATGACTGTGCCTATATATTTTAATTGCTTAAATTTGGTGTAATAAAAAGGGAAAAGTCTCGTATCTTTACTATGATTGTGTGTAAATTATAGAATATTTGAAGATGTGAATGATGTTAGATGCATTTTTGTTAATGGATGATGACACTCGTAGAGGATTTATGAATAATGTTCTAAGAGGATGGCAAAATAGTAGGTTGTGCAAATTGATAATTGTTAATTGGGTTTAAGAGCTAATAAGTGTTGCAGGACTTCCGTTTAGCTTGGCGACTTCCAGGACTAAGTCGGAGCCTAGGGGGGGAGAATGTAATGCCCCTACCCTAGTCGGACTTGTAAAACCCATTTGACCTTGATTGACTTCCTGTGTGCCATTCTTGAATGGTAGGTTAACCATGATGCAAAGTGTAGTTTAGATAATATAAATAATTGTGCATACTTATTATCGTCCTCTTGCATCAATTCTTGTCTAAATGTAATTGTTTCCTAACTCTTGTAATAAATATTGAGCTAACACCTTCATTGAATATGTATATGTATATGTATGCTTGCGTGATTCATGGGTGCAGGAGATTTCAGGTACGACATCGCCTAAGGCGAGGTTCATCTCCTTCGGGGTTCTCAGGTTGAGTAAACCTCCTCCATCCTTAGAATTCGGATTTGGGGGTCATTAAACTCTCGTCTTGCCTTAGCCATGGTCAGGTGAGCATCGTGTGTGGATTCGTGGGCTTTCCTTGCATTGGGATGCGTTTCATGTGATTTGGTGGACTTCCTCGATTTGCATGCCTTGCGCGGGGTAAGTGGAGTTTGTTATTCTAAGTATTTAATTCAATTTAATGAGTAGATGTACGCATTAGTAATTTAGAAATTTAAAATAGGTAGTTTCTTTTATATGATTAATCGTTAATTTAAAGAGATTGCTTTAAATATTATTGTAGCAAGCTTAAGGTATCTAACGTGGATTAATGTGTTCAATTACGCATTATTAGTTGAGAAAATTAGAATAAATAGATCTCTTGCATTAGATTAGTCATTTATTTAAAAAGGTTGCTTTATTATGTTATAGCGAGTCAATTTAATAGTTAAATTTAATAATAACAAATTTAATGAGCTATGCGTTTTAGAAAGGAAAGATTTAAAGTCATTTGAGAAATAGAAAAAAATTAATCATTTTCGCATGTTGGAAGAGAAAGGGTAAATTTTATTATTTAAAAGGAAATTATTCTTTTTACTTGCAAATTGATATAGTATAAAGGATTGATTTTTGAGATTTAAATTAATTTAAATATCTCACCCTTGTTAACAGTTCAAAATATAAATGTAGGCCTAAATTGATATTGAGAGATTAAAATTAGAATTAAATAAGAAATAGAAGCATGTTAATTTTAATTAGAATAAAACAAGTTAGATTTATTGAGCAGTGGAAAATAATGGTTTCCATTTTCATGTTTCTTTTATTTTCAAAACAAAAAATGCCTAAATTCGAAATTGAAAATTAGGGCAAAAATAGGGTTTCTCATTTTAACCTAGTTTTTGAACATTTTTGGGGGGTTCTTTCTTGAGATCTTTTTTAGAAAAAAATGGAGATGGGGAAATTTTTGGAAAGGGGGGAGATTTGCTCAGAGTTGCAGGTGGAGCTCTTCATCAAAACTCTTCCCGGAATGTGTTTGGAGGTAGGATTCCAATCTACCCTTTTTGTTATTGTTGAAATAAAAAAAAAAAAATGGTGTTTGAATGTTCTCCATGAAATGCTGGAAAAGAAAAAGAAATAGAAATACCCATGAATGTTTCTAAGATTTAATTTCAGTTTTGATTTTCAGGTTGTTCTTGGAATCAAGATTTGTTATGGATTTCTTGAACATATTGAAGAAGAAAACCTTCCCATTTAAATGCTTAAACATTCTGGAAAAAAAAAAAAAAAAGAAAGAGAAATGTTGATTGTTTTCAAAATGGGGGTTTGCTGGGAAATGTTTTCAGACTGTGTGTTTTGGTGAGTTATTCATTTCTTTGTTATACTTACACTATTTTTTTTTAGACAAAAAAACAATATATATTCAATAAATTAGATTTTGACTACAGATTTTGGCAGTTTTGGTTTGGGTCTGTTATTGTTATTTTAACAGAAATTTAAAAAAATAAAAAATAAAAAAATCTATTAACAAACCCCCCACGCTGCTACCAATGGTAGCGTGGGCTACCAAGGGGCCCCACGTGGGGATCCACGAGGGTAACCCCAATATAATATTTTGGTTTTATTTTTTTCTAAATTTTAAAAAATTTATTATTATTTTTAATTTTTTAATTTTTTTTTAAAAAAAGGGGCAAAAACAATAAACTAATAAAATGTTAATAAATGAAAAAATAATAATAATAATAATAATGATTTTAAATGGAGTTTTTTTTTAAATTATTTAAATTTAGTCTTTTGCTTCCTTATTCATTTAATATTATTTGAGATGAGTATTAAATAATATTTGGAATTTAGAATATTGATATTTAGGTAACTCTTATAGTAGTATATGCTTTTGCTACACTCTGATTTATATAATTGGCATTAATAAATATTAATTATGAATTATGGTTAAATGTGGGTGTTTCATAAATGTTATTTTAGGTAATCCTTATATCAATATATAGTTTTGATTATATGTGACTTCTTGGTCCCTTTGTAACGAATTCTGTCAGTGAATTAACCTTAGTGCTCAGATGTTAATTTTAATTGGTTAGATATAAATTGAGATTTACGTATACTCGCTTCATATATATACCCAAGAAATTTATAAAACGATGGGGAGCATTTTCTTTCATTTCAAAGTCTCCTTTCAAAGTATATTTTCTTGAATTAGGGTATAGTTGTGTTGCTAGAGCGGGGTACTAGTGTATAGTCCTAGACCAATATGTCAATGATGTTTATCTAAGGATTAAGTAATATGCCTGGATGAGAGATGCTTACATTTATGTGAACTTGGTTGGAAAACTTGTAGAGATGTATTTACTGACTGAAGTGGTCATTTGTATTAGGGTAGTAATCGCCTAAAAGGCAGGATTGTAAAAGACGTGTAAATTATGTAATCTTAACTATATTAAATGCCAGAGGGGTCTTGCAGTTGAGTAGACCCGGAGATGTAGCCCTTTAGGGGTGAACTCTGAGATCATATCTGTGTTATGCAATGTTTTAGCTTCCTTTGTTTCATACTTTAAGTTATCATGTATGGTTGTTATCTTGTATAAGTGTATTGTGGAAATTTAATGAATTTAAATCAAAGTGCATAAAATTAATCATCTTGGTAAATGTAGTAATCCGGTTCATAAAACATTGTAATTATGATTATGGCAAAGTATTTGAATTATGATAATTAAAGGAAATAATGGTGGAAAGAAGCTCATAGGATACCATTAATGTTTTAGCTTGATAAAGTTGGTAAATTGATCGAATGTGTATGGGTAACAAAGTTAGTATTAATGTTATAAATCCTAAATTGAAATTCAAAAGATGAACCTCATATAGGTATTTACCTTTTTATCTTAGTTAACGAGCATCGTCATGTTAGTTATATGTCACTATATTGGATGGATCTATTTAGTTATTTATGTTATAATCTTAACAAATAATCTTTATCAGATTAATTTTATAAATGCGTGAACTCAACTAGTTATCCATAATTATAACCCTTATAAAAGAATTCTCTTTATGTTGCTAAAATTGAACTGAAAAGGGAAGTATTCGCATAGTTGTTTATATCTTAATCTTGGTAAATGTATCTTTGCATGTTAACTTCATTTAAGCAAAAAAGAGTGATATGCAATCAGATAATTGTATTTTAATCCTAATGGAAGAATGTCACTATGAACTTATATTCTAATCTTGAAATGATGAATATCATCTTGCTAACTATATTTTAATTTAAAGGATGCTCTCATGTGTCCTAATACATTTTCACCTTAATGAATTTAGCCATCTATTAGCATTATTAAAACTTCAATGAAATCTATGGCTACTCACATTTTATCTTTCATAAAAGAACTACAACTCATTAGTTGGCTTTGCATGAAATCAAATGAAGGGGCCTCACTGTATTAATTGTAGTTTAATCCTTAATGAATGTATCTCATCTTATCAACCATACTTTTAATATTTAAGAAAAACATCAGATGTGGGTGGTTATCTTAAAACCTGAATGAATGAACCTTGTTATATTTATCACATTGAACCTTAAGGGAGGCTTCTTAAATTAAATAGGTGTTAATGTGCATTGAGTAAATAACCTCACGATGGCCTCCTAACCACCCAAAGTAAATGAACACTTCCTAAAATTATAAGATATCAAATCATTGAACATATGTATAATCAAGTCTTATGCATTATCTCATAGTTAAGTTATCCAGCTTATTGGATCAGTTGACACGTGTTGAGTTGGGAGTAAGGTTGCATAATCGCATTGGGAAACTCCTTAGGATCGTTTAGCCTTCCTCTATGTTATCTAGTTTTAGATAACTCCAAACTATCTTAATGTTGTAACTTATCAGTAATACTCTTAACTATTATTAAAAAAAAAATTTACACTCTATTTGAGTGTTGTTAACTTAAACCCTTTGGGGTTTCCTGGCGGGGCATTACACAAGTGTTGATACAATTACATGATAAATCATAACAAAATCTTGATTGTGAACACATAATTAAAGACAACTTGTTGTTTCTTTATGCTCCTTATGCTCAAATATTTTCTAGAAGGAATAAGGAAAGTTTGAAAATGAAATTTCTAGATGATCAAATCAATTAAGGATGATGGATTTATATAGGCTTCTCGAGGTATTTTCACATTTAGGCTGATTTCTACTGGTCATATCAATTTATCAAGACTAGATCACAAATGGTGGGAATTGGTACTCTAGCAATTTCAAATTTGGGCTCTTTTAGGAGGGACTGTGGAACCCCCAGTACTTTGGCACCTAGCACCATATTCCACCTAAAAAGGGGTGGAACAAAGATAAATTTGGAGTGCACAGGCCTAGGATATTAGATCAAGTCACCTCATGAGCTTATGAAAATAGTTTGGATGTGGAAGGGCCAAAAACAGGCTAAAAAATATAAAGAAGGAGGCGCACTAAAACAAGGGCCCAAAAAGGAGCATGAAATTGTAAATGGGTTACAATTTATAACACTACATTACACTTTTTTCTAGAATTTCCACTTCATCTTCCTTAAAGTCACTATAATCCTTAGAGTCTATAAAATGATAATTCTCTCTATGTCACACCATTGGTGTAGCTTTCCATATCACTAGTGCAACCAAAGAGTTTCATGTCCACCACAAAAGGTGTCAATTTTTCCAACTCTTTATCATTTTTATGCATTATGAATGCTTTCTTGTTTAGTTCTCTAGCTAATTCCTCATTTTTCCTAATCGTTTCTTGTTCCAAACATAAATTTGGTCTTTTCAATTTAGTCACCTCTTTTATTCTCTCCCCCCCCCTAGTTTTAGCCCATTGTAGTATTTTTTTGTTCAAATTGCAATGAACACCAAATGTTGTTGTCTACATTTGACCATAATTTCATGTAAAGAAACACCAAAGGTCATAACCTACTTTAAATGTTGAATATCAATTCAAACATTTTCTACTAAGATTTTATGACCAACCCAAATTTCCTCAAAGAGTCTAATCATTTTTTTCCATAGGCCTCTCAAGCTTTGTAGCACCTTCATTTAGTTGTGCTTACTACATTTGTATATCCATCTTACTCCTTTTACTTTTTCTATATGACCTTATATAGAGACTACACACTTGTAGTTTTTTCAATTTCAAATTTTGTTTCCATATACTTTGCTCAAATCTAATTTTAATTATTTTTTGTTAAAGGTCATAGAAGTTTTATGTCGATATAGATTTAATAATACATCTCTTATTCCCTATCTTTTGAATTGTTAAACTATCCTAGTTGGTTCTCTCTAAATTCTATGGTTTCCAATTGAAAGATTTAAGGGGATATTGTATAGTCAGATTGAAACTGGGACATCCATATATTTCGTATTTCAGAGAGTGAAAATTTTCTTCGTAATCCTTGATAAAGAAACATATGCCTCCCATCACATGCAATAACTGATTTAAAATTCCCCCCTTGATGCTCTCAAAAGGACATTCCAATAGAAAGAAACCATTCGTTAGGGTTCTAATTTGGACATCTTTCCTAAATATGAATCACACCAATTCCCCAATTTAGTTTCCGAGGATAATCCCCTACCTATCTAATAAGCAAGCAATCTCTTTAAGCTTAGAATTAGATCTATGTAGTTTATCATCTTCACGAAAAAGGAAATATGCCACCCAATGGTCCTAGGGTTGAGAGGAACATAGTTTTCACCTATTCCCATTTGTCTATCTTCACCATCCACTCCACTTCTTTAGAAGCTTCTCTGCTTCATGTTAACAAGGTGGAAGATTGTGGGAGAGTTTAGGGTGTAGGGTGGAGTGATGGTTGTAATAAAAATGCAAACAACTTTTCTTAAAGTTTTCTAGACTTTTGGATTTTAAAAGAGACTTTTGGACTGTCCCAAGGATCATGGTGGTTGTGAGCCATAACATGTGGTGTAGCATTTTTTTTTTGGCATATTCTACTTGTTACTACTCAAATTGGACAAAACTTCCCGTCTCCTTCATTTTCTTCTTGTTGTTCTATGATAAAAATTCACTCATTTGCACATTACTTGGTATTATTCATCCACCATCTATGGTGCTTATTATCTTATCTAAATCTTTGAGCCTTATTTTATTCTTAAAAATTCTTGTCTACCATCTCGAAATCTGCAATTTGATTGGGCTTATTGTTATCATCTTCCCATTCTGTGTTTTGCAA
This sequence comes from Cryptomeria japonica, assembly GCF_030272615.1. Classification (NCBI taxonomy): domain Eukaryota; kingdom Viridiplantae; phylum Streptophyta; class Pinopsida; order Cupressales; family Cupressaceae; genus Cryptomeria; species Cryptomeria japonica. Next base: position 753,016,197 of record NC_081407.1, on the reverse strand, counting down.
AACATACACACACATACCTTCCCTATCAATGTATTTTATATTTGTGATGCCTATCTCTTTCAATTTGTCCTCCTTGACTTTTAATGAAACCCTCTTTTGATTTCTTTTTTTGCTTGTCCACCCTCACTCTCTTACTATCTCCCTTGGGGGATGATTTTCTCTTGTCCACAAAGTCTCTTTAACCTTTTAGTTTTGCCTTGCCTCCCCTACTCTTACCACATTCTTGTGTAGTCTTTCTTTGTCTTTTCAAATTTAATTCTTTAAAGAATCTTAAGGATTTTAAGCATATAGTAGCGAATTGTAGGTGTTTATCATAAAACTAATCTTATGCCAAACAGATGTCTAATAAACATTGCAAAAGATATTGGGTTTAGAGGGAATATATGCTTGTTTTATGATGACTAGAATATTCCATGCACAACCTTAATAGTCTTTAATTCACATGATCCAACATTAAGAAAACACATAATTCCATCTATCTCAAATAAATTATAGAAATTATTTTGAAGTAGCATAACATGATTTGGAGAACTAAAAAACAAAATCAAAAACAAAGGAAAATATTTATGTTCTTTTGTGCCTTTAATTATCTTCAATTTCTTCCTTACCAAAGCCACATGCTCTTTTGAAGTTGACTTTGTTAATTATAAGAAATATTTGTTACATATTGATATGCAAATGGTCTGTTTGTTAAAAAAATTTATAATTTGATGGATTAATTTTGACTTCTATAATCAAATGAAATAATATAATTCTTAACTATTTCTAAAGTATAACAAAAGAATTTTTAAGTAAATAGATTTTGTTCAAATTTAAATTATAGAAAAGAAAAAATCTTCAATAAATAAAATATATCTCTTAAAAATATTAAAAAATTAAAAATTAAATAATTATGAAAGGAAATTTTCACAACTATAAATCCATTTTTATTGTCAATATACTACCAACTCTAATTTGGACTATGGAGATTTCTTGATTGTTCCAACATATTTTGTTATACAAGTAGCCAACAAAAACTAAAAAAAATAATTCTTGACCAGAGTAGAGTTATGTTTGAGTTAGGATACCATGGACTTTGGAAATATCTTGACTTTATTATACTAGTGGCTGACATAAACAACTTACTTTGTTTAACCATTTCACATCACTTCCTAGCATTTGTCATTACTTGAGACTTTGATCAGCATGATGACTTTGATCACATCATTCATCAAATTTAATTGTTCACTATTAATTATCTAGTTAAAAAAAATTAATCGATTTCAAATAAATGGTTTAGGTACTTTAAAAGTGTCATTTATTATATTTTAATTATTAAAATTTATAATTCTTTTTATATTTTTATTATATTTATTTTTAATTTTTATGTTTACTAGTTTTGATTAAATTTTTTTTTTTTTAATATAATAATTTTTAAATAAATAATAAAAAGTACTTTTTTTTTTTTTATATTAAAGATAGAGAGAGCAGAAATACAGAGGCAACGCCTCAACAGCAAAGAAGGAGCAGCAGGCACCATCACGGGCCTACCCTGAGTTCAGCAAAAAATCAAAACTAAACAATATCGGAAGGTATAGCAAAAAAGAGCCACCAAAGATAAGCAAAATAGAAGGCGCTAGCTGAGAATGTTATTATAATGGTCCACCCAGGCGGTCCATCCCTAGGGTCCCTCCATCCAAACGATATTCTTACGGTCCTGGATCTGACTCAACATCTCCAAATGCTCAGTAGACGGCTGCCTATTGTCCCTGATTTCATTGTTCAGCATTCTCAAGGCGTGCTCAAAGGAGGAAAGGTCATCAAAATTGCGCCTCCAGTCTAGTCCGCCTTTAAGCTCATAGACAAACATGGTAGCATGGCCATCCCGTAGGAATCTTCTGAGTTTGTTCCTTTCCAAATTCAGCACGACCGAGACCTACGCGGCAATATTATAAAATATAAGTCTTCGAAAAGACTCAGTAAGAGCCCTGGACTGGCCACAGAATCTATTAGCATTTCTAATTTTCCAAATGAACCAAAGGATGTAAGCAGATAAAATAAGCCAGAAAATATTAGCATATTTTTTCAGTCCCTGAACATAACCAGAAATAATTTCCATAACATTAACCAAGTGGGGAGAGGAAACACCAAACATCAGCCATACTTCCCTAGCAACGGAGCACTCAAAGAAGATGTGCCTGCCAGTTTCAGGCATTTTACATATAGAACAAGTATCATGCGAGTCATAATTGCCCTTTAAAGGGAGCCTGTTAAGAGTGAGCAGCCATTTAAAGCACTTAACTTTGGGATCAATAGCGTTCTTCCACAACTTGTTAAAGTTTTTCTTCCACTGCAAGACAGAGAAGTTAGAGTACCAGATCAGATTCACATGAGAAATAATAGCAGTATCATAAGCCAGGAAAGAGTAAATATTACGGGCTTTGGTTTTGGTAAGAAGAGTGCCATCTGCCCACCCAAAGGCCAGGAACCTATGAGAATCAATATCGCAGTCCTTCGGGAGGCTGAGCAATGTGCAGGCATGCCTGATCAGGTTATACGTTCTTTTTTGGGTGGGGGGGATATTGAACCTAGAACTAAGATCCTCCCATGAGATAAGGGAGCCATGTTCAAGAATATCATCCAGGCATTTAACCCCCTTGCTGTCCCAAGATCTAGTCGAGCACCCCCTTATCAAAGCCAGTGGTTTACCATGATGGGTCAAGTTCCACCACAGAGATCTTTCACCATGTATATGACCATCGTTGTTGACCCTGGTGTTAACCAGGAACCTTCTAATATGTTCCCAAGCCTTCCATATGGATCTAAAGACACATGACCCCTGGATGGACACAGAGAAGCTACCAGCCACCAGGTCGGTAAGATGCAGACCTTTCCAAGACTTAGCCCTCCGAGGGACAGCCCTCTCGATGTTACTTCTGACAAGCACTTTCCAAGGCGCATGCCCATCAAGGGCATGAAAAATCCATTTAGCCACCAGGGCAATGCCCTGAGTTTTGAGATCTTTGAGGCCAAGTCCCCCAAGCTCCTTCTTAGCGTGGCACCAATTCCATCTAACAGAGTGGGTCTTACTATTTCCTTTGCCATCAGACCAGAGAAAATGCCTGATGCCCTTTTGGATTTCCAGGATCTGGTAATTGCTAAACATCCAGGTGGAAGAATAGTAGATACTATAGGTAGAGAGGATTTTCTGGCAGACTTGAATTCTACCAGCCAGAGAAAGGAATCTATTGTTCCACTTATTGATTTTATTGTCGATTTTCCCTTTAACCCAGAGCCACATATCTTTGAGAGATGGGGAGACAGAGAAGGGAACACCAAGGTATCGAACAATTTTGTTTGGCCCTCCCCATTGGTAATTGGACCTGTCAAACCAGTCAGGAGGTTGGGTGTTCCAGCTAAGGAAGGTGGATTTGGTCTGGGAGATCTTGGCTCCAGAGATGGAGCTGAAGAACTGAGCCTTCAAGTTAAGATTGTCTAAATTACTCTTGGAAAGGTTGAGGAAGAGGGCAGTGTCATCCGCGAACTGAATGTTTAGGAGCTCATTATTATTGGGGAGTCTAATACCTTCCACCTTAGGGGAGATAGTACTGTCTCTGAGAAGGTAAAGGAGGGCTTCGGAGGCAATGACGAACAGAGAGGGAGCAAGGGGACACCCTTTCCTAATGGATAGGGAGAGCATAATAGGGGGAGAAAGGGATCCATTAATATCGATTTGAGCAGAGGCATCATGCAAGAGAACTTTCACAATTTGACAAAACTCACCTGGGAAGCTGAAGGATTCCAGCATCATGATGATAAACTCCCATTCCACCCTGTTGTAGGCCTTCTCATAATCCAGGAGGAACATGGTAGCATCCTGGTTAGAAGACGTAGCCCACTCCATGGCTTCCCAGCTAGTGATGAGACTCTCAAGGATGTATCTTCCCTTGATAAACCCAGTTTGTGTAGGGTAGATAAACCTCGGAAGAAGTTTTTCCAGCCGAGTAGCAAGAATTTTAGCCAATATTTTATAGGAGACATTGAGGAGAGTAATAGGGCGCCAATTTTTAATGAGAGCCTTGTCCCCATCCTTGGGGATAAGTTTTATGATGCCCCTATTAATACAGGAGCCAAGGGAGCCCTTAGAGATAGCCTCTCTGTATAGGTCTAGCAGATCACGGGAAACCCACTCACTATTAGCCTTATAGAACTCGATGGGGAGCCCATCAAGCCCTGGGGCCTTGTCGGGGAGGAGGGAGTTGATAGCAGATTGAATATCCTCAAGGGTAAGAGGGCACTTAAGGTGGGTGGATTCTTCTTCAGAGATCATATTAGGGATGATAGTTCTACACTTAGCCCTATTCTCTCTAGCTAAAGCAGAGTCCTTAGAGGTGAAGAGGGCTTGGTAGAAGTGGGCAAATGCCTCCATAATATCCTCAAGGTTCGTAACTTCAGCCCCATTAATGATAAGCCTACCAATCCTTTCTCTCGCATGTTTAATCTTTAGAAGATTAAAGAAGAATTTGGAGCCTTTGTCCCCCTGTTGTAGCCAATGGGCGCAGGCTCTGATCTTAGCACCTTTGATCTTAATATGTTGATGGGAGCAGAGAGCAGTTCTGGCATGGGATACCAGGGTGGCTATGGATGGGCAGGAGGGATTAGATTGGAGGTCATTTTCCAGTTGGGTCAGCTCCGAGATGACAGATTTTTCTTCAAATCTATAGTCCTTGGCCCTTTGTTGTCCAATAGTTTGAAGGAGCTTTCACTAGGAACTAACATTAAGGTTCCAAATGTCAACCTGGGAGGCCGATTGATAAATGGATTTATTAAAAAGGCTGATGAGCTTAATCGCCATGAGGGTGTCGGAGTCATGTAGCAAATCACAGTTAAGGATGAATTTCCTGTTCTTGGCAGCAGGGGGGGAGCTAGCGAGTCTAATATCAGCAGAGATGGGATGATGGTCAGAAAGGGTGAAGGGGCAGACAACCACAGGGTTGCAATGGTTAGAGGGGGCAAAGGAGAAGGTATCTTTCTCAGCATAAAAGCGGTCAAGCCGGCAGTAAATCCTGTGCCCACCTTTTTGGAAATTGCACCATGTGTTCCAAAGACCTTTGGATTCAGCCTTATTCCCAAGCAAAGGGTCAAGAATATTTTTAGAGGCTTTCATTCTATCCCAGGAAGATTTCTCCGGGCCTTTCCACTCGAAGGGGTTGCCCCCCAATTTATCTTCACTATCCTCAACCATGTTAAAGTCCCCTCCTAGGATCCATGGGATGTCCAATAAGGAAGTGAGCCATTCCCATAAAGTGATTATACCTTTATAGTCATTCGGAGCATATATGAAACAGACTCCAAAGAGGGTATTGTCAGAGCTAAGAGTGGCCCAGACAGCCCTGTTGCAAGGGGAGCAACCTTTATCAATGACTTGATTGCCTAATCTAGAGTTAATAAGCAGCCCAACACCACCCCTGCCTTTGCAGTGCTTTGAGCAAATTTTTATAGAGTTTTTCCAAATGTAGTTTAGGTTTGCTTCAAGAGTGAAGTTTATAGATTTTAATTCTTGCAACATTAATAGATCAATATCCTTATGAGAATCCAGGAAGCGTTTGACAACATATTTTTTGTTAGGGGCTTCCAGCCCTCTTACATTCCACGAGATGCACTTCATGGCAAACAATGGTGAGGGGTTACACATCCTTAGCAGGATGAGGACAGCTGTCATTGGCAGGCATTGCCTTGCCTTCTTTCTTCTTAATCGATGTGGATTTATTCTTGGAACCCACAAGATGACCCTGTCTGTTAACCTTAGTACTGCTGTTAGTTGGGGTATCAATATCATCCCCAGATTCAATCTCACCCTGCGTAGTTATCTTGATGGGAGTGTCATTGTTAGGGCAGCATTCATATCGATCCAGGGCACATGTGTGGGAACAAATGAAGAGTTTAGATCAACACCAGAGTCAGTGATAGATACATCGTTATTACCAAGCTCCCTGTGGATAATCAAAGGATTGCCTTCACACTGTTCAGTAATGATGCTAAGAGAGCTGGTGAGAGCTGAGGCTCCACAGTCAACGAAGAGAGGGTTATTCCTCAGGGAGGGCACAGCTTCATCGACAATCGTAGCATCATTACTGATCATAGCAAGGGCATCAAAACTATTTTTAAAGTCAGAAGGTCGATCCTTAAAGGTAGATGCGGGAGCCAGATTGGGATCCTACCGATTAGAGTGACCAAGATCAGCAATAAGACCATCTGAGATGGGACCATCTGAGATAGGTGATTTCACAGACCTTCTGCATTTTTTGAATCTGGAAGAGACTAAATGGAACCCGTCCTCATTAAATTCTTCCATGGTTGGGTTATTAGAAGCATTAGGAGGAACAGGGGGGGGAGGGGCAGATAGGCATGCCTCTAAAATGGGTAATCCGTGTTCAGGAGCGGAGGAGGAGTTCACATTTGAGGGCTTGGGATTAACTCCATCATCCTGGTTCTTCTTTGTGTTTGAAGATCTCCTCGATATAATGGGACAATTTTTTCGGATATGGCCATCCTTTTTGCATAAAAAGCATGCGTTAACGCCTCCTAGGAATTCCAGAGGGCACGGGAAGGTTTCGTCCTCAATGTTGAGCCTAAGGAGACTGGGCAAATCAATCCTAGGCTTAACAGAAAGGAGGACCCTAGCATCTAGGTGCAGAACAAGCCGAGATGAGTCATCCATCCGGATGAATCTACCCAACGGCTCAACTATTTGTGGGATAAACTTCCATAAAAAAGGCGGGAGGTTCTTCAACACAAGCCACCTGGGACAAGACAGAGCAAGTATTTCTTCCGCATTAGCTTCAGGGGACCAACCTAGGGCACGGGATGAGGTTTTACCCACATTCCAATAGATTTTTTTCAGAACTTTGACCTGAATCTCATGCGATTTAAAAAATATAATGAACAAACCTTTTTGCAATTGTCGACAAAAGGAGATACGAAAACCTAGTTTAATATTCCAGAAGTTGTAAAACCAATCATCCATAAACTTCCTAGGAGGGCATTTATCAATGTCAACGCAGGCAAAGAAAATTGCAGTGTCTTTGAGTCTAGACTTCTCACTAGCAATAGCACTAACCATAGATTCATTCAGAGAAATGGAGAAAGAAGTGGAGCAATCCCCAGGGTTCTTACCTTCTGGATTGGCTCCATCGCTCCCGTCCATTGCCATGAACCTCGCATCTTGCGCCACCGAACCAGCACTCCTACCAGCGACCTTGCAGAAGGACTGTTTGGACGGAGTGGAAGGCAGGGGACCAAGCGGCAGGGATGAAATTTGGGGCGAGCCATCCGTCTCAACCTCCATAAAGGTTGAGCACATTCGGCCAGGGGGAGAAATAAATGCACGCAGAAAGCAAAAGTAAATGCAGTAGCAGAAAAAAAAATAGAGGAAAGGACACTCAAACCCTGCGAAGGAGGGAGACCTCCTCAACCGACCACCACCTCAGGGAGTTTCAGTCCACATCAGCCGAAAGTTCACCACCGAGCTCCCATTTCCTTTATCAAAAAAAAAAAATGAAAAAAATGATTAGACTCTTTGAGGAAATTTGGGTTGGTCATAAAATCTTAGTAGAAAATGTTTGAATTGATGTTCAACATTTAAAGTAGGTTATGGAGCTCCCATTGTGCATTGAGTAAATAACCTCACGATGGCCTCCTAACCACCCAAAGTAAATGAACATTTCCTAAAATTATAAGATATCAAATCATTGAACATATGTATAATCAAGTCTTATGCATTATCTTGTAGTTAAGTTATCCAGCTTATTGGATCAGTTGACACGTGTTGAGTTGGGAGTAAGGTTGCATAATCGCGTTGGGAAACTCCTTAGGATCGTTTAGCCTTCCGCTGTGTTATCTAGTTTTAGATAACTCCAAACTATCTTAATGTTGTAACTTATCAGTAATACTCTTAACTATTATTAAAAAAAAATTTACACTCTATTTGAGTGTTGTTAACTTAAACCCTTTGGGGTTTCCTGGCGGGGCATTACACAAGTGTTGATACAATAACATGATAAATCATAACAAAATCTTGATTGTGAACACATAATTAAAGACAACTTGTTGTTTCTTTATGCTCCTTATGCTCAAATATTTTCTAGAAGGAATAAGGAAAGGTTGAAAATGAAATTTCTAGATGATCAAATCAATTAAGGATGATGGATTTATATAGGGTTCTCGAGGTATTTTCACATTTAGGCTGATTTCTAATGGTCATATCAATTTATCAAGACTGGATCACAAATGGTGGGAATTGGTACTCTAGCAATTTCAAATTTGGGCTCTTTTAGGAGGGACTATGGAACCCCTAGTACTTTGGCACCTAGCACCATATTCCACCTAAAAAGGGGTGGAACAAAGATAAATTTGGAGTGCACAGGCCTAGGATATTAGATCAAGTCACCTCATGAGCTTATGAAAATAGTTTGGATGTGGAAGGGCCAAAAACAGGCTAAAAAATATAAAGAAGGAGGCACACTAAAACAAGGGCCCAAAAAGGAGCATGAAATTGTAAAGGGGTTACAATTTATGACACTACATTACACTTTCTTCTAGAATTTCCACTTCATCTTCCTTAAAGTCACTATAATCCTTAGAGTCTATAAAATGATAATTCTCTCTATGTCACACCATTGGTGTAGCTTTCCATATCACTAGTGCAACCAAAGAGTTTCATGTCCACCACAAAAGGTGTCAATTTTTCCAACTCTTTATCATTTTTATGCATTATGAATGCTTTCTTGTTTAGTTCTCTAGCTAATTCCTCATTTTTCCTAATCGTTTCTTGTTCCAAACATAAATTTGGTCTTTTCAATTTAGTCACCTCTTTTATTCTCTCCCCCCCCCTAGTTTTAGCCCATTGTAGTATTTTTTTGTTCAAATTGCATTGAACACCAAATGTTGTTGTCTACATTTGACCATAATTTCATGTAAAGAAACACCAAAGGTCATAACCTACTTTAAATGTTGAATATCAATTCAAACATTTTCTACTAAGATTTTATGACCAACCCAAATTTCCTCAAAGAGTCTAATCATTTTTTTCCATAGGCCTCTCAAGCTTTGTACTTTACAACAAGGTACAAGCTCTTCACAGATGCAATTCCTTGAAATGTTGCTTAATATACACAACACAACACCATTGCAAATAGACTAGGAAAGCCTACAACTACGGTCAACCCATGCTTTGACTCTTGATCAAAATAACCACTTCAACCAACAGAAGCATTTGTTTGCAACAAATGTAGCTTCAAGCGCACACAACATTAAAATATTGAGACAATTGCACTCACCCATTGCACGTGCAACAACAATCATTGCACTTCAAAAAGATAAGAAAACACACTAGGAAGAAAAACTATCATTTCAAATCCTTCTTTCTATAGACCAGGAAGTAATGCTTATTGCAGATTTATGGATAAAAGTTGGCCTTGTTAATGGTGCTTTGGGTCAAATCAAAATGATTGTCTATGATGTAGGTTCTAAACCAGCTGATTTGCCAGAATATGTTGTGGTTCTCTTCCAACATTATACCGGCCCATCATGGGATCCAACAAATCCAAAACATGTACCCATATCACCAATTACTAGAGGAAACCACACACAAATTCCATTAGCAATGGCATGGGGTATTACTATTCACAAATCATAGGGTCTAACACTAGACTTTGCAATAGCTGACATCGGGAAAAGAGAGAAATAAGGCCTTGCATTTACAGTGCTTCCAAGGGTGAAATCAATTAACCTCCCGCGGATTCACCCAGTTTTCACCTACCAAAGGTAATCAAGGTTGCAAGGTTCTACATCAACCATTCTAAGGAAAAAGGAAGAGGACCATTTGCTAAAGCTTTCCCACATCACAGAAGAAATTTACTTGCAAAACAAATAGAATTAGAGACTAAAACCACAACTTTATTGCAATTTTACATGTTGCATATCTTCTATCAAATGTATCAAAACATTACAATATTCACACTTTGCAGGATCAACATCAAAAGTAACCAATATTAAATTCAGTATAAAATTGAACAAGCCTCTTAGATAAGAAAAATCTACAAGAATAGGTACACCTCTATCAACCACTGTTTTTTCAACTATTTTATTTCTTTGCAAATATACTTCTTCTAAAATTTACGAAAATTATTTTCTGATACATTGTTATTTTTCACAGGTTTCAAATGGCACCCAACGAAAAAACCTACAAAACAAAATAAGTACAATAACGAAATACACCAGCAACAAAAACTGTAAGTGCGCCCAATAACAATCATCAATATTTGACACTTGTTGAATACATTTACCATTTCATAACACAGTCCTAATACAACTTATTTCTCATAGGTTTAAGATGATATACATCAGATGGATAAACATGTCTACATACAAACCATTTAGAATAAGTTCTCTTTGTGATAAAATTCTTATTTTGAGAACCGAAACATAGACTAAATTTTCTATAGTGCCAATGCTATATACTACTCAATTTAACATTGATTACATTCTCTCATTATCATGCATTAACATTTTCAGGTTGTCCCTGCTTTTAGATTTCACCTTTCGATGCAGATCACAATCCAACTCACCAATGTCATTACTTTCAAGGTATGTAACCTTTTTAAAATTATTTGCAAACTCATTGTCACTATTACATAATGCCATTAAATTACATCATTGTCGCATATTGGTAGGATTTTCTATGCTTTGCCACTTCCCCATCATCAACTCACTATTACATAATGCTATTAGATTGTAGGGTTGTTGCATATTGGTACAATTTTGTATACTTTGCCACTTCATCATCGTATAAACCCTTTTTCTCTGCAAGGTAAATGCCTTTCTATTTTATTAGTGCTTGTTTGTTCATTTCCTCCAGTTGTAAGCACTCATACAATTTATACCTCATAGGTCTTACATGATATAAATCAGATGCATTTCAACAAAAGATTGTATAACATGCTACTCTTACCAGTATGGGGGATGGAGGGTGGATAACAACATTTTTCTGGGTCCAACAAATACTTTTGGTTGGGATAAATACGGCCTACAATACAAATCATTATCAAAAATACTCTTCATGGCAATTTCTTTCTATACATCATGCTACATTCAACAACATGGGGGATGGTGGGTGGACAACTTTGTATTTTGGGAACAACCATTGGTTGGGTTATGTACACTACCTATACTATTTACTATATATATATAAAAAATTGATTTCAATTTTAATGCATTCTGTAATTGTAATGGTCAACAAATAAGGTTCTTCTAACTTTACAATTCCTTTACAATTAGAAATATCGGCCTTCTGTTGCAGGCACTCCCCCTGCAACTGCTAGTTTAGCATGTGAGAACACTTAAATATCTTGAATTCAGTAGACTTTATTTTTGGGTTAAGATGTTGTATACTCTAGAAATATATTTTCTATTATAGAGTACACTTTCTTATAAAAGTGGCTGACAAACACAAAAAATTTATTTAACCATTTCACATGACTTCCCAGTTTTTAATTCGCACCATTTTTCATCACTGGATACTTTGATTAGTGTGATGAATTTGATCATTTCATTTATCAAATTTAATCTTTGATTTTTAATTTTAGTTCCAATCAGAAACTATAGAAGAAGACTTTCATATTAACTAGTGATTAAACTCGCTATGAACATTCAATCACAATTCACTTGTATTTCAATATTTCTCCCTTTTCTTATGTGCGTCCATTAAATTTGCATATTTTTCATCCCAAATATTAACCTAATGTTTTTTTGGTGGCTTGCAAAGGTGTACTCAGTTCTCAATGCAAGAGAACACACAACTTCAAAGAAGGCTAAAGAAATAGATGGTTGCTTAGGCTACAAGTCACATTTGGCATTTAGGGTTTGAGTTGTCTCTGCATATTGCTCTAAGGTGGAAGATCGTGGGAGAGTTTAGGGTGTAGGGTGGAGTGATGGTCATAATAAAAATGCAAACAACTTTTCTTAAAGTTGTCTGGACTTTTGGATTTTGAAAGAAACTTTTTGACTATCCCAAGGATCATGGTGGTTGTGAGCCATAACGTTTGGTGCAACATTTTTTCTTGGCATACTCAAATTGGACAAAACTTCCCATCTCCTTCATTTTCTTGTTGTTCTTCTACAGTAAAAATTCACTCATTTGTACATTACTTGGTATTATTCATCCACCATCTATGGTGTTTATTATCTTATCTAAATATTTGTGCATTATTTTATTCTTAAAAATTCCATCTACCATTTCAAAATCTTTCAAGTTGTCCTCCTTGAATTTTAATGAAACCCTCTTTTGATTTCTTTTTTATCTTATCCACCCTCACTCTCTTACTATCTCCCTTGGGGAATGATTTTCTCTTGTCCACAAAAGCTCTTTAATCTTCCTAGTTTTGCCTTGTCTCCCCTACTCTTACCACATTCTTGTGTAGTCTTTCTTTGTCTTTTCAAATTTAATTCTTTAAAGAAACTTAAAGGAGAAGAGAATTGCAGGTGTTTATCATAAAACTAATCCTATGCCAAACAGATGTCTAATAAACATTGCAAAAGCTATTGGATTTAGAGGGAAATATAAGCTTTTTTTATGATGATTAGAATATTTCATGCACAACCTTAATAGTCTTTAATTCACATGATCCAACATTAAGAAAACACATAATTCCATCTATCTCAAATAAATTATAGAAATTATTTTAAAGTAACATAACATGATTTGGAGAACTTAAAAACAAAATAAAAAACAAGGGAAAATATTTATGTTCTTTTGTGCCTTTTATTATCTTCAATTTCTTCCTTACCAAAGCCATATGCTCTTTTGAAGTTGACTTTATTAATTATAATAAATTTTTGTTACATATTGATAAGCAAATGATCTGTTTGTTATAAACTTTTAATAATTTGATGAATTAATTTTGACTTCCATAATAAAATCAAATATATAATTCTTAACTAATTCTAATGTATAACAAAACAATTTTTAAGTAAATAGATTTTGTTCTAATGTGAATTATTAAAAGGAAAAACTCTTCAATAAATAAAATATCTCTTTAAAATATTAAAAAATTAAAAATTAAATAATTATGAAAGGAAATTTTCACAACTCTAAATCTGTTTTCATTGTCAATATACTACCAACTCTAATTTGGACTATGGAGATTTCTTATTCCAACATATTTTGTTATACAAGTAGTCAAGAAAAACTGAAGAAGAAAAAATTCTTGACCAGAGTAGAGTTATGTTTAGGTTAGGATACCATGGACTTTGGAAATATCTTGACTTTATTATATAAGTGGCTGACAAAAATAGAAAAAAATGTTTAACCATTTCACATGGCAATTTGTCATTACTGGAGGCTTTGATCAGCCTGATGACATTGATCACATCATTCATCAAACTTAATTATTCATTTTTAATTATTTAGTTAAAAAAAATTTAAGCGATTTCAAATAAATGGTTTAGGTACTTTAAAAGTGTCATTTATTATATTTTATTTATTAAAATTTATAATTCTTTTTATATTTTTATTATATTTATTTTTTAATTTTTATGTTTAATAGTTTTGATTAAAATATTAATTTATTTAATATAATAATTTTTAAATAAATAATAAAAGTAATTTTTCAATAAATAAAACATTTTTTAAGTAAATTTAAATGGTTCTTCAAAGAGAAATAATGTAAACAATGTAAAAATATAAAATAATTTTTAAATAGCTATATAATAAATAAAAAAATATTTCATTAAATAAATTCATGATTGGATTATGGATGTTTCTTAGATAATGTATTAAAGATATCTCTACTAGTTTTCATCCAACACAACACTATTTTGATCATGTTTGTTTATTGATTCTCAATATTGTTTTATTTTCAATCAGTAAATCAAGGTTAAGGAATTCATAACCCAAAATATTAATTATCAAAATAAATATACATATTTGACTGCTCCAACTTTTTTTGTTTCATGGTATATGAGTCCAAATTTGAATTCCTCAAATATTTTCAACAATTCCCAACAACTTATTTACATATTATTGATTTCCTAATTTAAATTTTATCTATTTTTAATAAAATTGATGGTGACTAAAGAGTCTCTCTATTATTTAACTATTGAATATAATTTATACAAATGAAATGTTTAAAAGTTAAAACATAATTTTTAAATAATATTAATGAAATATTATGATAATCAAACCTTTAAAAAAAGGTATAAAAATACTTTATTATGCACTCCTTAATAGTCATAAAAGAGGATACACTTCACCACCGTAGATTTTTTCAAATAACTCCAGAATACTATTATTGTGCCAAAGCTTAATTTATATTGATAATCTAAACATACTTTATTAATAACTTATGGTTTGAATACTATATATTTGTCTGTGAGAAAAAAAATATTAATACAAAATTTAATATTTTTCACATAATATTAAATACTAGAATAATAATATATGACAGGCCACATATTGACATAACTCTACGCTTTGAGGACATCCACTCGTTTACCATCCAATCTCAAAGTATTAAAACACAAAGCCTCAATTTATTTATTCCTCCATTCCCATTCTATCACATTCATTCCTGTGCTTCCCACTGCCCCAGCTTGGTCTACCATGGCTCCTCTTTGGTTCTACTCTTTCATCATGCTCTGCATCTTTTCAATCTCCGCTCTTCCTCACTCTCTCAATATCTCTCAACAGAAACGATTGCTCCTGCAATTCAAAACGGCTATTTCCAACAACAACAGCTCTTCACTGCCAGATTGGACTCCCCTTCACCCCCTCTGTAATTGGTCTGCCGTTACCTGCGATCCCTCTTTCCACTCCGTCGTCGCCCTCAACTTATCCGCCATGAACTTACACGGCACCATCTCTCCTCTGCTCGGGAATCTCTCCTCCCTTCAATCCCTCGATCTCTCCAACAATACCCTCACTTCTACCATTCCACCTCAACTCGCCCAACTCACCCATCTGCAGGTACTCTTGCTACACCGCAATCAATTGCAAGGAACCATTCCGCCCACTCTCTCCGCTTGCCACAGTTTGTATGATCTGGCACTCTCCTATAACCAACTGCATGGCAGCATTCCGCCTGAGCTGAGTCTCCTTACGAGATTGAAGTTCCTCTACTTAGGACAAAACAGTCTCACAGGTGTCATTCCCCCTTCTTTCAAAAACCTATCGACTTTAGTTTATTTGCATTTGGGATATAATGATCTCTACGGCCTCATTCCTTCTGAATTGGGAGCCCTGTCTCAACTACAGAGCCTATCCCTCAGTAAGAATCAGTTGTCAGGTCCCATTCCCCCTGAATTGGGCATGCTTACTCACCTGCAGAAACTTTACCTTTATACAAATAACTTATCAGGCACCATTCCCAGCTCTTTAGGAAACCTGTCTTCCTTGACCGAATTAGAATTGGAAGAAAATGATCTTCATGGCCCCATTCCCCCTGAATTGGGCATGCTCACTCACCTGCAGATACTTTACCTTTATACAGATAACTTATCAGGCACCATTCCCAGCTCTTTAGCAAAACTCTCGAAACTGATAGGATTAGATCTATCTGAAAACCAGCTCAGTGGACATATTCCACGGGAAATTGGTACCAAGCTCTCCAATTTGCAATATCTCAATTTATGGGGAAACCAGCTCAGTGGACATATTCCACGGGAAATTGGTACCAAGCTCTCCAATTTGCAATATCTCAGTTTATGGGGAAACCAGCTTAGTGGAAAAATACCAAACTCCCTTGGAAATTGTTCCAACCTCACAGAGCTTCTTTTAGCTGAAAACCAGCTCAGTGGAATGGTGCCAATGGAGCTGGGCAAGTTGAACCTCCTTACCACCCTTGAGCTACAGACCAATCAACTTGTTAGTGACAGCAGTAACACATTGTCTTTTCTAACTTCTCTTACAAATTGCTCCCACTTGCAAGAAATATCAGTGTGGGATAATCGTCTCACTGGTATATTGCCCCCATCCATAGGCCAACTGTCTCCCCATCTCTATTTATTGGATTTATCATACAACATGATAAGCGGAAGCATAACACAACAGATTGTCAATCTAACAAACTTAACATACTTGAGTTTAAGCGGTAATCTTTTCAGTGGCAATATTCCATCTGGAATTAAAAGATTCCAGAAGTTGGAAAGATTGTGGTTGGGTGGGAACAAATTAGAAGGAAGCATTCCAAGTGATATAGGTCAAATGCAACATCTCGGACTCCTAAATCTTAGTCACAACCGGCTATCTGGAAAAATGCCTGATTCTCTTTGTAGCCCCCAACAGCTAAGACGACTTTTGCTTCAGCACAACAACTTGTCAGGGGAGATCCCTGTTAGTTTAGCAGGATGTCAGAAGTTGGAGCTCATTGACTTATCTTACAATAAATTAGTGGGAAGGATACCTCCTGATGTTATTGCCAACCTTAAAAATCTGGTATTCTATCTCAATTTTTCATGGAATTCTCTGCAAGGGCCCTTGCCACAGGAGATCAGTAAAATTGCAATGGCTCAAGCCATAGACATCTCTGGAAATCGACTTACTGGGGTGATTCCAAATTCTCTAGGAGACTGCACAGAATTAGAACATCTAAATCTGTCCCACAATGCCTTTGAAGGTCCAATACCAGCTTCACTCTCCAAATTAAAAAATCTCGAAGAAATGGATCTTTCTTTCAATAATTTGTCAGGGCAGATTCCAGAAGGAGGGTTGTTTCCAAATAGAACAGTTATAACATTGTTTATGAGAAACCCTGGCCTATGTGGCCCAACGAATTATTCATTGCCTCCATGCCCAAAGCAGACTCTAGAAAAGCATTCACTGCTTAAAAAAATAGTCTTATCAGTTGTTGGAACATTTGCATTTATATTGTGTTCCTACATCTTAGGAATTCTATGGACACAAATACTTTCAAGCCAACCATTCCATCCCTCAAACTTCATTTTTCAAAGGCTTATCTATCAAAAAATTTCTTATCAGGAGCTTGTTATTGCAACAGCCGAATTTGATGAGTCAAACTTGCTTGGAGTGGGTAACTTTGGGTCAGTCTACAAAGGCATTTTGAGGGATGGTAAGATAGTTGCAATCAAGGCTCTTAATTTGCAGAATGAAGAAGCTCATAAGAGCTTTATTACAGAATGCAAAGTGTTAGGGAGGATCCGGCACCGTAACCTGATCAAAATCATAAGTGCATTTTCCTACCCTGGCTTCAAAGGTTTGGTTCTTCAATTTGCATCAAATGGGAGCTTGGAGAAACATTTGCACCCTGGCAGAGATAATCAGGAATTTAGTAAATTGGAATTCGAGGACTGTTTAAGCATTGCTATGGATGTTGCCCATGGCATGGAATACTTACATCATGATTGTCCTTTGCAAATTGTACACTGTGATTTAAAAACTAGCAATGTGCTCCTGGACGACAACATGACAGCCCTTGTGACTGATTTTGGTATATCCCGCTTAACTTCTACTCCGAACTCCATAGATTCATTTAGTGCAACAACATTTACACTCAAAGGATCTATTGGCTATATTGCTCCAGGTAATCTATTTGAGTTCTTCTATACTGTCATTATCATTTCCTTTAATAGCTATTCTAATTTTTCATGAATAAAATTGATTGCAGAGTATGGTCTCCGGGGGAGTGTTTCCACAAAGGGAGATGTTTACAGTTATGGAATTCTGATACTAGAGATGGTTACAAGGAAGAGGCCAAGTGATGACATATTTGCGGGAGACCTGAACTTGCACAAGTGGGTAAGGTCAGCTTTTCCAGACAGACTGGCAGACATTGTTGATTGTGGGCTATTGAGAGATGTGAATGAAAACTTGCAAGACAATAGATGTCTTGTTTCTTTCATTCATGTTGGTTTGCTTTGTAGCAGTGAATCGCCAAGAGAACGACCTTCCATGAAAGATGTAGCCAGGTTCTTGGAGAGTCTCAAGACATCTTCCATGGACGGTGCAGTTGCTTCAAATTTAACATCTACGATATCAGACCTCCTGCACAATACCAATCGCGCAGAAATATTGGCATCTGACAGTCAAAGTTCTACATTTTAGATATTTATAAGTTCCATATGTAAGTTTTTGCCATTCATGTTTGCTAGTTTCAAGTTTGTTTCTTTTAATGTAAAATCCTCCTTAGATTAAATTCTAGTTCTTTGAGTCCATAAGGTGTTCCGATTCATGTATATGCATTATACTAGTTTGGGAGTGGATAATGTTGTCTATAAATAGTTTCTGAAATACCGCAAAACGTGTAATATATTGTTGTATTTAAAACACTTTCTCTCATAATAGGCTACCAGGCCGTGCTTAACATTCTTGGTTTTGTATAAAACTCAATGTTTGAATATTTTCACCTACAAAATTAATACTGCACTGATGTCTCGTCCAATATCACCCGAGTCCCAATGGATATTTATTTAAAGGAATCAAACTTTTGTTTAAATTGTGCCTTAAGATTATTATTTTTTAAAAATTTAGAACTATCTTTTTATATTCAGACTTACTAGATCTTCGAAACAGACAAGCACTTTGGGTTTGGGTTGTATTGTATTGTAAAGTCATGATGGCGCTTGGACAAAAATTACTGGCAATTAATGTTGTAAGGAGGAGTTTGTAGTTTAATAATTATTTAATAAAATGTATTGATATATAATTTGTTTTAATTTTAAAAGTTTTAAAAATTAAAAAATAATTTGTATTAATAAAAAATAAATTTAATAAGGGTGATGCATAAGTAGTTGTATTATTTTTAATTTAGAAGTTTATAATCTGATTTAAATTGTAGATATACAATGATTGTTCTTTTTATTGCAATTTTTTTTTCTTTTAGATCTCCCTTAATAGTTAGTGACATTTTTACTTTATTTAGTTTGTGCTAGAATATGCACAACAAATCTTATTTAAATATCATTCTAATGTTTGTAAACTCAATTATATTGTAAAATGTATTTTTTTACATATGTATATCAGTTATTTTTTATTTTTAACAATATATTAAAAATTTTAACATTATTATATTTAATTTTGTGGTGGCATATATAAGACTATATCAATTTTATTTTGAATGCAATTCAATACACATGATTCCTATTGTGTGTGTATCTAGGTGGTGAGTATTGAGGTGGTGTTATATGTTATGGATGTTGGATTACCCATATATTGACCTAATATGCAAGGAAATTTTTTCAATTTATCTCTCATAACTACTAATTAATTTAGTAGTTTCTCTCAAAGATGGTTCAATATAATATTAATAGGCTAAAGTACATTTTTTATAACAAGCATACAATCTTGTTAGACTTTATAACTTCTAATTCATATTAATATGTCCTAAAAATGTACCATAGGTTACATTTCTAGTAGACATTTAAAAATTCAAACACAAAACTATCTTTGTATTTAAAGAAAATTGGGCTTGGAGAGTAAATAGGAATTATGTTCAATGATGATATCATTGTCTCTCATTGTATGGGGCAAGGTTTGTGGAAATGAATCACTTAATTAATCTATGAGAATATTTTTATGCAAATAACTTTAAATCTAATCTAAATTTATTATATCTAATTACAAAACACATAAAAAGACAAAAATAAGTGCCTTCATCATATTTGAAATATTTTTCACAATTTTTATTCTTTTAATACTGCAAAAATATCACATATTCACCAATGGAAAAGGTGGACCAGAGAAGAGTAGGGTGGAGATTAGAAGGACAAAACCATGCTTTCAGTGAATACATTAGGCGGCAAGGAAGAAGATTTTAGGCTCAACAATGTATAGAAGGACATTAAAAAGAGATGCTTCACAAAGGAGACTTTAGAAAGCTTGGAAGAGTCACTTCAAGGAAGGGGAGGACAATTGTTAGATAGAGGAGAATTAGCAATACTATTCAAGGTCGCAAACCTTCTATAGTTGGAAAGAATCACTAACCTTCCAGAATAGTATTTGAATTTTTTCCACTGTGGCCTTCTGGGATTTGAGTAAATCCTCCCTTGCTGAAGAAGGCATGCCCTCCAGAATATTGGGATATTTTTAAAAGATGAAACAAAGCCCTTAAGACTTCATATGGGAATAGGAATAAGGCCTTCAAGAAGGAATTGATGAATTCTCATGCTCCTTTTGTCTCTAATAAGTTTAGGAGATCAGATGACTTTAACTTTCAACTCTCCTTTCCAAATAAAATCTCATATGGGAATATGAATAGGGTCTTCAAGAAGAAATTGGCGAATGATCCTCCTCCTCTTGTCTGTAATAAGTTTAGGAGATTAGGAAACTTCAACTTTCAACTCTCCTTTCCAAATAACATCCCATTAGATTAGGCGACTTCAACTTTCAACCCTCCTTTCTAAATATTTTATTTTTCTCCACAATAAATTATTAGACCACTGATTTTATTTAACATTAAATATTTTAAATTGACCCTAAATTATTTTTCGCCACCATTGAAACTAACATCCCATTATTTCATAAGCCTCCTTTAAATCCTTAGAGAAGTTTAGGGGCAAGGGAAAGAAATCCTGGGAGAAGATTCAATATGGGATTCCCAAGAGGTAACCAATCCTAGATTTATAAGAGTCAAAAGGTGTCGGTTCAGAAGGATCAAACATTTATAATAGAGAAAGTAGTAGAAGAAACATCCCAAACAAAGATCCTCCACTTGGCTATAGATTCTCCCTTGGACAAAAAAGAAGAGGAAAATAGCTCACAAATTGAAGTCTTGAATCTTTATTCAAGTGAGGAGGTGTCAATGGAGCAAGTGACAGGGATTCTAAAAAATAGGAAGGACTTGAGTTTCATCTTCTTAGAATAAACTCTATCTTCTTAGATTTTGGACATAGGGGTTTCACTGGCTAGGCAATATTATATCATGTGCATTCATATTGGGGGGTTTAATATCCAAAAAATGAGGGTGAAATATATTGCCTATCAGTGAAAATAGGGGGGTTTTTAATTCTAGATATGAAAAAATACAATATTTGGTGAAAATAAGGGGGGCTTTTAATTCGGGTTGTGTATTGGGAGGGGGTGACAAAAAAGGAGTTTAGGGCAATATTTTTTGAAAATAGGGGGATTCTTTAGTATTCCACGAATACACGTGCTATAAACTAGGTTCACTAAGTGAAGCCCCCATGATTTTGGATCTCCCACAACAAGCTATAATATGCAAGTTTTTGAAAATCTCTATTGATAAATTTTTTTATTTAAACGGGTACATGCGAATTGCTTTGGAATAATCTATTTTCTTAATAGATCAATAGAATGGTTTCTTTGTCACTCTATTTGAATACAAAGAAAGGAGAGATTCTATTTCTTGAATGAAGCATTGGTTTTATAATAGTTTGTGTCTTCACATGCAAGATTGGCATCCGAGATTTAATCTAATTTCAACCCCTATAAAATTCATCCCTATGTCGATCCATATTCATAATCTCCTACTTGAATACAGGGAGATTGAAATTATAGAATCTATTGGATATAAAGTTGGTATCTTCATAAAAAATGATTTATTTTCTTATGAGAAGCCAAATCTTCCAATTCATTTATGTTTTCTTATGGAAACTACTAGATTTTTCACCTCATCTTTACAAATCCACTCTAGGAATGGATGTTGGAATCAAAAACTAATTTATGAAGTGCCTTCTTTGATTTATGGTGTATGCCACTTATTAGATCATACTTCTTCATCTTGCCCTGATTTTATTATTCTAGTAGTCATGAGCATTATGATCCAAACCCCATTATTTCCCTTTTCCCTATTCAAAACCTTTCTAATTTAGAAGTGATATCAGTATCATATCTTTCCTCAGAAAGAGACACAATAAGCTTCCCCATAAAAACCCTGGGGCTTTAGTAAACACTGTTAGGTCCAGGAGATAACTGAGAGGGGGGGTTGAATTAGTTGTCCAACAAATTCAACAAAAATTAACTTAACCAAAACTTAATACTTAATACCGGTAAACCAAACTTTATGTTGGTAGACAGTTTATCAGTTAATTGTAGTACCGGTAAAGATTAATGCATGAAATAGAAAGACAAATAACACATACAACACATAGCATAGTTATTTGTAGGTGGAAACCCTTTAAGAGAAAAAACCACGGTGGGAAGCCTTACCCATAATCAAATGATACTACTGCAGATAGTATGTGTATACAATATGGATTTTGCACATGCAGAAAGGCCAACTACCTAGAGCTCACTCCTCAAATGCAAGATGGGAGTCACACTGACTACAATTGGATGGTTAGATCCAATGATAATGTACTACATAAAATAGCATCTTCATATGCTAGATTCAGTAACGGTTAAGCTCTGCTGATCTTCACAAAAACCTTCGTTCAATCTTCAAATGATGACTCTGTGTATAGCTCTACTTATTTTCACATATACCTTATTGCAATCCTTTTTGCATTCCCATTCCACTTTCTTACTTTGATCAAATAAGATCTTACATATATACCGAATCCTAAGACCAAATGTGTAGGTCAACTTTACAAAAGATATTACAATAAAAAATAATTATAAGTAAATATGAAAACCTTGACCTATTTGCCGGTAACAGCAAATATGAAAACTTGATTAGACCAAAGACCAAATCACCAAAACCAAGTGATCGAATAATATCTTCGACATAACCAAGTAGTCTCCAGATGATAACAGATCATCCTCAGTGCCGGTGAACAATATAACCTACCGGTGAACCAAATACCAATGACTGTGTAAGTCTCTAGCTTACCGGTGAACATAACCAAAATCTCCAAGTGCTAATAAGTGTTGACAAGCGATGAAAGGTGTTGACATCAATGACAAAACAATATCAACATATCCAAAATACCAAAAATCTCCCCCTTTGGAATTGATGGCAACATAAGATGGAAAATCCATCAACGTGCCAAAACATAAATGCTAAAAACAAAAAACCAACAATCTCCCAAAGAGATCATCAAAATACATAATATCTCTCCCAAAAGTAACAAAATCTCCTCCAAGGGATAATGTGTTTTTCCATATCAATCTCTCCCCCTTTGACATCAAATGCCAAAGCAATACAAAACCAATTAGTTCAAAGAACTTATCACAAAATACCAACTCATTCAATATACCAACTACTCCCCTTGAGAAATAGCTCTCCTCATCAAAGCCGGAATAAAAGATTTCTCTGTTAATACTGTCAGTTGATGACAAACATCAACTATCTAAGTCTCTACTAGTGGGGGTAGGACTTCAAGTTTCTCTCTAAGATACTCAAATGTTTCCTTAGGCAAAGGCTTTGTAAAAATATCTGCAATCTGCTCATTAGTATTCACATAAACCAATTTCACTTCTTTTTCTTCAACATTCTCTTTCAGAAAGTGTCATTTGATAGAAACATGTTTAGTTTTAGAATGAAGTACCAGATTCTTGGATATATTAATTGCTGCAGTATTATCACAATAAATGATTATAGGTTCCTTGCAATTTAAATTTATGTCCTTCAATATTTTCTCTATCCATAATACTTGTGTATAATTAGTTGCTGCTGCAACATATTCTGATTCTGCTATTGATAGACTTGTACAACTCTGTTTCTTTCTCAACCATGAAATTAGTCTATTTCCAAGAAAAAATGCTCCACTAGTGGTTCTTTTTCTATCATCCACATCTCCTGCCCAATTAGCATCTATGTATGCACATAAATCAAAATTTTCATCTCTAGGATACCATAAACCAAAATTTGTAGTGCCTTGTAGGTACCGGAAAATCCTTTTCACCGCTGATTCATGATTTTTTTTAGGATTACTCTAAAATCTTGAAACAATACATACTAAATTCATAATATCAGGTCTTGTTTGTGTCAAATACAGTAAACCTCCTATCATAGACTTGTATCTTGTTGGATTAAAAGGTGTTGAGTCATCCTTCAAAGATAATTTGTCAGTTGTAGTCATCGGTGTGCCTACCAGTTTACAGTTTTCCATGCCAAATTTCTTTAGTAATTCCTTCAAGTACTTAGATTGACTTAAGAATATACCTTTATCAGTCTGTGAAATTTGCAATCCTAAAAATAATTTTATCTGTCCAATCATAAACATTTCAAATTCTTGTTGCATTTTGTTAGAAAAGTCTTTACACAAACCATCTTCTCCTCCAAAGATTTTATCATCAACAAAAACTTCAATAACCAAGATGTCATCATTAGTAACTTTGACATATAGATTGTTGTCAGCATTACCTTTTGTGTAACCAAGCTTCAAAAGATATTTGTCCAATCTAGCATACCAAGCTCTAGGAGCTTGCTTCAATCCATATAAAGCTTTCCTTAACCTGCAAGCCATATCTTTGTTATCTATCAAAGAAAATCCATCAGGTTTCTAAATGTAAACTTCTTCTTCAAGATCTCCATTCAAAAATGCACATTTAACATCCATTTGATATACTTTGTAGTTCTTGTGTACTGCAAAAGCCAATAAAAGTCTGACTGCCTCAATTCTAGCTACCGGTGCAAAGGTTTCATTGTAATCAATTCCTTCTCTCTGAGAATATCCCTTACACACTAGTCTTACTTTGTTTCTGTAGCATCCTAAAATTGTGACACTTGCAATTTTGACCACATTTGGGCCTTCACGATGGCGATGCAACACGGAACCTGAATTGAGACCCCGAAACTTGTTCACGACATCAAAAACTGCATTTTTCCAGCACCCTGACTGATCCCTCCTTGCACCTTGCTGTCCCTGGAGGTGGGACTTGGGCGCCCAGTGCCCTGGTCCTTCAGGACTAGGGCGCCCAGCGCCCTGGTCCCCCAGGACCATGGCGTCCAGCGCCCTGGTCCTTGGCCCTATTTTGGGCCCGGTCTCCTATGGGGCTTCAGGTCTTTATGTTTGCAATTTGGAAAATACTCTTTCCTTGTCGGCCCAAGGTCGGAAAAATCAGTCTATCAGCCCTAATTGACAAGTATATAAACTACATTTCCTCTCCCATTTTGAAAAAAAAGGAGAGGGGAAAAAGCGTGGAAACAATACTCAAACATTCAAACATTCAAGCATTCAAGCATTCAAGCATTCCTTCAAGGAATTGATCATTCTAAGTCTCCATTCAAGGCTAAGTGTTGCATTCAAGGCAAGGATTCAACCATTGAAGAGGAGATCACATACTACATACAACATACAACATACAACAACATCTATACCTTCGCATATAAGGATACAAACATCCTTACAACAAGGTACTAGTACTTGTTTTACATTACAATCATTTACATTTACAGCATTTCTCATTTCTTGGTTAATTCCAAAATCGGGGTTTGACCTAAGGGCAAACCCCTAATCCCTAACCCCCCAATCGTCTTCACTTTTCTATGTGTAGGTTGTAGGTACGCGGCTGAAATTGAAGATCTGGAATCCTTGTGCAGAGACAAACAGATCCCCCTTCGTTTCGTGGATTTTTCGGAGGACCGTGTGCACGCCGGGCACCATCGTCCTGTCAACTTTTGCTCAAATTTGCAGGACAGCACCGTATCGACATTTTACTGCTAATTCCAGGTCCGCAGCTTCATCCTATATTCCTATCTCAATTTATAAGCGAATCTCTCTCACTTTTCATGCATTCCTAGCTTAATCTTTCTATCTACATTCTTTACAAAAGAGGGTAGCCTTGCTGTCTTAACCCTTGAAACTCATTTAGAATCCAATCTTGCATTGTGTGGGATTGGATCTTGTGGGTTTCAACCCCTCTTTTGAATGTAAAGTCTCCCCTAAGTGAAAACCGTCAATCCTAGTAACCTCCCTTCTCTCTCCTTGGAGTCGGAAGAGGGGAGAGCAACTAGGGTTCAATTTTTCCGCTTTACATTTTGGTGAACCCGACGTGAACATCCTTTCTGATTATTCATGGTTAGATCTGAAAATTGGATTCCTTAATTACATTTCCATGTTTGATCTTTTGCAAAATTTTAGAGGTTAATTGCATAAAAACCCTAAATTTTCTTTTTAGTAATTGAGCTTGTGAAATGTCTAATTGTTAATGCTTGTTTCAGATCTACCCTTCTATTGCAAATTGTCAATTCATATTTGTGCTTTAATTCTAAAAATTAAGTGGTTAAGTGTCAAAACCCTAATTTTTAAAACCCTCTTGATTCAACCTTTGTCCGACAATTTCACTGATCAAAACATCTCCAAATCAGCTGTAACTTTGGATTCCGCAATAAAATCACAATATCTTTGATCCCTGAAAATTTGGAAAAAAGTTGCGAGGACCGTGTGCACTCCGAGTGCCATCGTCCCCGACATTTTTTCCGAAATTTCGAGAGCTAGATCTTACTGTATTTTTCTACTAAAATCCAAAATTTTGGCTGATTTTATCAATTATAACACTTTCAAAATTACAGTCAAAGTTGGTCTAGTGATTGCTTGGATTAAGGCCCCTAATCATTCAAAAATTGTTGAAATTGAAATTTTGTGTCGAAATTGTGTTATTACTGTCCTAAATCTGAAAAGTGTGTTAGCATTCATTTGAAATTTCAGTGCCTTATTCAAATTCTTTCAATTGGTGACTTTTGAAATTAAGTGTTCAATTAAAACAACTTTGATTTTTGCTTTCAAAATTGAATTTTGCGTGAAATTGAAGCAACTTTTAAATTTCAAAACTTGCATTGCTTTTGGTATTCCCTCTAAAATCATAAAATTCAAAATTTCAGTTTCCATCTCTTTTTCAAAATTCAAATTTTGCATTTTTCGACAATCTTGGTAGGGTTCAATTTTGAGATTGCAACTTTAATTTGGCCTATCTACAGATCGTAAAATCACTCAATTTTTTCAGATTAGCTTTAAAATCATCATAACTTTCATCTCTGAAAATTTTGAAAAAAGTTGCGAGGACCGTGTGCACTCCGAGCGCCACAATCCCTGACATTTTTTTCGAAATTTCGGGAGATTGTTATGATTGCATTTAACAGCCTAAATCTAGGAGATTGGCTGATTTTACTAAAATTTGCTACCTCTAAATTCAAAATTTTCTCTTTCTCTCTAGTGCATGAGTTTTACAACAATAAGCCCTACTTACACTATTCCCGTTAGACGAAGCCATAGAATTAAGTCTTTCCAAGGTTTAAATACTGAGGAGATGGAACCTAATTTGAATAGCCCTTTTAACGAGGACACGGGTAATTCCTCTAATCCTCCTAATGATGAAGAAGCTCTCCATGAGGTTTCTGTAGAACAACTTTCAAAATTGGATGACCAATTTGGTGATCTTCAGCAATGGATGTCTCAAGAGTATCCTGATAGTCAAGCTCTTTCATTAATTGAGGGTCTAAAACGTATGGTTCAAAGTGATAAGAATGGAATTGATATTTTGCATGGTATTGCACACATTATGGATTTGAATGTGATGCCTATGAAGAGTTGTGCTGAAACTTTGGGTTATACACAACCTCCTACTCAAGTCAATCATTCTATTCCTTTAACAACTTCTATTGCTAGCATACCTACCTTTACATCAAACATAATGACTACTTCTATACAAGACATTCTACCTATGATCACTAGTCATGGGGGCAATCCTTCCTCTTCAATTAACCCTCTTCCTTCATTCAATCCAACTCCTTCATTCATTCCTTCAATGAGTGTCCCTATTACATCTCCACAAATGAACATGACGCAAGGGGGCAATTCATTCAATCATTCCATTCCTCCTTGTAGTGTTCCTCCTTTCCAATCATCTCCTATGACTAACTATCATAGTGTTCCACCACCTTACTCTCAATCAATACCTTCTTTCAATAACATAACACCTCCATCACAATCTAACACATCTAATATGAACTCTTCGACTGAAGCGACCATTAACAATCTTGTACAAACTATCTCTTCTTTACAGCAACAAATTGCCTCTATGAATCAATCTAAGTTTAGTGTGCCCACATTTGATGTTGCGAGCGCACTTTCTCTTGACATTGTTCGAGCTATTCCCCCTAAACATGTTGAAATCCCGCATTTGGAGCTTTATAATGGTAAAGGTGATCCTCTAACACATGTTAAGACTTTTCAAACAATTTGTACCGATTTTGCTTATGACCAAAGGTTGCTTGCAAAACTGTTTACTAGAACATTAAGAGATAAAGCCCTACAATGGTATTGCTCGTTGCCTTCTTATTCTATTACTTCTTTCGAACAACTTGCAAATGCTTTCATTCAACAATTTCAAAACAATATAAGTCCTAAAGTTACTTTGATTGATTTAATGCATTGTAAACAAGGTGTTAAAGAAAAAGTGACTGATTTCATTGGTAGATATAAGCATTTGTATGCTCAAATTTCTTTTCTAGTGCCTGACAATGATATTCAAAGAATCTTTATTTCTAATTTACAAAAAGATATTCGAGACAAACTTCTGTTTTCTGAGTTTACTTCTTTCCAACAGTTATGTGCAACTCTTCACAATTATCAACTGACTGTGAGTCAAATGGAACAATCACATCCTATGGCTCCGAGTGATAAGGGTGATAGTAGTCAACAACCATTTGGAAAGTTTAAACCGAACAGAGATTCTATCAAATTCAATGAAAACATCATCAACAACAATGTGAATGCAGCATCAGGTGTGCCTCCTATTTCTAAGTTTTTCAAGAAAGAAAGAAAGTTTACTCCTTTGAATGAATCATTGCATAGTATTATGAATAAGTTATTGGAACAAAATGTGCTTACTCTCCCTCCTATAAGGAAAATAGATCTTGCAAAGATTAATTCACCCTATTTTGATAACGAATCTTTTTGTCAATTTCATCGTCAACCTGGGCATGATACTGAAAAATATTTTGCTTTAAAGGGTAAAATTCAAGATTTGATTGATAATAATACTATCTCTATTTCTAGAGTGAATGATAAAGGCAACACATCTGTAGCTCCTCCTAATCAAAATCTTCAAATTTTTACTGATCCACTACCTTCTCATACCTCTGATGCGATTGAGGCTAGTGATTCCTCCTTCTCATCTGATGGTCTTGTGTCTATGACTCTGAATGTGATTAACCTTGTAGAGCAGCAAGAAAACCCTAAAGAACCTTCCATCACATTTGATTCTAGTGAAACTATTAGGGCACCTGATGGTCCTTTATACATAGTTGCAAAAGTCAAGAATACACCTTGTCGTGGAGTGCTTATTGATCCTTCGTGCGTGGTTAATGTTATTACTGAAGAATTTCTTTTTACTTTGCAATTGAATCAAGTGATCTATGACAAAACAAATGTGGTTGTGAAATTATTTGATGCATTTTCTTCTCCTGCAATTGGTTCTATTACATTACCTATTGAAGTTCATAACAAAACCCTTGATGTGAACTTTGCTATCATTCCTTCATCCGAACAATTTCGTGTGAAGCTAGGCTATCCTTGGCTATCTTCCATGAAAGCTATTGCTTCTCCTATTCATAAGTGTTTGAAATTTCCCCATAATGGTGAAGTTGTTACTGTCAATCATAGTCTCTTTAAACCAGCTGAAAGAACTTCTAGCGTTCCTATTGATTATTTTTGGCCTAAACAATTCCAATCTCTTCCTCCGCAAAGTGATTATCTTTTCAGATCTTATCAAAAGTGGAAAACAGATATGATCCTATCTTTAAGTGAACCTCGAACACCCAAACTCGACATTCCTATCATTCTTGAGAAGGAAGTTCTTCCTTTGAAAGATAAAACTAATGTCTTTCCTCAAGAAGATTCCCAACGCATTCCTATGGATGTGACTATGTCTATGTCTAATAAACTTTCTAAAAGCAGACCTATACCTCCTCATCATGATGGACTTGGTCTTCTTCCTAAACCAAATATCCCTCCTTTATATGGAGCAGTTCCTCCTCCTTCCTTTTATAGAGAGAAGAGACCTTCCTCTTCTCCTATTATCCAGCCTAAGAGACCACAACCTAAACACCCAAGTGATAAGGATGAGAACATTCCTCCTCCTCAATCTTCTCCACTTCCAACTAAGACTAGACAAAATCATTCTGCATGGGAACGTCGACGAAAGCGTCATCTTAGAGCTCAAGCAGCTGCTTCTCAAACTTTGCAATCTCCAAAAACACCTTCAACAAGCATTATTCCATTTTCTCCTCAGCTGGAAATTGAGCCAAAATCTCCTAAACATAAGATGCATGATGGTCTTGATCCTGTGCGAGTTAAAGATCCTATTTTTATAAATCTTGATGATGATATAGATGAAATTGTTATTCATGATGAAAATGTTACTCCTCTTGCTTCTGATAGTGAATATGAACTCATTGATATTGATAACCATCTATCTAACAAATTTTCTAAAGCACTTATCCTGGCTCCTAGACAAGAACAATGTGGCTTGGAACATGAACATAGCCCTTGTTTGGATCTTGTGATAGCTCCATCTGCTGTGTTGGATGTTCCTCCTCTAGCATGTTCCCTGCCTTCCCGAAACATTGATCAGCAAGATTGGGGGGTAGATGACGTGCTAGACTAGTTTCATTAGCATAGCAGATTCTCTCCTCCTCTCTTTTGTTACTTCTTCTATGTGTTATTCTCATTCGTCTATTTGTTGTCCTTAGTATTGTCTACTTGAGGATGATGCAAAGCATTGAGATCTCTTTTGGTCTCTCTCATGTTGACTCAAAAGACACATGTGTTCCCTTCTTCTAGGTGACCTTCCTTGATTGGGGAATGAAGAAAAATTATGCATACATACATATGATATACATGAATTATCATACAGCGTACTGACCCTGAGGAAAGCGAAGTCACCTCATGCTTTGTGTTTTGTGTCTATTATCCTTGGGTTTATCTCACACTTGGGGGCTAAATCTTTGTGATAACGTGCTCCTTTCCTTTCTCATTTCTTATGTGTATCACTACCTTAAAGCAATCACCCTCGTTGAGGCGTGTGTGATCTCTTTAACGTAGGGGGGCATACACCCCATCTATCTCTTCAAGATACTTGAAAATTTCTTGGCGAACTTAGCTTTGCCTTGAAAATTTTTGGTATTTCTCTTGCATGACTCATAGTGAGGGAACCTTACTACTGACAGTCATGGTTCTTCCTCGTGATCTTCCCTTTTACTTTGTCAATCGAAGTCGTAAGATCCTTAGTCCACTGGGGGCTTGGTGTGTCTTGCCTCCTTGATGTGGTGAAAGTCTTTCAATGTTGTTTCCTTGTACTTTACTGGAAGTATGGGCATACGCCTATACTCCCGCTAAAGTGGGGGCTAAATGTAGCGTCCTAAAATTATGACACTTGCAATTTCGATCTCATTTGGGTCTTCACGATGGCGATGCAACACAAAACCTGAATGGAGACCCTGAAACTTGTTCATGACATCAAAAACTGCATTTTTCCAGCACCCTGCCTGATCCCTCCTTGCACCCTGCTGTCCCTGGAGGTGGGACCTGGGGACCTGGGCGCCCAGCACCCTAGTCCTTCAGGACTAGGGCGCCCAGCACCCTGGTCCCCTAGGACCATGGCGCCTAGCGCCCTGGTCCCTGGCCCTATTTTGGGCCCGGTCTCCTATGGGGCTTCGGGTCTTTATGTTTGCAATTTGGAAAATACTCTTTCCTTGTCGGCCCAAGGTCAAAAAAATCAATCTATCAGCCCTAATTGACAAGTATATAAACTACATTTCCTCTCCCATTTTGAAAAAAAAGGAGAGGGGAAAAAGCATGGAAACGATACTCAAACATTCAAACATTCAAGCATTCAAGCATTCAAGCATTCCTTCAAGCAATTGATCATTCTAAGTCTCCATTCAAGGCTAAGTGTTGCATTCAAGGCAAGGATTCAACCATTGAAGAGGAGATCACATACTACATACAGCATACAACATACAACAACATCTATAACTTTGCATATAAGGATACAAACATCCTTACAACAAGGTACTAGTACTTGTTTTACATTATAATCATTTACATTTACAACATTTCTCATTTCTTGGTTAATTGCAAAACCGGGGTTTGACCTAAGGGCAAACCCCTAATCCCCAACCCCCCAATCGTCTTCGCTTTTCTATGTGTAGGTTGCAAGTACGCGACTGAAATTGAAGATCTGGAATCCTTGTGCACAGACGAACAGATCCCCCTTCATTTCGCGGATTTTTCGGAGGACCATGTGCACGTCGGGCGCCATCGTCTCGTCAACTTTTGCTCAAATTTGCAGGACAGCGCCATATCGACATTTTACTACTAATTCCAGGTCTGCAGCTTCATCCTATATTCCTATCTCAATTTATAAGTGAATCTCTCTCACTTTTCATGCATTCCTAGCTTAATCTTTCTATCTACATTCTTTACAAAAGAGGGTAGCCTTGCTATCTTAACCCTTGAAACTCATTTAGAATCCAATCTTGCATTGTGTGGGATTGGATCTTGTGGGTTTCAACCCCTCTTTTGAATGTAAAGTCTCCCCTAAGTGAAAACCGTCAATCCTAGTAACCTCCCTTCTCTCTCCTTGGAGTCGGAAGAGGGGAGAGCAACTAGGGTTCAATTTTTCCGCTTTACAGTTTCTAATTACCATACCATCTTCATTAAGTTTATTTCTAAAAACCCATTTAGTTCCAATTTCATTTTTGTCTTTAGGTCGGGGAACTAATGACCAAGTGTTATTTCTTTCAATTTGTTCTAATTCATCTTCCATAGCCTTAATCCAATATTTATCTTCACATGCCTCATTAATTGATGTAGGTTCAATTTGAGAAATAATACATACAACTTCATTTGCCAATCTTCCTCTAGTCATAACTCCTTGAAATTTGTTTCCAATTATCTGATCTTCAAAATGATTCAATCTTACATACCAGAGTGTTTTTACTTGTTGTTGTTCTTCAGTGACTGTTGAATCCTCAGATGATGTCGGTGTCACTGGATCACCACTATGTACTAGTGTATTCATAATAGGTTCATTTGTAATCATCTCTATTGTCGGTTCAGAGTTTGTGTACCTTGAATTTCCTCTAAACTATTCATCAATCTTCACATTTGCACTCTCAACAATTTTCTCCAATCTCTTGTTAAAACATCTATATGCCTTTCTCTTAGATGAATAACCAAAAAATATTCCTTCATCACTTCTAGGATCAGATTTTCCAATATACTCATCTCTTCTAATATAGCATTTACTTCCAAATATTCTGAAATATTTAAGAGTAGGAGTATTACCAAACCATAATTCATGGGGGGTCTTACCGGTTTCACCTCTGATGTGAACTGTATTGAATGTATAAAGAACTGTATTGACTGCTTCTCTCCAATACACAAGAGGTAGGTTTTCTTCTAATATCATACTTTTGGCTGCATCCAAGATAGTTTTGTTTTTCCTTTCCACAACTCCATTCTGCTAGGGTGTCCAGGGTGCTAATAACTATCTTATGATCCCATTCACTTCATAGAATGTATTAAATTCCTTAGATGTGAACTCACCTCCTTGATCTGATCTCAAACATTTGATTTTCTTGCCGGTTTCATTTTCTACTATTACCTTGAATAGTTTGAATTTCCCAAATGCTTCAAATTTCTCTCTGAGAAAAGTAACCCAACACATTCTAGAATAGTCATCAATGATGAGCATAAAATATCTATCTCCTTGTATACTTCTAGTTCTTGTTGGACCACATAAATTAGTATGAATTAAATCAAGAACATTGTTAGATTTATCTGGAATACTCTTGAAAGATGCTCTAACTTGCTTTCCAAATTGACATTCCTTACATACCAGATTGTGAGGTTTAACAATCTTAGGTAAATCTCTAACTGCCTTAGTTGTACTAATTTTCACAATGCAATCAAAGTTTACATGACAAAGTCTTTGATGCCATAACCAACTTTCATCAATATGTGCAATCAAACATGTCTTCTCATTGTTATTCAAATGAAAGATATTACCTCTAGTCTGATTACCGGTTGCAATTTTCAAACCAGATCTGTTTAAGATTTTGCATTTACCATTCTTGAATTGTAACTGAAATCCTTTCTCAACTAATTGACCAACACTCAAAAGATTATGCTTCAAACCTTCAACATAGTAAACATTATCAGTATTGTGCTTACCATCAAAAGATATAGTTCCTTTTTCTTTGATCAAACAAGCTTTATCATCTCCAAATCTTACTAGACCTCCATTGTATTCTTGAAAGGTTAAGAATTTACTCTTATCAGTAGTCATATGATGTGAACATCCTGAATCAATAATCCATTCATCCTTATCTTCAACATTAGCTACTAGGGCTTTCTCTACCGGTTGAATAGTAGGTGTCATTTGATCTTCTATTATAGCAACAAAAGCCCATCCATTTTCTGTCGGATCCTCATCAAAATCATCAGTAACATTTTCATCAGCATAATAACAAGATTTTTCTCTATTCTTCTTAAATTTGTATTTCCGATAAGCAAGGTTAGGCTTATATGTTCTTTTAGCTTCCTCTCTTAATCTTGCATGTCTATTAGGGCATCTAGAAGCCATATGACCAATCTTATTATAGTTAAAACATTTAAAGGGTGCTTTACCTTCATACTTACTTCCAATTGGACCTTTACGCATTTTTCTTGCAAATAGTGCTTCAAGTTCTTCAAGTTCTTCAGTTTCTCTCCTGCTTTCTTCAAGTTCTCTTGCATAGAAGGCTTTCCAATTAGATTTATCAATTGATGATGATGATGCTGCTACAGTTGATGATGATGCCTTAAAAGCTAGATCTGTCTTGATAGTAGTAATAAGACCAAATTCCTCAAGCTCAAAAGTTGAAAGTTTTCCAACTAAAGTGTCTCTAGATACTGATGCATTAGGCATTATTCTCAATTCATTTATAGCAGCAACTTTCATTTTATATGCCAGTGGCAAAGCTCTTAAAACTTTAGAAACAATCTCATCTTCACTTAAGGTTCCTCCAGAATATTGTATACCCAAAACAATTTCATTTACTCTTTCCATAAAAGCATAAATTCTTTCATCTTCTTCCATTTTCAAACTTTCATACCTAACCCGGAAGCATTCAAGTTTTGCAATTTTGACCGTGGAATCTCCTTCATTCAGTGTTTCTAGTTTGTCCCAAATAGCTTTAGTAGTAGATATGTCTGACAATCTCATGACTTGATGATCTGACAATGCGCTCAAAAGTGCTTCTCTTGCTTTGCAATCATTTTCCTCATCTTTAGCCAAGGTTGGTGGATTACGTTGACCTGGAGTAGCAGCAGTATATCCATTCTTTGTAACATCCCATATGTCCTTACCAATGCAATTCAAATGTATCTCCATCCTGATCTTCCATATGCCATAGTTAGTTCCATCAAGTTTCGGACTGTCCTTCCTAAAATAGTTAGTAGACATTGGATCTCCTCAAGCTGTTAAACTTTTGCAAAAAGAGGACTAGGCTCTGATACCAATTGTTAGGTCTCGGAGACAAGTGAGAGGTGGGGGGCGAATCAGTTGTCCAATGTCCAATGAATTCAACCAAAATTAACTTAACCAAAACTTAATACTTAATACCGGTAAACCAAACTTTATGCCAGTAGACAGTTTATTAGTTAATTGTAGTACTGGAAAAGATTAATGCATAAAACAGAAAGACAAATAACACATACAACACATAACATAGTTATTTGTACATGGAAACCCTGTAAGGGGAAAAACCATGATGGGAAGCCTTACCCACAATCAAATGATACTACTGCAGATAGTATGTGTATACAATATGGATTCTCCACATGCAGAAAGGCCAACTGCCTAGAGCTCACTACTCAAATACAAGATGGGAGTCACACTGACTACAATTGGATGGTTAGATCCAATTATAATGTACTGCAAAAAATAGCATCTTCATATGCTAGATTCAATACCAGTTAAGCTCTGCTAATCTTCACAAAAACCTTCCTTCAATCTTCAAATGATGTCTGTGTGTATAGCTCTGCTTATTTTCGCATATACCTTATTGCAATCCTTTTCGCATTCCCATTCTACTTTCTTACTTCTATCAAATAAGATCTTACATATATACCGAAGCCTAAGACCAAATGTGTAGGTCGGCTTTACAAAAGATATTACAATAAAAACAATTACAAGTAAATCAATATCCGATGCAATATTCAATACAACATGTCGGCTCACTGCATTTACAACAATAATAAATCATCTCCATAACATGTCATGCTGATCTGGAATAGATAAGCCAGTCGGTGTATAACCTGGACCTATTTGTCGGTAATAACAAATATGCAAACCCGATTAGACCAAAAACCAAATCGCCAAAACCAAGTGATCAAATAATGTCTTTGACATAACCAAGTAGTCTCCCAATGATAACAGATCATTCTCAGTGTCGGTGAATAATATAACCTACAGGTGAACCAAATACCGGTGACTGTGTAAGTCTGTGGCTTGTCGATGAACATAACCAAAATCTCCAAGTGCTGATAAGTGTTGACAAGCGATGACAGGTGTTGACATCAATGACAAAACTATATCAACATATCTAAAATACCAACAAACACAACCACAAGGATGACCTCTATGAGTAAAGGTTCACTAGGTTGGAATGTTTCAATGAAAGATATAGAGTTATTTATCCTAGATCTCTATGAAGAAGCTCAGGAGAGGCTCATTAAGAAGTTGCCAAACAAAGTGTTAGGAGAAGACATGAAAAATGAAGATCGAAGTATTGGATACCAAATAGTAAAGAAATGAATCTAGAATGTCCCCATGAGGTCCCTTCCATTTTGATTCAAAAAATACAATGGAAATGGAAATTCTTCATATTGTCAGTCTTGGTGATGTATTGAAAGTTATTAATACACCTCTTTCATCTAATTTGAGTAAGTGGAAATCTCCATTGATGATATGTGGTAATAGGACTATCAAGGGTTCACCAGAGAAGATGATTGATATCTTAATAAATAAACATAACTCAACTATAAGTATGGAAGGTGCAATTTAGAACCTAGATCACCTTGAGATTAAGGGACTACAATATATGATCAATGTAAGAAATTGTCTTGTGGAGGGAAAAGGTCATAAACTTTGGGGGAGTAAGGATTATTGTTTGATGTCTGGTATTCAAGGTACAGAGATAAACTTCATAAAGAATTTGATATATTTTTAGACAAATTTTGCAAAAAGATGGGTTTTAAAGATAGTTATGAAGCCCTTTAGTCAAATGTAAGTTGAGGAAATTCAAGATAGACCTATAGAAGATTTGACATAGCATATTTCAGATGAAGATAAGGAAAACAATTTCCCTTCTAAAACTTCTAAAATGGGATTGATAGCAATGAGTTATCCACTCCAGTAAGGGATAAAAGAGGTAGACCATTGAGAAGTTAAAAGAAGTTAAAGGAGAAGCAATGTATTGTATAAAATTCACAATAAATATCAGTTTAGAGCCTAAAACTAGATAAACAAATATCTCTTAGGTTATTCAAAAAATAAAATTGAAAGGATCTCAGTCTATGCCAGTTAGGAAGGTTGAGTCCTTGTCCTCTCGTGTTATTGAAGTAAGGAAAGAGAATAAACATCCATTAGTTGATGATTTGAAGAAAAAGGAAACAAGGGATTTTAAGGTTTGTGTTGATCATTTCTTTCTACAAAATTTTTCCCATTCGGATCATAGGGAGTTAGTGTTACCAAAGGAAGAGTTTCAAATTCCAATGGAGTTGGCAGTATTTTGTATTTTATACTCAACCTATCGAAAGTGAAGACTCTCAAAAAGAAAAACAATTCCTAATCTATTAAATTTTAGATCTTGATGAATCAGAGGAGGATAATTGCATAATATGCATAGAATCAGAGAAATTAGAGGAAAATATATGTTTTAAGGAAAAGGAAAATTTGGGTCTATGAGAAAAATACTCTATTAAGGTTAAACTAGATTGTGGACAATCCATAGGAAATAGGAGAGGTAGGAAATCCTTTTTGGACCTCAAGAAACTAGATGGTGAAGCAAAAGATCATATTAAAATCATAACCTTCTTGAGCTCAAGGAAGGGTAAGGTCCTCCCCCTGGAGCAATGAAAACCTTATTATGGAAAGTTAGGGGAATGAATGCCCATAAAAGAAACCATGTGGTCAAACATTGTATAAGTTCTTAAAAAGTAGAATTTATTATGCTTCAATAGATTAAACTAAGTGGAGAATAGATGATATCTTTTAAAAAGAAGTTATGATTATGTGAGGTCAAATTATTAGAAGTAGTGGGATCTTTAGTGGGTTTGACTATGTTTGGACCCCAAGGAGAGTATCTTCTATGAAGATAGTAGGTAATAGACATTGTCTTGGAATATTTTTAAGAAATAATAGTGGAGATCTCAATCTTGTAATTGTGAATGTATATGGGCCAAATAATAAGAACTAAAAATTGGAATTGTGGAGGGAATTGGAAAAAAAAAATTCAAATTGTCCCCTCTGAAAACATTATCCTAGAAGGAGATTTTCATGCTATTCTTTACCTATCAAAGAAAGGTGGGGACATTCAAAAGGAGGCCCAATCTCAAATAGAATTAAATAATTGGGTAGCTATGAATAATCTAATGGATATAGAAACTTAGAATGACATATTTACATGGAATAACAGGAGATTAGGCTTCATCTATATAGCAAAAAATATTGATAGATTATTTTTTCTTTACAGGTGACCTCTCCAAGTTCACTTTTGATTTTAAAGCATATCATGCCACCCTCAAGATTAGATCATTTTCCAATTTAGCTTCAAATTTTGGAGGAGAAAAAACCTTTGAATTGTCCATTCAAGTTTGAGAAAATATGGATGAAGGATCAAAGATTTCTTGAGCTAATAGAAATATTGTGGAAGGAAGAGCACTTTGAGGCTTCTAAACTATTTTTCTTTGTGTCCAAAATGCAATCAATAAAAAAAATTCAGTAAAATGGAATAGAGAACATAGCTTAAACTTTTTATCAATTAAATTGAAAGTAGAGGAGGAATTGGACACTTTGAATAAATAATTAATTAGGTAGGGCATGGATAAAAATAGATTTGTCAAAGAGAAGGATCTTCTTAAAGAGTATGAAGAGGTTTTGGTCAAGGAAGAGATTTTTTGGAGACATGTTCAAAGAAGTTTGGTTATTTGAGGGAGATAGGAATTCTAATTTTTTTCATAACAAGACCAAGAAAATAATGGTTATTAATAAGATATTTAAAATTAAAGATGATATAGGAAATATAAAAGATGATACCGAAGAAATAGTAAGAGAGTCAGTGTCTATTTTCACTAAGATCTTAAATAATTGGGAAGGGTCTAATCTTAAATCCCAAAATGAATTATTGAATAACATCCCAAGGCTGATTTTGGTAGAGTAGAACAAGATGTTAACTAACCAATCTTCAGTCTAGGAAATTGAAACAGTCCTCAAACAACTACATCTTGATAAAGATACAGGTCTAGATGGATTGCTAGAAAGTTTCTTTAAAAAATGCTAGCATATTATTAGAGAGGAGATGACTGAGGCCTTAGAAGCTACAAGTAAGTCAGGAATGTTTTTAAGGGAAATTGACAATGCCTTTATTGCATTAATTCCCAAGAAAGAGAAAGCATTGAGGTTGTAGAAGGTTATCCCAGTCATACTATCTATAAGGTCTTGAACAAAGCTTTAGAAAATAGGTTGTAGAAGGTTATCCTAGTCATTATATCAGAAGAGAAAATCAGGTTTGTTCCAAGAAGATCAATTCTTGGTGGATTTATTATAGCTCAAGAAGCAATATGTTCTATTCAAATCAACAAAAAACAAGCATGTTGATTAAGTTGGACATTAAGAAAGCATATGAAAAGGTCGATAGAAGTTTTTTATGCAAATTTCAGGAAGCTTTTGGGTTCTCAAAGGAATTAATAAATCTAATCTTTTATATCATCTCTAGTCTCAGGTTCTCATTTCTAGTGAATGGATCTACAATAGATTTTTTTGAGATCTCCATAGGACTTCATCAAGGGGATCATGTTTCCCCTTTCCTTTTCATAATAATGGTAGGATCTTTGGGAATGACTTTGAATAGAGCTTTACGTGATGGCCTTCTCAGAGGTATCAAGATCACCAATGTAATAGAGATAGTTACTCACCAACAATTTGTAGATGATACTATGCTCTTTGGTCATGTTGATAGAAAGGAGGCAAAAAAAAGGAAAATTCTTAGAATCTATTCAAAAGCATTAGGGCAGTAGGTCAATCACCTCAAATCAAAATTTTTATTCTTCAATGTTATATCTATAATAGAGAAAGAGATAATAGCCCTCTTTGGCTTTAACATGGGGAAACTTCCTTGTTCTTATTGTGGATTGCCCTTAGATAAGGGATTGAGAACCACCAAATTTTGGGATACAATGGGTTAAAAAATGGAGTCATAGAAAACTAAATGGCTCTCATGGGTAGGGAGAATAATTATGCTAAAGGGGGTCCTCTTAGCTCTTCCAATTTATTTAATCTCCTGTTTA
Source organism: Cryptomeria japonica (assembly GCF_030272615.1). Taxonomy (NCBI): domain Eukaryota; kingdom Viridiplantae; phylum Streptophyta; class Pinopsida; order Cupressales; family Cupressaceae; genus Cryptomeria; species Cryptomeria japonica. The sequence goes on along the minus strand of NC_081407.1, from coordinate 752,975,748 downwards.
TCACTCTCAACAAGAGCCAATACAGATATAGTGAAGAAAATGAGATCCTTTTACTAGCAAGGTACGGATGAAAAAATAAAAAGCATTGATTGCCTAGGATAAGATATGCAAACCTAAAAATCTTAGGGGAGTCAGCTTGAGAAACTAGATGTGGCAAAATAAGGCCCTGGTAGCCAAGCTAGTGTGGAAATTATATAAGGATTTGCATTTAAAATGGGTCTGAATTTTAAAAGGTAAACATTTAGAAGATATGAGTCTGAAAGGTATATTTAGGACCCAAAATCCCCTAAAAGGGTCGACGGTATGGAATTTTTTATTAAAATGTATAGACCTAATTTCAGAACAGATGTCTTGGGATGTGGGAGATTGTCAAAGGGCCCTTTTTTGGTTAGATTCTTAGGGAGGAAACCCTGCTTTGGATAAAATGATGAATGCTAATAACATTAGGTAAATCTATGAAATAATTCAGGGAACTCATTTCAGAGACTACATTGAATTTTTTGAAGGGGATTCTTTTTTGGGGTGGAAATGAAATTTTTTTGAGCATCTCCTTGATAGGAGAGAAGACATCTCATTTAATGGAGATCTTGTAGAGAAAATCCATATCATTTTGAATTGGATCAGATACGTTGATTTGTACAGGAGAAAATTCAGGTAGATACAATTCCAAAGATGATTGTAGATTTATAATTGAGAAACATCATCTTTAAAAGTCTAAGATTTTGATTCAAATTTTTTGTGAAAAAATGTATCTACCTAAAGAAAGTTTTTTCTTCTTCGGCAAGCCGTTAAGGAAGAATTCTAACATTAGATTAGTTTAGGAAGATTGTATTTGTGGGTACTTCCATCTGTGTCTTATGTGAGCAGAGTGAAGAGTCAATTGATTATAATCTGTTGAGTTTCCCCTTTTCTTATTGATGTTGGAAATGGTTATGTGCAATATTGGAATGGATAACAACTCTTCCGAATGAGATAATGAGCATGTTCAAAAGTTAGCTTAGATTATTCTCATCAAGCTTATTCAACATAATGTGGATATCATCTACTTCTCTATTAATATGGGAATTTTGAAAGGAAATAAATAGAAGGATTTTTTAGGGGAAAAATTTATCTTGGGAGGCCCTATCAAATAAGATTGAAGCATATATTGTTGAGGTAGTGAATAGCATATTATCAACATATGGATCAAAAGAGTCTCATTAGGATGATAAGATGAAAGGAAGATGGTTCATGTTGAAGATCCCTCCATATGTAGGTAAGGGGGGACACTCATCTAATAAATTTAGAAGTCAAATTATCTATACCCCACATAAATTAGGTTGGTATAAGCTAAATTTTGATGGAGCTTCTCAAGGAAATCTTGTTGCCTCAGGAGCAGACTACATTATTCATTCTTGGGAAGGAGTTGTGGTAGTTAAGTAGGCTATATCATTAGAAGTTGATAAAAATAATATAGCAGAACTCAAAGAACTAACTAAACGGTTATTAATTTACAGAGAATAAGGAATTAGAAAGGTGGAAATTGAAGCGGACTCGGTAATAATCATAAATTTTCTTAGAACTCAAGTAACCCAAATTGGAAGTTAAATTCTTTCCTAAGTAGGGAATTAGAGATCGTAAATCTCTTTGAAGCTACAACAATTAACCACATTTATAAAAAAATAGTGTAGCTAACCATTTATAGAACATGGGAGCTATGGTATAAATTATAAACTAACTAGTGGGATTCCATTTCATACAAATTTCTTGATAGATTCAAATATTAGAATGTGATGGAAGTCAAGAGTTCTGTAGGTGATTATATTAAATGGAACCCAATTTTTTTAAGTTTTATTGAGAAATTAGAAAGCATTTTAAAATCATGTCAATTCCACCAATTTAATGAAATCTAGAGGGAGATTGTCCCAAGTCAGAGTTAGATAAGACAAGTCAGAGTTAGATAAACTTTGATAGTAATGCAACATCTAGAAATCATTTTAATATAACATGTGAATTCCACTAGTTTAAAGAAATCTAGAGGTAGATTGCCCCATTTCAGTGGTGTATAAAAGGATAGTTTAGCTAGGCTCTTCAAATGGTGAGATTTTTTAACTTCAAAATTTGATTTTCTCAGGCTTCAATATCATCAAAAATATTTTCTGGAGAATTTTGAGGTTGGTTATATCACATTTATTGTGGAGTAGAGTTAAGGCTAGCAAAGAGTGATGATTGAGGCCAGAATTTGCCTCACCATAAATGGTAGGTAGAGTTAATAGTACCCATGAGGTTTGACTTTCAAGAATTACTAGAATATAAAACCTATCAAAAAATTTAATCTAGTGGGGAATGTCAAGGGTCAAGACACTCTCATTGAATTCTCCTTGGGATTGAAGTATAGCTTTCTATTTTGGTGGAAGTGGTACATTACATTTTTCTTTCTATCCAAGGTGATGGCTAAAGTTAGAAGAGGGGGATAATTTTGGGTTATTGGTGAAGTTGTTTGACATCAAGTTAGCAGATTTTATTTGTAAAGGTTTGGAGATAAAGTTGACATGAGCGCAGTAGATGCAAAGGAAAATATAAGTATATGCATCTAATGGCTTCTATCATCAGTTTTCTTCAGTTTTATTTTCCTTTTTTCAGTATTTTCTTTTTCATTCTGTTAGAGTCTTCAAGAAACTTCAAGGATGAATTATTAGGTTATGGAAGAGGGATAGATTTGAGTAGTGAGGATGGATTCACCATTTTTTCTCATGGCCTCAAAAAGACAGATGGTTTCTTTTGGTGAAATTAAGGAGAGAAGGATGCAGGAAGTTACAAATCTCTCCCACTTTTTGGTTGTTATGGTAGGTAAAGGGGTTTTATGAAATGGAATTCTCTTGGCAAACCATAAATATAGGGTTAATAGGGAGATTCCAACAGTCTTCATTTCCACCCTTCTTCATATGGGATTATGAAAAGGTAAAATAGAAACACTTTGCAGGAAGGTTTTCATTGAAGGCTTGTTGGGTGATTTGGCAAGGGTTCTTAGAAATATTGATTGAAACCTTACCATTCCTCTCCCCAAATATTACATGGTGAGAATTATCAATGGTAAACCTCTGCCTCATTTCCCTATCATGTATATTCAACATATGAAGCAGTTTAAAGTGAGGAAGTTTGAGATTAAAAAGGGTGAATTTCTTATAGAAATTTTTTCACCTCATGAAGATTGAAGAAGATGGTTGGATTAGGGATTACCTGGAAGAAGATGAAATTTTGTCATCATTGATAGAGGAAAAGGTGAATGAGTGGGAAGCTAAGCTTCACAAAATAGTTGATGAACAAGGTCCAAAGCTACAAATTTTAGAGGTATGCTTCCCTGAGGATCCACTCCTTTCATTTATCTAGGTCAAAGAGGAAACCAAAGCAGTAGAAGGGTCACTCCAGGTGTCAAATTGGTGTGATTCACTTCTAGTTTTGGATCTCAATTTTCTACTCCTTCCTCTTCCGATGCGTCAAAGGATTAAGCAAGGCTCTTGAGCCTTTTGCCCTAGGTTTCAGACTCTTTCTCATAATTTTGTCTTTTATTAGATTTCAAAAGATTTAGTAGAAAAGACGATTGGTTTTTCATGAAAAGAATTCAAAGAATTCTCAAATGATTTCTGTAGTCTTTTTACATTATTGTTAAACTCTAGTTTAATTTTCCCTTTATTGGCTATAGACCCATAATCGTAGGTAGTTCTCGATTCAGCTAAATTAAGATCAGGTTTTGTTTAAAAATATCAGACATGACCTATGTTTATTATCTTTTTAATCTAATATATTTTGGCTTTGGCCTTTGATCGACCAAAAAAATGAAGATAAAAATAAGAAATAAAACTTTACATAGCCATTTTTGTGGGATAAAATCTTCCCATAAAAAATCACTCTAAACAACTGAATATATTAGTAAATAATTTTTATGTTTTGCACGAGTGTTAACATACAGTAAAGAGAGTACTACTAGTAGCATTTCAATAGTACCTATGTGCTTCAAAAGTATGAACATACCAACTATTATTCCAAAGACTCAATATATTAGAAAATACCATATTCGATACCACAAATGTTATTCTAAACCAAGTGTTAACACCATATACCAAACCTACATGCCAAAAATAACCATACATACCAAAATTTTATCAAAAAATATATACGTAAAATTTAATAACCCCACACGTGTAGAACCTTAGAAATACTATGCAACTCCCACCTTTTAAAGAGTTTATTAAAATTTGTTCTAGATAGTGTTCATTACATATAGACTAAGCTTCCTTTTTTTGAGTTTAATATTTGTCATAGAATCTATTATAGAATTGCTAATAATATTCATGTCATAATATATTACTAAGTGGGATTTTTTTACAACTAATAGCTTACTTTTGGGGCATCAACGTGTGGTGCAAATTTCAACTCAAAATATCATGCCCCATTTTGATAAAGTGAAATTAGTAAACATGATATAAATTATAAACCATTTTAAATAATTATAGGAAAATTTTAAATAGTAAATGAATAAGTTTAAAAAATTTGCAAGGTTGAGACACCTAATTTTGCTATAGATATAAGTGTTACATCCAAACCATCCTTCTTTTTTTTGTCTTTATCATAGAATCTATTATAAGATTCTTAATAGTATTCCTTCCATAATATACTACCTAGTGTATTTTTTTGTACAACTAATAACTCACTTTTAGGGCCTCAACATGTGGTGCAAATTTCAAACCAAAATCCATTGCTACATTTTGATGAGGCACAATTAAATAATGATATAGTATAAGTAATGTTGAATAATTATAGGAGAATTTTAAATAATAATAAAAAAAATATTCAAAAAAATTGCATGGAAACCAAATTTTTGAACATAACCATTTGTCAAATACTTTGCAAGAGGTAGGGGACCAGAGCATAAAATGTTTCTCAACTCCCGTGTAAAAACCTTATAGCATACCATGCTCCTAAAGACTGAATAAACAACTAAACATTCTAATTAAAATACAATACATCACCATCATCAACCCACCATGAAGTTTTATGAGTTTTTCACCCTCCTTGAAGAAAAGCAATAAGTTGCCATGATCAACAACTATCTTCTCCTTGCTTCTTGGCAAGATGAGTGGGAATAGGCAATTTTTTCTGAGAAAGGGAAAGCTAGGGTTTCAATGGCTGAAGCCCCAAGTGATGGAGATGAAGATGGTGATGCAGATGGTGGGAGAGTAGGCCTCTTGTCCTAGGATCATTACTCTAAACTATGTGTAGTTCATGCCCTCTGTGTGAGTCTGGGCGGGTTTTGTTTTTCTAAAGGTCACGCCTCCCTTTGTACAAGTGTGGATATTGGCATGTTTGTTGCATTTGGATTCTCCAGTGGTTAGAGTGCCCAATTGGAGACACTTGGTGGGTATTTTGCAATGTCCAGAGGAGTGTGTGGGTGTATCTTCGGGGAGATGCATCCCTTTGTTGCTACCTCTATTGGTAGAGATGTGTTGACTGTGCTTCTCACCATCTTTGGGATCAACTTGGTTGAGTGCCTTTGGTAGTTCCTTTTTCTTCTCTTGGAGTCTTCTTGTCGGGTTCCCCATTGGCTTCTCTTTGTTGGCATTTGAGGATACATTTTCTGGTGCTATTTGGTGCCCTCTATTTTTGGGAAGGTTTAGGAGGATGGGGTCTTTTTTTTTTTGGTTTTATCTCTTGGCTCCTTCCTATCCCTATGATAAGGGTTTTATTTTCCACTCTCAACTTGCTTCCTTGCCTATGGTTTTTATGCTTCATGTTATGCATTTTTGGGCTTCTTTGGTGTTTCCTATGATGGTGGTCTTGTCTTCTATTGAGGGGGGATGGACATATCTAGAGTTGTCCCTTCTACTTTTGAGGTGGAGATAGATGCTATCAGATTTTCTTGGAAGTTTTGTTTGGGGGCCAATGTGATGGTATGATGAAATAATAAGAATCCGGTCAACTATTGAGAGGGGGGGGGGTTGAATTAGTAGATAGAAAAACTGATACAAACTTTACCAACCTCAAAACCAATCTCTCAAAGTAAACTTAAGAACTATCAATCCAATACCACTGTCAAGATAAAAACTTTCAGGATAAACTGGTTGACTGCTACCACAACTAACAGCAAACAACTTCAAACTTATAAACATTCAAATGCTTTTACCAACATAAGTAAAACTTCATTTCTCAATGCTTCTAGTTATCATGACATATCAAAGTGGATAAAGTAGTTAAGAAAATCAACCATAAGATCATAACCACAAAAACATTCACCACTTAACACAATATTTTTGACGTGGAAACCCAAATGGGAAAAAGCATAGTGAGATGAGACTCACAAGATAACTATCTGAACTCTTCTGAAGTTCACCCTGTTAGGAGCCAAGCCTATTAAACCTTTTACAAAAAGTCCTATTAAGAACAAATCCTATTAGGGACCACCCGGTTAAGGGATTGACTACAAATGCCTTGTTAGAAGCAATACCCTATAAGGAGTAACCTCGGTAGAGGATTTGAAAATCCAAGCTAATGGATCACCTTATTAGAGGATTTGAATAGCACCAAGCCTGTTAGAGCTTACCTGGTTAGGGGATTTTAGTCTGGTGTAATTTTTAGAAAACAATAGGAGTTTGCTAATCTCTTTGAATAGCACTACACTTGTTGGTTCAGATCCTTTTCATGTTCCTATCTGCCTTTACTCAAATTGTAGATACATCATCTGGTTCGGCAACCACACACTCAACTAAAACTTTACCAACTCTTGAACTAAACAATTCATCGATCTTATAAACAAATCAATTAGGTCGATAACACAACAAAAGGCTAATTCTCATAGAGATTACAAAAAAATTGGTTTAAGTATGACCGTTGGATTACATAACAATCTCTGCACATCAATCTAAAAAGCCTTGACCACTCCTTGATCATCGCTTCCTCGAACTCAATAACTCATCATGCACTTTGCATTACATGCAATATACTTTGCTCATTCCCTAGAAAAAAATTGTTTCATCAACACACCAAAATCACTTGAAACTCTCTTCAATTAGTAAGCATACATGTCATAATCATTACCACTCATCATCAGATCATAAACCAATATAATCAATTTGCTAAACTTAATCGATTAGGGTTTATCAAAACAACAGGTAGGGTTTACTGGTTCAACTCTCCAATACATAACAATACTGGTTCCCACTACAAACTCTTCCTATCGGTTATAGATTCCTTCAATATCTATAGCAATACCGGCTACAAAGCACCAATACAACAATATCATTAACACCATTATCACCGGTTAATTGACATCAATGACAACATAATATATCAATGCAATCTCCCCAACCTTCATGCAAATACCAACACAATGAAGCATTGATTTTTGTCTATAAAGGAGTTGATGCTAGCTTTTGTCTTGTTTCTTTTATGTATCTCTTATTGAGGTGGAGATCGTATTTCGTAATCTCAAGCTCAGTCTCATGGATATGGTGGTGGGAGCCATGCCTATTCCCATTGTGTTGAATATGGAAGATTTACCTTTAGAGGTGGAGATATTGTTTGGGGATGGTGTTGGAGTTTACCCTTCTCCTATTGAGGTGGAGTTGGTGTTGGATATTGTTGGCATATGATAAACTGGCATGATGATAATTTATGTTGTCATTGATGTCAATAAGTGCAAGTGAACCGATATGCTGATTGGAAGAAGATGGTGAACCAGTATGAAGAGATGTAGTGAACCGGTGTCAGGGTTTCAGTAAGTGTTACTACTGGTGGTAGTCTCAGCTCTAGGGTTTTCGGTTTGGCAATCTAGCTTGTGCGGCACAACCAAAGACATCCTATGATGAGTTAGATAAGAGATGAAAATGAGATCGAGGTGCCATGTCAGTTTTGTGCACGTGAAGGATTTCCTTGAGGATCTTGCATGTGAAGATCGATTTAATTAAATGTCTACCTTGGGAATGATCATTCTGTTGGTATTTTGGTATGGTTTTCTCATTGATGTCAACACCTACTAAAACTCTAGCACTTTCGAGATCCAGCAACATTCACTGGCAAGCAACTCTTGCACAGTCACCGGTATATGGTACACCAGCAGGAAATAATGATCACCGACACTTGGAATGACTTGAAAACACTTGGTAATGTTGAAGACATTGATTCGACATCTTATCTTGGAGAATTGTTTATTGGCATATTCATATTTGCATATTTGTTGTTACTGGCAAATAGGTCTCGAGTTACACCGACAAGTTTATCTTTTCCAGATCAGCATGGCACGCTATGGAGATAATTAATTATTGTTGTAAATGCATTAAGCTGACATGTTCAATCGGTTATTGCATCAGATATTTGTATTATTTGTAAAATGATTTTATTGTAATATCTTGTAGAGCTGACCTACTAAAATTGGTCTTAGGTTATGGTATAAATGTAAGATCGATGAAGGAATGTGAAAAAGGTTTTGTGTGAAGGTATATGCGAGATTAAGCAGAGCTACACATGCAAACATCATTTGAAGGTGAAGTTAGGTTTTTGTGAAAGCATATTAGAACTACACCAGTATTGAATCTAGCATATGAAGATGCTATTTTGAGCAGTACATTCTTATTGGATTTAACCATCCAACTGTAAGTCAGTGTGACTTCCCATTTGTGATTGAGCAGTGAGCTCTAGGCGCTTGGCCTTTATGCATGTCCAGACCCCATTTATGTACACTTATTATCTGCAGTAGTATCATCTAATTGTGGGTAAGGTTTCCCACTGTGGTTTTTCCCCTTACAGGGTTTCCACGTACAAATATTGGTGTCATGTGTTGTGGATGACTTTGTCTTTTAGTTTCATGCATTAATCTTTACTGGTATTGCATTTATCTGTTAAATCTGTCCACCGGTATAACAGACTGTCTCACCGGTATTAAGTAGTAATTTGATTAAATTGATTTTGGTTTAATATTATTAGACAACTGATTCACCCCCCCCTCTCAGTTGCCTCTGGGACCTAACAATTGGTATCAAAGTCGAGTCCTCTTTTTGCAGAAGTTTAACAACTTGAGGAGATCCAATGTCTACTAACTATTTTAGGAAGGACAGTCCTAAACTTGATGGAACCATGGGATATGGAAGATTAGGATGGAGACACATCTGAATTGCATTGGAAAGGACATTTAGGATGTAACAAAGAATGGCTATACTGCTCCTACTGTAAGTCAGCCTAATCCACCAAAACTGACTAAGGATGAAGAGAATGATTGCAAGGCAAGAGAAGCACTCTTAAGTGCTCTATCAGATCAGCAAATCATGGGATTATCATACAAGTCTACTGCTAAAGCTATTTGGGATCACTTAGAAACACTGAATGAAGGAGATTCCACAGTCAAAATTCCAAAACTTGAAAGGTTCTGGGTCAAGTATGAAAGTCTGAAAATGGAAGAGGATGAAAGAATTTCTTCTTTTATGGAAAGAGTAAATGAAATTGTTTTGGGTATTAAATGTTGTGGAGGAACCTTAAGTGAAGATGAAATTGTCTCAAAAGTTTTAAGAAGATTACCACAGGCATATAAAATGAAAGTTACTATAGTAAATGAACTTAGAACAATGCCTAACACATCAATAACTACGGATACATTGATTGGAAAACTATCAGCCTTTGAAATTGAGGAGTTTGGTCATGTTGCTACTATAAAAATAGACTTAGCTTTTAAGGCATCAACATCATCTGCACCTTCATTTGACAAGTCTGATTGGAAAGCCTTTTATGCAAAAGAACTTGAAGAAAGTAGGAGAGAAAATGAAGAACTTGAAGAACTTGAAGCACTATTTACAAGAAAAATGCCTAAAGGTCCAGTTGGAAGTAAGTATGAAGGTAAAGCACCCTTTAAATGTTTTAACTGCAATAATATTGGTCATATGGCTTCAAGATGTCCGGACAGACATGCTAGGTTAAGAGAAGAAGCTAGAAGGACATACAAACCTAACCTTGAATATCAAAGATACAAATTCAAGAAGAATAAGGACAAATCTTGTTATGTTGTTCATGAAGAAGTCACTGATGATTTTGATGAGGATCCAATAGATAATGGATGGGTTTTTGTTTCTATAACAGAAGATCAACCGACACCCACTGTTCAACCGGTAGAACAGGCCTTGGCTGCTAGAATTGAAACTAAGGATGAACGAATCATTGATTCAGGATGCTCACATCACATGACTAGTGACAAAAGTAAATTCTTAACTTTTCAAGAGTACAATGGAGGTCTAGTAAGATTTGGAGATGACAAAGCTTGTTCAATCAAAGGTAAGGGTACAATATCTCTTGATGGTAAGCATAATATTGACAATGTTTACTATGTTGAAGGTTTAAAACACAATCTTTTGAGTGTTGGTCAATTAGTTGAGAAAGGATTTTAGTTACAATTTGAGAATGGAAAATGAAAAGTCATGAATAGAACTGGTTTAGAAATTGCAACCGGTAATCAAACTAGAGGTAATATCTTTCATTTGAATAATAGTGAAAAGACATGCTTGATTGCACATATTGATGAAAGTTGGCTATGACATAAGAGACTCTGTCATGTAAATTTTGATTGTATGGTAAAAATTAGTACTACTAAGGCAGTTAGAGATTTACCAAAAATTGTCAAACCTCACAACATAGTATGTAAGGAATGTCAATTTGGAAAACAGGCTAGAGCTAGTTTCAAATGTATTATAGAAAAATCAAATAATGCTCTTGATTTAATTCATACTGATTTATGTGGTCCATCTAGAACTAAAAGTTTAAAAGGTGATAGATATTTCATGCTAATCATTGATGACTATTCTAGAATGTGTTGGGTTACTTTTCTTAGAGAAAAAATAGAAGCACTTGGAAAGTTTAAACTATTCAAAGCAATGGTTGAAAATGAAACTGGTAAGAAAATCAAATGTTTAAGATCAGATCAAGGAGGTGAGTTTACATCTAAGGAATTTAATACCTACTGTGAAGTGAATGGAATCAGAAGATAGCTATCAGTACCCCAAACACCACAGCAGAATGGAGTTGTAGAAAGAAATAACAGAACTATCTTGGATGCAGCAAGAAGTATGTTATCTGAATCAAATCTACCACATATATATTGGAGAGAAGCAGTAAGTACAGCAGTCTATACATTCAACAAAGTTCACATCAAAGGTGAAACCGGTAAGACCCCTCATGAACTATGGTTTGGTATTACTCCTACTCTTAAATATTTCAAAATTTTTGGAAGTAAATGCTATATTAGAAGAGATGAGTATATTGGAAAATTTGATCCTAGAAGTGATGAAGGAATATTTCTTGGTTATTCATCTAAGAGAAAAGCATATAGATGTTTTAACAAGAGATTGCAGAAAATTATTGAAAGCACAAATGTAAAGATTGATGGACAATTCAGAGGAACCTCAAGGTATATAGATTCTGAACCGGCAACAAAAATTCTAACAAATGAACCTACACCAAACACCTCGGTATGTAAGATTCAATCATTCTGAAGATCAGATAATTGGAAACAAATATAGAGGAGTTATGACAAGAGGAAGATGGGCAAATGAAGAGGTATGTCTTATTTCTCAAATTGAACCATCATCAATTAATGAGGCATGTGAAGATAAATTTTGGATTAAAGCTATGGAAGAAGAATTAGAACAGATTGCAAAGAATAACACATGGACATTAGTTCCTCGGCCTAAAGATAAAAATGTTATTGGAACCAAATGGGTATTTAGAAACAAACTTAATGAAGATGGTGAAGTAATCAGAAACAAAGCAAGACTAGTGTGTAAGGGATATTCTTAGAAAGAAGGAATTGATTACAATGAAAACTTTGCACTAGTAGCTAGAATTGAGGCAGTTAGATTATTCTTGGCTTTTGTAGCTCATCAGAACTATAAAGTATATCAGATGGATATTAAATGCGCATTTTTGAATGGAATTCTTGAAGAAAAAGTTTACATTGAACAACCTGATGGACTTTCTTTGACAGAAGACAAAGATATGGTTTGCAGGTTAAGGAAAGCTTTATATGGGTTGAAGCAAGCTCCAAGAGCTTGATATGCAAGATTAGCTAAGTATCTTTTGAAGATTGGCTTCTCTAAAGGAAATGCAGACATCAATTTATACTATAAAGTGACTAATGATGACATCTTGGTTATAGAATTTTTTGTCGATGATATAATATTTGGATGAGAAGATGGATTATGTAAGGATTTTTCTATCAAAATGCAGCAAGAATTTGAAATGTCTATGATTGGAGAAGTAAAATTCTTTTTAGGATTGTATATTTCATAGACTGAAAAAGGTATATTCTTGAGTGAATCAAAATACTTAAAAGAGTTACTTAAGAAATTTGGGATGGAGAACTCTAAACCGGTAAGTACTCCTATGACCACAAATGACAAATTATCACTAAGAGATGAATCAACACCTGTTAATCAAACTAGGTACAAATCTATGATAGGAGGTTTATTGTATTTAACACAAACAAGACCAGATATTATGAATGCAGTATGTATTGTTTCAAGATTTCAAAGTAATCCTAGAGAAAATCATGAATCATCAGTAAAAAGGATTTTTCGGTACTTACAAGGCACTACAAATCTTGGTTTATGGTATCCTAGAGATGAAAACTTTGAATTATGTGCATATATAGATGTAAATTGGGCAGGAGATGTAGATGACAGAAAAAGCACCACTAGCAGAGCATTTTTCCTTAGAAACAGATTAATTTCTTGGTTAAGTAAGAAATGGAGTTGCACATCTTTATCAACAGCAGAATTAGAATATGTTGCAGCAGCAACAAACTGTACACAAGTATTATGGCTTAAAGAAATGTTAAAAGACATAAAGGTAAATTGCAAGGAACCTATAACTATCTATTGTAATAACACTGTAGCAATTGATATATCCAAGAATCCGGTACAACATTCTAAAACTAAACATGTTTCTATCAAATTGAACTTTCTGAAAGAAAATGTTGAAGCGAAAATAGTCAAAATGGTTTATGTGAATACTAAAGAGCAGATTGCAGATATTTTCACTAAACCCCTACCTATGGAGACTTTTGAATATCTAAGAGATCAGCTTGGGGTCATACCCCCACCGGTAGAGACTTAGATAGTTGATGATTGTCATCAACCAGAAGAACTAACAGAAGAAATCTTTTACTTCGGCTTTGATGAGGAAGCTACTTCTCAGGGGGAGTAGTTGGTACATTATAATTGGTTGGTATTTTGTATATGGACCTGATTTTTTTTTGTAACTTTGGCATTTGATGTCAAAGGGGGAGAGATATCTATTGGAAAAACACATTATACATTATCTTTTGGGAAGAGATTGGTACAGAAAAACATAAGGAAACTCATATTACTCTCAGGGGGAGAGATTGTTACTTTGGAAAAATTATTGGTTTTTATACTTGGCATTTCTGTCTTGGCACTTTGATGGTTTTTCCATCTTGTGTTGCCATCAATGCCAAAGGGGGAGATTGTTGGTATTTTGGTATGGTTTTGTCATTGATGTCAACACCTACTAAAACTCTAGCACTTTGGAGATCCAGCAACATTCACCGACAAGCAAGTGACTCTTGCACAGTCACCGGTATATGGTACACTGGTAGGAAATGATGATCACCGACACTTGGAATGACTTGAAAACACTTGGTAATGTCGAAGACATTGATTGGACATCTTATCTTGGAGAATTGTTTATTGGCATATTTGTATTTGCATATTTGCTGTTACCGGCAAATAGGTCCAGAGTTACACCGGTAGGTTTATCTTTTCTAGATCAGCATGGCATGCTATGGAGATGATTAATTATTGTTGTAAATGCATTAAGCCGACATGTTCAATCAGTTATTGCATCGGATATTTGTATTATTTGTAAAATGATTTTATTGTGATATCTTGTAGAGCTAACCTACTAAAATTGGTCTTAGGTTATGGTATAAATGTAAGATCTTAATTGTAAGATCGATGAAGGAATGTGAAAAAGGTTTTGTGCGAAGGTATATGCAAGATTAAGTAGAGCTACACATGCAGACATCATTTGAATGTGAAGTTAGGTTTTTGTGAAAGCATATCAAAACTACACCGGTACTGAATCTAGCATATGAAGATGCTATTTTGAGTAGTACATTCTTATTGGATTTAACCATCCAACTATAAGTCAGTGTAACTTCCCATTTGTGATTGAGCAGTGAGCTCTAGGCGCTTGGCCTTTCTGCATGTGCAGACCCCATTTATGTACACTTACTATCTGCAGTAGTATCATCTGATTGTGGGTAAGGTTTCCCACTATGGTTTTTCCCCTTATAGGGTTTCCACGTACAAATATTGGTGTTATGTGTTGTGGATGACTTTGTCTTTTAGTTTCATGCATTAATCTTTACCGGTATTGCATTTATCTATTAAATTTGTCCACCTGTATAACAGACTGTCTCACCGGTATTAAGCAGTAATTTGATTAAATTGATTTTGGTTTAATATTATTAGACAACTGATTCACCCCCCCCCCCTCTTAGTTGTCTCTAAGACCTAACATATTCTTCTTAGCGGTATGAGAAGAGAGCGTGATGGGTTACTCATTCCCATGTGCGGTGAAGAATGGACAATGCAGATTGTCTTGTGATATGTTTGAGACTATATTTCTCTATGCAAAGTGTTTGGACGGTTAGGATTGGACCACTTATATTGTAAACCTAAATGCTTAGGGTTTAGGGTTTATGCTACCGACCTAATTGTTGCCTATAAGGTCGATGATGTTTGTTATTGTTTGTGTTGGCAAATGTTGTGTGTGTGTATCCGAGTGATGAGATACTTGCTAGACTAGTAAGAAGAAAACTACAGAGTGTGATTGTAGAGTAGAGGAAATGAAAAGGATCTACCTTGGCATGTAGTGTTGTTATCAGATCAAAGCTTTTACCTATTGTCTTCTAACAATTTCAACAGTTGGAAAATCCCTTTATCGGGTAGCTTTCACAGGCTTATTGTAAATCCTTTAACCGGATGACTCAAGATCATTGAGTTCTTCAAATCCTCTAGCGGGGTAACCTTTAACAGAGTTTCAACCTTTAACAAGGTATATAGCCATCCCTTAACCGGGTGATCTTTAACAGGATCGGTTCCTAACAAAACCTTATTGTAAAGTCTTTAACCAGACTAGGCTCCTAACAGAGCGAGCTTCAAAAGAGTTCAAAACAAGCTTGTGGGTATTCATCCCCACCATGGTTTTTCCCATTTGGGTTTTCACGTGAAAAATCTATGTGTCATGAGTTGTGCATTTTTCATGTGATGATTAAGTATTCTTTGTTTGAGTGATTATGCATGCAAAGCTAATAGGTTATGGTATTACTGGTATACCACATGCATATGTTTATGGGTGAAGTTGTTATCAAGTATTGAATGTATTTGAAGTGTTAAGACTTATCAGTTTATGTTGTCTGAAGTCTTACTATGTTTAACCAGTATTTCCATGGTTAAGTTCAATGATGAAGACAACCGGTTGGTATTGTTTTAACTTGATAATTTGTTGAGAAAGTTTTTGTTTGTACTGATTCACCCCTCCGCTTAGTATCAATTAGGGTATTTGTTGTTCATCATTATTCATCAATTGGTATCAGAGCTACTCTAGGTCCTCTTGTGATATAAGCTTAACCACTTGAGGTAAAAGATCCTATTGTAATGATGAAGAGGGAAGGTCCTAAGTTCAATAGAGATAACTTTAAGATATGGAAGGATAGAATGAAGATTTACATCAAGAGTATGGATGCTCAACACTGGAGCTATGTTGAGAATGCCTATGTGACTCCTACTGGCATTCTAACCGATGATTAGAAGAGAGAGATTAAGGAAAATGGGCAAGTCATGGAAGCCCTTATCAGCAGCTTATCAGATATAGAGTTTATTGATGTACAAGACAAGTACACTCCTAGGGATGTGTGGGATGCACTGCAAACCATTTATGGTGGTGATGAGTATGTAAAGAAAGCTAAGGAAGAGAACCTTAGAGGAAAATTTGAAGACATGAGGATGGTTGAAGGAGAGACCATTCAGCAATATGGCATAAGGATTAAGACTATGGTTGGAGATATCAAAAGCACTGGTGGAACAATTGAGGATGCCACCATTGTTAGTAAAGTATTGAGATCATTGTTATCAATCTATGCAATCAGAGTTGTTGCTATCTAGGAACTAAGGTCTATTGATAAAACCAAGGTATCCTTAGACTCTATTAGTGCAAATTTTACTGCATATGAGTTCAATAGCTATGATGGCAGTGTTTAGAAGACTGAGTCAACATTTAGAGCATTTGTTGCACCATCCAAAAAAGCAAAAGAAACTAGTACCAATTATGAATTCAGACAATGCAGAGATATGGATGATGAAGAGATTCTGATGGAGTTTGGAGCTCTTCTTGCTAAAAGACTTCCAAAAAGAACTGGTAAATATAGAGGTAAGCTTCTTTTAAAAAAAAATTCCTGCAACAAGATAGGACATATAGCTGTCAATTGTCCTAACAGTGATAATAAGGATAAACCGGAGAGGTTTAGAAAGTATAAAGGAGGAAGTAGAATAAATTGTCTTGTTGTTGTGGATGAAGGTGTTACTGATGAAGAATCAGAGGATGAAGAGAGTGAAGATATAGTGTTTGTAGCTATAAAGGAAGAAGTGTCAGACAAGAAGGCCCTTGTCTCCTGCATTGACAATTCTAATGAGTGGATTATTGAAAGTGGTTGTTCTCACCACATGAATGGTGATCGGAGAAAATTTTTGTCTCTGGAAGAATATGATGGAGGTGTTGTCCGATTTTGCAATGATGCACCATGCTTGGTGAAAGGTAAAGGATCCATCTCATTGAACGAAAAGAGAAGTGCAGATGATGTCTACTCAGTAGAAGGTCTGAATCATAACCTTTTAATTGTTCCTCAGTTGAATGAAAAAGGACTCACTCTGGAGTTCAAAGGTGGAGTCTGCAGTATAATTGGAAAGAGTGGTGAATGTATTTCCATCGATAAGCAGACCAAAGGTAACTTGTTTCAGTTGAATGCCAAGATTAGTTAGTGTCTAATGGCCAAGTTTGATGACAGTTGGATATGGCATAGGATACTCTATTATATGAACTTTGACAATATTGTTAAAGTCAGTAAAAGGATTGCCTTTACTGAACAAACCTGAGAATTCTTTGTGCAGAGAATGTCAACTTGGGAAGATGTCTTCCTCAACTTTTAAAGGTAAGTCTTTTTCAGTAGAGAATTTACTTGATCTTGTGCATACTGATTTGTGTGGTCCTATGAAAACTAGAAGTATTTAGGGAGATAGGTATTTTATGATTCTTACTGATGACCGCTCAAGAATGATGTCAGTCACATTCTTGAAAGACAAGTTTGAAGCATTTGGAAAGTTCAAAGCCTTCTGTGTAGGGGAAAAAGTGAGACTAGGTTAACATGCCCTAATCCTACCTTTTGACACACATTACGGAATACGAAAGAGCCTAGAGGTATCACACAATTGGCTACTTCTTTTTGTGAAAGAGAGAGCCATGAGATATCTATTAGGATTTCTATTCCTTCGTTGAAATTGAAAGATAAAATAATACAAGCTCAAGTCCTAATCTCAAAATACAAGTATGAACTAATAACAAGATTGCAGAATTGAGATTAAACAATGAACAGCTATAAATATAAGGATGAAATGAGAATGCAGATGTGTACTCGGAGCAAAAATCTGACTGAAAATGTTCGGGACGGGGGCGCGAGTGCCACTGTCCTGATACAGTGTCGGAAACTGCTCCTAAAACTGCAATTTTGCACTCTGGAAACTATTGGAAAAAGCTGTCTGTCAGGAGGACCAGGGCGCCCAGCGCCTCTGTCCCAGGGACTAGGGTGCCCAACGCCCCTATCCTGGCAGGACCAGGGCACCCAGCGCCCCTGTCCCGATCTTTTGCTCTGTAATTTGATGCAGAGTGTTGTCTCGACCTGCTCTTCCCGGATCTGTGTCCTACGGCGTCGTCCGAGTCCCGAAACCTGCACTTATATCTGAAAAAGGTGTGTGGGCAGCTATATAGGGTTTTGCCTTAGTCAAACCCCCACTTCGGTGATTTCCACCTCCACGAATAGCCAAGTTGTTTTGTAAACTGTATTGTGTGTGCAGACCTAGTGTGTGTGCAAGGTCCTAAAATGCAAGAAAGCAAACTAGAGCAACCTAGAAAGTAAACCCTAATTGCTTGTAAATGATAATGTGAATGCTCTAAATCAAGATGCAATGTGATCTAAAGCATGAATAAAGGATATATTGAAGCTTATGCAAAGACATGAAAACAACATGAAATCATACCCAACCCTCAAAGGAGGGGTACAAGCCAATCTTCAGTCGGTAATCTCCTATTGTTCTTCAATGTCTTCCAAGCCCTAAATGGATGAATGAAATTGATAAATGCTTGATAGAAGGATGTTGAATGTTGTTGAAGTCTTCCAAGATCTTCTCTTTCACTGCATATGAAGTTCCTGAAAACAAAAATCGGATCCTCTCAAATGAAGAAAGAGAGCTCTTATGTAGGAAACCCTAGATCGTAATTTCATCTTTTGGCTGACCTAGAGATTGAATTTCCTGCCAATTTCTTGGGGTTAAGCTTTATTTTATGATTGGATTGTGCTCGCAAAATTTCAAGAAAAATGTCTGGGACCATGTGCACTCCGGCCGCCACGGTCCCGACAACTTTTCACCAAATTTTTAGGGCCGTCGGATATGATGATTTTAGAGAGAATGCCGAAGTTACAGGTGATTTCGAGATCTTTTGACCCCAAAACCAAGCCCCCAAGTTCAAAATAGAACTTAATTAGGGTTTTTGATTGAATGATGTATTGAAGGAATAAAATGAAAAGGGCACGCTTTAACAAAAGGGCCCAACTTTATGATATAGAGGACAATGAAATAGGACCTTATACCTAATTAATTTGATTAATTAAGTGCTAAAGGAGAGATGCAATGAAAAATGTAAAATGCACCAAGGCGGGTGCTAAACTAGGTGTGAAATTGTACCACCCTAGCAAGTGTGTACAATTTACGATGCTACATTTAGCCCCCACTTTAGTGGTCATATGAGTACTACGTGCATATGCAAGATAAAGTACAGAAAAGTAAACATCATTTGAAAAAGGATATATCCATAAGTTGTCAGATGAAGCCCCCAGCGGTATCTGCAGTACACAGTTAGGAACCGCACCCTACAAAACACACGTTAGATCACAAAATCACCTAATTCTTACTAAGGAAAGTGATGAAATTTGTGAGTAGCTATATGCCCCCCCCTGTTTCGACTTGCTTATTAGGGAGGTGAAACAGGGTAGCATGTTTACTTGCGACAAATTGTGTGACAGAGTATTGATGAGGGATGTTCACTAAATAGGCTTCATCAGAGCACTTTTTGGAACATCCCGAGAGTAGGGGAATGAAAATACAATTCCTACGCAACAAACGATTCAAAAATCGTATCTCCCGAACTCAAGTTATGATGAAATGAGTGATAGAGAAAAATTAGGGTTTCGAAAGTAAAGATAAAGAAATGAAAGTATATACCTTGAAAGTCACATTTGCATTTGTCACTTTGTTGATTTCGGAATACTATTCATTGCAGTGGAGCCCACATAGCCATCATCATGCCTTCACGATGATCGGAGCATCCCACAAGGATTGAGATCCTATGCCAGGCCATGATCGATGACGAGCCACTGGATGAGGTGAGTTGACTGAATGTTTGACTTTTGATTCTCTGCATTTGACTTTTCTGTGATCGTTTGCGGGCCCTGAAGTCTGACCCAGACCCCACCCAGGGCGCCATGGTCCCTGTGGAGCGCCCTGGTCCCCTCAAGGTGCCATGGTCCCTGACAGGGTGCCATGGTCCCCTTAGGGCGCCATGGTCCCTGACAGGGCGCCATGGTCCCAATCAGGGCACCATGGTCCCAATCAGGGCTTGGAGAGGGATTTTAGGGTTTGAATACGATGTTCGACAGTTTGCATGAGCGATTTTGATGATCGAGTACTGATTACAGTTATATTTTTGTGTTGCAGGGTCTCCCATACATGAGAGAGCATACGGCGGGACATATTCTTCGCAGTTTGCGAGATCAGATTCCGCGGCTGACTCAGGCAGAGAGAGACACATTTTCGATCATGGGATTATGGTATGTGATCCTCATGCCAGCCAGTCGGTTCCATCCTGTGATGCTAATGGCATTGATGGAGCGATGTGATCCTGACACATGCACATTTTATCTTCTAGTAGGGGAGCTAATGGTTACACTTGAGGATATGTACTGTATACTTCGTCTTCCTATCAGAGGAGCGACTGTTACATATGTGACCGATCGGTCAGCGGAGGATCATCAGAGAGAGCAGGTATATTGCATAGGGAGAGTCATGCCGAGCGAGACGAGAGGTCGCATCATGGTCAGATGGCTCTTACATCCTACAGGAGAGGTGCCCCTTGTGAGACGCCTTATGATCACCATCATAGCACTAGCTGTCTGCCCTAATGGGTGAGGTACGCATATGCATGGGGGTCTCACATGGTGCATCAGAGCTGTGGAGAGACACAAGAGAGTGTATGCTTGGGGTCAGAGTATGCTTGCACATCTCTATCATGACCTTGAGGAGTATGTATTTGGACAGGGTTGCAGTTTGATGACATGCACACTTCTGCAGGTGTGGATTTTTGAGCACTTCACATGCACCAGGCCCGTTGGCTTTTCGCTGAGTACGGCTAGCGAGTGACCTAGGGTCTTTGCTTATCCACTTACCAGCGAGTGGAGATTTGGAGATTTGTTATATTGGAGAGTGATTTTTGATAGACTGACAGCCGAGGTGACAGTGTGGAGACCCTACCTACGGATGCACAGATGGGATGGGATGGAGAGATAGTTAGCATGCTTACAGAGGAACCACCTACTGCGGGGATGATATTCACACATCATAGTCCCATTCTACTTTGACCGAGTATGGAGGCAGTTTGGGCTAGAGCAGTGCGTTCCAGCCGATGTACCCATCTATACTCGACACTCATGAGTCCTTCCCAGACCTAGAGTAGTAGTGAGACCGATGATAGATGACATCGAGACTACAGACATAGAGGGATCTGATCAGGATGTAGTCACTGATTACTCTATAGAGCTTGGAGCATAGCGCAGGTATGTCTCATGGTTTATGAGATCATACCCAGGTCCTATCTTTCCACCAGATCACCCAACAGGCCATCCAGGCCCATGGAGACATGGAGACCGAGATGAGGACCAGGGATCTAGGTCAGAGGAGCCAGAGGAGGGAGAGGGTCAGGAGGAGGTGGGAGATCTTGATCCACCTATAGGAGATCAGCCTAGTGCCGAGGAGGAGGAGGAGGACACAGATAGAGATGAGGATGCAGGTGAGGATGCGGACGAGGAGGAGGACAAGGATGAGGATGACGAGGAGGAGGAGGAGGAGGATAGAGATGATGAGGAGGAGTCAGATGCAGCTCCCCACCATTCAGGAGACGATACCATAGCTCTGGATCCTCCTCTTATTCCCCAACAGGGGGAACATGAGGTGATACAGAGACCCATTCCTAATACCGTCCAACCTACACCCATCATGCATAGAGTATTCGAGTGAGGGGAGCCTAGTAGTTCCCAGTCACAGATGTTACCGTATCATGATCCCTACTGGTATGAGGGAGATCCAGGTATAGTAGGTTTATATTGATTGATTAATGTTTTGATGATATAGAATGGTACTAATACAAGAATCTGTTCTACTGCCATAGCTAATGTGCAGGAGTGGTGTTTCCTGATTCAGCAGGCAGTGATAGACATTTCCACGATAGCACAGATCCCTAGTTCCTCACAGATTGTTTATAGGCCTCAGGGGAACGCGGGTCGGCATGAGGACTTGTTTTCCCCATTTCGAGTACAGGTAGACATATGGAGGGAGAAAGAGAGAGTCTTATCAGAGGACCTTCAGCGGGCACGACGAGATCTAGCAGCAGCTCAGGCAGAGGCTACCACCTATCGCGCGATCCTTATGGATAGGGATCGTAGGAGTTCCTCTCGGAGTCACTCACGGTCTATATCGCGCTACACACCCATGGGTCCACCTTCACAGCCAGATCAGGAGGGAGCGTCCAGTCGACACTCTCCAGCCACTAGTCCTATGGATAGGAGATGATTTTATGATGTAGGAGAGGTCACATTTTGGATGTACAATGACCTACATTTGTATACGATCCACATATATATATGTATATATACATGCTTCTCTTTTGTCTCAAATGTGTTATCTTTAATGCTTAAAACAATGTATATTTTGCTTTGATTAAATCTAATACATTTGGTAGGTGTACATGTATGTTCAGGATTTAATTTCCATGTGATTGATTTCTCAATGCTCCATGATTAAATTGATACATGTGTGACTTAATTAAAATATTTAATCAAGTACTACATTGATGATAGGGAAGAAATATGCATTAAGTCTAAGAATCATATAACTAATGTGATTTAATTTTGAACTTAAACACAACATGATATGATTCTACTTAACACATAAAGACACTGTATACTATGCTAGCATAATGGAAATGTAAATCTTTTACAATTTACATAAATGAATTCAAGACAAACTATAAAGTAAAGAGACACGCTTGTCAAGAACGAAGCAATATAGATTAAACACCATAACATTTAATTGTATTTTTCTCTAATTAGAAGATACTAACATATTATCCAATGTTGAAGAATTGAAAAGAAAATAAATAAGGAATGAAGAATTAAGCATAATATCTACGCAAGTGCATAGCATTGATAGGTTCTTTAAGAGGTGTACCATCTACATCCGCTATTTTGTAAGCACCTAAACCATAATCTTCAATAACGATGTATGGTCCAAGCCAATTAGGACTAAATTTTCTCTTTTTTGTAGGTAAGGCATTCACATTGCGCTGATTCTCATAGAGGACTAAGTCACCTACCAAGAAGGAACGTTGAATAACCTTATCATTATAGCTTCGTTGTAGAGTTTTGTGATATGCTTGAATATGCTCAAGAGCGTTTATACGTTGTTCATCAAGCATCTCAAGCTGTTGAAGTCATTGTTCTCTATAAGAGTCATCATCTACTATACCTTTGAGAGAAACCCTAAGTGATGGAATCTCTAACTCTAAAGGCATAATAGCATCAGCACCATAAACAAGATTATAAGGAGTAGTTCCTGTAGCAATTCGTACACTCGTTCGGTAGGCCCAAAGAGCATAGATTAGCTGATTACTCCATTCCTTACCATGCTTATTCACGGTTTTGCAAAGGATTTGTTCAATTATCTTATTGGATGATTCAGCTTGACCATTTGATTGAGGATAGTATGGTGTAGAAAATCGATGTTTGATATGATACTTCTCGAGGAATTTCTTCACGTCCTTGTTCTTAAATGATGTCCCATTATCTGAGATTATAGTGGAAGGTATCCCGAATCAAGAAATGATGTTTTCTAAAAGAAATTTACAAATCACTTCAGTAGTAGTAGAGCGAAGGGGAATAGCTTCTACCCACTTCGTAAAGTAATCTGTTGTGGTTATAATGAAGGTGTGTCCTTGAGATGAAGGAGGAGAGATTTTACCAATAAGATCCAAACCCCATGCGGAGAAAGGCCAAGAAGCTACTTGAGAACGAAGTTCTTGGGTAGGAGCATGAATCAGATTATTGTGTTGTTGACATTGATGACATTTCTTAACAAATGAAAAAGAATCCTTCTGCATAGTTTGCCAATAGTATCCCATACGAAGCAATCTATGAACCAAGGATTTGCCCCCAAAATGCCCCCCACAGGCACCTGAATGTGCCTCTTCAAGAGCAACGGGGATTTCTGATTTGTTAAGACAGCGAAGGAGAAGACCATCATAACCCCTTCGGTAAAGAACATTAGACAGAATGATATATCTAGCAGACAGCTTGCGGATTCTAGCCCTAGTGTTCCTATTAGCGGAATCAGGAAAGGTACCATCGGTCAAATATCTTATGATATACGAGTACCATTCATCTGAGTCTATAAAGTCACAACATGTTATCAGACTAGAATCGTCTACAATAGCTGGAGAAATAAGGTTGTGAATAACAAATTTAAGATCAACCATAGGGTCCTCTAAAGATACAAGAGAAGCCACACATGCCATTGCGTCCGCATGTCGATTATCTTTTCGAGGAACGGGTTCCATGGTATAAGAATCAAAATTTTGTAATAAAGAGATAGCAAGATCTTTATATTGTGATAATTTGTCTTGTTTTGCTTGATACAGTCTTGTTACTTGTCTTATAATCAATTGCAAATCTCCATAGATATGTATGTGTTTTATATTTAGGGCTAAGGCTTCTTTTATTCCTGCTATAAGAGCCTCATACTCAGCAATGTTATTGGTACACAAGAAATTTAGACGATAGGATAAGGGAATGGATTTCTTTGTAGGAGAGATCAGAACAACACCTGCCCTTGATCCCGTATGACACTTAGAGCCATCAAAGTATAACTCCCAAGTTTCATCTTTCTCTATAGAAAGAATGAAGTCATCGGGAAAAGACTCAGGGTTAGGGAAGGAGAAAGGTGAAGGGGCCTCAACTAAGTGATCGGTCAACGCTTGTCCTTTAATTGCTCTTTGTGAAACAAATTTCAGGTCAAATTCAGTTAACATCATAACCCACTTAGCTAGGCATCCTGATAAATCAGTTTTAGAGAAAAGATGCTTTAAAGGATCAAACTTTATCATGACGTGGACTTCTGAATTTAAAAGATAATGTCTCGATTTCTGAGTCGCAAACACCAAGGCCAAGCATTGTCTTTCTATCGCAGAATATCGGGTCTCATAATCGAGTAAGGTACGACTTATGTAATAAACCGGACATTCCTTACCATCTTTATCATGTTGGGCCAATAATGCCGCGAGAGCATGAGAGGAAGCAGCTGTATACAGAAGGAAGGGTTTAGAAGGTTCGGCAGGTTGAAGAATAGGAGGACTAGCCAAATACACTTTTAAATCTTCAAATGCTTGTTGACAATCTTTGTTCCATTGAAAAGTGATATCCTTTTTAAGAAGTTGAGTAAAAGGGAAGGTACAATCCACAAGTTGAGACACGAACCTACGAATGGCTTGAATCTTTCCTTGTAAGCTTTTAAGTTGAGACACATTTCTAGGAGGTGGCATGTTGACAATAGCATCTATTTTCTTAGTGTCCACCTCAATCCCACGATGCAAAACTATGAATCCTAATAGTTTTCCACTATCCACACCAAAAACACATTTTCGGGGATTCAAGCGCATGTGATATTTACGAATTCTTTTAAAGATTTGACGCAGGATTTTAACATGATCCATGCGAAGAAAGGATTTGGCTAAAATATCATCAACATAATCCTCTAAAATCTTATGCATATAATCATGAAAGATAAGGGTCATCGCTCGTTGATAAGTTGCACCAGCATTTTTAAGTCCAAAAGGCATCATTATCCAACAAAACGTACCCCAAGGAGTGGTGAAAGCGGTTTTGAATTGATCTTGAGGGTTAATGAAAATTTGATTGTATCCTGAAAAACCATACATGAAGGATAACAAGGCATGTCCTGCCGTAGAATCCACTCTCATGTCAATATTTGGAAGAGGGAAATCATCTTTTAAAGAAGCCTTATTTAAATCTCAAAAATCGGTACACATTCTTATTTTATTATCTGGTTTAGCCACAGTGACAATATTTGAAATCCACGGGGAATAGTCAATAGGGCGGATAAATCCACCCTCCAATAACTTTTCAATCTCAGCCTTAACAAGCAGAGCCACCTTAGGATTCATTTTTTGAATCTTTTGTTTCACGGGCTTAGCATCGGGAACTAAGACAATATTATGAGTAACAATCTTAGGATCTATACCAGGCATGTCAGAGTATGTCCAAGCAAAGATCTTAGGGAATTCATGCAATAAATCTTCATATTGTTTTTGTTCCTCTTCATCCAAACATTTTCCAATTTTAATAACTTTCTCTTTAATGCAAGGATCCATCTTAACATCAGTGGTGTCACTTATGAGAAGATTACTTTGTTGAGGAGTGTCCTTTAACTGAGGGAATTCTTTCACAATCTCATCATTATCAATCTCTTTTCCAAAATAGGCTTCAGTGTTCAAACAATAAGGGAGTCCCCTATTGTGATGATAACGAGGAAGAGTGTCATAGGCTCCCAAGAACTTAGCTAAAGCATCGTCGGTAGGGAAGATATCCAAAGCACAACCACCCGAAGGATCCCCATCAATATACTTAGGGTGTTGCATTGATAGAGATGTAGAGATAGCATTAACACTAATGCATGGTCTTTTAGAAGCTTTAGTGTGTTTGCAGGGATTATAGCCAAGTCCAAAGGCATAATTGTGAAAATTAGTCTCTAGAGGAACTTTTATCCCTTGTTCATGAGCACCACAACCATTTCCATGATACCCATGCTTAGCAAAAATGCGAAAACCACGACCATAACGATCAGCCATTTCAGGAAGAGAAGGTGGTTTTTCATAAGACAAAGAATCAAACTCTTCATAATTAGAGGTGTGAGGAGAAGAAGTTTGAGAAGCGGCCACAAAATTATTACTCATAGGTTCAGGTAAGATTGATTGATTTTTAGCTTCTTCCTTCTTTTCAACTTTAAGCTCTCTAGAAGGAACCTTATATTCACCTACAAAGGTGGGATTAAAATCAAGAGATCCCCAATCGTCTTCTGCGAGGACCTTCTCAGGATCAAAATCCTTCTTATGTGTAGTTTCAAGTCGAGAAGAATCTTTTTCAGGAGCTCCAGACTCATCCAAAGAATTTTGATCATCAGAGAGTGAGGATTCATCGATAGGTTTCTTGTTTAAAGAGTCATCACTAGACAAGGATGGCTTAGAAGAACCCCCTTTGGAAGTAGATGTTTGTAGACAAGCTTGAAAATTGGTATCACCTATCAAGGTATATGTCTTATTGTTATAGATGAATTTAACTTGTCTATGCAATGTAGAGGGGATAGCTTGCATACTGTGAATCCAAGGCCTCCCTAATAACAAGTTGTATGTTAAATTTCCCGACATAACATGGATAGGAGTAGGCAAAGTAACAGGTCCTACTGTGAGGGGTAAGGTGATGATACCTAATGAAGTCTTAGCCACATTATCAAAGCCACGAATGGGATGAGAGTCAGGCTCAATGAGAGATGTATCCACATTCATTTTATGCAATAGATTAATGCTACACACATTAAGGCCAGAGCCATTATCTACTAGTGTTCGTCTTATAGCAGTGTCTTTCATGATAACCACAGTCATCAAGGGATCATATTGTTGTTGAATTTCACTAGTAGGCAACTCATCTTGGGTAAACACAATTTGAGCTTTAGGATTCATCACAGAGTTAACCAAAGATGCTATATTACTAGATGTATTTGATGGAGGAACACTCAAATCTTTCAGGGCATCTTGCAACATTCCATGATGAGTGGAAGAAGTTTGAATCAAATCCCAAAGGGATATCTTAGCAGGGGTAGCCTTAAGTTGTTCTATGAGATCATATTCCTTACCCATAACTTGCAAAATATGGGGAGCTTGTGGAAGAATTGGTTGAGGATTAGGAAGGGAAACTGGAATAACAGGAGGAGGATTAGGTTGCCTATTATTTCTGGTGTGATAAGTATGGGCAACCGCATGATAACTCTCTCTAGTTATTTGCTTGGCATGACTATAAGGACTTATAGGTTTTCTTCCTTGCATGGTGAGGATTGGTTTATTCGGAGTACGAAAGGAATCATGATCATACCCTCCTTGGACAGTAAGGAGAGGTGATTTAGGAACTTGAAAGGTGGGAGAAGGATAAGCACCTTGGACTTCAAAGAGAGGCTTGTTATGTTCATTCAAGTTTATCATGTTAACCAATTTAGAAGTCTTGTTCTTGTTTAAAGATTTCGATAAGGCCACAAAGTCATCAAGAGCATCATCCAACAAAGCATGATCATATCAGTTAAAAGGTTTATCTTTTGATTCAAAAGGAGACATCTCCTCATAGAGGGGATTATTGAAAACAACCATGTTACTAGATTCAGGGGAAGAGTTGATAGGAATGTATCCTTGAGAGGAATCATTCGACTTATCTTTCTCATCACACCTAAATGGCATAGTAACAAGGTTTATGAGTTTTTGGTAAAATGAAGGTTTGGCATATTTAGGGTTCAAAAACTCATCTAAAGCTTCATCTAATTCATCTTGGCTATACTCATAGTAATCATCGAAAGCATGAACATTTTACAAATAAAAATCTGACATTTTGAAAAGATTGCATAAAATTTAACCACACAATGCAAAGAAACACACTTTTTTTTTTTTTTCTTTTTAATGAAAATGAAATGAAAACACACTAAATCTAGATCTAGATCTAACAAATGCAATGCAAGAGGAAGCAATGATAGATTCACGTCGGGTTCACCAAAATGTGTAGGGGAAAAAGTGAGACTAGGTTAACATGCCCTAATACTACCTTTTGACACACATTACGGAATACGAAAGAGCCTAGAGGTATCACACAATTGGCTACTTCTTTTTGTGAAAGAGAGAGCCACGGGATATCTATTAGGATTTCTATTCCTTCGTTGAAATTGAAAGATAAAATGATGCAAGCTCAAGTCCTAATCTCAAAATGCAAGTATGAACTAATAACAAGATTGCAGAATTGAGATTAAACAATGAACAGCTGTAAATATAAGGATGAAATGAGAATGCAGATGCGTACCCAGAGCCAAAATCTGACTGAAAATGTTCAGGATGGGGACGCGGGTGCCACTGTCCTGATACAATGCCGGAAACTGCTCCTGAAACTGCAATTTTGCACTCTGGAAACTGTCGAAAAAAGCTGTCTGTCAGGAGGACCAGGGTGCCCAGCGCCCCTGTCCCGGTCTTTTGCTCTGCAATTTGATGTGGACTGCTGTCTCGACCTGATCTTCCCGGATCTATGTCCTGCGGCGTCGTCCGAGTCCCGAAACCTGCACTTATATCTGAAAAAGGTGTGTGGGTGGCTATATAGGGTTTTGCCTTAGTCAAAACCCCACTTCGGTGATTTCCACCTCCACGAATAGCCAAGTTGTTTTGTAAAATGTATTGTGTGTGTAGACCTAGTGTGTGTGCAAGGTCCTAAAATGCAAGAAAGCAAACTAGAGCAACCTAGAAAGTAAACCCTAATTGCTTGTAAATGATAATGTGAATGCTCTAAATCAAGATGCAATGTGATCTAAAGCATGAATAAAGGATATATTGAAGCTTATGCAAAGACATGAAAACAACATGAAATCGTACCCAACCCTCAAAGGAGGGGTACAAGCCAATCTTCAGTCGGTAATCTCCTATTGTTCTTCAATGTCTTCCAAGCCCTAAATGGATGAATGAAATTGATAAATGCTTGATAGAAGGATGTTGAATGTTGTTGAAGTCTTCCAAGATCTGCTCTTTCGCTGCATATGAAGTTCCTGAAAACAAAAATCGGATCCTCTCAAATGAAGAAAGAGAGCTCTTATGTAGGAAACCCTAGATCATAATTTCATCTTTTGGCCGACCTAGAGATTGAATTTCCTGCCAATTTCTTGGGGTTAAGCTTTATTTTATGATTGGATTGTGCTCCCAAAATTTCAGGAAAAATGTCCGAGACCATGTGCACTTCGGGCGCCACGGTCCTGACAACTTTTCACCAAATTTTCAGGGCCGTCGGATATGATGATTTTAGAGAGAATCCCGAAGTTACAGGTGATTTTGAGATGTTTTGACCCCGAAACCAAGCCCCCAAGTTCAAAATAGGACTTAATTAGGGTTTTTGATTGAATGATGTACTGGAGGAATAAAATGAAAAGGGCACGCTTTAACGAAAGGGCCCAACTTTATGATGTAGAGGACAATGAAATAGGACCTTAGACCTAATTAATTTGATTAATTAAGTGCTAAACGAGAGATGCAATGCAAAATGTAAAATGCACCAAGGCGGGTGCTAAACTAGGTGTGAAATTGTACCACCCTAGCAAGTGCGTACAATTTACGATGCTACACCTTCAAAGCATTAGTAGAGAAGGAAAGTAACCAAAGGATAAAGTACCTAAGAACTGATCAAGGAGGAGAATTCACTTCTGATGAATTCAACAAGTACTGTGAAGTGAATGACAACAAGAGGTAGTTATCTACCCCTAGGACACCACAACAAAATGGCATAGCAGAAAGGAATATTAGGACTGTAGTTGAAGCAGCTAGATCAATGCTGATCCAAGGAAAGGTTGCTCACACATTTTGGAGAGAAGCGGTGAGTACTGCAATCTATACAATGAACTGGGTACTTATCAAGAAAGGCAAAGATAAAACCCCTTATGAGTATTGGACCAGGAAGACTCCCACTGTGAGTTACTTTAAAGTATTTGGGAGTAAGTTCTATATCAAGAGAGCTGAGAATTTGAGCAAATTTGATGCTAAATGTGATGAAGGAATATTTCTAGGATATTCCACTAAGAGAAAAGCCCTCAAGTGCTACAATAACAGAACTCAGAAGATTGTTGAGAGGATCAATGTCAGGGTTGATGAATCTCCTGAGAAATCTAAGGGAACCAGCAGCGAGCAAGTGGAAGGTGAACCAGGTATAGTTTTCTGGGAACCAATTACAAAAGAATCAAGCAAAGATCTCAGTATTCCTTTACTAGTAGAAGCTACGGTAGGTGAAGAAGAAGATGGAGAATAAGAAGAAGAGGAAAAGCAAGAAGAACCAACTAGAGTCATTCCTAGATGTGTGAAACTACTGTAGACACCTAAAATTGTCATGTCTAATTAAATAAATATTTTATTTATTTAATTATTTTAGCCTAATTCTTCTGTTAATTAAATAAATATTTATTTATTTAATTAATTCATTTATCCTCTTCTAGCCTTATTTCTCATTTAAATAAATACATTTATTTATTTAAATTATCCTTTTCCTAAATTAAATAAATATCTTATTAATTTAATTGTTCTCACTTCTTCTATTAATTAAATAAATCTTTATTTATTTAATTAATTCATTAACCTTTTCTACCCATGACACATGTCATTCATCTCTTAATTCATACACTACCTACCTCTTTCATTATTTTATTATTTCTTTTACCTACCCTCTAATCATAGCCGACCTCCTTTTACACCTCTCAATCTTATCCCTCCATTTCATATAGTGTCTTCTGTATAAGGAGATGCTTCCTTCATTATCAAACCCCCCTGTTGACTACTTGACTACACTACGCTTTTGAACATAGGCGATCCTACTTACAACCACATTTCCGTTCTTTGTTGAGCTCTTGTGCATATAAAATCTGAGAGCAAATATATGAAGCAAGATCAATGGAGATAGGAAGAATGGAGATCCAAACCCTATTGGACATGTGATGGTATAATCTTTGTGATTTCATTTGATTTGCATTGTCTTAGGTAATCTTCATATGTTATGGTGGATCTTTGTTGTTGTTAGGCTAGGGTTTTGTGGTTGAATTCATTTAGCCTTTCAATATCGATATTGTTGTATCCATTTTCACCATAAACATTTTGGCATGCCCCATGTGACATGGATTTTTGTTAGATCTGTGTTTTTTGCAGATTTTTCTAACCCTATATTGTTGTTTTGTAAAACAATTTGGAGAATAACCTTGTGCAGCTAGGGTTTTGGACACAAAATCAAGATCTTGGAGAGATTTGATCATATCTCACAAACGGCTTGTAAATTTTGCACCAAAGTTTTTTTGATGATTGAAGAAAGTATCCGAAGCTCTCAATACAAAATTCAGAATTTTTGAAGCACATTTTCATTTTCTATGAATTTTTTATGATTTTTCATAAAAAATTAATTTTGAGAGAAAATGAGAGAATTTTTTAAATTTTCTTACATTTTTGAAAATCTCTCATAATTATACACAGGATTTGTTCTTTGTGATTTTAATTTTGATGAAAAATATTTCCCTAAAAATTAGATCTTTAAAAATTAGAGTTTTTCCTTATTTTGATCAGATCTCACAAACGGCTTCAAATTTTGGCATAAAATGTTTTGTGTAGGTTAGGAAAAGTATCAGAAGGATTTAGTAAAAATTTTAGATTTTTTGGATAACTTTTTCAATTTATATGAATTTGTTATGATTTTTCATAAAAAATTAATTTTGAGAGAAAATTAGTGAATTTTTTGTATTTTCTTACATTTTTGGAAATATCTCAAAATTATACAGAGGATCTATTCTTTGTGATTTTAAATTTGATGCAAAATCATTCCTCAAAAATCAGATCTTTGAAAATTAGGGTTTTGCATTATTTTACTCATATCTCACAAGCTGCTTGGATTTGTTGCAAAAAAAATTTTATGCAGGTTTGGAAGACCGTCACGACTCTCGAGTAAAACTTTCAGATTTTTTGAATTGATTTTGTATTTTATATAAAAATTTTATGATTTTTATAAAAAATTAAATTTTGGAGCAAGTAGCAAATTTTTTGGATTTTCTTACATTTCTGGAAATCTCTTGAAATTTTACAGGTGGTCTTTTTTTATGATGAATCAGATCTTTGAATTGGTCAACAAAATTCATTATTGAAAGCCCCTATTTCACAAAGTCTTTTGGATCTAAAATTTACCTAACTTGTGTGCTTGCAGGAAGGGGTGATTATTTCAAACAATTCAAACTACTAATAAATATTTGTTGTAGGTCCTTGGCAAGGGTTTTTGGATTTTTATTGTGTGCCTTGTTTTCATAGATTAGCAAACACTTCAATTGGTGCACTAAAATTGAACCATTGTCTTTTGTGTCTTGAGCAATAGGCTCTTTTTGTTTAATCTTTAGAGGGCCTGTCTTTCCGTTTGGTCATTAGGACTACTAGTGAGAAGAGAATGACCCAAGTGGTAGAGAGGAAAACCCACCTCTTCTGAACCACTATAAACAACTGTATTAATGGTGAAAACTATAGATAACATGTGCTGATTAGTTCATACCGACACTATGTCTCCCCATAAACCCATTTGATCAAATTTATTTGATCAGTTGTAGGGCATAACCCCTACTGGCTGGGAGCCTTCTGTATTTACAGAGCTGAAAGTGCCACATGTATGGCCACACGAGCGGATGCCCTTACTAGCACCTTTTTGTTTTAGAAGCCAAAATCCTTCTAGTTGTTGGGGTAGGAGGTCGAACCTCTGGTAGTGGCCCACACACATACGGTTCTTAGTAGAGATACAAAGCTCACCACGGGGAGTTTTCGTGGGGACTGATGCTTGGCTGACTTGAGAAGTGACTGCCAAGGGTGGAGCCAATGAGGTCAAGCATCTAAGTATCTGCTCTGAATAGCATAGCCTCAGGGGTAAAACCTCATGTGGGATCAACAATTATTGTCTTGGCCAGCCATAAGAATTGTTCTTGACTTATTTTAAACATTCAAAACATTCAAGACCCAACAGCAAAACATTGTGTCTTTTGTGTCTTCAAGTGTATGCAAAACATTTTTACATCAAACAACACACTTTTCTTGGAGTCATTTTGAGTCTAAACACTTGCAAACATTGAGTCCTCATCAACATTGTGTCCTCTTGTCACTAAAAGCAATCAAACATTTAGATTTGGTCACAACCAATAACTTCACAAATTAGAAAAATTTTACATTCCAGCAAACAAGAGCAATCAGTTTCGGAATTCTTGAGCTTCCTAGATTGTTTCTCCAGGTTTTCATCTAGCATTCAACTTGTCTTTAGGTCTCACAAAGTCCATCATTGCTTTACATCTTGCATTAAATTTACATTTGTATAAACTTGAGTCAAAAGGTCACTTGCTTGTCCTCATCATACTTTGTCAACACACTACATACAACAACATTTTGCTAAGTGGTCCCTCATCAAGGTCTATCACCTTTGGGTCTCATTTGGTCTTACTTAGAGTCAAGGTCAACTTACCTTATCAAGAGAAACTATCCTCTCTTTGGAAGTCACACCTACTCTACTACATACATACTTGGTCTTACACTTTGGACATTGCGAGTACACTTCATATTCATTTACATTCCATCCAACTCTTGGTCTTCCATACTTTTTCCATTTTCATCTAGTCTCACACATCTCGGTCAATACCTAGTTCATGGTTGAAACCCGTCTTCAAAAATCTAGGAGAGAAACTAAAGAGGCTCAAGAGTTTGCAAACATGAGTTCTTATGAGTATGACAATGATATCTTTTTCAATTCTGATCATACTACAATACCTAACATGGATGCCTATAGAAACATTCCAAATGTTGAGAACATGGACACTACAAACAACAATGATACACACAATGATGATATGGACAAATTTTTAGTACATTCAGTAGATGTGGAAGAATCCATTATGGATCCCCATTTCAATCGATTGGTTGAGGAAATAATGAAGAGGGATAGACAATGATTCTTACAAATGATGACACAAAGTGGAGCCAAGACACCTCATGATTTTGACATGTCTCAAATAATGGAAAATCGACCTTTGCAACAACCTCACTCCAACATGGATCAAAGAAGGTCTTATAGTGGAGGCAATAGAAGACCACATCTTGTGCCTGAATCACCATCATCTTTGTTTCAAAAACTAGAGGTCCCACATACACATGGTCAAGCATATGATACTCACCTTCGCAGACCATTATGGAAGTCTTATGTAGAGAAATGTGCTCAATCACATATCAATGCTAAGGATCAACCACCAAAGCAATTGGATATTCAAAGGCATGCTCAAAATTTGGACATAAGGAAACCCCGTGTCAAATTTGGGGGCAACACATTAGAACATGACATGCCTGTAGAGTATGGTATACATGGACAAAATAGATATTTCATTCCTCAACATGAATCTATACCAAGTGGTCCATCTATGCAGCATCACTATAGACCTCCTCCATATGAACATGTGTATGATCAATATCATCCATATATGCAACATGCTCCTCCTCCAATTGGTGACTCAAGCATAGGGTATGGTCCAAGAAGTCGATCTCCACCTAAGAACAATTTGGAGCAACAAATCAGGGACTTACAAAAGAAAATGAGGACATAAATACACCGAAGCCAACATACACAATGAGAGACATATGTCCTTATCCATTTGACAAGAGCATTCCAATGCCTCCATTTCCTACACACTTTGTGATGCCTAAGTTTGATAATTATAGAGGAAAAGGGGATCCTAAGGCACACATAAGACAGTTTTTCATAGCTTGCATTGAGGTAGCTTCAGACGAGACATATTTGATGAGATTATTCCCACAGAGCCAAGGCAATCAAGCTATGGAATGGTTCTCCCAACTCCCACCTGGAATTAAGTCATGGGGTGACTTAGCAGAGGCATTTATCCAACATTTCTCCTACAACATAGAGACAGACATATCAGTCACTACTTTGTGCAACACCGAGCAAAGGGATGGAGAATCTTTTTCATCATTTTTACAAAGATGGAGAAATCTAGCCAGTAGATGCTCTTGTGAAATTCCACAAAAACAAATGGTAGAAATGTTCACCCAAAATGTTAACAAAGAGATTGGTTATGACTTAAGGAAAGCTTGTTTGTCCACCTTCAAGGACATCATTGAAAAAGGATTAGCAATAGAGAAGGTCCTAATTGAACGAGGAGTCATTAAGATATTCAAGGAAAACAAAGATGACTTTACAA
Organism: Cryptomeria japonica; assembly: GCF_030272615.1. Taxonomy (NCBI): domain Eukaryota; kingdom Viridiplantae; phylum Streptophyta; class Pinopsida; order Cupressales; family Cupressaceae; genus Cryptomeria; species Cryptomeria japonica. The sequence goes on along the minus strand of NC_081407.1, from coordinate 752,940,001 downwards.
GAAAAGACAAGCCAAGATTTTGGAATAAAAACAAGAACACAGTCAATGATGGTGTTGTTGATGCCAATATAGTGTGACCCAAATTCATTTTTTCTGGATCAAATCAAGTGAATACTCAAACAACTTCTAAATCATGAAGGAAGTACACTCCATTGGGAGAACCACTTGAGACAGTTTTCAAAATGCTAGTGGCAAACAAGGTAATCACTATTCCAGATTTTACTCCATATGAACCAAAGGTTAAACCAAATTGGTGGAATGATGATGAATATTGTGAATTTCATAAGAGCAAGGGTCATAAGACAGGAAATTGCCATCGACTGAAGAACATCATACAAGATCTCATTGATAGGGGTGACATTGAGATTGAAGGGCACTCATCCAATCAAGAACATGAGATGTTTAAGGAACCATTCTCAAAACATGACAAAGGAAAAGCTAAAGTCACAGATGACCAAACCAACTATACCAGAGCATCTTATAACTATGATTCAACCATCAATCACATCTCGATGGACAATTACGTCTCTACCATTATCATCAAGGACAAAAACCCTGAGAATTCTACCCAGAGACCCAAGATTGTCTTAAAAGGCATTGGATCTTCTTCCGAACCTACCTCTGAATGTCATGTTACAACCCATTAAGGTAAAATCACTTTGCAAGGTGCTCCAGCCAAGAACACCGCTTCCTCATCAACCAAACCTGAGTATGAGCTTGTAGAACAATTAGGGAAGACACCCGCACTCATCTCCATTCTTAAGCTTCTGTGCATATCCCCCGCACATAAATCCATTCTTGACAAAATCTTTAGAGAAACTATCATTCCTATTGATCTGAACGTGGACTAGTTTCAAGCCATGGTGGGATACCTTTCCATTCCACACTCCCTTACATTCACAGAAGTCGATGACGCCTCCGTAAGTCAGCCACATAATGCACCACTACACATTGAAGCCTTCATACACAAACACCGCATAAAATGAGCCTTGATAGATGGAGGAGCAGGTCTAAATATTTGTACACTGAGCACTATTAAACAATTGGGATATTCTAATAAAGCTGTGAATGCTACAAACAAAATTACCATCAAGGCATATGATGATGAAGAGCGTTCATCCAAAGGTACAGTCACCTTACCTCTCAGAGTTGGGCCAGTTACAAAGGATGTGGTTTGTCAAGTCCTAGACCTTGATCTCGCATACAACATATAGCTAGGACATCCATGGATTCATGAGATGAGCGCAGTCCCATCTACATATCATCGATGTATCAAGTTTCCTCACAATGGAGTTGAAATAACAGTTAATGCTGACCCAAATCCATTCATATATTGCAACAATCTCTGACCTAGATTAGAAATAAAAATACTAGTCAATCGAGAAGTTGTTCCATCTTCAGCATATGTGGATCCTGAATCCTTGAAAGCTTCTACATCCAAACAAGCAGAGATCAAAGAAAAGTTCAAGTTTAAAGACATGGGATGTGGTGAGTATATATTTCATGTTGATCAACTCCCACTATCTCCTAAGGTATTAGGTCAACAGGGACAATCTATAAACAATTTCAAAGGAATCGGGTATGAACCACCTAGTGTTGTGGCTACTAAGTTTGAATGCAAAACTCCTCTAGTGGTGCAAACATCTTTTGATATCAATAGTCATAAGAGTGGTTCCAACAAATAATCTATTGAGTGTATCGCCAACCCTCTTGAGAACTCACATAGCTTTACCATTTCATCGAATCATTCCATCTCCACTCCTTTCCCAAACTTGGATCAACAAGAATCACAAAAGCCCTTAGTCATTGGTGATCAAGAATCAGGCTTTGAAAAGAAAAATTTAAAAGTCAAAAATAAAGAAAAGTGCTTTAGTCCAAATCAAAATCAAAAGCTATTGGACTCTGCAAAAATCAAAGTCAAGGATAAAAATCCTATGAAAGAAAAGGAACAAGAGATGATCTCCCCTAATATCAAAATAAGGGGGGGCAAAAATTCTAAAATTTCAAGTCAAAAAGCATACTTGTTGATCCTAAGTCTCCATCATGCTATCCTACTTTTACCTTTTTTCGCAATCATAAGCCTTCATAACTCATCCACTTGTTCTACACATCCTTTCCCTTCTGGTGATACATCATGGACCTTTAATGGAGCTTCCTCAAAGAACTTTGTTATCAGGGATGCCCAAACTTCTTTAGATGACATGCGTACGGGCTAGTGTAGTCCACACACTAGTAATTCTATCTCAGTTCCTTTATCAAGGAAGATAGTCACTCAAGATACACATCATTCAGTCAAGGAACAATGCAGTTACAATCATAAAGTCAAGCCTCATACATTTGAGGTACGTGACTTAGTTGTCAAAGAAAATCCTAAAAATTAGCAAGACAGAGAGAAGAAGGGCAAGTTCGAACTAAATTGGCTTGGTCCTTACATCATCACAATAGCATATGGATCTGGTACATATCAGCTCTCAACCACAGAGGGTGAACCTTTGGAGGATCCTATCAATAGCATGCACCTTCGCAGGTTTTACACATAGCTCTTCAGAGTATCCCAATTAAAAAATACAAAAAAAGCAAAAAAATACAAAAATACAAAAAAAATCATAAACATAAAAAATCGTTACTTGGTGAAAACCTGGCAAACAGGCACCTTGTGACAACAAAAAACATTGAAAAATTGAAAAAAGTAAAGAGAAATAATTTCGTCCAATGGTGAAAACCACTTCAGTGGCACCCTGGGCAAGTACCATGGTGAAAATTGGGTCACCAGCGCCATGTGTAGAGACATTGTTCCTCCCTCCTTCAGGATTCTCTTTCATCACTTCACTTTGCACACACTCATGACCAATTCATCCATAATAAACTTACACATTCCCATCATGGCTTGTTATTGATCTACCCAAGATTGGTTAGCCATTCATAATAAACCTCCCTTTTCACCTCCCTTTCCATCCATAATAAATCAGATCCTATTTGTGGCTAAGGCAAATCCTACGTCTAGTGATGGGTGTGGAATTGAGAACATCACATTTTTCGAGGAGTACAGTTTCTTCCAGCTTTCTTTAGTTTATTCGCGCCCAATCTGTAATAAAGCAGCACTTCTCCACAATAAAGTATCAGTTTCATGGATTCAATCAGTTTTAGATGAGACAATAGCAACAATGGGCTTCAACAAAATCAAATCTTTCAACAGACTCAGACAACATATGGTTCCGTGGTATCTATCCTTTTTGTGAATGTAAACATTGTGACCACAATCAAATAAGACTTATACAAGTGACAAGAGCACTAAACTTGAGGACTACAGTGGATGTTGGTGTCGAGTCTTGATTTTCTTTTGATTTTATCTTTTTGGTGACATGTCTTTTAGCTTTTCAAGGATGTCTCTAACTAGAGATTCTATCTCCAAGATGTCTTTGACAAGAAGGGCGAGGATGGGGTATCGTCACCTATTTTTCTTTTTTTGTCTGTGGATTGTCTCTTAGTAATGCTATGACTTGTCCAAGGATATGAGGACACTATGAGTCTAGTATTAACTGGGGCATTCCTTGTTTGTGACTATCTTATCTCCATGCAAACATGTACAATGAGTTTTTGGGTCGGACATATGCCTTGATTGTCATAACCTACTTGCCATAATAGAGCTCAATGATGATAATGCACAAGAAGCTCTTTCACTTCCATATCTTCTATCTTCCATCCCCATTTCTTGATTGACTTCCATCATCCTTCTTGAGTCCGTGCAGCCTGCTATCACATGACTGAGTATAATGACACGCCAAACATATTTGCATTTCATGTAGTTGCATCTACATTATCACATGTTAGCATTTCATACATACATATGGATATCACAATTGCACCACATCCTGCACACAACACATATTAGTAATCTTACATTTTCATCATGAAAATAATCATTTGCATTATCATATTCATCTGCATTTCATACATTCACATTTGCATTGGCATAACATTTTAAAACATAAAAGAACAAAAATATTGCATTTCCTCATGTACATATTTGCATCCATATCATAAGCATCACATAAGAACATCTCATCACATAGGTACACATGCATATAGAAGCCACAAACATGAATCATCTCATATATATATATATATAAAGTGTTATGATACTATGATGTCAAAATAATATGGCTACAATCACCTACAGGTGTCTACATCATCATACAAAAATTGTACAATACTGATACACAGGGAGCCCTCTACGGCTATGATGAATTCCCTCCCTCAGAGCCAACTAGCCTTGATGGAGTCTGAGCCCTAGAAGGACCCACCCCAAGATCATCTCTCCTGGCCCCTATGTCCTCTACAACCACCCCTCATGTCGCCCTATCTAGACATAGGAACCCACTGATCACTCCTGCCAATACTACTAGTAGTGCTAATCCTATCCATGTCATGGTGTCCCAAGTCACATGTCCTACCCTCATCTCCAGCCCCGGATCCTAGAACACTCATCTAAGGGCATCCCTGTCTCCATCTTGATCATATGGAATCAGCTCCCCATCGATCGGTATCCACAGAATCCTGTATACATCCTCTAGGATGACTGTCATCTCCCCCATCAACAAATGAAAAGTGCAAGCCTCAGAGTGCCACCTCTCTGCCAGTGCAGTCAGCAATCCCATGTTCACCCGAAACTCAGACACATACAGAACATGTCTCAATCCCATAGTCTCAATAACAGCTTGGTCCTTGGCTGTCAACTCAGGTTGCAACCTCTAAGTCAATGGGAATCTCTCACGTGACTCCAGCATAGGCAAATACTCCTGCAGTCACACAAATCAATCATCTTAGTCCTAGTGACACTCACTGTTCATCACAAAGTGTTGCTTCTATCCTAGTGGCACTCCCTATTCATCACAAAGTACTACGTGTTTGGCACTCCCTGTTCATCACAAAGTGCAGCTCACATTTGCACTCATTGTTCATCACAAAGTGTTGCTCATATTTTAGTACTCCCTGTTCATCACAAAGTACTATATCTTGGTACTCATTGTTCATCACAAAGTGCCTTGCTCTATCCTATCCTAGGGCCTTTGCTTGAGTGAATCCTCTTGAGAAGTTTCCTAATTGGCAACATATGTTCTATCACAAAATTGTCAATCCTAGCCCTATTTGTTATCCTAGTCTTCCCTAGAGGACCTGCTTGAGTGTATCCTCTCAGCAGCTTATCCAATCGACAGTGTATGTTCATCATAGAACTGTCGATTTGACCTAGAAGACACAAATTCACATTTTTGGACACAAATGCGCTTTCCTAACATAAAAGCGCATTTATTACATTACCTAGCATGCATTAATGACAACAATAAATGCATCAAAGTACAAGGAGGTTTTGTGGTACTTACTGGCTCTCCTGCCTCTGTTGGCCTTTAGAATCGACGAACGCAGTCGAATCTGTGAACCAAAGCCATCGCTGCTGACTATTGCTGTTCTTTTCTCTCTCTGCACTCTAATCTCTTGGAGGTGTAGATGACAATGAGGATGTATTTCCCTCGTTTCTCGAGTCAATCTTCATTATCCCGTGACTCTGTCACTTTATCCGGTTAGTCCATTCTAGCCTTTCTTTCTTATCGAGGGATTGTCTGTGGATCTTTCCAAACATTTTCATCCAATCTCTCGAGGGGGCATATCATTCCCATCTTGGGGCAACTCTGTATCAGTTCATCTTATCTTCTTTGAAACAACGCGACAAGCCGCATTGTCTCAAAGAGGGGCAAAATGTAGACACCTAAAATTGTCATGTCTAATTAAATAAATATTTTATTTATTTAATTATTTTAGCGTAATTCTTCTATTAATTAAATAAATATTTATTTATTTAATTAATTCATTTATCCTCTTCTAGCCTTATTTCTCATTTAAATAAATACATTTATTTATTTAAATTATCATTTTCCTAAATTAAATAAATATCTTATTTATTTAATTGATCTCACTTCTTCTATTAATTAAATAAATCTTTATTTATTTAATTAATTCATTAACCTTTTCTACCCATGACACATGTCATTCATCTCTTAATTCATACACTACCTACCCCTTTCATTATTTTATTATTTCTTTTACCTACCCTCTAATCATAGCCAACCTCCTTTTACACCTCTCAATCTTATCCCTCCATTTCATATAGTGTCTTCTATATAAGGAGATGCTTCCTTCATTATCAAACCCCCCCGTTGACTATTTGACTACACTACGCTTTTGAACATAGGCGATCCTACTTGCAACCACATTTCCGTTCTTTGTTGAGCTCTTATGGACATAAAATCTAAGAGCAAATATATCAAGCAAGATCAATGGAGATAGGAAGAATGGAGATCCAAACCCTATTGGACATGTGATGGTATAATCTTTGTGATTTCATTTGATTTGCATTGTCTTAGGTAATCTTCATATGTTATGGTGGATCTTTGTTGTTGTTAGGCAAGGGTTTTGTGGTTGAATTCATTTAGCCTTTCAATATCGTTATTATTGTTATCCATTTTCACCATATACAACTACATCATGATCTGAAGCATATCATAGGAGATAAAGATGTAGGGATACTCATGAGAAGAAAGGTGAAGGAGAACTCTTGCATGGTCTCTGAATTGGAGCCTAAGACTATTAGAGAGACGCTTACAGATGAAGACTGGACTAAGGAAATGGAAGAGGAGCTAGATCAGATTGAAAAGAATACAACATGGTCTTTGGTACCCAGACCTATAAACAAGAATGTCATTAGTACCAAATGGGTCTTCAAAAATAAGCTAAATGAAGAAGGCACGGTTATAAGGAACAAGGCTAGGCTTGTATGCAAAGGATATGCTCAGGAAGAGGGAGAATACTATGGACAAACCATTGCCCCTGTGGATAGACTGGAAGGTGTTTGAATGCTACTTCCATTTGCAGCATTCAAGGGATTCAAGGTATATCAAATGGATGTGAAGTCTATGTTCTTGAATGGAATCCTTGAAGAGGAAGTATATATAGAGCAACCGGATGGGTTTGCGCTATCAGAAGATAGTGACATGGTGTGTAGATTACACAAGGCCCTGTATGGATTAAAACAAGCACCAAGGGCATGGTATGAATGATTACAATCTCATCTTATGAACATTGGATTTGAGAGAACAAGTGAAGATAGCAAAATCTACTTGAAATCAGAAGGTGATCAGACTCTGATCTGTGAAGTGTTTGTAGATGACATAATCTTTGGAGGAGATGATGAAATGAGCCATGCATTTGTAGATGTGATGAAGAAAGAGTTTGAGATGTCTCTGATTGGGGAGATAAAATTCTTCATTGGTCTACAGATTCAGCAAATAAAAGAGGGTATCTTTATTACCCAATCCAAGTATGTCAAAGAGGTATTGTAGACTTTTCGCATGGAGGAGAGAAAACCGGTTGGTACAATGATGGTGACCGGCTGCAAATTGACTAAGGAAGATGATTCTACATTGGTGAATTAGAAAGAGTACTGGTCAATGATCAGTAAGTTGCACTATGTGGTGCACATCAGACCAGATATTGCTCATGCAATGGGCATAGTAGCTTGTTTTCATAAATGTCCTAGAGCATCCCACTTGGTAGTTGTCAAGAGGATTCTTAGATATCTGAAAGGAACAGTTGAATATGGATTGTGGTATCCATATAATAGTGATTTTAATCTCAAAGTGTATACCGATGCCGATTGGGCAGGTAATGTGGATGATTGGAAGAGCACAACCGGTGGAGCGTTCTTTCTTGGTGGAAGACTAGTCTCATGGATGAGTAAGAGGCAGAGCTATACTTCCCAGTCTACAACTAAAGCAGAATATGTGGCAGCATTTATGAACTACACTCAAGCAATCTAGATGAAACATGTATTGGAAGGTTTCAAAGTACCTGTATCTGAACCGGTGAATATATTTTGTGACAACACAAGTGCAATAAATATTTCCAAGAATCTGGTATTGCATGCTAGAACTAAACACATTGAGCTTAAATATCACTTCTTGAGAGAAAGTTCAGAATAAGGAGGTTGTACTACAACATGTTTCCAGTAAGGAGCAGCTAGCAGACATATTCACTAAGCCCTTACCGAAGACTACATTTACCTATTTGAGAGGTGAATTAGGGGTTCTACCCCTTCATGAAGTCAATTAAAGTTGTGTGCTCCACATCAGTCAAGTACTATAGTGACAACTCTTTTAGGATTGATGTGTTGAAGGATGCTACTCGTTAGGGGGAGTAGCATAGTTGAGTATGGAAGCTTGTGCCTCCACTTTGGCATTGTTGTCAAAGGGGAGAAGATATCTTATGTAGTGAAGATATCTAATGTATGGAGGAGAAGATATATGTTGATGAAGCTACACTAGTCTATGATGTTTATAGTTGCAATGCTACACTGAGTATTGCCATCACTACCAAAGGGGGAGATTGTTGGATATTGTTGGCATATGATGAACCGACTGATAACTCAATGATGAACGAATAGTACCAAACCAGTACTAAGAGGGGGGTGGTCAATCAATACAGACAAAAACACAACCTTAAACCAGTTTGTTAGTAGGCACTGTGCATTGATAGACAAACAGTAACACCGGTCCTTAAACAGAGTACAACCGGCAAAACCCAGAATAACTGAGATAAGCTTAAACCGATTGACACTTATCTTCTTATATAATCTAACACTTCATTTCCTTATCACCCTAATGCATGAACAGGTAATCTACCATCAAGGACATACTTATTACTACTAGATCAACATGAATCACCACTTAACAGAAAACAATCATACCATCACATGAAGAAGACATCACACATGACACATATTTTTCACGTGGAAACCCAACTAGGAAAAACCAAAGTGGGGATGAATACCCACAAGCTTGTTTTTGAGCTCTTTAGAAGTCCACTCTATTAGGAGCCTTGTTCGATTAAAGAGAGATATAATAGGTTTTGTTAGGACCTGATCCTGTTAGGGATCACCCGGTTAAGGGATGGCTACAATACCTAGTTAAGGGTTAAACCCTATTAAAATTTACCTTGTTAGAGGATTTCAAGAACTCAATAGCTAAAGGACTTCAATAACTCAATAGCTTTGAGTTACCCTGTTAAAGGATTTACAGCAAGCCGGTTAAGGCTACCCTATTAAGGGATTTCACATCTAGCTGGTTAAGGCTACCCTGTTAAGGGATTTCACAACTATTGAAGTGGTTATAGATCAATAGGTATAACAATGAACTGATAATAGCACTCAATGCCAATGCAGATCCACTTAAGCTCCTCTCCACCTTCTGCACTTACACTCTACAAATATCACTTCTCTCTTCTGGTCTGGCAAGAATCATGTATCTCTTCTCTTGGATACACACACACAAGTTTTTCCAACAACCTCAAAAAGAAACATAACCTCGACCTTATAGGAAAACGGATAGGTTGGTAGCATAAACCCTAAACCCTAAACCTGTTAGGTTAAAGAATTCAAATGGTTCAATCCTGACCGTTGAGCACACTGCATTAAATGCAACAGTCTTGATCCAATCTCAAGATATTCTCCAATGTTCATTTTCCAATAATTTCATGGCGACGGATAACCCATCACGCGTTATCACCATTTATAGACTTTGCACATTCCCAAGGTAGATAGGAACAATCTCCTTCATGCAAGATCCTTCACACGCACAATGCTTACGTGGCAACATGATCTGTTCTTCGTTACCATGCTAACTCATCACACAAAGTCACCGGTTGAGCCACATAGGTTTGAAGCACTTCAACCGGAAACCTTGAAGTTGAGACTACCAACCAATAATCATACAAAGCTTCCATGTGTCGGTTCCCATAGTCATATGCCAGTTCACCTTGAACAAACACACCGCTTCACTTTGGTACAAATGCCGGTGCACAGTGTATTTAGCATATTGACATCAATGACAACATACAATGTCATTATGTCCACATACCGGTTCTTATACCGGCCGGTTCACATAATGCCAACAATCTCCCTATTTGGCATTGATGGCAATATACAAAGATATCTTTCTTCTTCACATCTTCTCCCCAAATTTCAGCAGATGTCTTCTCCCCCTTTGACAACAATGCCAAAGTAGAGGCACAAGCTTCCCTATTTCATTATGCTACTCCCCCTGAGAAGTAGCATCCTTCAACACATCAATCCTGAAAAGATTTGACCATGCAATACCTGACTTATGTGGAGCACATACCTTTAGTTCACCTCCTGAAGGGGAAACACCCCTAATTCACCTCTCAAGTGGGTAAATGTGGCCTTTGGGAGAGGCTTGGTGAATATGTCTCCTAACTACTCTTTACTGGAAACATGTTCCAGTGCAATCTCTTTGTTCTGAACCTTTTCCCTCAAGAAATGATATTTAAGCTCAAAGTGCTTGTTTCTAGAATGTAAAACCAAATTCTTTGAAATATTGATAGCAATTGTGTTATCACAAAACATGCTTATTGGTCCAAAGATAGGAACTTTGAAGCCATTTAATACATGCTTCATCCAGATTGTCTGAGTGCAGTTCATGAAAGCTGCAACATACTCCGCTTCCAGTGTAGATTGAGAGATACAACTCTACTTCTTACTCATCCATGAGACTAGTCTACCATCGAGAAAGAATGCACCACCAGTTGTGCTCTTCCGATCATCCACATTACCTGCCCAATTAGCATCTATGAATACTTTCAAGTTAAAATCATTGCTATATGGGTACCACAATCCATAGTCAACTGTTCCCTTTAGATACCTAAGAATCCGCTTGACTGCAACCAAGTGGGATTCTCTTGGAATTTTCTGGAATCTTGCAGTAATGCCAACTACATGAGCAATATCTGGTCTGCTATGCACTACATAATGCAACTTACCAATCATTTATTGGTATTCCTTCTCATCAACCAGTGTTGAGTCATCCTCTTTGGATAGTTTACAACCGATCACCATTGGTGTACCAACCGGTTTGCTATCTTCCATGCCAAAGGTCCTCAACACCTCTTTGACATACTTGGACTGAGTGATAAATATTCCATCTTTCATCTACTGAATCTGCAGTCCAATGAAGAACTTAATATCCCCTTTGAGTGACATCTCAAACTCCTTCTTCATCTCATCTACAAACTCATGACTCATCTTGTCATCAACAAATACTTCACAGATCAGAATATGATCTCCTTTAGTTTTCAAGTAGATATTGCTATCTTCACTTGTTCTCTCAAATCCAATTTTCACAAGATGGGAGTGCAAACGTTCATACCATGCTCTAGGTGCCTGCTTTAGACCATATAAGGTTTTATGTAGCCTACACACCATGTCAGTGTCTTCAGATAGGGAAAATCCATTTGGTTGCTCTATATACACCTCCTCTTCAAGTACACCATTTAGGAATGCAGATTTTACATCCATTTGATATACTTTGAATCCTTTAAAAGCTGCATATGCAAGAAGCATACGAACTCCTTCCAATCTAGCTACAGGAGCAAAAGTTTCTCCATAGTCTTCTCCTTCTTCTTGGGCATATCATTTGCACACCAATTTGGCTTTGTTCCTAATCATTGTGCCATCCTCATTCAGCTTATTCCTAAAAACCCATTCAGTACCAATGACATTTTTATGCTCTAGTCTAGGTACTAAAGACCATGTACCATTTTTCTCTATCTGGTCAAGTTCCTCTTCCATTGCCTTGATCTAGTCTTCATCTTTTTGTGCCTCATTGAATGACTTAGGCTCAAATTCAGAGATCAAACATGAGCTTTCTCTGACCTTTCTTCTTGTAAGGATTCCAGCATCCTTATCTCCTATGATCTGCTTAGGATCATGATTCAGCTTGACATACCAAGGAATGGTCTTAAAAAATTCCTCTTTCTTTTCTTCTTCATACTCACCTCCATCAGTATCAACATCTACATCTACTAGTGTAGGAACACTATTATTGGTACTTGGTTGACTGACAACAGGTTCCTAGAAGGTTACAACCGATTCATTTATCGCTTGCACACTACCGATTTCCTCAGTCTTCTCAGAGGTTTCATCAACTCTTACATTGATACTTTCCATAATTCTTTGAGTCCTATTATTGAAATACTTGAGAGCTTTGCTCTTGGTGGAATACCCTAGGAATATTCCCTCATCACATTTCGCATCAAATTTGCTATGGTGTTCACTCCTCTTGATGTAACATTTGCTACCAAACACTCTAAAGTAGCTAACCATAGGTGTCTTACCGGTCCAATACTCATAAGGAGTTTTATCCTTACCTTTCTTGATGAGTACCTGGTACATTGTGTAGACTACAATGCTCACTGCTTGTCTCCAAAAGGTGTGAGCTATCTTTCCTTGAATCAACATGGTTCTAGTTGCTTTGACCATAGTCCAGTTATTCCTCTCTACTAGGCCATTCTGCTATGGATTTTGGGGGGCAGACAGTTGCCTCTTGATGCCATGTTCTTCACAATACTTGTTGAATTCACCGGAAGTGAATTCCCCTTGATCAGTTCTCAGGCACTTGATCCTTTTGCCGCTTTCCTTCTCCACTAATGCTCTAAAAGCTTTGAACTTTACAAAAGCTTCAGAATTATCTTTCAATAATGTGACCCACATCATTCTTGAGTAGTCATCAGTGAGAATCATGAAGTACCTATCACCCTGCACACTTCTAGTTTTCATAGGACCATAGAAGTCAGTATGCACAAGATCAAGCAAATTGTCAGCAGTGAAAGGTTTACCTTTAAAGGTTGAGGAAGACATTTTCCCTAATTGACACTCTCTACACAAGGTATTATCTAGTTTTCTTAGCACTGGTAACCCTCTAACTGCCTTGATCTTACTAGCCTTCACAATGCTATCAAAGTTTACATGACAGAGTCTCCTATGCCATATCTAGCTATCATCAAGTTTAGCCATAAGACATGTACTTATATTTGCATTCAGCTGAAATAGGTTTCCTTTGGTCTGCATACTGGTGGCCACCAGTTCGCCATTCTTTCCTTTGATTATGCACACTCCATTCTTGAATTCTAGAGTGAGACCACTATTATTTAGCTGGGCAACACTCTGAAGATTGTGTCTGAGACCATCAACCCAATACACATTGTTAGCACTACTCCTTCCATTCAGAGAGATGGACCCTCTGCCTTTGACCATGCATGGTGCATCATTACCAAAGCGAACCACAACACCATCATACTCTTCCAAGGATAGGAACTTGCTCCGGTCACCAGTCATATGGTGAGAACAACCACTATCAATGATCCACTCATTGGAATTATCAAATTGGGAGACAAGAGCTTTCTTGTTTGATACATCTTCCTTGACAACAACAAACACAATATCTTCATTTTCTTCATCCTCTGATTCCTCATCTGTGACACCTTCATCAACTGCCACAAGATAGTTTCTCCAGTTTCCTCCTTTTAATTTCTTGAACCTTTTCAGTTTGTCCTTGTTATCATCATTAGGACAATTTACAGCAATATGTCCTATCCAGTTGCAAGAAAAACATTTCAAAGGAAGCTTACCTCTATATTTACCGGTTCCTTTAGGAAGTTTCCTGGCAAGAAGAGCTTCAAATTCCATTAGAAATTCCTCATCATCCATTACTCTCCTCTATCTTGTTCCATCACTGGTGCTTACTTCTTTTCCTTTTCTAGATGGTACAACAGAAGCTTTAAATGTTGATTCAGTCTTTTGAATACTACCATCGAAACTATTTAGCTCATAGGCTGTCAACTTTGCAATGATGGAGTCTAGGGATACCTTGGTCTTGTCTATTGATCTCAGCTCCTGAATAGCAGCAACCCTTATTACATAGACTGGCAATAGGGATCTCAGGACTTTGCTTACCACAGTGGAATCTTCCATTTTACTACCTGCACTCTTGATATCTCCAACAATGGTTTTGATTCTTATTCCATACTGTTGAACGGTCTCACCTTCAACCATCTGCATGTCTTCAAACTTCCCTCTAAGGCTTTCTTCCTTAGCTTGTTTTACATGCTCATCACCGCCATAGATATTTTCAAGAGTATCCCATACATCTTTGGGATTTACCTTATTTTGGACATCAATAAAATCAATGTCAGATAAACTACTAATTAGGGCTTCCATGACTTGCCTCCTACATTTCTCTCTTTTGGTCATCGGTGAGAGTACTGGTAGGGGCAACATAGGCATTCTCAACATAGCTCTAGTGTTGAGCACCCATGCTTCTGATGTATATCTTTATTCTGTCTTTCCATATACTAAAATTTTCTCTATTAAACTTTGGACCTTCCCTCTTCATGATTTCAATAGGATCTTTTCCTCAAGCGGTTAAGCTTACAACATAGAGGACTTGGAGGTTCGCTCTGATACCAATTGATAACTCAATGATGAATGAATAGTACCAAACCGGTACTGAGAGGGGAGGGTGAATCAGTACAGACAAAAACACAACCTTAAACCGGTTTGTCAGCAGACACTATGCATTGACAGATAAACAGTAACACCGGTCCTTACAAAAGTACAACCGACAAAACCCAGAATAACTGAGACAAGCTTAAACCGGTTGACACTTATCTTCTTATATAATCTAACACTTCATTTCCTTATCACCCTAATGAATGAATAGGTAATCTACCATCAAGGATATACTTATTACTGCTAGATCAATATGAATCACCACTTAATAGAAAACAATCATAGCATCACATGAAGAAGACATCACACATGACACACCTATTTTCACGTGGAAACCCAACTGGGAAAAACCACGGCAGGGATGAATACCCACAAGCTTGTTTTTGAACTCTTTAGAAGTCCACTCTGTCAGGAGACTTGTCCGGTTAAAGACAGATATAATAGGTTCTGTTAGGAACTGATCTTGTTATGGATCACCTAGTTAAGGGATGGCTACAATACCTAGTTAAGGGTTAAACCCTATTAAAGGTTACCTTGTTAGAGGATTTCAAGAACTCAATAGCTAAAGGAATTCAATAACTTAATAGCTTCGAGTTACCCTGTTAAAGGATTTACAGCAAGCCAGTTAAGGCTACCCTATTAAGGGATTTCATAGCAAGCCAGTTAAGGCTACCCTGTTAAGGGATTTCACAACTGTTGAAGTGGTTAAAGATCAATAGGTATAACAATGACCTGATAATAGCACTCAATGTCAATGCAAATCCGCTTAAACTCCTCTCCACCTTTTGCACTTACACTCTGTAGATATCACTTCTCTCTTCTAGTCTGGCAAGAATCACGTATCTCTTCTCTTGGATACACACAAACAACTTTTGCCAACAACCTCAGAAAGAAACATAACCTTGACCTTATAGGAAAATGGATAGGTTAGTAGCATAAACCCTAAATCCTAAACCTATTAGGTTAAGGAATTCAAATGGTTCAATCCTGACCATTGAGCACACTGCATTAAATGCAACAGTCCTGATCCAATCTCAAGATATTCTCCAACATTCATTTTCCATCGATTTCATGGCGGTAGATAACCCATCACACATTATCACCATTTACAGACTTTGCACATTCCCAAGGTAGATAGGAACAATCTCCTTCATGCAAGATCCTTCACGCACACAATGCTTACATGGCAACATGATCTGTTCTTCGTTACCATGCTAACTCATCACACAAAGTCACCAGTTGAGCCACACAACCTTGAAGCACTTCAATGAGAAACCTTGAAGTTGAGACTACCAATTGGTAATCATACAAAGCTTCCATGTGCCGGTTCCCATAGTCATATGCCGGTTCACCTTGAACAAACACACCGCTTCACTTTGGCACAAATGTGAGTTCATAGTGTTATACCGGTTCTCACATATTCAACATATTGACATCAATCACAACATAAAATGTCATTATGTCCACATACTGGTTCTTATACCGATTCTTATACCAGCCAGTTCACATAATGCCAACACCGACATGATGATATGATGATAATGTATGTTGTCATTGATGTCAATAAGTGGAAGTGAACTGGTATGCAGATTGGAAGAAGATGGTAAACTGGTATGAAAAGATGTAGTGAACCGATGTTGGGGTTTCACTAAGTGTGACTACCGGTTGGTAGTCTCAGCTCTAGGGTTTCCGGTTTGGCAATCCATCTTGTGCGGCACAACCGAAGACATCCTGTGATGACTTAGATAAGAGATGAAGATGAGATCGATGTGCCACATAAAATTTGTGTGCATGAAGGATTTCCTTGAGGATCTTGCATGTGAAGATCGATTGCATTAAATGTCTACCTAGAGAATGATCATTCTTCTTAGCGGTATGAGAAGAGAGCGTGATGGGTTACTGATTCCCATGTGCGGTGAAGAATGGACGATGGAGATTATCTTCTGATATGTTTGAGACTCTATTGCTCTATGCAAAGTGTTTGGACGGTCAGGATTGGACTGCTTATATTGTAAACCTAAATGCTTAGGGTTTAGGGTTTATGCTACCGACCTAGTTGTTGCCTATAAGGTCGATGATATTTGTTATTGTTTGAGTTGGCAAATGTTGTATGTGTGTATTCGAGTGATGAGATACTTGTTGGAGTAGTAAGAAGAAAACTACAGAGTGTGATTGTAGAGTAGAGGAAATGAAAAGGATCTGCCTTGGCATGTAGTGTTGTTATCAGATTAGAGTTTTTACCTGTTGTCTTCTAACCATTTCAATAATTGTAAAATCCCTTTACCGGGTAGCTTTAAAAGGCTTATTGTCAATCCTTTAACTAGGTGACTCAAGATCATTGAGTTCTTCAAATCCTCTAGTAGGGTAACCTTTAATAGGGTTTCAACCTTTAACAGGGTATATAGCCATCCCTTAACTAGGTGATCTTTAACAGGATCGGTTCCTAACAGAACCTTATTGTAATGTCTTTAACTGGACTAGGCTCCTAACAGAGTGAGCTTCAAAATATTTCAAAACAAGCTTGTGGGTATTCATCCCCACCATGGTTTTTCCCAATTGTGTTTCCACATGAAAAATCTGTGTGTCATGACTTGTGCATTTTTCATGTGATGATTAAGTATTCTTTGTTTGAGTGATTATGCATGCAGAGATAATAGGTTATGGTATTACTGGTATACCACATGCATATGTTTATGGGTGAATTTGTTATCAAGTATTGAATGTATTTGAAGTGTTCAGAATTATCAATTTATGTTGTTTGAAGTCTTATTATGTTTAACCGGTATTGCCATGGTTAAGTTCAGTGATGAAGAGAACCGGTTGGTATTGTTTTAACTTGATAAGTTGTTGAGAAAGTTTTTCTCTATACTGATTCACCCCCTCTCTCAGTACCAATTAGGGTATTTGTTGTTCATCATTATTCATCAGTTGGGTGTTGTTGTTGATGCTGGGAAGTACTAGTGGGGGGCTATTGGTGCCCTATTTTTTGCTTGTTGGAGAATAGAGGATGGTAGTCTAATTGGTTTTCCTACTTTATCCCCTATTGAGGTGAGGATCTTGGAGGGTATAATATGCTCAGCTCTATTCTTTGTCAAGAACAAGGTTAGGGGAGCCTTTCAAATGGGAGACTTTCAAAAACCCTTTGTTTCACGTTGTGGGAGACTTGTAAAACCCATGCTTAAGGTTGAGGAAGCTTAGAAAAACCCTACTTCAGGTTGTGGGAGCCTTGTAAAACCCAATCTCAAGGTTGAGGGAGCGTGGAAAAACTGTATGTTTCTTGTTGTTGTCAGGGACAGACTAGATGCTAGCAGTTTTCAAAAGCCCAGTTTGGCCAATTTTATTTTTTGTTAGGTTCAGGCTTGGTTTGTTGTGGCTTGGAGATGCTATTACAAGTTATGGGACCCTTCTTATTGGCTGAGGGTTCTTGATAAACCCTCGATCTATTTTTTTGGAGGTCTATTATTTGCTGACTAAGACCATCTTTTTTAGTCAGCCTATTTTTAATATTTTACACTTGATGTTTGGCTGGTGTTTGGTATGTTGTGACTACTGTGTTTTTCTATTTATATCTTTTGTACCCTTTGTTTTGGGATCTGGACTAAGTCTAGAAGATTTTAGGTCCTTTCTAAAACATGTGGTTCATTGCCAAGCAGTCTACTCTATTTCTCGATGGCAGCTCTTTGATTGTAAGGGTTTCAGGGGCCCTTCAAAATAGATTTTATCCTAATAAAAAACAAACCACATTTAAGGATATTATGAAGGAACATAAAGGTAAAAAATTTGAAAGGTATTTTATATTGAAACTGAAAACTTTTGTAGCTTCTATAAAATTAAATAAAATAGCTCACATAGCTTACACATGTGCTAAAGTGAAGAAAGGCCAAAAGTTCTATCAATAAGCAGAAAGAAAACAAAAAATAGAATCTATCCAAATTGTCAATTTCCACCCCAAAAAGGGACACATAAATACCTAAATAAAGCAAGTAATTGATGGTAGTGAGAGCTCATCAAGGATTCAACCATTAAAACATCGTCCTTGCCTTGGACAGATTTTGTAGTTACATGATCTTCCCTACCTTTAGAAAGGATTGAACTTCTTGGTTCAGAAGAGTCTAATTTTAAAAATATTATGGGATCTTTTTGAGTAATCCAAGTGAACATGTGGGGATTAGGTAAATGTACCCATTTTACTAAATGTATTTTATTATTATTCTTGGATCTTGGGGTAACAATTTTATCCACCACTATCTTTTCAAAATGCTGCCTTTTTCTCCATGGAAATGCATTTGTCAAGTCTTTCAATACATTTTCATTATGAACTAGTTGAGACTAGAATGATAGCAATAAATATCTGCAACATTAGAAATTGGATTGATATCCAAATCTTCAAGAAAATCTAGTAAATAGGCATTCTCAATGATTTTATTTAGTATTTTCTATGGTCCCACTTTTTTGGGTTTCAATTTGCTATAAGTTCCTTGAGGAATATTTCCTTACAAAAATACACCTTGAATAGTTCACCTTCATATACTTTCTCATTTTGATGCAAATTACCATCCCTTTTATATTGTGCATTATTTAGTTGTAGATTGTCCCTCATTTGTTGTATTTCTTGTATATGTCCTACAAAGTCCTTTGCATATTGATTAACCCATTTCCTAAAAAATAAGATTAATAAGATTATCAACTCCCTTAGGATTGTTTCCCAAAACAACTTTGAAAGAAGACTTATTAGTTCACCTATTGATTCTTGAGTTAAAATTGAACACAACTTATGCTAAAATCAAATCCAATTTCCTTGGGTTTTCATCAATTAGGCATCAAAGAAAGTTTCCCAAACTCATTTTTTACATGTCACATTGTTTATCCATTTGAGGGTGGTAGGATGAACTATACTTCAATTTTCTATCAAGTGTTTTCAAATGTTCTCTCCAAAAGTGACTCAGAAATTTTGTATCTGAATCACTAATAATAGTTTTGGCAATCCATATAGGCAAATAATTTCTTTGAAAAATAAATCAGCAACCTTGCAAGTGCATCTGTAGTCCTTTTACATGGAAAGATGATGAAAGGGCTTCAAAAAGAGCATTTTTTGTTTTTTCCTAGATTTTAGAAAGTTGATTTTTTAGTTTTTATTGAAATCGTGTTTTTTATTTGTTTATAAAGTTCACAATTCATATTGAATTTACGATTTTTAGATATGTAGAAGTTTCTCATGCGTTTTTTGATAAGTTTAGAAATTACCAAAAAAATGGGAAGTTCTGAATGTTATCAAAAACTACCAAAAAAGGGTAATTTTAGATTACATTATTTTCTAATTTCTTTTGGGTTGTACAATTGTAGGAGAAGAATAATGAAGGAAAAATTGATCCATTATGGTGTCTCTTCATGTTTTCACGAATGGTTTCATTTATGTTTTGAATTGGTTTCATCACCTGGTACCAAAGTAGGAAGATATCTAGGATAGGAAAAGGAAAAGTTATTTCCTAGATGCATAGAGATATGAAGAATCTATAGAAGCAAGTAGCAGAGATTACAAAAATGATACAAAATCAAGGATTAAGATGAAATAATTATGATGAAGACACAAGACAAAGAGATTTAAATCAACATGCAAATTATGAAGAGGAAGAATAGTTAGAGCACCTAGGCCTTTGAATAAAGGATACTCATAGCATTAGAAAGTTGAAATGATAGTGAAGGAAGTAAAATTGACGTTTCTAATTATGTATGTAGTCTCAAACTAGATAAGCTAGTAAATTGGTTGAATGATATGGAGAATTTTTTTGAGTGGAATTTTATATGATAGAGGAAAGGAAGGTAAAATTTGCATGCAATAAGTTAAGGGGTCATGCAATTATCTAGTGGGATCATTTATAGAAGTAAAAAACCAAAAATAGAAAGGAGAAGATAAGAAATTTGGGCAAGATGGAAAGGAAACTGAGAGAGAATTTTTTACCTTTAGACCATGCACAAACTCTCTTGTGAATATTTCAAAACCTGAAGAAATTTTTTTCTACTATAGAGTATTATACATGTGAGTTATATAAATAGTCAATTCATATGGAGTGCTAAGAGACTGATGAGTTGATGGTTTCCAAGTATATGAATGGCCAAAAAATTTCCATCCAAGATGAATTTAATATGCATAGGGTTAATAGTATTGAAGAGGCATTACAATTAGCTTTAAAGACTAAAGAAGAGCACAATAGACTAATACCAAAGGAATAGAGGAGGAAAAAGAGGTATATTATCCATTCCAAGGTGATTTAAATTACAATAAAGGAGAATCATCTTATGGAGAATAAAGAATATGTGATAAATAACACGACCTGCAAAATTTGTGAGGAGAATAGTTTGATAGGGGTAGAGATTATAATTATGGTGAAGAGGGCCATATGGCATTTAAATGCTCAGACTATAACATGAAAGAATGACAATAGGGAGAGAAACATGGATTGAACTTAGCTCAAGTTGAGATTGCAAAAGAAGAAATTGAATCTCAAGTTTCACTAGATGTAGGGGAGAATCTCATGATGAGATGAGAAATGGTAATCCTAGTGAAGAAGAAAAAACAAGAACAAATATTTTTTGAACTAGGTGCACTTCAGTTTGAAGGGTATATCATATTATTATTCATAGTGGTAGTTGTGAGAATATGGTTTCTAGAGAAATGGTAGATAACCTAAATTGCATTGTGAAAACCATCCTCATCCTTACCGTATTTCATGGTTTAAAAAGGGAAATGAAGTTGTTGTTGACAAGAGGTATCCCATCAATTTCCCTATAGGAAAGACTTATAGCTTGATGAATTATTGTGTGATGTCCTTCCAATGGATGCATGCCATGTGTTGTTGGGAAGACCATGCCAATATGATTGAAAGGCATTGCATGATGGTAGAAAGAATAAATATACTTTTTAAAAGGTTGGTTATAAATAGACCTTATTGCCTCTTGAGGATGAAAAAAATTAAAGAATTGAGGTCTATAAGAGAAGTTAAAGAAATGAAGATAACAGGTTTCTTTTATACCTTGATGATGTAGAAAGAAGAAGGTGAAGAAATACTAGAAGCAGTTCCTTTGGAGGATGTTCAAGATTTGAAATATCAGAGTATAGGTAAAAATGAGGATGCGGATGTTGTGTACTCTTGAGAGACATTGGTATAATTGGTATTGGCATTGGAATTGGTCTTAGGATATTTTCATTTATCACATTTTTGGAAAGGATCCCTAAACACCACATGTTCTTTATTGGAGGAATGTCCCTCCACTTCAATCACTACATTCTCAATGAGATTTTAAATAGGATTCTTAAGCTTATGGCATTTTCTAGTCTTGTGCCCTTTGTTTCAATGATATTTGCAAAATTCATTGTAATTTCACCATGTTGGCTTAAACTTTGGGTCAAAAGGTCATTTGTTTATAAAGAAATAAACTTATTATCAACCAATTTTTGTAATCCTAACTCAATTGTTTCTCCCAAAGGTGTGTATTTTGTTTACGTCATAGGCCTTGTTGCCATTTGGGTATTCACTTAGTTGCTTAAAAATCTAGTTTTGAGAAAACTTATAAAATGTTTTCCCATGTTTGCATCCACAACAACATCATTAATAGTATTCTTGTTCTTGTTCCAAAAGTGGGGTTTTCCATTTCTATTAGGATCATCTTTGTTCTCCTTGAAAATTTTTATAAGACCTTGCTCAAGAAGAACCTTTTCAATAGATAGAATTTTCTTAGCAACTTCTTGAAATTTGGTCAAGCATAACTTTCAAACTTCATATCCAATTTCTCTATTTATATTCCATGTAAAAATATCAACTAATTATTTTTGTGGAACGTAACAAGAGCAAACACTAGCCAAACTCCTCCATCTTGGTGAAAATGATGAAAAGGATTCTCCATTGCATTGTTTGGTGGTACATAAAGTGGTCACTAAAACCTCATGTTCAATGTTGTAGGATAAGTGTTGAATATATTTCTCAAGCAAGTCACCCCAAGAACAAATCTCATGTGGTAATTGCAAAAAACATTCCATGCCTTGTCCCCCTAGGCTGCGAGGGAAGAAGCACATTAAGTAAGAATCCTCATGAGTAACCTCTATGTAAGAACTAAAATTTTCTCTAATATGTTCCTTGGAGTCACCCTTTCCTTTGTACTTGTCAAATTTAGTCACATAAAAATTATGAGGAAAGTGGGGCATGGCTATAGTCTTGTCAAAAGGATAAGGAAAAATGTCCTTGATTTTGTAATTATTGACATGTGTGTATATACTAGCCATTTTCTATTTCAATTTTTTCACTTGTTGTTGCAAATAATTCATAGGAAGTGTTGTATTCCTTTGATCTATCCCTATGCTTGATTCACTGAGTGGAGGAGGAGGAGGAATGAAATAATTATGATGACCACTGGGAGGAGATATATATATAGGATATTGAGTGCTAGATGGACGAATGTAACTATATGGGTGATAATTGTGGTATTAAGCATAAGGCCTTGGACGAGTGTGAGCATCATGACCATGAGTATGATTATAATTGAAAACATGACCGTGTTGTTGATCTAAAATGAAAAGCAGGGTTTTCTAGCATAACCTCTATTATGGCCTTGATGGGTATCATGACATTGGCCTTGAGTATGATCCTAATGGTGCTCATAAAAGGTAGTGTGAGGTTGTCTAATGGAATCATGGCCATTATTATGACCTTGATTTGTATCTTGATATTAGTCTTTGGTATGATCTTAGATATGCTCATCAAAGGTATCATGAAGTCACAGAAGTACGACTACAAGTATGGCCTTGATTGATGTCTTGGTGTTGGTAATTTGTATTTATGTTGGCTATGAAGGTCATTAGTATGATTTTTCTCAAAAGTTTGTCAAGTGTGTGAGCAGATAGGAATATCTACTTTTTAGAAAATGGATGAAGGTGACTCAGACACGATGATATCTCTATGTCTACCTCTTCTAGTATCCACATCATCTTGATTCTAATTGTCTTCCATAAGTTGAGGTATATCAAAATTGGGGGGTAACTAAATAGCCTATTGAGTAAGCATCATCAAAGAGAATTGTGGATTGTTGTGCAAAATTGTCTCAAAAAAATTGTTGAATTTTGAATTGGACTAATAATCTTGAATTTTTGCTAAGGTCAATGACTCATCATCTGAATCTTGCACACTACTATGACTTTCAAAAATTCTGGAATTGTAAAAATTTTCATCATAAGCATAATTATCCATGTCTTGAGATCTTAGAGATTCTTGGATTATCTTCTAATTATTTGGGCTCTATTTTTAACCATAAAAGGAAAAAGGTTTGATTTGGGTGGATGAATGTATGACCCGAGATGATAGTGGAAGAAATATGTGATAATGACTAGAATAAAAAAATTGCCATGTAAAGGTCGTAAAATGAAGTTCTAAATGATGATAGGATTATGACTATGACCAATAGACACAAATCAATATTTCAAGCAATATTTGACTTCCTAGGAGATGAAAAATTCCAAGGTAAGGTATCCTAACTCAAGAGACTATAGTAGAGCCTAAGATGATAGATATAAGATGGAGAACACCAAGTGATAACAAAGTTTTTTATTAGAAGATAGTGAGGATAATAAGAAAACCTTTTTAACTTTGGCAATGTTGATGTTTTTGAATGAATGAAGGTCTAAATGGACTACAAATGGAAAGACAACAATGGTGATTGACTAGGAATCCTAAAGAGTAAGCCAAGAAGCTCTTTCAATCTTTGCGACCAAATACATGAAAACATACTAGATACATGATGATCTATGTCACAAATTTGTTATAAATATCTAGATACATGATAATATAGTGTCCAAATACACATTGTTAATGTTTAGATATGTAGTTTTATAGAACCACAGATGTGATAGTATGTCTGAGATACATGCTAGAAAATATCAGATATGGAACAGTATGCCTCAGATACACAGGCTAAAAAGTTGCACAAACATGGCAACAATGACAAAATATGTTTTTTTAGTGAAGTATATATTTTTTCTAATGTTTTTCCAAATTTGAATGTTGTTTTTGGGTATCAATGTGATCAAATCTGATCTTTTTTTGATAAATGTACTAAGAAAATACTACAAACAAGAGGACACAATGTTTGTTGTGCTATTAATGATAATAAGGGTATGGCTTGGGCTCCTCAAAGCCTAAATTTTCATTGGTATTATCAAAAAAGAAGACACACCAAGGACTTCCTATTCCTAAGGTCAATGTCCAATGGCAACAAAATCAGGCCCACACTTGGAATCTCCTTTGACTCAAGAGAGGATAGGTAGGGACCTCAAGGATTGGAGGCATGACCCAATCACCCGCTCCTTGGAAACATACATATAACTTATGCATATCCATGGATTTATATGTCACCTCAAGGGTACCATATGGTGAGTAACTTCAAGGTGTGATGCTACACCTTTGCACTAAGAATGACACCAAAAAATCAATCAAAAGGATAGGCCTCTAAAAATAAGATTTCTAGTCATTGTTTAAGGGACTCATGTATACACATTCAACAAAAAGCCACCTAAAACTTTGGTAAACCCCATGTGACCCTAAAAAAAGTCATTTCACCCCCAAATTGACATCATTGACATATATTCACAAACTAAGCTCTATCTTTCACCTTTTTTTTTAATATAGTAGCTCAAAGAGAAAACTAATCTGGGTCGTTCCCTTTTGGAGTGATCACTTCTCCAAAGGTAGGCTCTCTAAATAGAAAAAGAAGATGCTTGTGATTTATCTTACACCCAAGGTCCATGAAGCCAAGGGGAGAGGATACTTTCACAAACACTTTGGGGTTCTACAACACAAACTGCCCATGCACACAAGACACTTCAAACAAGAGGTTTTTTTAATGCACCAAATTAAAATATGAGCTATTCAATGAAATAAAAAACACACACCTAGCTACCCATACAAAATAAAATGGATTAGTAGTTTCAAATGATAACCCCCAACCTGCAAATATAAAGATTAGAGTAAGATAATAATAGCAAATAATACAAGAGGGCATTCGATGAACAAAAAATACACCAAAAGGCTTGAGATACTTGCAAAACCATAGATGTAGCTCAAAGAAGGCCAAAAATGTGTAGACAGTTAGCATAGATGCATTAGATTTAAATCATATATGCAACATAAATAATCATATACATGTCAGAAACTAGCAAATACATGACAAAACTGAAAGTATATAAAAAACCAAAAATCTTAAATTAACCTAATACATGCAAAAATGAATAAAAAATACACCAAAACCTACCACAAATGTGACAAAAAACACCAAAAATGTGTTAGAAAAAAATTGCAGAAGACCAAAAATGTAGGGATTTATACCATAAACAAGCTAATAATCACCATAGACACATCAATAATGACCAGAAATGCAATAAGAAATAGGATTTGATAGAAGAAACAAAAAATACTAGAAATATGAAATCATGGCATGGAAGTCTGAAAAGACAAAAAACTCAAAGATGTTAGAAACAAGGGACAAGATTCTCACCGGGCATGTCAAAATGTATATGTCCAATTTTGAACCCAAATATTGCAAACCCTAGTTCTAACCACAAAACCCTGGATCTACAATGAACTTCAACAACACATCAATTAAGAACCATCAAACATGCAAAATCATAAAATAAATTAAATAATACTTTCACACATTCAAATGGGTTTTATCTTCATTGTTCTCTTATCTCCATTGATCTTATTTTGATATGTTTCTCTCATATTTTTAGGCTTGCACAAGAGCTCAAATGAAGAATGGATATGGTTGTGATGATGTAGACTTGATCATGATGATGTACGCTAAAGTCAATTCAGCAGAATGTAAGTATGCTCCTAGATTTGGTTCATGAAAAGAGAGGGGAGGAAGCATCTTTTATAAAGAGCATCCTAAAAATCAAGGGATGGGATTTAGAGGTGGGATAAAATATGGTCAGCGAAGATTGGTGAGTAGGTAGAGGATCTAATAAAATAAAAGGGAGTTATTAAAATAAATGAGAGGAAAAAGCTAAATGAATTAAGTAAATAAATTAAAGAACTTATTTAATTAACATAGAGAAAGGCCACATAAATTAAATAAATAAAAATATTTATTTAAATTAGGATAGAAAGGGGTTTATAAAAGTTTTAATGAATTAATTACACTGTAATAAAGTATTCATTTAATAAACAAAAGAAAAGATAAATAATTAAATAAATAGATATATTTATTTAATTAGGCAAGGACAATTTCAAGTGTCTACATGAAGAGATATATTTTATTTGAAGAACACATTTATTTTATTCTTATAGTGTCAATGAATGAAATATAATAGCTTGAATATGTTAATAAAATTTATTACAAGTTGACATATACCTTAAATAAATATGAACTTATTAAATCATTATTCAAACCATAAATACTTCTAAATTTCCATTTAGAAAAGCATATTTTACATCCATTTGGTATACTTTTTAGCCCTTGTAGTCAGAGTAAGCTAAAAACATCCTAATTGCTTCTAATCTAGCCACCAGTGTAAATGTTTCTATTGTCACATGTAAATTGTTTGTTGGAAGGCGGCCCCTACCCCCTGCCAAAGTCAATCCCTTCTACTTGAGAGTATCCTTTGCACACTAGTCTAGCTTTATGCCTCACAATCTTACCTTCTTCATTCATTTTGTTTCGGTAGACCCACTTGGTGCCAATGATGTTCTCGTCTTCCAGTCTAGGGACTAATTCCCAAGTCTTGTTCTTCTCAATCTAGTGCAGTTCTTCTTCCATGGCATCCATCCATTCTTGTCTCTTGCTAGCCTCAATGAAAGTTTTGGGTTCAACTTCAGTCATGAAGAATAGGTTGACCTGTTCATCCTTTTGGGCAAGTCTTCTTCTAGTCCGCACACCATCACTCTTGTTTCCCAGAATTTGCTCTTCTGGAGGATTCAACTGTACATACTAGTTGGGAATCTTCTAAGGTGTTGCCTCTGGTTCAGTGTCAGACTGAACTTCATTATTTTCATCATCGGAGTCATCATACCAGTTAATGTGTGGTTGACATCCTTTGTGCATATCCTCATCAACTCTTACATGCACACTTTCAACAATTCTTCTTAGTCTTTTATTGTAGCATTTGTAGGTTTTGTTGTTAGATGAGTAACCAAGGAAGATCCCTTCATCACTTCTAGAGTCAAAGCTTCCCAAACCATCCATATCTTTCTTAATGAAGCACTTGCTTCCAAAAACTTTGAAGTATTTGACTGATGGCTTCTGATCATACCATAATTCATAAGGTATCATCTTGATGTTTGTTCTTAACTAAACCTGGTTCAAAGTGTATGCAGTAGTATGAACAACTTCTTTCCAATAGGTATCAGACATATAGGCCTCATTCAACATAGTTCTGGCCATCTCCTTGACTATCCTATTCTTCCTTTCTACCACACCATTTTGCTATGGTGTTCTAGGAGCAGAGTATTGCCTTCTAATTCCATGTTTTTCACCATTATCTTCAAATTCATTTGATGTGAATTGTCCACCCATATCTGATCTTAGACATTTTAATTTGTACCCACTTTCCTTTTCCACCATCTTCCGAAAGATCTTGACTCTTTCAAATGCTTGTGATTTATCTTGTAGAAAGGTGACCCATGTCATCCTTGAGTAGTCATCAATGAAGAGCATAAAGTATCTTTCACCAAGAAGTGCTCTTGTTCTAGTTGGACCACACAGATCTATATGCACAATTTCAAGTGGCTTTGAGGTGTTGTGCTCCTTTGTCCTAAAACTTACTCTTGTTTGCTTACCTTTTACACATTCATCACAAAATGTGTTTACCAGCTTGATGATGGGTGGAATATTCCTCACACACCCCTTTTTGCTTACTGCAACTAATTTATCAGAATTTATGTGGCCTAATCTTCTGTGCCACAACCAACTTTCATCTACTTGTCCTAACATACATTGGGACTCATAGCATTCCTTTAGATTATAAACATTTCCATCAATTCTCTTTCCTTCTACCACAACTTTACCGGTACTGTCTTTCTTTATCTGACAACCGGTTGAGTCAAAGGTGAATTTGTAACCTTTGTCTCACATCTGACTCACACTCAACAGATTATGTTTGAGGCCTTCCACATAATATACATCATATGCATTCAGTTTTCCATCAATGCTTAGTGTTCTTTTTCCCTTTATTTTGATGGAGGAATTGTCTCCAAACCTTACTGATCCACCATTCCAATCTTCAAGTTTAATGAATTTTCTTTTGTCACCAGTTATATGGTTTGAGCAGCCACTATCTACCACCCATAGATTTTTCCTTTCAACATGCAAGGCAGTCTGCACTATGAGGCTTGATTCTGCCTTTTCCTTTTCTTTCTCAACCCAAACTAGTTTTATTTCCTTCTTCTCATTAGCTGTTGTATTCTTCTCAGGTTCAGATACTGGTCTTTGATCAGGATTTTCCTTCACTTGCTTGATCTTCTTGCCTTTGCATGATTTTTCTATGTGTCCAAACTCTTGACAGTTATAGCATTTTATGTTTTCATTAAAGGGAACATCCTTACGGCTATTGTAGGATATCGGTTTGTTCTTCCTACAATCAAAACTCTTATGCCCATATCCATTGCACTGATAGAAAACAACATTCATATCTCGGAGTGCATTAAATGAATTTCTACTTTCATAATTCATAGAAGGCTTATTGTTTAACCTACAGTCATCTATTATGTGCCCAAATTTATTACATCGATAACAATAACCATGAAAATTTGATACATACTGTAAAGCGGAAAATCACGATCGAACCCTAGTTGCTCTCCCCTCTTCCAACTCCAAGGAGAGAGAAGGGAGATTCACTAGGGTTGATGGTTTTCACTTAGGGGAGAGACTTTACATTCAAAAGAGGGGTTGAAACCCACAAGATCCAATCCCACACAATGCAAGATTGGATGCTAAATGTGTTTCAAGGGTTAAGAAAGCAAGGCTACCTTCTTTTGTAAAGAATGTTGATAGAAGAATTAAGCTAGGAATGCATAGAAAGTGACAAAGATTCACTTATAAACTGAGATAGGGATATAGGATGAAGCTACGGACCTGGAATTAGCAATAAAATGTCGATACGGCACTGTCCTGCAAATTTGAGCAAAAGTTGTCAGGACGATGGCGCCCGAGCGCCACGGTCCTCCGAAAAATCCACGAAACGAAGGGGGATCTGTTCGTCTCTGCACAAGGATTCCAGATCTTCAATTTCAGCCACGTACCTGCAACCTACACACAGAAAAGTGAAGACGATTGGGGGGTTAGGGATTAGGGGTTTGCCTTTAGGTCAAACCCCAGTTTTGAAATTAACCAAGAAATGAGCAATGCTATAAATGTAAATGTCTGTAATGTAAAACAAGTACTAATACCTTGTTGTAAGGATGTTTGTATCCTTATGTGCGAAGGTATAGATGTTGTATGTTGTATGTTGTAGTAGTATGTAGTAAGTGATCTCCTCTTCAATGGTTGAATCCTTGTCTTGAATGCAACACTTAGCCTTGAATGGAGACTTGAAATGATCAATTGCTTGAAGGAATGCTTGAATGCTTGAATGCTTGAGTATAATTTCCACGCTTGTACACATATGTCCTCCTTACCCAAATGGGAGAGGAAAATGTAGTTTATATACTTGTCAATTAGGGCTGATAGACTGATTTTCCCGACCTTAGGCCGACCAGGAAAGATAATTTTCCAATTTGCAAACATAAAGACCCGAAGTCCAAAAGAGACCGGGCCCAAAATAGGACCCAGGGACCAGGGCGCTGGGCGCCATGGTCCTGGGGGACCAGGGCACTGGGTGCCCTGGTCCTGAAGGACCAGGGCGCTGGGTGCTCTGGTCCCACCTCCCGGGACAGCAGGGTGCAAAGGAGGTTCAGGCCAGGGTGCAAGAAAATGCAGTTTTCAGTCTCATAATCAGGTTTCGGGGTCTCCATTCAGGTTGCGTGTTGCGTCGCCATCGTGAAGACTGAAATGCAATCGAAATTGCAAGTGTCATAATTTTAGGACGCTACACATACCTATCGGGTTGTCTTAGTCTTGAATGGAACTGTCTCATTGGGGGTCTTCCATTCATGTTGTTGAATCTGGTGAATCCTTCTTGGTCAATTCTGGCATTCCTCCTTGGGTCTGCAAATTTGTGCATGAAATGTGATCTTTGGTTCATTTCTATATACTGGTTTGGATGTCGATTTCCAATAGCATCTGCATATGTCTTTTTGCTGATTTCCTTGCCTACAGTAAATGTCTTCTTTTCTTCACCTTCACTTGAAGAAGTGAATATTATCTCTTTGTCAGGTTTACCTTTGTGGGTTGAACCTTGACCAACTTCAAAGCTTAAACCACCTATGTCTATCCAAAGCCTCAGTGTTGCCTTCATACTTGCTTCTTATTTTTATTTCCTCCTTGGTTTCTTCAAGCTCCTTTCTGAGATTTCTTATTTCTTCTTCCAGCTCTTGATGTTCCTTTTCTTTGTTTGTCAAATCGAAGGTTGTAGCTTCATCGATCCTCTTAGTCTCTTCCAGCTGGAGCTTCAAGTCAGATATGATTTGACTGGACTCTTCTAGAGACTGCTTCAAGAGATCTTGTTCATCTACTGCAACAAGCTTAACTCTCTTGAGTTCTCTTCTTGTTTTACTTAATTCTTAAAGTGCACTGATAAGTTCACTCTCCAAATCCACTTGACTCTCAATATCCTCTTCTTCCTCATCTTCAACAATAGGTTTGTCAAGTGCCATGAAAAGATTTACTTTAATGTGGTTCTCATGGTTATCATCTGTTGTGTCATCCTCGATGGTATATAAGTCTTTTTGATTCCGATAGTCTCTTCTTCCCTACCAGTAGTCATTCCTTTCTCTGTCTTTGACGGTAGATCTTCTGAACTCTCTTGACTCATCTCCACCAGTTTCTTTGTGAGGACATCTTGCAGAAAAGTGTCCTACCTTCCCACAATTGAAGCACTTAAGTGGTAGGTTTCCTTTGTACCGGCCTAATACTCTTTTGAGATTTCTGACAAAGTTAGCTACTTTAGCATTAGAGTCTTCACTGGATTCTTTATGAGTAATAGCTTCTTTCCCCTTTTTCATGGTGTTGAATGCAACTTATTTTCTTGAGGAAGTATCGCCCGTTGTTCTCATCTCATAGGCTGTCAGGGAACCAAATAGTTCATCCATTGTAAAAGTATTCAGATCCTTGGCTTCTTCTATGGCTGACACCTTAGTATCATATTTGGGAGTGAGAGATCTAAGTATCTTTTTGACAAGAATTTCATCTACAATCTCTTCACCAAGTCCTCTAATAGTATTCACTGTTTCATCAAATCTGTGAAGGTAGTCCACAATTTTTTCATCATCTTTCATTTTGATGCTTTCAAGCTGGGTCCTTAGAGTTTGTAGCTTGGCTTCCTTGACCTTTGCATCTCCCTCAAACAACCTCTACAATTTGTCCCATGTCTCCTTTGCTGAGACATAGTACATGACTTTGACAAATTCATTACTCCACTCAAGATGGCATGTTTTGCCTTTGCATTATTTTAATACTCCTTTGCATCCAGATCAGTAGGAGGAGTATTAGGAATGACATCCCATTCTTGATTGACATCCATACATCAAAGCCAAGAGATGAAATATATGTCTCCATTATTCTTCTCCAGAAGGCACAGTTAGATACATCAAACATGGGGGCATTTGAGGAAGCAGACTCACTTCTTGCCATTGTGCTCAAAGTCCAGAATCTACCTAAGGTTTATAGATAACTGGGAACCTTCGCTCTGATACCAATTGTTGAACATGGAAAGGCACTAAGAGGGAGGGGTGAATCAGTGGTTCCTAATTTTCTTCTTACCAATCTAATCTTCAGACAATCAGTTATTTACTTAACCACTAAACAGTCATATCAACAATGCAAGACCGAAAACTAAATAGATCTTTCACACACAAGAAACTCACAACACCAGATTTATGAGGAAAACCCAATATGTGAAAAACCTCGGTGAGAAGAGTTGTTGGAGACTACTGCTCCAATCTAGCCTCACAAGTAAAACACAGATTTACAAAAATTTTGGGCACCAACCCAAGGAGCACCAACCCCTGCACCAAGATTCAACTTGGCAATATATAATGAAATACTATTTAAATACATTTAAGGCTTCTTGTTGCAAATGAACTCTACAACTCTTGAAGAAAATAACTCTCTGCCGGTTTATAGTTCTTTCTCCTCCACTAGAACTCACACTCCCTATTGTGAGATCATTGTCTCTATTTCTCAAACTCTATTATCTTTCTTTCCCTGCCACATACAATCTCTCAACACACTATTTCACTCTAGGATGTTGTCTGCTCTGCCACACCGTACTAGTTAGGCTCAACTGTCAAACTATGACACTGCCGGTAGAATATTCTCACTGGTTTGCTTGCTCACTCACTCTGCAACTAGCTCAAATCAACTTCTGAAGTCTTCTCCTTGATCACTCTTCCTTCTCTACACTTTTCAATCTTCACATCGTCAACAACATTTTCTGTCCGGAGCTCACATTCCTTATACTGTGATTTCCCGCCAAAAAGTAATTCAAAAACTTGAGCAGTCAGGGTTTCCTTTTTCCCACACAATCTTCATGAGATCCAATCCTTCCTATCTTGGATCAATCATTTGTCCTGAAAGAAAATAGCTGCACTCATTTTCCATTATCCAATGCACGTTTTCCTCAAATTGGCAATCACGAATCCGATCTTTTGTCATGAAGTTTGATGACCCATAAAGCATTCCAGAAGTTTCCTTTATTAGAACATCTTGAATCAGATTTCCTTTGCCTTGATTCAGACACCAAATGCTCCCTAATATTCCTCTGTCATTCCTCGTCCCTCAAGCCGCAATTAGTTAGATGCAATCTCGTGATTTGTGGCTCCTTCATTAATGGCGATTATCTATTTCATCAACCCTGTCGATGAGGCTTCACCAACTAGGACACACTTGCCACATCAGCTTTACAAGGCATCACATCGATCAAGACATGACCTACCAACACGCAATTAGTATGGCAAACACATACTGATGAAGCCCTTTACTGATTAGAGTGTTCTTCTTCTATTAACCGGTAGAGCATCTTGTACCGATTTTGCTCACCGAGGCTCCATCATGCCGGTTGACATCAATGACAACTTAGTGCCAAAATGCCAACACACCACACCAAAGCAATGTCTTCAATCAGTTGAAGCACGATCAAAGAACATCTTTAGCATCCTGAAATCCATGTAGAAGCTGCACCAACACCACTTATGCATCTTGTCGTGATTCCTCAGTGAAAGCTCTTCCAATAGAGCCTTAAACCAATGCCAATAAGGGTTTACCAAAATGTATGATAGTGTCCAATACCAAGCCAATACCAACTGACCAAACCATGCTCCAAAAGCACGTATCACATGTAACCAATCACATTCCATAGATCCAAACATGTCAGAAGTGTTCAACAGATAGTCTCCTGTCAGTAACACTAGATCTTCTACTGGTAACCAAAACCTATCTATCGGTAACCAACCATATCAGCTAGTGGTGACATCATTGACAAAACATCAATACAACTCATAATTAATTCATCCAATAATGCCAACAATGTTGTCATCAAGATGACTACCGGTAAGCATGAGAACCGATAAGGAAGAAAAGAGCATAAGAGTTGTGACTCCCATCTCATGGAGATGAACATGCTATGGATAGACATGTCTGGTAAACTAGTCAAGGAGTTCTACCAGCAGTTTAGCAATGAGCAAACATGAGGAGTTAATCGATAAAGTGTAAGATACCGGCAAGGTTAGTAAACCAACAGAAGACAAGAACCGGTTGAGTGTTTGGTCTGTGATCTCTGAACTGACACACCGATCCAAGCTAGCAGGTGGTCGACATGGATGCCCCATGGAGTCAAGGTGGCAAAATTGCATGCAACAGTAGTTGGAGTGTGCATCGATGAGGTAGTTGCAGAGTTGGTCGACATTAATGGAAGATCCTCTAAATCATGGGATGTGTTGCAGAGCCATTGCAGAGGTTTGTGGCTCGAGGTCTTGAGGATAGCTAAGAACCAGCTTAGAATGATTGAGGAGATCGAGGAAGATGAAGGAAACCGCAAGACCAATCTTGGTGTTTGATCAAGAGATCAGCCGATAGGGTAAAAAGTAGATTGCCAAAGATAGAAGGCATGATCAAGAAGGCACAACAATGGTGATGATGTGCAAATAGTTGTCTGGGTGATCAAATCGAATAGGATCTTATTGGATTTGGTTTGTCTCGAGGCTGATGAGGAAACCCTAACCACCTGATATTTGAATTGGCTTTTGGCAGGAAAACCAAGTTATAAATAAGGAAGCCAAAATCATTGAAGGTTGTTGTTGAATAGGAGAAGATAGAGCTATTGTGAAGTGTTTGAGTGTTACATGAGAGAAGCTAAATAAGTCAGAGAGAAAATAGCTATGGATAGCAGTGATTGAGAGAGTGAAGGTTAAAACAGTGTTAGGGTTTAACAAAGGGTTAACCAGTATGGTTTGAGCAACCGGCATAGCAGCTAAAGTGCATCTAAGGAGATAACCAGTAGGAACTTGTACCGGCAGGAAGATAGTTGAAGAAACTATAGAGTAGGAAAGTGAGGAGGAGATCCAGTAGAGTAGAAGAAGAGTAGAGGTGAACTGGTAGAGCTTACCGGCAATGTAACAGTTGATGAGTGTAGTAGAAGAGTGAACCTATGTAGTAGAGAAGGTGTCTCAACAAAAGAGTGAGGTATATGAGATGGTTTCAATATTCACTTGTAACAAAATGATTAATTGTGTATTTGAAGTTATCATTATGATCATTGAGTTGTAGCTCAGTGTAGGGGTTGTAGCTCCTTTGGGTTGTAGACCATTAAAAATTTAGGGGTTGGTGCTCCTTGGGTTGGTGCCCTAAATCAGGGGTTGTAGCTCCTTGGGTTGTATCCCTAAACATTGTAACAAATTTCATTGTGAGGCTAGATTGGAGCAATAGACTCTAGCAACATTTCTCACCGAGGTTTTTACCATCTTGGGTTTTCCTCATACATACTAGTGTTATGTGATGTCCCTTTGTGTGAATGCATTTGTGTTTAGTCTCCTCACTAACCGGTAAGTCTGCATTTAGCTAGATCTTTTAATGAATATACTTTTATAGCGATAGTTAAAGTTAAAAAGTTTGAGAACCACTGATTCACCCCCCTCTCAGTGGTGCATTGTGTCTAACATAGGTGACATAGGAGAACACGACATCATATCTTCATCTTCAGAGATGTTTGGGCGGACAAGGATTTTGAACGAGGACTTCGGCTCACTTTCAGTGTTGCTACTCTCATACTCCCCTTCCTATTGTTCCTCCCCTTCCTCTTCTTCATCCATTTACTCCATTTCATCATTAGGATTTACTTTAGGTTCATCTTCTTCCACCTAGAATTCCTCATCTTCTAAGTTATCCTTTGATTCATCTACCTCCTCTAAGTCATATATTTACTGCAGATTAGCCTTGGCTAGGTTTTCCTCTTCCTTATTTAAATGTCCTTTTCCTTTCGCATGCAGATGGACCAACCTTCTCTCACCCAAACTGGTCTCAATCTTTCCCTGCTCTGTCAGCTTTTCCCCTTCATCATCAAAATTGTGCACCTCTAGGTCTATGGTAATGCTTTTCCCCTCTAACTCTTTATTGGTTTTCTTGGCTTTTTTAGGCATGCATTTAAGGGTATCGAGCTTTCTTTTGTTAGGATTGCCATTAAGAAGGGCCAGCTCAAGGGAGTCTTTTTCAAGAACAACAATATAATTCTTAGGAATGGTTGTAATAGAGCAAGACAGCCTGGGAGAATTATGAGCTTTAGGGTCAAAGAGAAACAACTTGGGGGATTTAAAAGGAGCCGTCACAGAGCTACCAATGCTACCAGACACAAAGACAAGATAGTTAATGGAAGGAGAGTGTTCCATATAGAAAAATTATACAATAGATATATCAGACCCTGGTGGAGTGGGGGGTTAGTCCCATTTTGAATGCACATTTACCAAGAGGAGAAGAGGAAAAAAGGCATATTAATTTTCTCGTGGTGCCTAATGTGATTCAAGATAGGAAAATGATACCTAGGCATAGTAGGGTACAAACCCTCTATGGTAAAATATTTCATGACATGGTAACTAACAAAAGGAAAGGGTTTGGGTAAAGAAGAGCAGTCATACCCATTCTGGAATGACACGGGTTTCTCACCCTTTTCAAAGAACCGCTTCATGAACCCTTTATAATCTCCCAAGCACCTTCATTTTGTAAACCCTTCACCTCCGCAATGTACTTTGGAGTCCCAGTAAATAAAATTATACCAACCGTGACCATGCCATTCTGCTAGGAGTTGCAAAATCTAGAAGAAGGGAGTGAAGCCAACCACTTGGAAAGCTCCTAGATTTCCTTATTGTTGAGCAACCCCAAGCAATTGCGAGGTTCAGTGCGCTTGAGAGGTCCCCCAATGTTTTGAATAGGATGAATAGAGCATAGCAAAACTTTGTGAAAGTGACTGGACAGACAACTATGTTTCTGCACTTTCAAGCTTCTTCTTGAAGAATTACTTTTAATCTTGTCTTTTCTAACTTTACTTGAATTAAATTTCTTACAAGTGTGACACCAAATGCAATCATTTCTCGTAAAGGTAGCGCACAAATCTAAGGCTTTCCCTATATTTCTAATGAAGACAACATCTCCCTATATCCATGTGCCATCTCCATCCATCGCTTTCGTATCCACATCAAGAAATTTCGGATCCAGGTCACAATCCTCCTCAATCGTCCAACTAGAGAGGGAACTTGTAGTGCCAGCATGCCTAGTCATCTTCAACCTACGCAACATCATGTAGGGGCCCACCTTTCTTTTAAAAATTTAAAAAAGAGTGGCCATCTTGGAATAATTCAAACCATCAACCAAAAAGAACCCAGAAAACAGAGACACCAAATTATCTGCTTGCATTTTGTCTTTCCCGTGCAAGGATTTCTTTAAGCTCTTTGGAGCTATTTTCAAAATTAAAAACCTACCAATCTAGATTTACAACATTTTGATTACTAATAAGGTATGTAGTCTTATTGACCTCCCTATAGACATGTTGTATCTTAATACCATCAAAAGACAATAGGATGCTTTTGCACTTGTTAACCATACCCCTGACTTCCCACAATGGAGAGATAGAATTGTCGATATTGTTATGTAACTTTTAATGACTTAATATTTATAGTAATCAACATTTTTTAGAGGTGACATTTATTCCATAGTGCATAACATTTTTTATAGAAAGAAGGAAATTCTAATTTTTAAAATATAGATTTGTCACACCAATATCTAGTGGATGGCTATTTTTTCATATTTTTTTATTAGATCTATTTTTTTAATTTAATTTTTGAAGTTAGAGTAATTGTAATTTTGATAGAGGTGTATTTCTTAGTGCATAACCCTTTTTGTATGTATTTCATTTAACTTTTTCTTTGCGTGTTGAAATGAGGATATCAATACCTATGGAAAATATATTTTTTCCAATTTTTTCCCTATTATTCAATTTTTCCACATATGAAACACAATCCTTAATGTTCAATGAAAAAACCTACATTGATAAGAAATAAAATCTAAATATATTAATCAAATTAAATATATTAAAAATTATACTATTTGGAAAGCTTATAATAAGGACTACACATGTCAAAAATAAAAAATTTAAATGAATTCATTTGACCCCCCAAAAGTTAATGTAAAAGTGGGTTTTTATCATCATTTTGATTGGTGCAATGGAGACTCCATTGCAGGTACAATTTAAGAGTAGATAGGTTTTATCCAAGGGATTTTAATCTAAGAGGATTCGATCTAACTCTCTTCAATTATTTACTTCAAATTAGACCTCTCAATGCTTAATTCATTATATTTTTTTTTAAATGTATGGTTTTAACAATAATTAGGATGTACCAAAAAGTGTAACCCAAATTTTGTGGGATCACCCCTATGGCACACACTTTGGCGACACTTGATAGAGGTGTATTTCGTAGTGCATAACCCTTTTTGTATGCATTTCATTTAACTTTTTCTTTGTGTGTTGAAATGAGGATATCAATACCTATGGAAAAGATATTTTTTCCCATTTTTTCCCTATTATTCAATTTTTCCACATATGAAACACAATCCTTAATGTTCAATGAAAAAACCTACATTGATAAGAAATAAAATCTAAATATTTAATGAAATTAAATATATTAAAAATTATACTATTTCGAAAGCTTATAATAAGGACTACACACTTCAAACAGAAATTTTTTAAATAAATTCATTTGACCCCCCAAAAGTTAATCTAAACGTGGGGTTTTATCAACATTTTGATTGGTGCAAAGGAGACTCCATTGTAGGTATGATTTAAGAGTAGAGAGGTTCTATCCAAGGGATTTTAATCTAAGAGGATTCATTCTAACTCTCTTCAATTAATTACTTCAAATTAGACCTCTCAACGCTTAATTCATTGTATTTTTTTTTTTAATTTATGGTTTTAACAATAATTAGGATTTACCAAAAAGTGTAACCCAATATTGTGTGATCACCCCTATGGCACACACTTTGGAAACACATGAGGTTGCACTATGTTGGAAAAATGCTCAGCACTCCCCTTAGGATTTGTCACAAGGGACTAATCACCTCCTGTGTGATCCATATCTCTATAGTTTGTATCAAGCATTAACAGGTTGATCTTTTGATGCAGTGACAAACTGGGCCAACAAATGGTATCAGAGCATTGGGTCATGGGTTCGAATCCCCTCGGGTAATGCTGAGGGGGAGATTGTTGACAAAATTGTTAGTGCTCCCCTCGGTATTTGTGACAAGGGACTAACCGCCTCCCATACAATCCATATCTCTATAGTTTGTATCAGGCATTGACAGATCAGTCTTTTGATGCAATGATAAATTGCGTCAGCACACTCTAGCCCCATAAACACTAATTACAATAGTCTTTGAATAAATATACAAATCTCCCCAGCTACATGAAATCCATAGATCCTTCCTGCTTTCTATAGGTTTGAGGAAGTCCATCACATCCCTTGGGATTCTCTCTTCTGGAAATACATAGTATCATAGCGCCTTTTGCACAAAATTTTGCTCAAAGGTGACAAAAATTGATTTGACATAGTGCCTATCCCAAATGTGGGTCCAACATTGGACTAGAAACTCTCTCTCTTCATTATCAAACATTCTAAGTGGAAGATCACTATCCATAGTTTCTTTCCACTCCACAAAATTATGTCATAGACTAGAGAGTACCATTTGATGTCAAGTATCTCTAGATTGGTCATAGCCTTTACAAAAATTTTATGTATCTTCCTATCCAAGTATTTTATAAAATCAAACTTTGTGTTCTTCATCACATCCTAGATCTCAGCAATCATACACATCATGTGTATGGGCATGGATTCCTTTGCATCTTCACCTAGAAACTAATAGAGAGTGTAGTATGTCCTCACAAAGTAGTCTTCAAAGGTGTCCAAGGAGAAAATATCCTTCTCAAATTGTGAAATAAGAATAGGCTTTTTGAACATGCTCTTCCACTTGAATTTAGGGATTGATTTTTTCATACATAAATGATTATGCACTTTGTAATTTTCTTCAATCGCGTTCAAATCAATTTTGGCTAGTATTGTCCTATGCAAACCAAATGCATATGCTATAATGATCTTGTTAATGTGTAATCTCTTGACCACTTGCAGTTATCACTACCATTCTCCCAATGTCATACCTCTATACCAAAATTATAAATAAGTCTATATCAACAATTACATTAAGGCCTACAAGCTTGCCAAGACCAAGATCCCATCCATTTCTTGTGGCGATATTTGAGCCCCTCTTTTAATGCTAGTGTTGAAATAGGTTAGACATGGGCTTCAAAAACCTTGGACTTATAACAACATGTAGATCATCCAACAATTTATCTTTTAGAACTCTTGGCCCACACACTATTAAAGGAGTTCTCTTACCTTTCAACTACTTTATCAAATCATCATTCACCTTTCTCAAAGGCTTCTTATAGGATGACCACTGGGAGGAGAAATATATATAGGATATTGAGTGCTAGGTGGACGAATGTAACTATATGGGTGATAATTGTGGTATTAAGCATAAGGCCTTGGATGAGTGTGAGCATCATGACCATGAGTATGATTATAATTGAAAGCATGACCATGTTGTTGATCTAAAATGAAAAGCAAGGTTTTCTAGCATAATCTCTATTATGGCCTTGATGGGTATCATGACATTGGCCTTGAGTATGATCCTAAAGGTGCTCATAAAAGGTAGTGTGAGGTTGTCTAATGGATTCATGGCCATTATTATGACCTTGATTTGTATCTTGATATTAGTCTTTGGTATGATCTTAGATATGCTCATCAAAGGTATCATGAAGTCACGGAAGTACGACTACAAGTATGGCCTTGATTGATGTCTTGATGTTGGTAATTTGTATTTATGTTGGCTATGAAGGTCATTAGTATGATTTTTCTCAAAAGTTTGTCAAGTGTGTGAGCAGATAGGAATATCTACTTTTTAGAAAATGGATGAAGGTGACTCAGACACGATGATATCTCTATGTCTACCTCTTCTAGTATCCACATCATCTTGATTCTAATTGTCTTCCATAAGTTGAGGTATATCAAAATTGTGGGGTAACTAAATAACCTATTGAGTAAGCATCATCAAAGAGAATTGTGGATTGTTGTGCAAAATTGTCTCAAAAAAATTGTTGAATTTTGAATTGGACTAATAATCTTGAAGTTTTTCTAAGGTTAATGACTCATCATCTGAATCTTGCACACTACTATGACTTTCAAAAATTTTGGTATTGTAAAAATTTTCATCATAAGCATAATTATCCATGTCTTGAGATCTTAGAGATTCTTGGATTATCTTTTAATTATTTGGGCTCTAGTTTTAACCATAAAAGGAAAAACGTTTGATTTGGGTGGATGAATGTATGACCCAAGATGATAGTGGAAGAAATATGTGATAATGACCAGAATAAAAAAATTGCCATGTAAAGGTCGTAAAATGAAGTTCTAAATGATGATAGGATTATGACTATGACCAATAGACACAAATCAATATTGCAAGCAATATTTGACTTCCTAGGAGATGAAAAATTCCAAGGTAAGGTATCCTAACTCAAGAGATTATAATGGAGCCTAAGATGATAGATATAAGATGGAGAACACCAAGTGATAACAAAGTTTTTTATTAGAAGATAGTGAGGATAATAAGAAAACCTTTTTAACTTTGGCAATGTTGATGTTTTTGAATGAATGAAGGTCTAAATGGACTACAAATGGAAAGACAACAATGGTGATTGACTAGGAATCCTAACGAGTAAGCCAAGAAGCTCTTTCAATCTTTGCGACCAAATACATGAAAGCATACTAGATACAAGATGATCTATGTCACAAATCTGTTATAAATATCTAGATACATGATAATATAGTGTCCAAATACACATTGTTAATGTTTAGATATGTAGTTTTACAAAACCACAGATGCGATAGTATTTCTGAGATACATGCTAGAAAATCTCAGATATGGAACAGTATGCCTCAGATACACAGGCTAAAAAGTTGCACAAACATGGCAACAATGACAAAATATGTTTTTTTAGTGAAGTATACATTTTTTCTAATGTTTGTCCAAATTTGAATGTTGTTTTTGGGTATCAATGTGATCAAATATGATCTTTTGTTGATAAATGTACCAAGAAAATACTACAAACAAGAGGACACAATGTTTGTTGTGCGATTAATGATAATAAGGGTATGGCCTGGGCTCCTCAAAGCCCAAATTTTCATTGGTCTTATCAAAAAAGAAGACACACCAAGGACTTCCTATTCCTAAGGTCAATGTCCAATGGCAACAAAATCAGGCCCACACTTGGAATCTCCTTTGACTCAAGAGAGGATAGGTAGGGACCTCAAGGATTGGAGGCATGACCCAATCACCCGCTCCTTGGAAATATACATATAACTTATGCAAATCCATGGATTTATATGTCACCTCAAGGGTGCCATATGGTGAGTAACTTCAAGGTGTGATGCTACACCTTTGCACTAAGAATGACACCAAAAAATCAATCAAAAGGATAGGCCTCTAAAAATAAGATTTCTAGTCATTGTTCAAGGGACTCATGTATACACATTCAACGAAAAGCCACCTAAAACTTTGGTAAACCCCATGTGACCCTAAAAAAAGTCATTTCACCCCCAAATTGACATCGTTGACATATATTCACAAACTAAGCTCTATCTTTCACCATTTTTTTTAATATAGTAGCTCAAAGAGAAAACTAATTTGGGTCATTCCCTTTTGGAGTGATCACTTCTCCAAAGGTAGGCTCTCTAAATAGAAAAAGAAGATGCTTGTGATTTATCTTACACCCAAGGTCCATGAAGCCAAGGGGAGAGGATACTTTCACAAACACTTTGGGGTTCTACAACACAAACTGCCCATGCACACAAGACACTTCAAACAAGAGGTTTTTTTAATGCACCAAATTAAAATATGAGCTATTCAATGAAATAAAAAACACACACCTAGCTACCCATACAAAATAAAATGGATTACTAGTTTCAAATGATAACCCCCAACTTGCAAATATAAAGATTAGAGTAAGATAATAATAGCAAATAATACAAGAGGTCATTCAATGAACGAAAAATACACCAAAAGGCTTGAGATACTTGCAAAACCATAGATGTAGCTCAAAGAAGGCCAAAAATGTGTAGACAGTTAGCACATATGCATTAGGTTTAAATCATATATGCAACATAAATAATCATATACATGT
This sequence comes from Cryptomeria japonica, assembly GCF_030272615.1. NCBI lineage: Eukaryota > Viridiplantae > Streptophyta > Pinopsida > Cupressales > Cupressaceae > Cryptomeria > Cryptomeria japonica. The sequence goes on along the minus strand of NC_081407.1, from coordinate 752,896,679 downwards.
CAGAAACTAGCAAATACATGACAAAACTGAAAGTATATAAAAAACCAAAAATCTTAAATTAACCTAATACATGCAAAAATGAATAAAAAATACACCAAAACCTACCACAAACGTGACAAAAAACACCAAAAATGTGTTAGAAAAAAATTGCAGAAGACCAAAAATGTAGGGATTTATACCATAAACAAGCTAATAATCACCATAGACACATCAATAATGACCAAAAATGCAATAAGAAATAGGATTTGATAGAAGAAACAAAAAATACTAGAAATATGAAATCATGGCATGGAAGTCTGAAAAGACTAAAAACTCAAAGATGTTAGAAACAAGGGACAAGATTCTCACTGGGCATGTCAAAATGTATATGTCCAATTTTGAACCCAAATATTGCAAACCCTAGTTCTAACCACAAAACCCTGGATCTACAATGAACTTCAACAACACATCAATTAAGAACCATCAAACATGCAAAATCATAAAATAAATTAAATAATACTTTCACACATTCAAGTGGGTTTTATCTTCATTGTTCTCTTATCTCCATTGATCTTATTTTGATATGTTTCTCTCATATTTTTAGGCTTGTACAAGAGCTCAAATGAAGAATGGATATGGTTGTGATGATGTAGACTTGATCATGATGATGTACGCTAAAGTCAATTCAGCAGAATGTAAGTATGCTCCTAGATTTGGTTCATGAAAAGAGAGGGGAGGAAGCATCTTCTATAAAGAGCATCCTAAAAATCAAGGGATGGGATCTAGAGGTGGGATAAAATATGGTCAGCTAAGATTGGTGAGTAGGTAGAGGATCTAATAAAATAAAAGGGAGTTATTAAAATAAATGAGAGGAAAAAGCTAAATGAATTAAGTAAATAAATTAAAGAACTTATTTAATTAACACAGAGAAAGGCCACATAGATTAAATAAATAAAAATATTTATTTAAATTAGGATAGAAAGGGGTTTATAAAAGTTTTAATATAATATTTAATATAATAATAACAAGTATTAATATTTAATTCAAGCAAAACAAATGTCACATAGTGGCTAGTGTTTTTCATTAGTATTGCAACAATAATATTTTGTTGAATAATGATAAATGATTTATGAATATCAAGGTAAGCCAAATAATGGTTTAATATAATAGATTGTTGGAAGCCATATGTAGTACAACTACATAGTGGCAAGCACCTATCTTTATAGGAGTGTAATAAAAGCATTTGTTGTGTAATGATAGATGATACATGGCAAAAATTTAAAGGTAAGCTAATTCTTGCAAGTTGAATATATCATGATTTTACTAAGTTGATGAATGTTATAGTTGTTAAGGGTGTTCCAACATGTTAGATTTAATTTGATTGGCACACTTGAAGTTGAGTTTGTTCAATAAAATAAATATTGATGAAAAAATTATTTGTTTGTAAGAAATCTTTTTAATTTGATGGATTAATTTTTAGTTACATAAACAAATATAATAAAATAATTCTTAACTAATTCTACAATATAAAAAAACAATATCTAATATAAATTTTAAAAAATAAAAAATTCTTCAATAAATAAAATAAATCTCTTAATTAAAAATAAAATTATTTCTTGAAAATAAAATATAGTAATTTTGAATACGTACTAATTTTAATTTTAAAAAAACAAATATGAATTCTAAATACTTGTTAAATTCTCTTCCTTTCATTTGTCATTCATCGAATGTCCACCCTTTCCCGGGGAAAATATTTCCACAGAATTGTTTAGCGTACAAGAACATTTCTTTAGTTAAATTTGTTGAATGCAGTGAATGGTGCACATTTCTATCATCGTCGTTGCATGTGCATCGTCATTAGTTGAATGACTTTAATCCATGTGCATTGTCTTTACCAACCTACCATTTACTTCAATTTTCGTTTGTCCTGTTGACCTTTAATGGCGTGATTGTTTCTCACTAGATATTCCATCACCATTGTAAATCTACGCCGTCTCAAACACGAAAATTTGTACAACTCTAAACTGTTTTCATTTGCCATTCATCGAATCTTCACCCTTTCCCGATACCCCCAGTCTGAAACAAACATTTCCACAGATTTCTTTAGTCTGGGTCAAGATACTACCTTTGGACTTTGTTATACGAGTGGCCGGCAAAAAACAAAAAAGAATAGACTTTGTTGCATTATTTAGTCCCTAATTTTCCACACATTTCTTGACCACAGTAGACATATGTTTGGGTCAAGATATACTATGGACTCTTCAAATATCTTGGTTGTTACAGCGTAGATCTTGTTATACAAAGTGGTCGACAAAAACAAAAAAACTTGTTTAACCATTTCACATGGTTTTGCAGCTTTTCAATTCGCAGCATTTGTCATTATTCTAGACTTTGATGAGCGTGATGACTTTGATCACCTCATTCATCAAATTTAATCATTCATTATTAATTACTTAAGAAATTTAATAGTGATTTTAATTAAGTGATTTACTACTTTAAAAGATACTTTTACTATATTTTACGTATTAAAGTTTATGATTATTTATTTTAATACTTTTTATTTTTTATATTTACTAGTTTTTTAACATGTTAATGTTTTTAGTATAATAATTCTTAAATAAATAATAAAAAGTAGTTTTTCAATTAATAAAATAATTTTAAAGAAAATTTAAATAGTTATTTTAATCGAAATAAAATAAATAATGAAAATTATAAAATAGTTTTTAAATAGTTTTAAAATAAATTAAAAAATCTTTTTGGTAAATAAATTCATGATTGGTATATGAGTGTCTTCAGATAAATGTATTAAAAATGTCTTTACTAGTTTATCATCTAACATGAGACTACTTTTATCATGCTTGTAAATTAATTTTCAATATTCTTTTATTTTCAATTTGCAAATCATGTTTAAGGGTTCCATAACCCAAAATATTAGCTTGATATGTAGTGCTTTTGGATTCGATTGTGTAAGAGTTTTTTTCCATCAACGTTTCAGATCAGACTCTGTGATCAATCATCAGGATGAGAAAGGCATCATAAGGAGAAAAGAGATCAGATTTCTCCTTATGATCTCTTTCTCATCCTGATGATGAATCACAGAGTGTGATCCAAAACATTGATGGAAAAATACTCTTACACAATCGAATGTAGAAGCACTGCATATAGATCTCATGGATTGTGGAAATCTACTAGCATACAAATATTCACTATCAAAATAAGTATTCGTAGTTTGGTTGCTCCAAAAGAGGGCTACAAAATAGTATATCAATAAGCTAAATATAATATCAACATTCTATTTAGAGTCATATAAAATTTATGCTATGTCAAATTTTCATTTCTAAATTTGATCCTACAATCTCAAGTCATCAACCACTTCACCATCCTCATCTAATCTAGAGCTAAGACTTCTCCATGTTTGGTTCATCTAAGACACTTCAAATTTCTATGATATGTTCAATTAACCACTTTGCATAGAGCTTACATGCATTGACTATAAAGCACAATTGTGTCCTAGTATACTTTGGATTAATGAGTGTCTAGAACCTTGACTAAGAAGGAACCCTAATCCTAGAACATTATCATTTATTACCACCATTAACCCACAACAACATTGAGGCTTTATGAGAGTATTTGCAACCACATATATTATCCTTTTGGATTCTCATGACTCCAAAATGACCCCTACGAATATTAAATACACATCTAAAATAACTCGATATTGATGGGTCGCTAAAGGAAAATAATCTCCCAACACCATTTTGACTACACAATTCAGCACACCACCAATTTAAAACTAAACACTTTCTTCAATCATAAAATGTTATTTTTCAGTTGTTTTCTTTCAAGTGAATTGAACTAACAACTTTCTTAGATAGGGTAACATTAACCATTAGATCTGCAACCTTTGGAGAAAGAGTATCGTCTACTTTCTTTATTAATGCACTTACTTTGAATAGATCATATCTTTGGAAATATTCAAGCTTATCATTGTTAGGTGACAAATCCCAAACAAACCATAGTCCAAAATGATCTATTCTATCTCCTCCTCTGAATGATATATTCTTCTTTATTCCTTTCTATCAATATGAAACATTAAGGCAATAGCAATATACCATCCAGGTAACAACAAGATTCTTGCATCCTTCACCATCTATTTGCCCTATTCTAGAGTTATGTTATCAACATCGAAATCAAACTCCTTTACAACTTCCTCACTAATCTTTGTCTAGTAAGATGGTGGCCTTTTATTTCTTTACTCCATTACTCTAGTTTGATATTAATCATTCCTCCTTGTTACTTGAAATTTTTGAACTCTTTTGGTTTTAAAAATTCATCATCACCGATGAGTTGATTGCAAGCAAGAGCTCTTATATGCCAAGTAGGATCGTCTTCAATCTTGAAGTTTTTAAATGCCCTACTTGGTGGCATAATTGGCACTGTTTCTCTTGATGTTTATCCTATAGGAGACAATGGACATGAAGGTGGAAAGTATACCAATGGTGCAACCTCCTTCATTGGCACTCCCTCTAGAACACCTCGAGCCTCCTCAAAATCAACAATTTTTATCCCCTTCTCCTTCATGTGATGATCTTCTATTTTCACATTTTTGGGAGGAAGCTCTATAGAGAAATCACGTTGCTTTTCCTTCTTGATCATTTATCTATTCAATAAAGAATTTGTATTGAGCATACATAAATCTCAAATTTATAAATAATCCTTTCATCATGGAAGAATCTTGGGGAATTAGCTTGATTGTCCCTTCTGATTTCTTTATCTCTCATTATCATGTTCCACTTCTTTCTTCTCTCATGAACTTGTTCAATTGTCCAAAAATTTCTTATCACATCTTCGTCATGCAAAGGCTCATGCTTGAAGTCAAGTCCTAAAGACCTCATGAAACCTTCTGGATTAAAAGTTGTACGCCTTTGAAGACTCATCCTATATGAATTCAAAATTAAATACAATTGATCCAAGCCATCTTTATTTGCAGCAATGAAATCAACAAACTTACACTATATAGGAAACAATGAGGGTTTCCTTGTATTCCTAAAATTGATATTATCCATTTCACTAAGTTTCCATATAACCTTTAAGAAGGTAATTATCTATGGATGGTCCCATACTACTGGGTTACACTTTTTGTCCAAACTTTACATTGCAATCAAAACTTTGCACTAGATCTTTACTTTCTAAAACTTATAGCAACTAAACTACAAAAAATTTGAAGATGTTGTAAACTACTAGTTTTTGATATTTTTCATAGATATTCTAAATATATATTTTTTAAGATAGGAATGAATTGTCGATATTGTTATGTAACTTTTAATGACTTCATATTTACTGTAATCAACATTTTTTAGAGGTGACATTTATTCCATAGTGCATAACATTTTTTATAGAAACAAGGAAACTCTAATTTTTAAAATATAGATTTGTCACACCAATATCTAGTGGATGGATAGGTATTTTATAATTTTTTGTTAGATATATATTTCTTATTTAATTTTTCAAGTCAAAGTAATTGTAATTTTGACAGAGGTGTATTTTGTAATGCATAACCCTTTTTGTATGCATTTCATTTAACTTTTTCTTTTTGTGTTGAAATAAGGATATCAATAGCTATGGGAAAGATATTTTTTCCCTATTATTCAATTTTCCACGTGTGAAACACAATCCTTAATGTTCAATGAAAAAACCTACATTGATAAGAAATAAAAAAAAAATATATTAATAAAATTAAATATATTAAAAATTATACTATTTGGAAAGCTTATAATAAGGACTGCACACTTCAAAAATGAATTCATTTGACCCCTCAAAAGTTAATGTAAAAGTGGTTTTTTATCAACATTTTGATTGGTGCAAAGGAGACTCCATTTTAGGTATGATTTAAGAGTAGAGAGGTTCTATCCAGGAGGCTCTAATCTAACTCTCTTCAATTGATTACTTCAAATTAGACCTCTCAATGCTTAATTCATTATATTTTTAAAAAATGGTACAGTTTTAACAATAATTAGGGTGTACCAAAAAATTGTAACCCAATATTGTGGGATCACCCCTATGGCACACACTTTGGCAACACATGAGGTTGCACTATACTCCCATAAACACTAATTGTAATAGTCTTTGAATAAATATACTAATCTTCCTAGCTATGTGAAATCCCTAGATCCTTCCTTATTTCTATAGGTTTGAGGAACTCCACCACATCCCTTTGGATTCTCTCTTCAGGAAATACATGGTATCATAGCACCTTTTTCACAAAATTTGACTTGATATAGTGCCTATCACAAATGTGGGTTCAACATTGGACTGGAAACTCTCTATCTTCATTATCAAACATTCTGAGTGGAAGATCACTGTCCATAGTTTCTTTCCGCTCCACAAAACTATGTCATAGAATAGAGAGTACCATTTGACATCAAATTTCTCTAGATTGGCGTTAACCTTTACAAAAATTTCATGTATCTGCTTGTCCAAGTGTTTTGCGAAATAAAAATTTATGGTCTTCATCACATCCTAGATCTTGGAAATCACACACATCATGTCTATGGGCATAGAGTCCTTTGCATCTTCACCTAGAACCTAATAGAGAGTGTAGTATGTCCTCACAAAGTAGTCTTCAAAGGTGTCCATGGAGAAAATATCCTTCTCAAATTATGAAATAAGAATAGGCTTTTTGAACAAGCTCTTCCACTTGAATTTTTTGTACATAAATGATTACGTACTTTGTAATTTTCTTTAATCTTGTTCAAATCAATTCTATCTAGCTTTGTCCTACGCAAGCCAAATGTAAATGCTATAATGATCTTGTTAATGTGTAATCTCTTGACCTCTTGCAGTTATCACTACCATTCTCCCAACGTCATACCTATATACCAAAATTCTCAAGAAGTCTATATCAACAAATACATTAGCGCCTACAATCTTGCAAAGACTAAGATCCCACCTATTTCTTGTGGCAATCTTTGAGGCCCTCTTTTAATGCTAGTGTTGAAATAGGTCTGACCTAGGCTTCAAAACCCTTGCACCTCTAACACCATGTAGATCATCAAACAATGTGTCTTTTATAACTCCTGGCCCACACACTAGTAAAGGAGTTCTCTTATGTTTCAATTACTCAATAAAATCATCATTTACCTTTCTAAAAGGCTTCTTACTAATTTTCACTAGTTAGGGTTTTACAGAATTCACCTCCAATACCACTAAATTTTCTTCTTATCCCATTAGTTTGAACAAGGATGCAACTTTGAACAAAATTATAAAAATGTGTTGCCATTTTGCATATAGATTGCATTAATGATATGTTGTCATTGATGTCAATTGAACTAGTAAATGGTATTCATGATATTGTTGATGTTATTGTTGTTATTGTAGTCTTGTAACCAGTAGGATGAACTTTGTGGAAGATTTTGTAAACCAGTATGTAAGTTTGTAAGTTGAATCGGTAAACTGGTGTATAGGGTTAAACCTTTCTATGTTATGTAACTGGTAAACCCTACCAGTTGTTTTTGTTTAACCCTAACTGATCAAAGTTTGTTAGTTTTAGATTTGATGTTGAGTGATAATGATGGTGACACGTGTGTTCATTGTATGAAGATAAGTTCAAGTTATTCTGGCGCCTTTGATTGTCTAGGGAAGGAGAAAAGTGGATTGCATCTAATGCATAGCACATGATGATTTATAAGTCCGATGAAGTGGTGATCATGGAGTGGTTGGAATTTGCTTGATTAATGTGAAGAGATTGTTATGATTTCTAATGGTCAAGATTGTACAGACTTGTTTGTAATCTCGATCATGAAAATTAGGTTTTTGTTGTGTTACTAACCTAATTGATTTTTATTTAAGGTCGATGAAGTTGTTCTAATTTGGTGTTGGCAAAAGTTGGTAGAAATCAATTGAGTGTGAGGTTGCCTAACCGGAGAATGAATCTGTAGTTTAAATAAAGGCAAATTGAAGCTTAAGAAGGATTTGATCAAGGAGATGTAGTGCTATTCAAACAGATAAAGAAAAACCTATTGTTTTCTAACAATCATAGCAGAATTGAAATCCCCTAACTTGGTAAGGTTTAACAAGCTTGGTTACTTCTTAAATCCTCTAACAAAGTGATCCATTAGCTTAGATTCTCAAACCCTTTACCAAGGTTACTCCTAATAGGGTATTTTTCTTTTCATCAAGGCATTTTTGTAAATCCCTTAATTGGGTGATTCCTAACAGAATCAGTTCTTAACAGGACTTATTGTAAAATCTTTAACAGGCTTGGCTCCTAATAGGCCGAACTTTACAAGAGTTCAGATAGTTATCCTTGTGAGTCTCATCTCACCGTGGTTTTTACCTATTTGGGTTTTTCACGTATAAATATTTATGTCAAGTGGTGAATTATTTTGTGGTTATGATCTTATTTGTTGATTTTATTAACTACTTAACTATTCTGATAAGACATGATAATTAGAACCAATCCGAGATGAATATGTTGACATTTGATTAAGCATTTTGATGTTTACAAGGTTGAAGTTGTTTATTGTTAAGTTGGCATACAAGTTAAACTGGTAATCTTATGAGATATTGATCTTGACAGTGAAAGTTTACTTTCTGACTTTGAGTATTTGAGTTTGGGAGTTTGTATCAGTTTTTTAGTTTATTGATTCACCCCCCCCCTCTAAGTAATATACATGATATTTATTCTTTCATCATATCATCAATTGGTATCGGAGCTTCTCAGGTCCTCTTAGATCTCTAAGCCTAACAGTTTGAGAAAAAGATCATGTAGATTATGATGAACAAGGAAGGTCCTAAGTTAAACAAAGGGAACTATAGAATCTGGAGTGACAAAATGAAGATTTACATCAAGAGTCTTGGTAGTCCATATTGGGAGCATGTAGAATCTAAGTATATTCCACCTACTAGAACTCTGACTGATGATGAGAAGAAAGAACAACAAGAGAATCATCAAGCATTAGAAGCTATCATAAGTTCCCTATCTGATGTTGAATATGTAGATATTCATGGTCTTGAAACTGCATATGAAGTATGGAAAAAACTTGAAGAGATTTATAGCGGTGATAAACATGTTAAGATTGCTAAAGATGAGAGTTTAAGAGGAAAGATTGATGACATGAGAATGTCTGAAGGTGAGAATATCTAGAAGTATGGTCAAAGGATAAAAGAAATCCATTGACAAAACAAAGTGGAAGATGCCACAGTGATCAGTAAGGTACTTAGAACCCTACTACCAATCTATGCTATTTGAGTTGCAGCTATTCAGGAGCTGAAATCCATTGACAAAACAAAGGTAACTCTTGACTCTATCATTGGCAAACTTACTGCTTTTGAATTAAATGGCTATGATGGTAGTGTAAATAAATCAAAATATACATTCAAAGATTCTATCTCTAACCCATCTATGAGAAGAAGTAGAGATACTGACCATAGCTATGAATCTAGATCCAGCAGAGATGTTGATGATGAAGACAGTTTAGTGAAGCTTGAAGCATTATTGGTAAAACAACTGCCTAGAGGCACTGGCAAATATAGAGGTAAGCTACCATTCAAATGTTTTGTATGCAACAAGATTGGTCATATAGCAGTAAATTGCCCTAATAGTGAAAATGAACACAAGAGAGACAAATTCAAGAAGTATAAGGGTAAAGGCAAGAGAGATTGTCTTGTAGCTATTGATAGTGGTATCACAAATGATGAATCTGATGATGATGCTAGTGAAGATATTATGTTTCTGGCTATTAAGGAGGAGATATCAGACCAAAAGGCATTAGTATCCATGATGGATAACTTTGATGATTGGATCATTGATAGTGGTTGTTCACATCACATGACCGGTGATCGGAGCAAATTTATTTCCTTGAAGGAATTTGATGGCAATGTTGTCAAATTTGGCAATGACTCACCCTATATGGTTAAAGGTAAGGGAGTTATTTCTCTTAATGGGAAGAGTAGTGTTGATGATGTCTATTGGATTGAAGGTCTAAAGTGCAATCTTTTGAGTGTGGCACAACTGAATGACAAAGGATACCCACTGGAGTTTAAAAATGGTAAGTATAAAATCTTTGACAACAAAAGTGAATTGATTGCAACCGGGAAACAAACTAAAGGTAATCTATTTCATCTTAATCCTAAAGTTAGCAACTGTTTGATTGCAAAGATAGATGATAGTTGGCTTTGACATAGGAGATTTTCTCATATAAACTTTGACAACATTGTTAAAGTGAGTAAGTCTAAGACAGTAAGAGGTCTACCTCAAATAGACAAACTAGTTAATGCTCTTTGTAAAGAATGTCATTTAGGGAAGATGACTTCTTCTAGTTTCAAGAGAAAGTCCTTCTTAGCGGAGCACTTGTTAGATTTGTTTCATATAGATCAATGTGGACCAATAAGAACAATAAGTATTCAAGGTGATAGATATTTCATGATCTTCACAGATGACTATTCAAGGATGATGTGGGTCAGATTCTTGAAGGATAAAAATGAAGCTTTTGGTAAATTCAAGGAATTTAGGGCCTTAGCTGAGAAAGAGAGTGGCAAAAAGATAAAAATTTTGAGAACAAATCAAGACAGTGAATTTAATTCTGAGGAATTCACTAAGTATTGTGATGAGAATGGTATCAAGTGGCAACTTTTTGCACCAAGGACACCACAGCAGAATGGTATAGCAGAGAGGAACAACTGGTTAGTGGTTGAAGCTACTAGGAAAATGTTGATACAACGAGGTGTAGCGAAAACATTTTGGAAGGTTTTAAGATGAAGATCTCATAACCTATAAAGATATTATGTGACAATAGAAGTGCCATAAATATTTCTAAGAATCCTATTTTGCACACAAGGACCAAGCACATTGAATTGAAGTATCATTTCTTGAGGGAGAAAGTTCAAAGCAAAGATGTTATCTTAGAGAATGTTTCTACTAAGGAGCAGCTTGCAGATATTTTTACCAAACCTCTACCTAAGAATATATTTGAGTGTCTTAGAAGACAACTAGGGGTTGTACCCCTTCATGAGGTCAGTTGAGCATGATGTTGATTGCATTAGTCCCTGAATCACTTGCAGAATTTAACATGGATTGATGTTGAAGTGGATGTATTCCACAGGGGGAGCATCAAGTTGCAGTATGTTGATGCACAGTGAGAATTTGAAATTACATGTTTTACTTTCAATTTGGCATTGTTGTCAAAGGGGGAGAAGAATTATGTGATTAGGAGAATATTTATGTGTTTGATAAGATGAACCAGTGACAAGATGATGATAGACTGAGCATGGTGCATACTTGGTATGTAAACCAGGATTCCTATTCACTAATCACAATAGCAAATCAGAGGCATTGATATTTGTATTGCCATCAAAGCCAAAGTGGGAGATTGTTGGCATTTTGCATATAGATTGCATTAATGATATGTTATCATTGATGTCAATTGAACTGGTAAATGGTATTCATGATATTGCTGATGTTATTGTTGTTATTACAATTGTCTTCTAACCAGTAGGATAAACTTTGTGGAAGATGTTGTAAACTAGTATGTAAGTTTTTAAGTTGAACCGGTAAACCAGTGTATAGGGTTAAACCTTTCTATGTTATGTAACTGGTAAACCCTACCAGTTGTTTTTGTTAAACCCTAACCGATCAAAGTTTGTTAGTTTTAGATTTGATGTTGAGCGGTAATGATGGTGACACATGTGGTCATTGTATGAAGATAAGTTCAAGTTATTTTGGCATGTTCGATTGTTTAGTGAAGGAGAAAAGTGGATTGCATCTAATGCATAGCGCGTGATGAGTTACAAGTCCGATGAAGTGGTGATCATGGTGTGGTTAGAATTTTCTTGATTAATGTGAAGAGATTGTTATGATTTCTAATGGTCAAGATTATAATAACTTGTTTGTAATCTCGATGATGAGAATTAGGTTTTTGTTGTGTTACCGACATAATTGATTTGTATTTAAGGTCGATGAAGTTGTTTTATTTTGGTGTTGGCAAAAGTTGGCAGAAATCTGTTGAGTGTGAGGTTACCTAGCCGAAGAATGAATCTGTAGTTTGAGTAAAGGTATATTGAAGCTTAAGAAGGATCTAATCAAGCAGATGTAGTGCTATTCAAACAGATCAAGAAAAACTTGTTGTTTTCTAACAATCACAGCAGAATTGAAATCCCCTAACCAGGTAAGCTCTAACAAGATTGGTTACTTCTTAACTCCTCTAACAAGGTGATCCATTATCTTGGATTCTCAAACCCTCTACCGAGGTTACTCCTAACAGGGTATTTTTCTTTTCATCAGGGCATTTTTGTAAATCCCTTAATCAGGTGATTCCTAACAGAATTAGTTCTTAATAGGACTTATTGTAAAAGCTTTAACAGGCTTGGCTCCTAACAAGGCAAACTTCAGAAGAGTTCAGATAGTTATCCTTGTGAGTCTCATCTCACCATGGTTTTTACCTATTTAGGTTTTCCATGTATAAATATTTGTGTCAAGTGGTGAATTCTTTTGTGGTTATGATCTTATTTGTTGATTTGATTAACTACTTAACTATTCTGATAAGGCATGATAACTGGAAGCAATGAGAGATGAATATGTTTACATTTGATTAAGCATTTTGATTTTTACAAGGTTGAAGTTGTTTACTGTTAAGTTGGCATAACAATTAAACCGATAATCTTATGAGATATTGATCTTGACATTGAAAGTTTACTTTGTGACTTTGAGTATTTGAGTTTGGGAGTTTGTATCAGTTTTTCAGTTTACTGATTCACCCCTACTCTCAATAATCTATCGGATACTTATTCTTTCATCATATCATCAAAATCAACTCAAAAATTATTATCTTACTAGCTAAAATGCATTCACTTCGATGTTACCTACAAAACCTTAATCTTGTCTACAACTTCCTTCAGAGCTGAAAAGAGAATGTTTTGACAAGTTCATATGATTAAGTATAAAGAAACTATCTTGATGAATCTTTAATGTCTTTCAATATCTATCAGATTGAACTATTATAGTCACTTCACTATTACTTATTTCATGTGCAGGTAGACATTCACATTTGTAATTGTTTATTAGTTTGAACCTGCACCATTAGTCTACAATGATCACACAGAAATAGATTATTACTAGGATTAATATATTAATCCTTTAACAATGTTAATTAAGATTTCCTTGTGCAAGCTCCACTTGGATGCATGTTGTAATAGTGTGATGGCGGGGGCGTGACTAGATTCTAACAACTTTGGCTCCGCAATGCCATGGTCCAATATAAACATACCAACATGATCCACTATGTCTCTAACTTGTCATGGGCCCACCAAAGATGAGATAGTATGTGTTCTCCCCAAAAAGATGTCAAATTTTATGACCAACAATGTTCAAGGTGGTACCAATGTGATTCATAAAATACCTAAGGCTTATTATGAGATACGATTACTCAACTTATTGTTCAAAAAAAATTCACATATCACATATGTCATTTTTTCAATTTACCAATCTTACAAGTAGTACACAAATATACTTATCTTTTCACATGGGTGCCTATTTATCTCATCTTGTTAATGGATTAGTAAAATCATTATGGAGCCACTTGAGGCAGTGGTAACTACCATGTACATAATTCAAGTAGGATATTTTTGACTGTCTATTTACTTGGATCTTATATTTTGTGTTTGGTTTGTGTCTAATATATCAAGTTAGTCTCTTTGTAGGCTCCACTTGACTTTGTTCCCTGACCAATAAATAATCGATCCATTAAAAAGTTTCTAGATCCATACTATGCCCCTTATGATTCTTGTCCTTAGTGAGAGCCAGCTGATAGCCTTATTTTACAACTTGAAAATTTTTAAATAAAAAGAATAGACTTTGTTACATTATTTAGTCCCTAATTTTCCACACATTTCTTGACCAGAGTAGACTTATTTTTGGGTCAAGATATACTATGGACTCTTCAAATATCTTGGTTGTTACAGCATAGATCTTGTTATACAAAGTGGTCGACAAAAACAAAAAAAATTGTTTAACCATTTCACATGGTTTTGCAGCTTTTCAATTCGTAGCATTTGTCATTATTTGAGACTTTGATGAGCGTGATGACTTTCATCACCTCATTCATCAAATTTAATCATTCATTATTAATTAATTAAGAAATTTAATAGTGATTTTGATTAAATGATTTACTACTTTAAAATCTATACTTTTACTATATTTTACTTATTAAAATTTATGATTATTTATTTTTTATACTTTTTATTTTTTATATTTACTAGTTTTTTAACATGTTAATGTTTTTAGTATAATAATTCTTAAATAAATAATAAAAAGTAGTTTTTCAATAAATAAAATAATTTTAAAGAAAATTTAAATAGTTATTTTAATCGAAATTACATAACTAATGAGAAATATAAAATAGTTTTTAAATAGTTTTGAAACAAATTAAAAAATCTTTTGGTAAATAAACTCATGATTGGTATATGGGTGTTTTTTAGATAAATGTATTAAAGATGTCTTCACTAGTTTATCATCTAACATGACACTAGTTTTATCATTCTCTTAAATTGATTCTCAATGTTCTTTTATTTTCAATTTGCAAATCATGCTTAAGGGTTCCATAACCCAAAATATTAGCTTGACATGCAGTGCTTCTAGATTTGATTATGTAAGAGTTCTTTTTTCCATCAACGTTTTAGATCAAACTCTATGATCTATCATTAGGATGAGAAAGAGATCATTTTTCTCCTTATGATCTCTTTCTCATCCTGATGATGGATCACAGAGTGTGATCCAAAACGTTGATGGAAAAAAACTCTTACACAATCGAATGCAAAAGCACTGCATATCAATCTCATGGATTATGGAAATCTACTAGCATTAAAATATTCGCTATCAAAATAAATATTCATAGTTTGGCTACTCCAAAAGAGGGATACAAAAAAGTATATCAATGAGCTAAAGATAATATCAATGTTCTATTTAGAGTCATATAAAATTTATGCTATGTTATATATTTATTTCTAACTTTGATCCTACAATCTCAAGTCATCACCTACTTCACCATCCTCATCCAATCTAGAGCTAAGACTTCTCAACCTTTGGTTCATCTAAGACACTTCAAATTTCTATGATATGTTCAATTAACCACTTTTCATAGAGATTACATCCATTGACTATAAAGCGCACTTGTGTCCTAGTATAGTTTGGATCAATTAGTGTCTATAACATTGACTAAGAAGGAACCCTAATCCTAGAACATTGTCAGTTATTACCACCGTTAACCCACAACAATATTGAGGCTTTATGAGAGTCTCTGCAACCACACAAATTATCCTTTTAGATTCTCATGACTCCAAAATATCCCATACGAATATTGTATACACATCTGAATTAACTCAATATTGATGGGTAACTAAAAGAAAAGAATCTTCCAACACCATTTTGACTATATTATTCACCACCACCAGTTTAAAACCAAACACTTTCTTCCATCACAAAATGTTATTTTTCAGTTGTTTTCTTTCAAGTGAATTGAACTAACAACTTCCTTAGATAGGGTAACATTCACCATTAGATCTGCAACCTTTGGAGAAAGAGTATCAACTATTCTCTTTATTAATGCACTTCCTTTGAACAGATCATAGCTTTGGAAATATTCAAGCTTGTCATTGTCAGGTGACAAATCCAAAACAAACCATAGTCCAAAATTGGGACTATAGACAAAACTAGAGAGATCTTGTTCTACCTCCTCCTATGAATGATATATTCTTCTCTATCCCTTTCTAGCAGTATGAAACATTAAGGCAATAGAAATATGCCATCCAGGTAACAAAAAGATTCTTGCATCCTTCACCAAACTATCTTCCCTAAATCAAACTTCTTTACAACTTCATCACTAATCTTTGTCCACTAAGATGGTAGCCTTTTATTCCTTTCCTCCATTACTCTATTTTGATATTCATCATTCCTCCTTGTTACTAAAAATTATTTAAACTCTTTTTGTTTTAAAAATTCATCATCATTGATGAGTTGATTGCAAACAAGGGCTCTTATATGCCTAGTACAATCATCTTCAATCTTTAAGTTTTTTAATGCCCTACTTGTGGCATAATTGGCATTGTTTCTCTTGATGTTTATCCTATAGGAGACAATGGAGGTGAAGGTGGAAAGTCTACCAATGGTGCAACCTCCTTCATTGGCTCTCACTCTGGAACACCTTGAGCCTCCTCAACATCAATAATTTTTATGCCCTTCTCCTTCATGGGATGTTCTTCTATTTTCACCTTCTTGGTAGGAATCTCTACAAAGAAATCAAGTTGTTTGTCATTCTCGATCATTTATCTATTCAATAAATAATTTGTACTAAGCATACATAAATCTCATGGAAGAATCTTGGGGAATCAGCTTCACTATCCCTTCTGATTTCTTTAGCTCTCATTATCATGTTCCATTTATTTCTTCTCTCATTAACTTGTTCAATTGTCAAGAAATTTCTTATCACTTCTTCATCATACAAAGGCTCATGCTTGAAGTCAAGTCCTAAAGACCTCATGAAACCTTCTAGATTAAAACTTGTACGCCTTTGAAGACTCATTCTATATGGCTTCAAAATTAAATACAATTGATCCAGGCCATCTTTATTTGTAGCAATGAAATCAACAAACTTACACTATATAGGAAATAATGAGGGTCTCCTTCTATTCCTAAAATTGATATTATCCATTTCACTAAGTTTCCATATAACCCTTAAGAAAGAAATTATATATGGATAATCCCATACTACTTGGTTACACTTTTTGGCCAAACTTGACATTGAAATCAAAATTTTGCACCATATTTTTACTTTCTAACACTTATAGCAGCTAAACTACTAAAAATTTGAAGATGATGTAAACTATTGGATTGCAATATTTTTCATATATACTCTAAATTTATTTTTTTTAAATGGAAATGAATTGTTGATATTGTTTTTTATTAGATTAGTTGGGAGACGACCCTGAACTGGAGACAAGGATTATAGCAATACATCACCAAGAAGCCACCAGAAGCCAAAAAAAAACCTAGTCCCCCATCATAAGTAATCAAAAACCTTCATAACCTTGTAGTTGTTTCTATAGATTCTAACAAGATTCCAACTTTTAAATAGAATAGTCCTAGTATACCTATTAACAGTAGCCCTAAAACTAACAATTTTGGTGTTCATATCATCCATAAACCTAGAAATAAAAGTCTTAGCATGAACATAAAACATAAAGTTTATCAAAATGGATGCATAGACCCTGATAATCCACCATGAGCAGAACACAAACAAAAATCAAAAGGAAGGAGCCGAAAAAAAAATATCTACTCTTTCTTGATCAGGTTCCAATCCCTTTTGAGTCTTCCCAAGTTTTGATCCCATGTGTCATTTTGGTCTATTTCCCCTTCTTCGTCCAACTCCTTCGCTCTCTACTTGGCCACTTTCTTTTTATTTTTCTTAATTATGCCATATCCAGAGACAGTTCCTAGAATAACACTCTTCATGATACTATCAGTAATGCAATAAAGAGAGTTAAATACATCACACAATAGTTGGGTTTTTTAATCCTACTCCTCATTTTTATGTTCTAGTGTTGACAGTTTCTCTCTCATGTCATGTAATTGCCCTTCCATCTTGTTGCTATCATCATGCACAAGTTGTTGGCATTGTGTTGTCATTGATGTCAACCGGTATGGGATATCTACCGGTATGAGAGATGTATGTGCAACACTATCATGAAGAAGTACAGGATGAGATATCTTTGATATCACCTTGTGTTGCAGAATACCAGTAAGGTAAGGAAGAGAATTTCATTCAGATGAATGACCACTGGTGTCATCAGTACACAAGTTAGTGCCTGACTTGTGTGGATGACATGGTAAGGTTGCCGGTACCGGTATAGTGTATCATCGGCAAGGAAAGGATGTCAACTGATAAGTGTTGTGTTGACAGTGTATGGTTACCAAGGATGGGCAAGCAGGAAGGGAAAGGTGCTTGAGCTATTGTTTGTGATGAAGAGGTAGAATGTTACCTAAATCACATCAACACAGGAAGAGAAGGATGAATAGGTCACCGGTATGCTGTGAGGTTCTAGAATAGCAGGAATCCCACTAGATGAAGATGCAGTCACCATGTGAAGAGATGACTGGAAGTGAATGTGCCCACACTAGATCACATGTGCCTATTTGAAGATGTGCTACACAAATATTGAAGTCACATGAGTGCATTGTAGGATGTAGTAGACAAGGTCTCACTCCACTGTTAAGTGGATCTTATCTCCTATTATGCATAATGTGCATTATAGTTCCATGAGATAAGGAAGAAGAGGTAAAGGCAAGTGTTTGAAGGCTCAGACCGGATCTACCGGTGAAACAAAGGAATGTCTTAAGTGCATGAAATCAGGTTTATGCATTGGACCGTTAGAGAAGGCATGTTGGGATGCCAGAATAGATGAAGTGTGATGAGTTTTTCACCTTGACAAACCGACAGAGACGTTATTCAAGCTAATGAAGAAGGAGGCAAAGTGGTGCAGATGAAAATAGAGAATGAAACCGACATGTAGATGTCTTAGTTGGAAATGATTGAAGGATGATGACATGTTTGTTAGGATAACTAGTGAACAACTGAGAGTGGGGGGGGTGAATCAGTTGTTAACAGATTATAACTTTTAAACCACAATACAATCTTAAACTGAAGCACATAAACATTCAAATACCGATAAAGCAGAAATAGATGCTTGTAGACACAGATACCGGTAAACAATATAACTTAACAATTAAACAGATAATCAATGCAAAGAAACCATACCACATAACACCATGATTTGTACGTGGAAAATCAAAAAAGGGAAAAACCATGGTGGGAAGCCTACCCACAGTCAAATGATACTTCTGCAGAAAGTATGTGATACAATGAGGGGCCTGTGCATGCAGGAAGGCACACTGCCTAGAGCATACTGCTCATTACAAAAGAGTCTCATTGACTACAGAGGTTAAAACCACCTCAAGATAAATAGACAACAATCCAATAAAGTGAACTGCCAGAGATAACATCTACCATGCCTGATTACAGTCTTGGTTAAGCTCAATACCAGAGGCCCTTTGACCTCTTCCTTAATCCCAATTCTATCACCTATGATCAACCTAATCCTCTGCTTGAATGATATTACAATATTCGCACATTACATTCTACATCCATTCCCATTCCATAATCTACAAATGCGATCTTACATCATTTTACACAAACACTAAGGCCTAAACCAATTAGGTCGGCCACCTAAAAGATATTACAATAAGATTATTACATAATTCCATATTACAATGATATGTCATGTCGGCTTAAGACCAAAACAACAATAACCAATCCATAGATCCTCCTAAAATATCTCGGTAGCATGTAGAGTACATGTTAACATGATACCGGTCCATAACTTAGATAGGTACTGGACCTATTATGGGTCCACCACACCAAAGCAATGTCCTCAATTAGTTGAAGCACAATCAAAGAATATCTTCAACATCCTGAAATCCATGTAGAAGCCGCATTAACACCACTTATGCATCTTGTCATGATTCCTCAGTGAAAGCTCTACAGGTAGAGCCTTAAACCAATGTCGGTAAGGATTTACCAGAATGTATGATAGTGTCCAATACCAAGCCAATACCAACTAACCAAAACATGCTCTAGAATCACGTATCACATGTAACCAATCACATTCCATAGATCCAAACATGTTAGAAGTCTTCAACAGATAGTCTCCTGCCGGTAACACTAGATCTTCTACCGATAACCAAAACCTGTCTATCGGTAACCACCCATATCAGCTAGTGTTGACATTAATGACAAAACATCAATGCAACACATAATCAATTCATCCAATAATGCCAACAATCTCCCCCTTTGGCATTGATGGCAACACTAGATGTGAAAAACATCTAAGTACCAAGAAGTTCCAAACAAGTCTCCCCCTGTGGAAGACAACCAACAATCTGTGTGAATGATATCTCTGTAAGGTTCTGAATAGATCTCTCCCCCTAATGTATACAACTCCTTTTTCTTTATTTTCACATCAATATCTCTCCCCGTTTGACATCAATGCCATAAATCTGACAAAAATATCAAATCAATAATGTAAACCTCTAAAACTCCAAGCCGACTACTCCCCCTGAGTAGTGCCACAACTCATCACTGTCAGAATGAATAATGTCTTTGGTAATGCATGTCAGACTAATGACAAACTACATCAATCAAGTCTCTACCGGAGGGGTAGAAACCCCTAACCTATCCCTCAAATAATCAAATGATTCCTTAGATAGAGGTTTAGTGAATATGTCTGCAATTTGTTCTTTAGTGTTCACATAAACCAATTTGACTTTTCTTCTACCTTGTCCTTCAGAAAATTATACTTTATTGATATATGCTTAGTCTTAGAGTGAAATACCATATTTTTAGACATGTCAATAGCTGCAGAGTTATCACAGTAGATAACTACCGATTCACTACAATTTACCCTGATATCCTTCAATATTTGCTTCATCCACAAGACTTGAGTGCAATTAGTTGTTGCTGCAGCATACTCAACTTCTGCAGTAGATAAATAAATGCATGACTATTTTTTGTTGATCCATGAAACTAGTTTCTTTCCAAGAAAGAAAGCTCCACCAGAAGTGCTCTTCCTGTCATCAGTATCTCCTGCCCAATCTGAGTCAGTATATGCACATAAAGTGAAATCATCATTTTTAGAATACCATAAACCATATTCTGTTATTGCTTGCAAATAGCAAAATATTCTCTTTACTTCACATTCATGATTTTCTTTAGGATTACTTTGGTACCTTGAAACAATACTTATTTCATTCATAATATCAAGTCTCGTCTGAGTTAGATATAACAAACCACCAATAATAGACTTATACCTTGTCAAATTTACCAGTGTAAAAGTATCCTTGATAGATAATTTCTCACTTGTCACCATAGGAGTACTTACCGGTTTGGAATTATCCATACCAAAATTCTTACACAATTCCCTCAAATACTTAGTTTGATAGATAAAAATGCCTTTGTCAGTTTGAGCAATCTACAAACCTAAAAAAAAATTCATCACACCAATCATGGACATTTCAAATTCAATCTTCATGTTGTTAGAAAATTCCATGCGCAATTTATCTTCTCCTCCAAAAATGATATCATCAACAAATACTTCAATAATCAGAATATCATCATCAGTGATCTTATAGTATAAATTACTATCAACACTGCCTTTAGTAAAACCAAGCTTCAAAAGATATTTATCCAACCTTGCATACCAAGCTCTAGGAGCCTGTTTTAAACCATATAAAGCTTTCTTCAATCTACAAACCATATCTTTATCATTTGTTAGTGAAAATCCATTAGGCTGCTAAATTTATACTTCTTCCTCAAGCTCACCATTCAAAAAAGCACATTTAACATCCATTTGATAAACCTTATAGTTCTTATAAGTTGCATAGGCAAGAAATAGTCTAACAACTTCAATTCTAGCTACAGGTGCAAATGTTTCACCATAATCAATTCCTTCCATTTGAGAATATCCTTTACAAACCAATCTAGCCTTGTTTCTTACAACTTTACCATCCTCATTTATTTTATTCCTAAAAACTCATTTAGTTCCAATAACATTTTTATTTGTAGGTTAAGGAACTAAAGACCAAGTTTCATTCTTCTCTATCTAATCTAATTCATATTCCATAGCCTTTAACCAATGTTTGTCCTTACAAGATTCAATAATAGTTGTTGGTTCAACTTGAGAAATAAGACATACCTCCTCATTGGCCAGTTTTTTTCTAGTCATAACTCCTTTGTTCTTATCTCCAATGATTTGATCTTCAGAATGATTTAATCTTACATACCTTGGTGTCTTCTGAGTTTCAGGTTCACTGCTTTGATCATCTATCATAGTTGAATTTTCTAATTGTGCTGGTGTAACTATCTCAGCTTCCTATATCAGTTGAGGCATTGTCAGTTCAGTTATGATCATTTCCACTATCTATTCCCTATCATATGATATAGAATTATTTATGTACGGCTCATCCACTTTCACATTAGAACTCTTAACAATATTCTGTAATCTTTTGTTATAACATCTATATGCTTTGCTCTAAATTAAGTATCCAAGAAATATCCCTTCATCACATCTAGGATCAAACTTTCCAATTGAATCATGTCTTTTGATATAGCATTTACTTCCAAAAATTTTGAAATACTTAACAGTAGGTGTATGTCCAAACCATAGTTCATAAGGGGTCTTATTGGTTTCACCTGTGATGTGAACTCTGCTGAATGTGTAGACTATTGTACTTACTGCTTCTCTCTAGTAGGTATGAGGCAATTTGGCTTCCATCATCATAGATCTTGTTGCATCCAAAATGGTTTTATTCTTTGTTTCCACTACTCCATTTTGCTGAGGAGTCTTAGGTGCAGATAGTTGTCTCCTGATTCCATTTGTCTCACAATAATTGTTAAATTCATGAGAAGTGAACTGACCTCCTTGATTTGATCTTAGACATTTGATTTTCAATCTAGTTTCAGTTTCAACCTTCTCTTTAAAGATCTTGAATTTCTCAAAAGCTTCAGACTTCTCCTTTAGAAAAGTCACCCACATCATTCTAGAATAGTCATCAATAATCAGCATGAAATACCTATCACCTTGAAAGCTTCTAGTCCTTGCTGGACCACATAAGTCAATGTGAATCAAATCAAGTACATCATTAGATTTATCATGTATGCTCTTAAAAGAACTTCTAACTTCCTAACCTAATTGACATTCCTTACATACCGGATTATGAGGCTTCATAATCTTAGGTATATCTCTAACTGCCTTAGTTGAACTGATCTTATGCCATAACTAACTCTCATCAATATGAGCAATTAAGCATTTCTTATTACTAGTGTTCAAGTGGAAGATATTACTTCCAGTCTGAATACTAGTTGCAATTTCCAAACCAGTCTTGTTAGTGATCGTGCATTTTCTATCTTTAAATTGAAGTTGGAAACCCTTATCAACCAGTTGACCAACACTCAAAAGATTATTCTTCAAACCTTCTACATAATAGATATTATCAGTATTATACTTGCCATCCAAAGAAATATTACCTCTACCTTTGATCATACATGCCTTGTCATCTCCAAATCTGACTTGACCGCCATAGTATTCTTGCATGGACAAAAACTTCCCTATATCTCCAATCATATGATGTGAGCATCCACTATCAATTACCCATTCATCCTTATCTTCAACTTTCGCTGCCAGGGCCTTTTCTTCATTCTTGATATCCAGTTCTGGTTTATCTTCCTTAAAAGCATAGAACATCCATTCCTTTCCATTGTTGCATCCACTAGCAGAGTCTTATGCTGATTCACACCCAGACTCATCAATTACTCCTTCCTCATCTGCTAAGTAGCATTGTTTATTTTTCTTGAATCTATATCTATTCTGGTTAGGCTTAAAAGATTTCTTAACTCTTTCCTCAAACCTTGCATTCCTGTCAAGACATCTAGATGCAAAATGACCAATCTTATTACATGCAAAACATTTAAAAGGTGCTTTTCCTTCATACTTACTTCCAGTCGGTCCTTTAGGTACTCTTCTAGCAAATAAGGCTTCAAGTTGCTCAAGTTCTTCATCTTCTTTCCTCATGTATTCCAATTCTTTTGCATATAGGACTTTCCAATCACTTTTGTCAGTAGATGATGATGATGATGCATGAAAAGCAGGTTCAGACTTTACAACTCCAGAAGATCTAGATTCTTCAAGCTCAAAAGCAGATAATTTCCCAATCAGAATATCTCTATTAACTGAAGTGTTTGTCATTGTTCTTAACTCATTAATTGCAGTTGCCTTCATCTTGTAAGCCAGTGGAGAGGCTCTCAAGACTTTGGAAACTATTTCATCCTCATTTAGAAATCCTCCACAACATTTAATTCCCATAAAAATCTCATTTACTCTTTCCATAAATACAACAATTCTCTCATTATCTTCCATTTTCAAGTTTTCATATCTTACCTGGTAACCATCAAGTTTAGCAATTTTGACGGTAGGGTCACCTTCATTCAGAGTTTGCAATTTGACCCAGATAACCTTTATCGATGATTTATCAATTAATCCCATGATCTTCTGATCATTAATTGCACACAAGAGGGCTTCTCTAGCTCTACAATCATTTTCAATATTCTTATCCAAGTCTGTAGGAGCAGGGTTGCCAGATGCCAGATCATAAGGTGTGTATCCTTTCTCAGTGTTCTCCCAAATATCCTTGCCAAGACATCTAAGATGAGTCTCCATTCGAATTTTGCATATCCCATAATTTGTTCCATCAAGCTTAGGGATTTCTCTTCTAAAAATAGTTGCCAGTGGATTAGAAGTGTTAGTTGCCATAGGATCTACCACAAGCGGTTAAGATTCTGTAAAAGAGGACCAAAGCTCTGATACCAATTTTTAGGATAACCGATGAACAACTATGAGGGGGGGAGGTGAATCAGTTGTTAATAGATTATAACTTTTAATCCACAATATAATCTTAAACCGGAGAACATAAACATTCAAAAACCAATAAAGCAGAAATAGATACCGGTAGACACAAATACCAGTAAACAATATAACTCAACAATTAAATAGATAATCAATGCAAAGCAACCATACCACATAACACCATTATTTGCACGTGGAAAACCCAGAAAGGGAAAAACCACAGTGGGAAGCCTACCCATAGTCAGATGATACTTGTACAGAAAGTATGTGATACAATGAGGAGCCTGCACATGCAAGAAGGCACACTGCCTAGAGCGTACTGCTCATTACAAAAGAGTCTCACTGACTACAGAGGTTAAAACCACCTCAGGATAAATGGACAACAATCCAATAAAGTGAACTGCCAGAGATAGCATCTACCATGCCTGATTACAGTCCCGGTTAAGCTGAATACTGGAGGCCCTTTGACCTCTTCCTTGATCCCAATTAGATCACCTATGATCGACCTAATCCTCTGCCTGAATGATATTATAATATTTGCACATTAAATTCTACATCCATTCTCATTCCATAATCTACAAATGAGATCTTACATCAGGGTAAATGCACAAAGTTGGGTCTCAATCCCGCGGATGTCCGCAGGTTGGGAAAAGAGCCTACAAGAAACGGGTGCCCGATTTTTACAAATCGGGCACCCATTTCACTTCAAGTGCCTGATCCATTCAAAAATGGGTGCCCGAAGCTAAACAGGTACCTGAAGCTAAATGAGTTCCCAAAGCTAAACAGGCGCCCATTTTTTTCAAATCAAGCACCCGATTTGGAAAAAACCGGTGCCCGTTTCTTGAATGTATTTGTTTTTTTTTTTTAAACCATTTTCCATCATTTTCACTATTTCAAAAATAGGTAAACATTTCAGAGGAGCACGAGTACCCTTTTTTTCATCCCAGCTGATCCTCCAGACCATTTTTTACCTCCTTCTAGGTATGTAGTTTTATTTTTTATATTCTGTTTCATTTATTTTTATTATTTTTCATAAAAAAATGTTAATTTATTGTTATTATTTTTCATATGAAAAAATGTTATTTTATTGTTATTTTTTAATTTTAGTGTTTTAAAGTTTGAAAAATGTTTTTTAATTTATTTTATTTCATGTTTAAAATAGTTTTTAGTTTTTAAATATTGCAAAAAACATGAAAAGTAAAAACCGTAGGAAAAAAAAAAAAAAAAAAAAGTAAACGAACAATAAACATTAGACACAAAAAATAGACAATAAACCCTAAACAGAAAAACAAACACTAAACCCTAGATAGAAAAAATGAACAATAAACCCTAGAAAATAAACGAACAACAAACCCTAAAAAATTAACAAACAATAATCCTTAAATGAAAATCAACAATAAACCCCCCTTGTGTCTCTCTCACATACGTACACGTTACCCTCTCTGTCATTACGTTCTCTCTCTCTCAATCTCTCATTATCCCCTCTCTCTCTCTCATACACACATTACCCCCTCTCTCTCCCTCTCTCTCTCTCTCACACATTACCCCCCTCTCTCTTTCACACGTTACCCTCTCTCTAACATTTCCTACTCTCTATCTCTCAAATTATCTATTCTCTCTCTAACTCGTTGTATCTCAAATTACCTACTTTCCCTCTCTCTCTCTATTTTAATCATGCATAAAATTTTGAATGTTTAAAATTATATTTCTAAATGTTGTATTTAATTATAGGATTGTTTTGTAAAAATTAGATGATTAATTTATGTTTAAATTGAACTTTAAAATGATAATGAATATGAATGTGCTTTTTTGTGTGTGTGAAAAATAGGGTTCTTAAATTTGATAATACTCTAACTATCACTATTAATCCTCACTACTTCCTAACTTAGCCTAATCTCTAAAGATACACTATATATTTACAAACATGATAACATGTCATATACTTTGACTTAATAGTGGAAAGAGAAACCACAACCTATCACCTACTCATCCAACTAATTGCACCACCACATAGACTAAATACATAGTCAATGTTAGACTTCCTAATGTCAACATCCCATATCCAATTTGAGTTTGCAAGTTCCTATATTTGTAATAACATGTGGAACAATCCTACTACTAAACTTTTTTCTTTCCAAACTTTGCGCTTTGAAAACATGGTTGTTGAAAACATGGATTTTTCTTCTTCTTTTAGATTATTCCACGAATCACTAATCATTTTAGTGATCCCTATCCTTGCCAAGATGCAATGCTTTCAATTATTTATACTGCTCAGCAAAGAAAAAATTGTATACATTCCTATTTTGCTTTGAAAACATGGTTGTTGAAAGCATTTTTTATAAATTTGAGTCATTGAGATGCTAGATATTAAATTCCAACCTAGAGGTAGTATGTCCATAATGTCCAATGGATACCAAAGTGATAGATTTCCACTAAATGTTAGCTCTTATTGAAGTAACATTAAGTGTTGTTATTTAAGTGTAATAAAAAGTTGTCAAAGATTCAACTTGTCATCAAAGTGACATTATTGGTGAAGTATCCCAATTGTTTCTAAAATGACATTATTATACTAAATTTCAACTACTCCTAAAGTCCACCTTCTACCAATGTCGCAATGTGCATCTAAAGATGTTTATGAACTTAAAAAATATTACACTAAATGTAAAATTATGCCTCAATGAGAAATAGAATGTCATGTGGAAAGAATCTCTATATTTAATCATCCACGTATCCTCACATATATGCATTCCAAATATATAACAATTATATCACTATTGTCATTTTAATAATTTATTGAATCTAAATCATCATTTAATTCATTCTTGTAATATTTTCTTGCATTCATTTTTATGTGGATTTTCTTGACATAATTATAAAGCTTAACATAGGATTTATTGAGAGACTTAGATCTCACTTTAGATTTGGAGCCTTGTCCTTTTTCTTATTTTTTCTCTTTGCTTTATCCTTTTATCTTCCTCTAATAACCAATGCCTCCTTTGAAAAAAATAGATTTTTTTTTGTTTTAACTCCTCCAAGAGTAGAGAACCTACTATTTATTCAAGCTTCAACTTAGTGTAGTACTACTAGTTGCGATCACTAAATCATCCCATGATTCTAGAAAAGAACACAACAAAGCAGTACATGTATTGACAAGTTCATAGATATAACTTATGACTTTAATGAATTTGGTTAAAACCAAAAGAGAGTAGTTGAATTGATTCCTATCAAGTTGAAAATATAAATTGGTAGCCTAATTGATGATAATGGTTAAATATTGGAAGGGTACTAAATTGTAATTCCATGGAAGTTACCTTCTTTGAAAAGATGAACTACACAACGCTACCATTAAACTATGATTAGAAGCCTCTCATGACAAGATGGTCAACTATTATGGGTCCCAAAGTACAACTATCATAGGTATTGTAATCATCCATCTCTCTATAACAAACATACAAATGCACCATGATGACCCAAAATGCCAACTAAAAAAAAATCTTAATCGAGAATGAGCCCTCAGTGGAGTCTAGAGGAGATGATTATTCATTATCTATTCTCTCTCTCTCTCATGATTTTGATGGAACTTATACTAATGCATCTTTAGATGTTAAAAAGTATTATTTGAGTTGCATGGGCATTATGATGTTTTATTTTGTAGAATATTTCTTATACTTTGATATAAGTGGATAATATTTCTTAAATGATGCTTATTATTAAAATAGACCCACCTATTAATAATATTATAGATCTATGTGAGTTTCCTTTTTTTATATTTAAGTTGGTAAATTGTATTTAATTAGAATTTTTTTTGGAAGGTGAAATGTAAATTAAATAGTAATTGTAAATTTTCATGTTTGTATATATATGCAGATTATTTTCATAGAATGGATGAGTTTGAGATAGATGAGCTATTAGGTCTAGCGCCACCTCCACCTCCACCTCCACTCGATCAGTTGAGGCAGACCGTTAGGAGAAATATTGATTCTTTAATTAGAGATATCCATACCATTAGACATGAGCCTCGTCCACCTCCATAGTTTTTATGCCTTGCAGATAGTATGCAAAGGGATTGTATAGTCTGTACAAGCTTTAGATAGCGAGCTGGATAGCTATCATAGTTGGCGGGAGGGATTGTGTGCATTTTATGTTGATGGCCTAACATACAAACAAGTCAATGAATTAAAAATAACAAAAATGGATTTGAAACAATATTTTGTGAACCCTAAGGCAGGTGAAGAGATAGATTCGAAGAAGCCATGAATCTCAATTCGATGGTGTAGGCACCCAGGCGTAGCTAGACACTTTTGGGAGTGGTGGTGGATGGTCTTTGACTATCCGCCACACTCCAATCATGAGGTCTTGATGTATTTTTTGAAAAAACTATGGGACAAATTTGAATTGGGTAAAAGTCCCAATTACTTTGATATTAGATCATTTCAGGGGGTCGGGAGAGGCATGCCCCAGGATAGGCTGGGGGCCAAATTGAGCGACAGAGTCAGAAACCATGTGCATGATGATCCCTTAGCTTCTCTTTCTGCACTAGTTGTTCCAACACCTACCCATCATCGAGTAATGGATTCTTCTCTCGGTTCATTGAGTTCCCTATCGGGCAATTTGGTACAGTAGTTGTGTGAGGTGACGACTACCCCCAGCTTAGCACATGTTTGCACGAGCTGCAGGAATGTATGTACGAGTCCATAGAGTGAGGCTTCCCCTGGAGGAGATGGTGATTTTGATGATGCTGATGTTGCCCATGGTGGTTATGATGATGCCAAGGAGGCTACACATGCTAATGTCATCTCTTCATATGTCGATCTCCTATGGGTAGACAATGATCAGCCTACAGAGGTACAAATTTATTTATATAATTTACAGTGCAATATTAAATTCCTTATATATAGACATATGAACCATAACATGAGTCAATTTTTTCTGAATAGAGGATGGATCATACCATGTCATTGAGGAACTGACATCATGTTACCTCAATACCTAGAGATGTTGGTGCCCCATTTACGGTATGCACTTTCATCTAGATACATTGTATTGATATGTACATTTAAGATAAATAATAAATTTTTTAATGTAATGATGTGTATGATATGTTTTTTCAATTTTGTAGGGTGCTTCATGTAGCACCAAGGTGGATAGTTCTTCATTTGACCTATCGACCACTGAGGCTCAGCCTCATATACCACTAGTATGTTTTTCATCCATTAATTTGAAGTGTTTATATGCTTACTAATTTATGTACAACTCTGATTCATGTTCATTATTTTTTGCAATTGTAGGCTTCTGGATTGTTTGATGGTGCATCACATGTACACCTTCACCCATTAGTTACTTTGCCTGCACATGACACACCATATGTATGCTTTTCTGTGATAAACTTGTAGCCTATATATATACTTTATAATTTATGTATATATACAAGTTTGATTCATGATTTATATATGTTGTTCAGGTTGATACCACTACTAGTATTGGTATGGCTATGGGATTGAGCCAGATGCAACTGTCGACATTATCATTTGTGGTGATGATTAGAAAAATAATTTCTAATTTGTTTATAGAGTGTACCTAGCTTTTATAGGGATTATCAAAATTGATGTACAATTTTTTTTTTGTAGGACATGACTACAACCACTTTTCTTGTTCATGATAGTGGACCTCCATGTACCAGTGAGGGCATTGTAGAGCACAGTCATATGGTAATTTATTTAAAATTTTTAGTATTTAATTACTTTATAAGTGAATTATGCAAGTAACTTCTTCTCATGTAAAATATTTTAATAATGTATAAGAGGGTGGAGACACTGATACTGCACACACACAGGATGGTGCATCTCGGGACCACATGCAGTAGGATGATTCATCTTAGCCACCTTCACATGAAGTGAAGAGGACTAGAGATGAGATGCACACAAGTTCTTAGATTATATATTTTAGATCATGTCATGTTATTTTATTATGGACTTTTTATGATGACACTTGTTATGTTATCTTGGGACTTGTTATTATGCTATTTGGACTTGTTTTAATGTGATTTCCTTGTTATTATTTTTCCAGGACTTGTTATTATGTCATCAAGAATTGTTATGTGATTATATATAGGACACTTTATTATGTCATTTCATTTCTATTTGTTAGGATTCATGATTGTCCCAAAGATACTGAGAGATGGGGCATGAATTAGTATCTAACTGGTTAACATATTCTTTAACCTTATTAAATATTTTGTATTCCAAAACAGTGTACTGATAAACAAGAATTAATGCAGTAAATAAGAATAGTAAAGAAAACATATAAATCACACCATAACACAAGATGTTTAACAAGGAAACCCAGTGTGGTAAAAACCTTTGGTGGGATTTGTGACCCGCAATATTCACTCACTGGCCAATGAATGGATATTACTTACAAGGGGGTCCTGCACATGCAGGAAGGCCAACTGCCTAAAGCTCACTGCTTAATTACAAATGGAAGTCTCACTGACTTAAAAAATGGATTAAGAAAATCCAATGTAGTGTACTTCTACAAAACAACATCTGCTATGCCTAGTTTAGTACCAGTTTAAGCTCATACAATAACCATAAACCCTTATACAAAATCTGCCTTAATATTCGCTCATCACTTCTACTATAATTGCTTCTTTTATAATCTATCCATGTCCACATCTAAATGATTTACAAGACCTCATACATATATGAGTCTTATTACAATATACCATGTCGGCTTACAAAAAGATATTACAATTAAATACAAAATATAATAATCAAAATCCAGTGGGCTGGGATGTCGGTCTACATTGTTGTCGCTGTTGGTAAAGTGTTTGTCGGTGTCGGTGCTTGAAGATATCCACAAGTTTTCCTGAAGGTTGCGAGTAAGTTGTCATCAATGAAAACACCTTCATTTCTCACCAGAGTGTAGAATGCCAACAATCTCCCCCTTTGGCATTAATGGCAACACTCATGAGAAAAATCCAAAAATCTGTTTCCAAAAATGAAGTCCAAAAATTTTACCAAAAATGTGTGCTCCAAAATGTGTGCTCCCCCTGAGTAGATGATCTCCTTTGATAATCATTTTTCTCTGTCCTACTACTCCCCCTTTGACGTCAATGACAAAGGTTGTCAATCATCAAATGAGTGTAGAATTTCATCTGAAGCCTGTAACCGGTTAGTTACAATCTGGAATATGTCGGCTAAAACCAAGTTTAAGCTCTGAATAAACCTAATACTGTCCTTCAAAGCTACCTCTATTCTCTGAATAGTACCGGTGAGATGATGCATTTGTTCTTCCAGTGTCTTCTACGCTTGAATAAGTGCGTCAGAGATCTCTTTCCTTAGAGAGATAAGATTATCTAACTTTGGACTAAGTCTGCATTTCAGATCTTTTGCTTTGCCCTTTATTCTTTCCTTTTCCTTCTCTAACTTATCAAGTTTCTCCTCAAATTTAGTAATTTCCTGTTCAATAACTGATATTGGTTCAGGTGAGCCAATGACATTATCAGCTATCTTATTTATCTCCTTTTGAACTTTGTTGATTTCCTTATCAATATCCACTATCAAAAGATTTGTCTTACAAGTGTCTCTGTATAGTTCCTTGAACTCCATAATAGTTGCGTTCAGTGTCAGTAAAAGGGTGTCAATATGTTCTGTGCACTTCTTTATTGTTTCTTGAAATAATTTCTCTCTTTCCTTCTCCATTTTCTCCTTAAATGTTTATTTATTTATTTGGTCCACAGTCAGTATATTGCCAGTGATGTATTTAGACAATGTGTCTAATTGACTCAAAGAATCCTTATTATCTACATCACACTTGGGTACAATCAATTTAAGAATAGGAATTGTGTCATCTATAGCCTTATATGCCAATGCATTACACTCAGTAATTTTCTTTATAGAGTTCAATAGTACTTCAATAGCATTGGTTGGTCTAAATTCTATCATAGAAGTACTAGATGACTATCCAATTACCTTAACAATTTCAATGATGCTAGTAGGAGCAATTACTTTGCTTGCCTCGACCTCTAGAGGGTCAATTTGTGTCTATATTTCTATTAGCAAAGGTTTAGGCTTCTCAGTAGTTGTCGGTGGCACTATCTCTATGTGTACTTGTTTCTCAACCTGTTTCTCTTCTTGTTTCTTAGTGTTGTCATCTGATTTTTCTGATGGTTTCTCAGTGGTATCCACTATCGGTTTCTTTGTCAGAACCTCTACATTGTCCACTACCGGAATCTCAATTGGTTTCTCTTTGTTCTCTATTGCCGATATCTCTAACTCTATTGGTTTTTCAGTGCTTGCATCAGTGTTATCAGTAACCATGCCACTAACTAAGGGATCAACTGAATGTTCAGTTTGCTCTGACTTCTTTGTTTGAGTCTCAACCCCAATCTCAATGTTTTCACCTGGTTTCTCAGTAGCAACATCATTTTTCTTTTCCTCAGTGCTTTCCTTATTAACTACAATATTTACCTCCTGAGTATCTATGTTCATAGTATACAAGATTTTAGACTTGGTGTTTGGGTCCTCATGGGGTGTTTCCACATTCTCAATAGCTAGTGTACTGTCAGAATGTACCGGTGAAGTAACCGAAGGTGGTGGTAGATTATTTGTTACTTTTATATTAGGTAGTCCACCTACCTTGCCTTTTCCCTTGTCTTGATCCTTTTGGTAAACCTTGAAAGTTTTAAGTCTCTTCAGTTCTTCTTGTTTCTCTTTCTCAACAAAGAAAATATCACATTTGTCAGTTGTCTCTTCTACAATTTCATTTACTCTACCAGCCATTAGACTTACATGTCGGTGACCGCTTGAAAAGACTATTCGGTTTGCTTCACTGGTCAACTCATCAATTTTCTCAAATGATTTCACAAGATGTACAACAAGTAGTTTGTCAATCTTAATTTTCTTGTCAGGTTCCATAATAGCTAACCTTTTAGCATCTAACAGCCTATACAATTCACTAGGCAAATAATCTACAACCTCTATTAAAAATTTCTTATAGGTATCAAGGTGTAAGATGATGCTATTTTCAACACTTTCCTTCTCCTCATTGGTAAATGTATCATATAATCTGCTAACATTAGATAAGTTTCCATCATCTGTTATCTCATTTAGTAGGTTGTCCAGTAGTGGTATAACCTGTTTTTCCTTTCTCTTTCTAGGTGTCAGCTTCCTAGCTGGTGGCCTCACTACTTGATGCTTCTACCTTGTTGTCCTGGTTTTCATGGGAGGAGGAGAGGGTACCAGTGAGGGTTTTCTCTTCCTATCAACTCTTTTAAATTTTATAGGGATTTCACTATTAGAAGATGAACCAACCGGTGAGAGATGTGCCTCCGGTTGTAATCCTTCTAAGTCACTTTCCTTAATACCATTTATGTTCAAGATGTTTTCTTTAATTTCCTTTTCTTGCTTGGAGTAATTTTTGATACTCTTTTCTCTTCTCTACCTTTGTTTCAATGTTTCAACACCTTTTTCTATAGTTTCTGCACTACCAAAAACCTTTTCTTCTAGTTCTCTAGGGGCTTCTAATAGGGCTTTAGCATAAGTTTCAATTAAGTTTACATCTGCTTCATATCCCATTTCTGTCACCCAAACAGTTCTAGGAAGAACTACCTCCATCCATATTTCATCCTTCTTGATTACAAAACAAATTTCTTTTTGATACTTGTCTACAATGCTTTGTGGTAATCTTTCCCTTGTTTACATTTTTGCTTTAAATGCTTGGAAATACTCAGTAATATTTTCATCCTTGTCTATCCCCATACCGGTGAATATATCTAACAGTTGTTTTCCTACCACTATATCAAAACCAAAATCTTTCTTGCCAATACCGAGAACCTCTTTTGTAAGATATAGAATTAAGCATACAAGAAGATTACCAAAACAGAAAGTACCTTTCTTATCACCTTTGATTTTCTTAAAATTGTCAATCAATTCTTCCTTCAACCATTCACATATATCTATCTTAGCATTACTGTTAACCATATCATATGCACTTTTAATAAATAGACTTGAAACTGAGTTAAGTCGGTTTGCATGTGTGGTTTTGTATCCTAATATCATGCTAATGAATCTAACATTATTATCCTTTACATCATTAACTCTCAGGGATCTGCTGTCATGGGTTGCTCCTATTAGTGTCATCACTATGTTATTAGGAACCTTCTTAGTTTTATCTGGCCTGCTACCGGTGGAGGGTAAGTTAGTCACTACCCTAACTGCTTCTCTGGTGATTTTATGAATAGAGTCTAGCCAAAAGAATTCACCATGAACTCTGCTAAGCACAATCCTTACAACTTCCTTAGGAAATTCTGGGATGTCAAGGATTTCCACGAAACCTAAAGTTTCAATAACCTTATGTTCAGGTTTCACGACTCCATTTTCATCATAGATAATATTTTTAAACATTTTCATGATTTCCTCAAAACCTAGTTCTTCAATGTGGGAATGTATGTAAATTCTAGGGTCTTCTGCATATGCAACTCCTTTAGGGATTTTTGAAAAAGCACCTATGGAATCATCTTGTTTCACTACTTCGGTAATGATCTTGAAAACAGGCCTAGGGCATTTAATTACCTCTATAACAATAGGGTTTGCAATAAATTCCAGAGCAGAGGAGGAAGCCATTGATAAATACCTTAATCTGCCTAATAAGTTTGGATGCTTGAAAGAACTTGCTTCACTTCTCTCTATGGATGCCTTTGCTCGGTTTTTTCGTGCTCTCGAAGGTTTGAATGCTCGGTGAATGAAAAAGAGGGAAAAACACATATTTATAATGTCTTTTCCTTCAACAACCACAATAAATGCTCACCGGTTAAGTGAAACTTAACACATCTACTAGTAAAGAAGACGTTCATCTTCTTACCATCAACCAAGGGTAAGCTTGCATGATTTTCAATTTGTTACAATACCCCCAAGGGTTATTTCTCAATTGGATGAGAAATCTCCTGCCAGAGGAGTAATACTCTGATCTACCAGTGAAGGAATAGTCTCATCAACATTCTGATCTATCTTTCTAATCCATTTTCTTGAAAATTCTTTCTTTACCTCATCAACTTTCTCTTTGCCTTTCAAACTAGGTCCTTTATTATTTGCCGGTGAAGTCTTGCATCTACAGAATTTTGCAATATGTCCAATTTTGTTACAAGTATAACAAGTCACATTATTTTTCTGAATAGCCTTTCAATATGCTATGTCAGTTTGTGTTCTGCATTGATTAGATAAGTGTCCAAATCTTCCACAAACATAGCATCTAACATTCATTTTGTAGTTTTCTGAATTATGACCAATTTTGTTGCATTTGGAACATTGACCGGTGGGTGCATTAATGTTATGAATGTTCCTAGATCTACACTGATTTTCTCTATGACCATACTTGCTACAGTTAAAGCATTTCCCATTAAATTTGTAGGCATTAGGTTATCTTACCAGTTTACTATGATCATGATTGTTTGCAGTACTGGAGCTTTCACCAAGTTCAAATCCAAGTCCATTAGTGTCTCCATTAGGTTTCTGACTTTTCAGCATATCATCAAGTTCTTCTGAACTTTTCTTGAATTTTTCGTTATGTTGATTTGCAGTAGCCAACTCATTTTCCAAGAAATCCTTCTGTCTTATAGGTTCAATTTTATCATGTTCCAAGTGAATCAGATCTATCTTTAACATATCATTTTCCAAGAAATCTTTCTGTCTTATAGGTTCAATTTTATCATGTTCCAAGTGAATCAGATCTATCTTTAACATATCATTTTCATGACTGAGTCTTAGATTTTCATTAGCAGCATCATTGATTCTTCTAGTCAAGTCATCTTCATTCTTCTTTCTGTCTTCAATGTCTTTACAAAATATCATAGTCATATCTTGCATCTCATTCCTCAAGGTCATGTTTTCTTGATTCATCTTGCTTACAATATCATTAAGAGTTTCCTTTTCATCATCATCACTCTGCATCTTCTCATGAAGTTCTTTTCTCTTATTTCTAGCAATAGTGAGATTCTCTTGAAGTCCTTGAATGAATTCCTGTGCAGTCTTCAGATCATCTTCAAGTTTGATATTCTTCAACTTTTCTACATCATAATCCACAAGAGCTCCTTCTAGTTGCTTTCTTAAATTCTCCATCTATACCGGTGTCAGAATCTTCCTCAACTTGTTAGGCTTTTGAAAATAGAGGACCAGGCTCTGATACCATTTGTTAGGATTTTTGATAGTCCCAAAGATACTGAGAGGGGGGGGTGAATCAGTATCTAACCGGTTAATAGATTCTTTAACCTTATTAAATATTTTGCATTTCAAAACAATGTACTGGTAAACAAGAATTAATGTTGTAAATAAGAATAG
The DNA here is from genome assembly GCF_030272615.1 of Cryptomeria japonica. Lineage (NCBI taxonomy): Eukaryota > Viridiplantae > Streptophyta > Pinopsida > Cupressales > Cupressaceae > Cryptomeria > Cryptomeria japonica. The sequence goes on along the minus strand of NC_081407.1, from coordinate 752,859,864 downwards.
TAAAGACAATATAGAAAGAACACCATAACACAAGATGTTTAATGAGGAAACCTGGTGAGGGAAAAACCTTGGTGGGATTTGTGACACACAATATTCACTCACTGGCCAATGAATGGATATTACTTACAAGAGGGGCCTACACATGCAGGAAGGCCAACTGCCTAAAGCTCACTGCTTAATTACAAATGGAAGTCTCACTGACTTACAAAATGGATTAAGAAAATCCAATGTAGTGTACTACTACAAAACAACATCTACTATGTCAGGTTTAGTACCGGTTTAATCTCATACAATAACCATAAACCCTTACACAAAATCTGCCTTAACATTCACTCATCACTTCTGCTATAATCACTTCTTTTATAATCTATCCATGTCCGCATCTAAATGATTTACAAGACCTCATACATATATGAGCCTTATTACAATACACCATGTCATCTTACAAAAATATATTACAATTAAATACAAAATATAATAATCAAAATCCTATCGACTGGGATGTCGGTATACATTGTTGCCACTGTTGGTAAAGTGTCTATCAGTGCCGGTGCCTGAAGATATCCACAAGGTTGCCTGAAGGTTGTTGGTAAGTTGCTGTCAATGACTTGATTTATCACTAGAGTGTAGAATGCCAACACTATTATGATATCAAGTCGTGTTATGTGATTTGGCGTACTCTAGTGATTATATATGTGATGTTGTTTTGTTATTATGTTATTTGGACTTGTTTTAATGTCATTTCCTTATTATTGTTTTTTCAAGACTTGTTATTATGTCATCAGGAATTGTTATGTGATTATATATAGGACTTTTTATTATGTCATTTCATTTCTATTATGATATCAGGTCTTGTTATGTGATTTGGCACCCTCTGGTGATTATATATATGTGATGTTGTTTTGTGATTTGGTGCCCTCTAGTGATTATATATGATCTATTTATGACTTTATATTTTAACATTGTGATTGATCATCTTATAGTGCAACAATTTATAATTCAATAAAATAATTATCCCAATTTACAATAACATCATATTCTTAAAATAATAATAAAATCAAGAACTTACAATTAATCTATGAAGAGATTACGATAAAATAAATATATCATAAAAAAATAGAATAATTGTAACACAATTACAATGTGCACAAAATAACATTAAGAAGAAGATAACTAATACAATGTTCTTTATGAAACCAAAATTATATCAAATGTAGACAAATACAATGTTAAAGGGACAAAGAAAAACAATTATCATGATTAAATATAAGAGTTCACACAATTAACACAAACTTACATGCATATAAATTTGATTCAACCTAATGTACCATTTGCATCCTTTCTCTTTTGCAATGCGTCTATGATTGCCTCATGCTCTTCTACTGAAAGTGTCCATAGTACCTTATTAGCAAGTCTACCTTTGTATCTTTCTAATTTTATGTTTGTTGCCACCACCAAATGAGAATAGTGTATAATCTTCTTTTCTGATTGGTAGTCTTCATAAGCTGGTAAGCCATTCCTTCTTGTTAAGTATTTGCGTAGCCATGTGCCAACTACCACAACAGACCCAATTGGATACTGAAAACCATCATCATCTACTTCATCACATATCAACTTTTTCTTAGGTTCTACACATATATCTAGCCAATACTCAACCTGCTCATCATTATCCTCAGGTGCAACAACAACATACACATGTCCTAGAACACAAATTTAAGTACATGTAGAAATAAAACTTGTTAGAATTTATAATTCAAATACAATCATAAATTATATAACAATACATAAAAATATATAATTTAAAGTTATAAACAAGAAATTGAATTAAATTACCAGGTTGTATGAGGTCTGAAACACGATCATAATCTTTTGATGCAAATGCATGATCTGGGTCTTCATTTCTTCTAACATCTTGATATTGTGTCTCACTAGGTGTTAAGGATTTGTGTTGCCATTCTTCGACCCATTCTGTATTCTCGCATTCTTCCCATTCACCTGCAACACAAAATTGACAAAAACATGCAAGCTCTCTAGTCCATACAGTTCAAGTGTTAGAATTAGAACTCTTAAATGAATGCCATCTAGCTGACCCATTGATTGTATCACAATCATATCTTGGAAGGATATTCTCCTCTTTAACTAGCTAGAAGAAACGTCTAATTGTAGAGTTCTGACTTGATCCTATGGATAAAGTTGCACTACACCAATCCACAATTGCACTTGTATTTTTAAATTTAGCCTTTTTCCTCGAATTTGAGTTGCTCTCTGCAAAGGGCTCTCTTAACACATGCTCCGACACTATCATGTTCTCTTTTCCCATGTCCAGCCTTAAAAAAACTCCACATGTGTTGAATATTAGTTTTCTTATGAATCCTAATCAACCAATAAAATATTCTAGCATTCTTGAATTGCCCTGTGCAATTATCAGGCCATATTAAATGTTGTGTCATCTGAATCTCTCTCTCCCTCAAATTCTGAAAAAATGTCTTCAAGCAATACTGGACAAACTCAGATGAGTGACTATGAAGACCCCTGTGATCAACACAATTATCAACACAGATCTCATCTTCACGGAATTCATCATGCTTAGCGTTCTTTCGCCTTGATAGCTTGTCCTGTCATGTGCTGCACTAAACCTCAAAATGTATCTCTTGATTCCTGACAGCCTATCTAGCTCTCCGTTATGATACACAATTCAGAATTATTTAATGCAAAGGTTTCTTAAAAGTTACGCCATCACACCTGTAATAAGTTTAAAGTCAGTTTTGCATGTAGGTTTCTTAAAAGTTACGCCATGAATGCAGTCAGTTTTGCATGTAGACGGAAACGTAACAGTTTCTTTTTAAAGATATTCGTTACACTCGGTGAGTGCTCTCTTCCATTAGACATAAACTTTACCACTTCTGGTTTCTTTTTCTTTCATAATAAAATGTTATAGTAGAGATAATGTCTATAAATTTAAAGTAAAAAAGCAAAAATATACAGCACACAGTACTTAACCGAATATTAGATTACAAAACATTAAGCATAGTCTCAATCCTTGAAAATTTACTAATAAATTGTATATAATAGGCTACACAAATATTCCTCAATACATCAAAAAGTTAATTAGAATTTAGATAAATAGTTTAAACAGCGGCCGACATTGTACTATTTTATTTACATTAGATATATTTATTGAAAAAAACAGGGGCCAAGATTTGATGGAAATCAAACATTGAAAAGGCTGAATTTGCAGATCTAAATAAAACACTTTCAGGAGCCAAAAGCAATAAAAAGAAACGAGGTGGAGGAGAAAACCAGAGACATAGCCCGTAGAGATGTATGAGTTAGAAAAAGTGGGGAGAAATAATAATAACTTGAACTGCTAGAACACTTGTGTTTCCCTCTTCCGCCTCTGTATGGAGATCTCCTGTAAGAAGATCCAAACGAAGAAGAGCTTGACGCCGCCTTTGAAAAATTTGAGAATTTAAGGGGATGGCTTAAAGAGCACACACTAAGCTCTGACTTTTAAGCCCCTTTCCGTTTTCTGTTTTGTTATTTCTGTCAGGGTTACTCTTGGTACTGTTCACTGGTCGCTTGCTTGCATTTCTATGCATTAACCGTACTCCTTCTGTGGCTTGTGTGGAGCCCCTCTCAACCTGGGCACTGGCTAAGCAGCAATGTAAACCGCACCTGCTTAGCCTAGGCCTGCCTCTAAGTACCTGCCTGTACCTTGTTCCTTCTGCCTCGTCGGTGAATCATGCGCACTGGGTAAGTGAGGGCCCCACAAAGTGCTGGCGGGCTAGCCCCTCTTTAAAAAATTTTACTTATAGTTTTGTAAAATAATTATTTAGTAGTTTATATAACTTATTTAATAAATTTTTTTATTATATTTTTAAGTAAAAGTTAATATTTTTTTACATATATTTTTTAACTTTATATTATTTATAGTAGTTTATATATTAAGTTGATATTAACTTAATTTATATAATTAAATAACATGATTAGGTTAATATTTATAATATATTTTATATATAATTAAGTAAATATTTTTATGGTTTGAAATAGATTTTATTTATACTATATTATTTTTTATTTTTAATAATTTGATTATATTGTTTTTATTTATTTTTTATTTTAATTAAATGGATATGAATTTAATTGATTTAACTTAATTGATATTTAATACATATTAATATCAATGTCAATTAGGTTAATATCAATAGATATAATTAAGTTAAAATCAATTATGTTAAATCATATTAACTTAATTATATAAATTAGGTTAATATCAACCAGGTTAAATCATATTAACTTAATTATATAAATTATATTAACACAGTTGAGATTAACCTAATCTATATAATTAAATTAATATGATTTCACCTAATTGATTTTAAACTATTGATAGTAATTTAATTATGTAACCTATTGATATTAACTTAATCATATTAAACTAATTGATTTTGACCTATTGGTAAAGTTAAAATCAATTCGATTAAATCATATTAACTTAATTATATAAATTAGGTTAATATAAACTATGTTAAATCATATTAACTTAATCTATATAATTAAATTAATATGATTTAACCTATATGATTAAGTTAATATCAATAAGTTAAAATCAATTAGGTTAAATCATATTAATTTAAATCATATTAACTTAATCATATAGGTTAAATCATATTAATTTAATTATATAGATTAGGTTAATATCAACTATGTTAATATAATTTATATAATTAAGTTAATATGATTTAACCTAGTTGATATTAACCTAAATTATATAACCTAATTGTTTTTAACCTATTGATAAAGTTAAAATCAATAATATGATTAATTTAATATCAATAGGTTATATGATTAACTTAATTATATAACGTATTGATTTTAACTTTATCAATAGGGTAAAATCAATTAGGTTAATATGATTAAGTTAATATCAGCTAGGTTACATAATTAAGTTAATATCAATAACTTAATTTAATTATATAGATTAAGTTAATATGATTTAACATAGTTGATATTAACCTAATTGACATTGATATTAATATGTATTAAATGTCAATTAAGTTAAATTGTCTAAGGGGTTGAGCTTAGTTGGTTAAAGCATTGAGTTCTTGTTGTGACTCTTGATCTGGATGCTCGAATGAGCAAAAAATGAGCTATGTGATTCTATGATACTTAATACAAAAAAAAAAAAATTAAGTTAAATCAATTAAATTCTTATTAATTAAAATAAAAAATAAATAAAAAAATATAATATAAATAAAATATATTTCAAACTATAAAAATATTAACTTAATTATATAAAATATATTATAAATATTAACCTTATTTAATTATATAAATTAAGTTAATATCAACTTAGTATATAAACTACTATAAATAATATGAAATTAAAAAATATATGTAAAAAAATATTAACTTTTACTAAAAATATAATAATAAAAATTATTAAATAAGTTATATAAACTACTAAATAATTATTTTACAAAACTATAAGTAAATTTTTTTAAAGAGGGGCTAGCCCACCAGCACTTTGTGGGGCCCACACTTACCCAGTGCGGAGGATGCACGGACGAGGCAGAAGGAACAAGGTACAGGCAGGTACTTAGAGGCAGGCCTAGGCTAAGCAGGTGCCGTTACTCCTATGTGCCGTGTGTGCCATGTAAATTTTAAATTTTGAAAACTGTTTTTCCCGCTCGGTCAAATCTACGTATGCAGGTTTCAAATACAACAATTTTCATTTCCCCCCACTCCCAGCTTGTGCCAAAATGGAAGCTTTGGAAGCTTTGGAGCAGGTATGGAAGGACAGTTATAATCATATATCTCACTAAGAAATGCTCTGGTATACATGTATGCAAAAGTACGGAAGCATGGGCCTAAACTTTGCACGAAGCCCCTTGTGGCAATGTCCAGCAGGAAGCACAGCAGCAACTTTGAATGCATGGCAGCGCCTGCCTGCAAGGCGCTCCAAGATGCCCTCTCCACTATTCCATCGAACCTCTGCAAAGGGTAATGTTTTCAATGTCATTTGTTGGGTATCTATTTGTAGGTAATCGATCTGATGTAGTTTTCAATAAAGGACATAGAGAAATTTAAATTTGGGTAAACAAATTTTGGAACTTTTCTTTTAGGCTATGCATTTCTTTATTATTGGCTGAAGGGTGTGTGAGCAGGGGTCTTCGTCCTCAAAGTCAAGGTAAGAACAAGGATTACATTCGCAAAGGGCTCCCTGTAGTTTGTTTGTTTCTAGTTTTACTTTTTCTAGTTTTACTTGTATCATATGTACCTAATCTAATTTGTTCCTTTACTATTTTCTTACCCAGATATTCTTAGGTGAAGGAAGGATTAAATTACTATATCTATTGCTGCCCATCAAAAAAAATTACTATATTGAAGAAATTAGGTGCAAGTGCAACATAATATGATGTTGGGTTGTGTAGGGTTTTACACATAGATTGAAGCAGGCTTGGAATTTGATAGTCTATCTATGACATGCTAAAAAATTATTGGACTGTATTCATTGACTAGTTATTTTTTTCTAAAACTATATAATATATAGTATTATAATTTTTAATATCTATATATTTTTTTTTAAATATTTATTATTAAAATATAAATTTATTTAAAATATTTTAAAATGATAGGATAGAGTTGTTTATAATTTTATAATATTTAAATATGAATTTTTAATATCTATTTTCTTACATAAATTTAGAAACTTAAGTCAATTTATTTATTTTAAATATTTTTTATATGAATCTAGAAACTTGTCATAATTGAAATTATATTTTAATATTAATTTATACAATAGTTTCTATTTTAATTATAAATAAGCTTTTTGAGTATGAATTAAATAGAAATTTGCATAGTAAGTTATAAAAAATTGCATATATTACAAGGCTTTTTTTCAATAAACAACATCTACATTATCATCTTGTTCAAACTAAATTGTAGACAACCACAATTAAAAACTTTAAAATTATCATTAAGTTGTTTGTGAGAGTAAATTTTTTTATATTTTGTCTAAATTAAATATTTTGTTGACAATGAATATTTTAATGAGATCAAGTTTCCACAATTGAATCCGAAACTACTATAATAAATATTTTTTCTTTAAACATAAAATGAAAGGCATTGTAATTGTCGTCAAATTCCAGGCTGACATTGAAGCTAAATTCATTTTTTTAATTGTATTTCTTGACTTCTAGAATCTAGCTGGTTATAGAAATAGCACATTTTTCTTTTGCATCAATCAATTCAAGGCTTGATAAAAAAAAAAAAATTATCTACATACATGAAATTTTTTCATGTATTTAAGTACTTATTAAATTAAAACTATAGAATTTGTTCCATTATTACTACATTAGTGTGCTACATTCCCCTACTTTCCAATAAACACAAAAAAATTACATTCTTGCTTTAAAATGCCCTACAATCTCTTAGGAGAACAAATAAAGGTTTTTTTGAATCATAGCAATGTTAGTAAATAAAATCTTTTTGCTACAAATATTTATCTTGTAATTTCAACAGTCAAAATAGAAAAAAGCATTTTTTCCACTAGAGCATTAATGGGTCATCAAATTATTTGGACACTCACCATTACTTGCAATCCAAAAGAATCCCCTAGGACTCCAAAAAATACTTACAAAACATAGGTTTCACATAAAACAATCCTCACAATCTCATATGAGTTCAATGGTTGTTTGATGAAACATGGATAAAACCAAATGAATTTATCTCAAATAAGGATAGGCATGGTCCCACACACCTCAATACATGCTAAGAAAATAATGCATAATTTCATATGTCTGAAGCATTTTGTATGTTATTTTCTTTAATTTTTCTATGCAAAAATAAATTAATTTCATGTATTACTCCCATCATCACTTGTAAACCTCAACTTTCTATTCTTATAAGGTGTCAATATCACTACCGAAATTTGTGTTCCTTAATATGCACCTTGGTTGCATGTACTATCATCCTATCATACTATCATGATCTTGAATCCTATTTCTTTAATGTTTTGATGGATAATCCTATATAATATTAAAAATCAATTTCATTAAGTAATTATTTACACTTATCCGAAGGGAGAACATATTTGAACTCCATATCTAACTTTTCTCTATTGCATAATTGCTTACCTATATTTATATATCACTAATCCATGTTGATTTCAAATGCCTACCATTTTGGAAGGCCTCTTATACTCATAATTTGAGGTACCAAGTCTTGATAACCAATTACCATGGCACCTAAGCATACATCTTCAACCCTAGGATACTAGTCACAAGGAGTGAGTTCGTGCTATGAACCAGCAAGTGTGGTTCCACTTGTGGGTGAGTAGGCTAGGGACAATGTCCACAAAGATTCATACTTTCTTTTTATGGGAGTTCACCAACTAGCACAAGAACATACATTTATGAAAAATTCATAACACTTTGATGGAGGGCCTCTAGCCCTCAATCCCTAATCACATTGTCATATCTTCTTACAACTAATATCATTCAATTTTTCTTGCACTTGTCTCTTTTGCCAAAAAATTTTTACAAAAACTATATTTGTTTCATATTTTATGTTTAAAATTTATATATTGAAACCTTTTAGAGAGTCTAGCAATTTAAAAGGAAGGATTTTAATATTCCACCACCTTACCACTTTATCATGTAAATATTGATCATAAAGTCACATTAATTGGAACTTGAATATGGCCTTAATCTATTAAATAAAAAAGAAATATTAATGGGAAAATTATCTGAACTATGCTAATATCAAATATCTAAAGGTATAATCCAATTATCACCAATCAAATAATTAGATATTGAAAACATATCCAATCATTTTGAAGTAGATTCAAGACCACATTGCTTATTTGCCAAGTGTAAAGCCTCAATTGGGTTTTGTGTAATTCAACCTAAGTGATTGATGATACATCCACAAGATTTAAAAAAAGAGATATTATAAAAAAAGATAATTGAATATTAATAAAGCATACATATAGCTCTAAGTTTCTCGTCAAGATAAAGAATGATATTAAAATCCCCAACCAATTTTTTTTGATATGTGAAGTCAATTATTTTCACAATATTTATTAATTAGACAACCATATGACATGTTCAACATGTAGTTGTACAAATCACACTTTCTATTTTGAGAAAGTCTTGTTTGAAGAGGATTCAATAATAAAGATGTTGTATAACTATGCAAGTCATATTTTTTGTTATGATTTATAGAGTTTTGTAACAACAAGTTTTTATTGAGATAATAAAATTGAGAGATCATTTCTCACAAATTTTTCCAGGTATATTACTAGGTTTTATATGCAAATGTTTATGTTTTTTATTTATTAAGTACTTCTCTATTTGATATTTTACTATCAATTTTGTCAATAAAGTCAAAGGAAATACAATAACATAAGTAGGCCTTTTCTTGAAAACCAATACAAGTATAAATATTAGATGATGAAACAGAACATGTTCAATAATATATATACAACCTTGAGCTTAAACACATTGACATTGAATATTTTTCAAATGTTAGTAAAAAGAACTTGCATCTCTTCCACAAAAAAATCATTTTATGAGGGAAAATAATATTAGGCTTATGAAATCAAATAAGATCCTAATTTTTTGTTAGCAATGGGTGCATTGAACTCCCCAAGCTATCTATTAAGATACATGGGACTATTACCCAATCAATAGGCAAATCATATAATTGAAGGTAACTATTGATAAAAAACCAATGATGAATACATATAATAAAATAGTATAAATACTTGTCTTGCACTAAGGCACAGAAATAATTATTTAACTTTCTTTAGATTTCAAATATTGACTGGTTCATGAAGAAGAAATTAAAGACATTTACTAAGACAATGACCATGAAAAATTCAAATAGTGACAAGAATCAATCTAATGAATTAGGAAATGAAGGAACTAACCAATCAAAATATAAAGCCACAAAATATCATCTACAATCAGTTGTCCATATTAAATATATACCAAGACATATAATCAAATTCACATAAAAACTCTTGATGAGATTTCCACTTGTATTGTATATTTCAAATGTCAATATTTCAAAAATAAATTTAAATTCCAAAAGGACCATAAACATACTTAAAGGATACTTTCATAATTGTTCTCACTATTCAAAGTCAAAATAAAATACACTTAGACCTAGTAGGAGTTGCCCATTCAAACACCTAGAAATAGAATTTTATTTACATATTTGGTACCTTATGTTTTTTTATGATTTAATTTTTTTAAAGAGTTGGGCACACCTCCTACTTTATATCTTTAATTTAACTGAAATTTTCTTTCATTTTTGTCATTCTTATCTTTAAATCACCTAAACAATTTGTTCCCACACACATATATAAATATAATTGAATTAATTAAAAAAAATTCAAAAATTGATAACATTATTTAATTTAATTTATTTAATAATGATTTTTTATTTTGTTAAATTAATTATTTAAAAAAAATTAATTTAATATTATATTTAATTTATTTTAAATAATTTTTAAATGGATGATTGATATGTATATTTTCTATTAATAAAAAGAAAGTTAAAGAAATAAAATTTGAAGAAAAAGACTACACAAAATGGATGGTAGAAAATATATAATATTTATTTTGTATAATTACACAATTTCAATCTAAATGTTAACAGTCATAGTCTAAATGTTAACAGTTATCCTGTTCCAGTATAAGTAAAAAATAACATATTATCTTTTTATATCCAATTGAAAATTTGCACTTATAAATCCAGACAGATTACCTTAATCTGCAATCCCGTGAGGTTTTTGACAACATAAATTTGTATTGCCTTCATATTTTTGCAGGCATGTTTACTGCAGTATTTCTAACCGTCATGTATGATAATAACCGTCCCTTATGCTTCGATAGATGTTCCAGAGCTCTTGTTCAGAAACAGGCTGGAAATAGGCGGGAAAAATTAAAATTGTTGAAGTAACGGTGTAGGAAACGGTGAAAATGGTGGGTTAAGAGGGCCCCACACAAGCCACTCTAAGGAGTACGGTTAATGCAGAGACAGATGCAGGCAAGTGAGCAGTCAGGAGTACGAAGCTGGCAAAACGGAAATGGAAAAACGGAAAACGACAACGGAAAACAAAATGTTTTGACTGGCTTGAAAGTCAGAGCTTAGTGTGTGCTCTTTAAGGCTGGCCGAATTTAAGCTCTTCACAGAAGGTGCTGTTGTTGTTATTATTATTACTGTTGCATATTACTCCTGCTCTGAGATTTCGAAAATATCAATATATCTGAAAATCAAAGTTAAGTTTAGGTTTAGGGAGAGAAACAATTAGATGGGATGATTTAATAAAATGGTATTTCTGTCATTAGTTCTTTTCTGGAATTATATCCGAGGGTAAACTTGGCCTATTTATTAGGTATATTATAAAATATGAATTCTTCCTAATTATATATATCACAAACTTCTGTACAATGATGTTATTTGCTATCATACCTTTTGTGTCCATAACCATCTAGAGGCGAAGTAAAATCAATTGAAAGGTTGAATATGCCTATTGCAATTGTAGTAGATACAAAATATGGAGACCTCACCGTCTTTCCATCACAGAAATTCCTAGAAGTACTCTAGGTCAGGGAACATGCCCATAATGAGGCCAATTTTGCATTGTAAAAGTTGCATGTTGCGGATAAATCCGTGATCAGTTATACCATTAACCATCCCCTGTAGTGTTCTCTCCTTGGCCACACTAGTGTTAGGAAACCCAAAAACTCTAGAGCTTGGCTTGTCAATCTTTTAATTTTCCAATCCTTTCGAACATATTTTTAGCCTTGGCGATTTCTTTAATCTCATTGCCTTGGACTTCTTAGCAAATATATTTTATTTATTTAATTCAATCAATTCCTTTCCATTTCAGGTAGAAGAGGGAATTATCTTATCATTCTCATTTCATTCAGAATTCTATCTTCTTCTTTGGAGGTTGAATCTAGTGAATTTTGCCCCCCTCTTTCAATGTAATGCGTGAAAAGTGTTTGATTGAAAATTCCTAGTGAAACTCTCATCTCTCCTTAGAGGGAGGGAAAAATATTTTTTGATAAAAATCCTTATAAACCATCATTTATTAAAACACTTGCAAATATTTTCTAGCATAAAATAGACTTGAATATGGGAAAACTCCTCCAATATTGCCACATGGCCAATAATACATCTTGTTTATAGTGCTACAGATCACTACAAATCTCAAAATTCACACACCTCTCAAATGAGAGAGGGCCTCCTTAAATAAAGGTGGAAGCGTAACTTCACTAGTCACACTTTTCAAAAAACCCCATTCATAAATAATTAATAACCTAATAATTAATAGATTATAATAATTTCAAATGGGATATGCTTATAAAGCATGTAATATATAAGGTTTTATAGCCTTATTTTAGAATATTATATTAAAGTTATAAGGGCATGACCCCTAATAATGTTACATTCTAATAGATATCCTATAGAAAAATATTATTTTCTCATTTTAGTTCTAAATCAAATTTTATGAAAAACTGCAATTTAACATAATGCTAGAGTGTAGATTAGATAATTTTATAAATGGGGCGTCATGGTATTAAAATAATATCACTAAAACATATAATTTGCTGGTTCTATGATAGAAGACACCTTGTTATACTATAAGTGACCTCAAATATTTTGGGATGCAATAGACAAATAAGATATATTAAGATCTCTTAAGAGCCTAAAAGTTATAAACTTGGATAATATAAGATCAAAACACTATCTGACACATAAAAACATAATTTTTATTTTTAAAATTAGGAGTAAATTTGTATAAAAAATTATCTCTTAGTTTTTTTATTGTCGAACTTGTTTTCTCATGCTATCCAATTTCATTCAGTAACATACATTGTGGAATAGTTAAAATTTTCAATGGAACCTTACATAATTAAAATAGTATCTATAAAATTCTATTTTGGGGGGTTTATATTATAGAAGGAATTGTTCTACCACTAAGGGCTTATGAAACTTCAAGGATAAATGGTTGGGTGAGGTGTTTTAAGAAGCATAAGAGTGTAACTTAATTCATAAACTTCAACACTTGATAGTATGGAAATAAAATGACAGACGAAGACATGTAATTTGTTCCTATAGTTGGGTAGCAAGGTCCTCTAAAAATTTATTTCTTTTTACTATGCCAAAGAAATTTGCCCATTCTAGTGTCAAACCAAAGGTTACGTAAAATTTGTTATTTTATCTAGTACTAAGATGTGGAATAAGTAAATGTTTTGATAGATCCTAATTTCATTAAATAAATAACTCTCAAGAATCCAGTTGGATATTTTATGCTATAATAAGCCTCATACCACAATTGAGTTCCCTCGGGCATTTTGGGCTACAATGGTCAAACAAGGTCTCTTAATAGACCTAAGAGCCCCAAATCTATGAATCTTGACACTTATATGCTATGGAAATAATGTGAAACATAAAGAAATATCATTTTTTTTATAGCACAAAACTTGGTTTTCTTTTGGACTAGCATTGAATTGGAATTTGTAAAGGGTAGCAATTTTTGTATTGTTGTAGAGTCTACAAATCCCAATAGTATTTAACTCATAAAACTACATTTCCAACTAGGTTGATTTATTATAGGGAATGCCTTATTCAACTACTAAGATCCCCTAAACTGTTTGAGCTACAATATTCAAATGAACTCTCTGAAGATACCTACGAGTTTAAATGAATTTTTTTTTTATGAAATGGTATGGAAACACCATGAGGTACGAAAAAGTCTTAATTGTTCCTATATAGTTAGGTAATGAGGTAAGTTCTAGAAAAGCATCTCTAAATTTCATCCTTCTTAAAGTGGAATTGTCATCTTAACACCAAATGAAAAGTGGTTTTCTAGGTTGTGCACACGAAACATGTAAAAATTAATGGGATTTATTTTTAGAGGAAACAAAGTTGTCTCATACATTCTTTAGTTGCATGTGTAAATTATTGTTTGTAATTTTTTGATAAAAATTAAACTATTTTGATTTTTACATTGTTTTTAGTTTATTAGGTTGCCTATAATAAACTACATTCATAAAATAACAAATTTAAAGCACTTAAGTATTTTAGAAAAGTTTCCTAAAAATATGTTTATTGTTGATAAAAATAAAAATAAAATGCATACATTATTGAGAAGAACATGTAATAAAAATACAAGATGGAAATAATTATGAACCTAAATAATCTGGTCCAAATTCTAGTGTTGGGTGGGTAGTCATGTTGTCAATAGATATTAATGTGGCTTCACAACTTCAAAATTGCATTCAGATGGGTTCAACTCTAGTTTGACTATGAAATGTCACTCTCAAATGAAAAACAAAGCTATCATTTGAAAGTTTAAAAAATTTTCAAACTAAAAACAATGATGCATTTGTTTAAAGGGGATCTTGAAGAAAGCTATTATTTTATTAATAAAAGTAACCATTATTAGGCCTTCTAATGAAGGAACTTGGCTTCACTTGAATGGGGTGGTTTCAACAAATGATTAAATTACCTTCAAATCAAGGGTCCACTTCATTTGAAGGTGTTCACAATTTGTTTTTAGGTAGCTAGTGATTCTTGTTTGTCATGAAAATTTTAACCCACTATTATGGTTTTGGCCCAATAGGTGCCAATTTTTTTACCTACCTATAAAGAATTCATTCTTTAAGTCTATCTCTAAGAAAATGTGGAAGAGATATGCAAAGCATTCAATACTTACATGGAGATATCCAAATGGTAGTTAGCTTAGTTGTATGTGGCCAATTAGAAGACTTAAACATTGGAGATGTTGGTTTTGAAGAAGGCACAAGATTGGCTAGAGGAATCCCTCCAGGATGGTATTTGGGAGCTAATATATTTAAACAACTGAAACATTATAAAATTCAAAACAGCGGCCGACATTGTACTATTATCTTTACATTAGATATATTTATTGAAAAAAACAGGGGCCAAGATCTGATGGAAATCAAACATTGAAAAGGCTGAATTTGCAGATATAAATGAAACACTTTCGGAGCCGAAAACCAGACATAGCCCGTAGAGATATATGAGTTAGAAAAAGTGGGGAACTCATTTTTGTATTAACATAATAATAACCTGAACTGCCAGAAAACTTGAGTTTCCCTCTCCCGCCTCTGTACGGAGATCCTCTGTAAGAAGATCCAAACGAAGAAGAGCTTGACGCCGCCTTTGAAAGATTTGAGAATTTTTAAGCTCTTCACATATTATTATTACTGTTGTTATTGTTATTATTACTGTTGGAACTGTTGTTATTGTTATTATTACTGTTGGAACTGCTGAGAAAGTTAGCAATATCAAAACAATAGTAAACTGCACTGCGGCAGAAACTTTCGCGGATGCCATATCAATATATCTGAAAATCAAAGTTATGTCTAGGTTTAGGGAGAGAAACAATTAGATGGGATGATTTAATAAAATGGTATTTCTGTAATTAGTTCTTTTCTGGAATTATATCCGAGGGTAAGCTTGGCCTATTTAAGATAATAAATTCAATTATAAACAACACCAAAAATAATTAGAAGTAACGGAAGTCCTTATTAAAGTTGGTAGACATGTGTCAAATAGCTCTAGTATAGAGAAGAGGGTTTAAGTAGCCTATTAATAGTCCACCACTACAAATTCTCGGAGGTGAATTTCAGTCTACAGAGGGGCCACCAAATATCTTAAAACACATGTTTACAGACATTGCACAGAGTCTAATTCTAACTTGAATGAATTTAATATGGCACGTAGAGAAAGCAGAGATTTTAGGAAAAATTATGCATAGAATTTTTGCAAAGTCCACTTCCACTTATTCTGTTTTATGAAGTGAGTCAATATCAATTTCAACTGACATTTCTTGCATTTTACTTTGTTATTATCCTTGGCGAGTAGCAACCCTTTATTAGGTATATTATAAAATATGAATTCTTCCTAATCATATATATCACAAACTTTGATGTTATTTGCTATCATACCTTTTGTCCATAACCATCTAGAGGCTAAGTAAAATCAATTTTAGGGTTGAAGGGTTGAATATGCCTATTGCAATTGTAGCAGATACAAAATGTGGAGACATCACAGTCTTTCCATCACAAAAATTCTTAGAAGTACTCAAGGTCAGGGAACATGCCCGTAATGAGGCCAATTGTGCATTGTAAAACTTGCATGTTGAGGATAAATCCGTGATTAGTTATATCGATAACCATCCCTCGTAGTGCTCTTTGCTTGGCCACACTAGTGCTAGGAGACCCAAAAACTCTAGAGCTTGGGTTGTCAATCTTTTAATTTTCCAATCCTTTAGAAAATATTTTTTAGCCTTGATGATTTCTTTAATCTCATTGCCTTGGATTCCTTTAATCTCTTTGTTTTCTTTAATTCAATCAATTCCTTTCCATTTCAAGTAGAAGAGGGGATTAATTTATCATTCTCATTTCATTCAGAATTCTATCTTCTTTTCTGCAAGTTGAATCTATTGAATTTTACACCCCTCTTCCAATGTAATGCATGAAAAGTGTTTGAAGGAAAATTCGTAGTGAAACTCTCATCTCTCCTTGGAGGGAAAGGGTAGCATTTCTCTTGATCTCTCATTGACACATTTTTCACCCACCATTACGTTTTGGTGACCACTAGAATAAGATATAAAATAAATGAGCTAAGAACTATAAAACCACAAACCAATACATTACACAAGATATACATTGGAAAAAACTTTTTTGGTAAAATTCCCTATAAACCACTATTTATTAAAATACTTACAAATGTTTTCTATCATAAAATAGACTTGAATATGGGGAAACTCCTCCAATATTACCACATGGCCAATAATACATCTTGTCTGTAGTGCTACAGATCACTACAAATCTTGAAATTCACACACCTCTCAAATGAGAGAGGACCTCCTTAAATAAAGGAGGAAGGGTAACTTCACTAGTCACACCTTTTCAGAAAATCCCATTCATAAATTGTTAATAATCTAATAGTTAATAGATTATAATTATTTCAAATGGGATATGCTTATAAAGCATGTAATATATAAGGTTTTATAGCCTTATTTTAGAATATTATATAAAAGTTATAAGGGTATGACCCCTAATAACATTACATTCTAATAGATATCCTATAGAAAATTATTATTTTCTCATTTTAGTTCTAAATCAGATTTTATGAAAAGCTGCAATATTTTATGATAGAAGACACCTCATTATATCATAAGGGACCTCAAATATTTTGGGATGCAATAGAAAAATAAGATATATTAAGATCTCTTAAGAG
The DNA here is from genome assembly GCF_030272615.1 of Cryptomeria japonica. Taxonomy (NCBI): domain Eukaryota; kingdom Viridiplantae; phylum Streptophyta; class Pinopsida; order Cupressales; family Cupressaceae; genus Cryptomeria; species Cryptomeria japonica. The sequence goes on along the minus strand of NC_081407.1, from coordinate 752,842,569 downwards.
CCTAAAAGTTATAAACTTGGATAATATAAGATCAAAACACTATCTGACACATAAAAACATAATTTTTATTTTTAAAATTAGGAGTGAGTTTGTATAAAAATTATCTCTCAGTTTTTTTATTGTCAAAGTGGTTTTCTCATCCTATCCAATTTTTTTCAATGGAACTATACATAATTAAAATAGTATTTGTAAAATTCTATTTTGGTGGGTTTATATTATAGAAGGAATTGTTCTACCACTAAGGGCTTATGAAACTTCAAGGATAAAAGGTTGTATAAGGTGTTTTAAGAGGCATAAGAGTGTAACTTAATTCATAAACTTCAACACTTGATAGTATGGAAATAAAATGATAGACCATGACATATAATTTGTTCATATAGTTGGGTAGCAAGGTCCTCTAAAAATTTCTTTCTTTTTACTATGTCAAAGGAATTTGCCCATTCTAGTGTGAAACCAAAGGTTATGTAAAATTTGTTAATTTTATCTAGTACTAGGATGTGGAATAAGTAAATTTTTTGATAGATCCTTATTGCATTAAAAGAATAACTCAAAAGAATCCAGTTGGATTTTTTATACTATAATAAGCCTCATACTACAATTGAGTTCCCTTGGGCATTTTGGGCTACAATGGTCAAACAAGGTCTCTTACTAGACCTATGAGCCCAAAACTTATGAACCTTGACACTTATATGCTATGGAAATAATGTGAAACATAGAGAAATATCATTTTTTTCATAGCACAAAACTTGGTTTTCTTTTGGACTAGCATTCAATTGGAATTTGTAAAGGGTAGCAATTTTTGTATTGTTGTAGAGTCTACAAATCCCAATAGTATTTAACTCATAAAACTACATTTCCAACTAGGTTGATTTGGGAAGGCCTTATTCAACCACTAAGATCCCCTAAACAATTTGAGCTACAATATTCAAATGAGCTCTCTTAAGATACCTACGAGTTTGAATTAAACAAATTTGATGAAATGGTATGGAAACACCATGAGGTACAAAAATGTCTTATTTGTTCCTATATAGTTAGGTAATGAGGTAAGTTCTAGAAAAGTATCTCTGAATTTCATCCTTCTCAAAATGGATTTCTCATCTTAACACCAAATGAAAAGTGGTTTTCTAGGTTGTGCACATGAACATGTAAAAAATAATGGGATTTGTTTTTAGAGGAAATAAAGTTGTCTCATACATTCTTTAGTTGCATGTGTAACTTATTGTTTGTAATTTTTCCTATAAAAATTAAACTATTTTGATTTTTACATTGTTTCTAGTTAATTAGTTTGTCAATTAGACTGCAGTATAAGAAATTACATTCATAAAATAACAAATTTAAAGAACTTAAGTATTTTAGAAAAGTTTCCTAAAAATATGTTTATTGTTGATAAAAATAAAAATAAAATGCATAAATTATTGACAAGAACATGGAATAAAAATACAAGAGAAATAATTATGAACCTAAATTCTAGTGTTGGTTGGGTAGTCATGTTGTCAATAGATATTAATGTGGCTTCACAACTTCAAAATTGCATTCGGAGGGGTTCAACTCTAGTTTGACTATGAAATGTCACTCTCAAATGAAAAACAAAACTATCATTTGAAAGTTTAAAAATTTTCAAACTAAAAACAATGATACATTTGTTCAAAGGGGACTTGAAGAAAGCTATTATTTGATTAATAAAAGTAACCATTATTAGGCATTCTAATGAAGGCTATGTGAAGAGCTTGCCTTCACTTGAAGGGAGATATTTCAACAAATGATTAAATTACCTTCAAATGAAGGGTCCACTTCATTTGAAGGTGTTCACAATTTTTTTTGGGGTAGCTGGTGATTCTTGTTTGTCATGAAAATTTTAACCCACTATTATGGTTTGGCCCAATAGGTGCCAACTTTTTGACCTACCTATACAGAATTGATTCTTTAAGTCAATATCTAAGAAATTATGGAAGAGATATACAAAGCATTCAATATTTATATGGAGATATCCAAATGGTAGTTAGCTTAGTTGTATGTGACCAAATAGAAGACTCAAACATTGGAGATGTTGGTTTTCAAGAAGGCACAAGATTGGCTAGAGGAATCCCTCTAGGATGGTATTTGGGAGCTCATGAAGAAAGTAATGGAAACATTTGAGAAAGGCAAGATGTTTGAGTATGATATGTAGTACAATAAGAAGGATATGGGTTAAAAAAGAAACACTCAACTAGAAGAGGAGGTATTCAAATTAAAGGAGAGCCAAAAGACCCTAATGGACAACAGATAGGAAATTATTGATTCTTGTAGGGATTAGTCAAAATATTGCTAGAATTATTTAGGTTCTATAGAAGGAACTTGTGAGAAGAAAGGAGAAGTGGTTGAGAAAGGATAATCTTCAATAGTAGATTGAATAATAACATCTAGAATCCATTTGAATCTTCATTGAATATTTAGTAACACCTAAAATAGAGTCAAATTAGTTCCTTCAATTTTTCTCAACTACTTCCTAATCTTTTTATGTCTCTCCATAACACCTTTAATAGATTAATAACACCCACTACAAAAAGTAGAAACGTGTCTACTTAACTCAATATTCATTATTTAAAAATTCTAAAACTATTTTATTGAAATTTACAATCTAACTAGTTTAATTTAATAACTTTAACTTTATTTGTACTTTGATATCACTAATACTCTTTGAAAGATTATTTATCTATTTCTTATTCTTAGAAAAATCTATGATCAAATTATTTTTGGATAATGTTTCAATATATATACTTAATCAAAGTTCTTTCGAATATAGCAATCTCTTAATCTTAATATTTTAATAATAAAGTTCTTTTATTAAAGTTTTTGTAAAATAGTCAATTTCTTTTTCATGAATTAAACAATGTCTCATTCTTTAATACTTTAATAATAAATGTTTCTTTTTTAATGATTAAAAACTATATTCATTAAAACTGCGAATTTGAAATGGAGTGTTAGTTACTCTTATGCAACTAAAATGAATGAATTTGTGTATCGTCTTGAAACTCCATAAATCTCCATTATATTCTACAAACTCCTCTCCCTAGACTAAGCAAACGAATGCCGCCTAACTTTCTTTCCAATCTCCCACGCAAAAGTAAACAATTAAAAAAATCAAATGCCCCAGTTTCGACAGCTGAAAACAAATGAAAAACAGGCTAAGACGAAGCGAAGAATTGCATGATCTCCGTAAGTCAAATGAGACACCCCATTGCTGTGATCATGATGATGATAATTTGTAGTACCAGGTGGACGTGGCAGTGACTTCTTATTCTTCTTCTTCTTCTTTTTCATTACTGAAAGCGGTCTCACCATTGCCCCTCTATATTCAGAAGTAAATAACATGGAAGCATTTTCAGACGATACAACTCCCGTACTGTTCTTATCAAGACTGTTGTTATTTCTCCTTCCAGTTGTTGTATTGATGGAGTGAGAGGTCAGTATTAAGACCCCTGTGATCAAGACAATAATCAGCACAAATCTCATCCTCACAGAATTATTCGTGCTTAACATTGTTTCGCCTCGATAGCTTGTCAAAAAACCCTAAAATTGTAATACTTGATAATGATACCCAATTTTAAGTCAGCATATATCTTTAATAATGTCGTATATAATCCGCAGGAGGCGTCTATATTATTTTTATCTTGTAATGGAAAACATACAAATAAATGTCAATTTACAGGACCGTATGATTATTGTTTTGAACAGTGGAAAAGAAATTTACAATGTCAATTAGAATTTAACATACACAATAGTTACACAACTTACACATCTTTCAAATGAGAGAGGATCTTCTTAAATATAGGAAGAAGGGTGACTTCACTAGTCACACCTTTTCAAAAAGTTTCATTCATAAATAATTAATAATCTAATAACTATTAGATTATAATTATTTGAAAGGAAATATGTTTATAAAACATATAATATATAAGGTTTTATTATCTTACATTAGAACATAATATAAATGTTATAAGGGTATGACACCTAATAATATTATGTTCTAACAAATATCTCATAGAAAATTATTTTTTTCTTATCTTAGTTCTAAACCAAATTTTATGAAAAGTGACAATTTAACATAATACTAGTGTGTGGAATAGATAATTTTACAATGGAGTCTCATGCTATTAAAACAAGTGCCACATAGTGGCGCGTACTTGCCTTAATTTAATTTTTGTTTAGAAATAGGCTGGATAATAAGTTGAGATAATATATTCTTTCAATAGTATAATAGAGAGTGTACACAATTATAACATAGTTATAATTATAATCATTTCAATTAATAATTATTTGATGAAAATTTTAATACAATTTTTAATAATAGATTTCTTTTAATAATAATAATAATAATAATAATAATAATAATAATAATCTTAATAATAATCTTAATTTCAATTAATAATTTTATAGTTATAATAATAAAAATTTAAATTATAACTATAAAATTAATAATAATATTCTTAATTTCAATTAATAATTATTTGATGAAAATTTTAATACAATTATTAATAATAGATTTCTTTTTTCTTTTTTTGAAAAAAGGGGTAATGATTTATTCAGAAATCACAGAAATACAAAGATCAGGCCTTAGGCCCACCAAGGCAACAACAAAAACTAAAAGGATCCAAAAAGAACCACCAACACCACCACTACAAAGTCCAGTGACTATAGCATTAGATTCGACCATCAGATTTCCAATGATAATACCTTTTCGGAAATCCCTCAGAAAGATGACTTGGCACAAAGTAGGGCTGAAGACTTTGAAATTACACCAAAAACTAGGCTCATCTGGAGCCTCGGAGGGCTTCAAAACTGACAATGAAAAGGAAGCAAACATAAAAGGGAAATTGATCCTACACCATTGGGTGCTCTTGCATCATCCTGTCTTCTAGCATTAACTTGTCTAAAGTTTCAAGATAATTAGGAGGTAGACCATATCTTCCACTAAAATCCCAACCATCAACATGCTTTGAAGACCACTTGGCCAAACAATCAGCCACTCTATTCCACTCCCTTGGAATATCACAAAAGGAGACAAATTCCAGTGTATTACATAGTTGTAAAATCTGTCTGACCACAAAAGCTAATTGCCAACTCACATCATTCAAATTCTGTTTGTTCAAGATGTCCACAACAATTTGAGAATTTGACTCACAAACAATCTTCCTCCATCCTAAAGAACAACCTCACTCAACAACAATCTTAATAGATAGGGCCTCCATAAGATTGTTAGAGTGTTGCCCAATATAAATAGACAAGAAAAAAATTGCACAACCATCATCACCTCTACCTATACCTCCAATACTTGCATGTCTAGGATTCCCATGGAAAGAGCCATCTGTATTAATTTTTAAGATTCCCACAGGAGGGGGAATCCACCTTCCATCTCTGCTTATCTGTTGCTTCGCATGTTGAGATCTATTTCTAGCAACACAATCCATTTTAATATTTTCCAATTGTAGATTCCTTACAATAGCGTGATCACCCGGATCAACATTTTTAGACAAATTGCACTTAGCTGAGATTGTCTCCTGAACCCTATTAACTATCTTCTACCATAGCTGAGGACTCCCTATATGTGAATCACAAAAGACCCTTCGATTCCTTTCCAACCACAAATTCCAGATAATAAGGGTTGGCCCAATAGCCCAGGCCACTTGAAGAAAAGAGGTTTTTGTTGGGGGTCTACCCAGGCTATCCCAAAAGTCAATTAAAGAGGTAGGATGAAAACAAGCATGTTGCCAAGCCTCCGACCACTTGTGTCAAATCTCCCTAGAGAAAGGCAAAAAAAAAAACAAGTGGGAATGGTCTTCCTCATTATGCATACAAAGATAACAAATAGATGGTCCTTGGAAGCCTCTCTTACGAAGATTCTCTCATGTGAGGCATTTCCTCTGAGTAAGCAACCATAAGAAAAAATTACATTTCGGCCAAAAAAGCTATTCCAAACCTTCTTCCACTAGGGAACATCTATCAGGCCATGCAATTGCCTATCAAGCTAAGCATAACCTTCAACAATAGAAAACTTGCCTTTTGGGTTAGGACCCCAAGCCAAAATTTCAATCTCCTTGAGGGAACTACATAACCTACCCTCCAAGATATTAACCAACACCACACGATCCTCATCTGAGCCACCCAAGGGCCATTCAAGAGGATCCTTCCAACAAGTCACCTCAACCTGTCTAATGTGCCTAACTATTTTAAAATTCTCCACCTTAACCCATCCAACATCAGTGAAAATATTGCAAAGATGCTGAAGTTGTATAACTAGACAGAATAGGAGGGTGACCATCCCAAGAGTCCTACTAAAAAAGAGCTTCAGAGCCTCTATTACAAATCTAGAAAAGGCCATCTTTAATAAGTTGGGTACCTTTTTTAAGAGTATCCCAGATACAAGAGCCTCATCATCATTAGCACCTGGGAGATACTTATGGGTTAAAATCTTGGCCCAGTCCTAATCTTGACTGTTACACCACCGCCAATACAACTTAGCCACCAAGGCCTTGCTAACCAAAGCAATAGATCTGAGGCCAAGACCCCCAGCATGTCTCAGTCTACAAACATAGTTTCAATTAGCTAAACTCCACTTAGAAGAAAGAAAACTATCAGACCAAAGAAATTGACAGGAAAGAGCATCAAACTCTCTCACAAAGCTAGAGGGGGGAGCCTGCACAAAACACCTATAAATGGGAAGTGTTTGCACCACAGTCTTTAGAAGAATCACTATTCCAGTAGAGGATAACCATCTGTAAGTCCAATGATTTACCTTGCAATGAAATTTATCCAAAATTCCTTGGCAAAAATCTTTGCGGTGAACCACAGAGATTTTTTGTTATCTCATAGTAGTTTTCACTCATTTTAAATTTTTTTTAAGTATTTACATTTCATCAGAGAAAGAGCCACACACTTCTCATTGCGATCTTTTCTAATAGATTTATTATCATTATATTATGGGTAATGTTATTATTAATAATTTATAATTAATATATTAACCTTTATACAATATTTTTTATTATATTATTAAATTATATAGATTTAAAATTATAAGATAAGGATATATATTATTATATTTATTTATGTTATAAATATAATTTAGATTATAATTAAACATGTTAATAATATTGATCAATAATATCCATAATATTAAATTATTTATTCACACCTTGATCACAAATTTTCTTATATTTTAATAATTTAATATATTTAACCTTACTAATATATTATTATATATATTTTAATTATTTATTGATTATATATAATTAACATGTTTAATTTGATATTCTTTTAATATCAAAAACATATTTAATCCTAATATATAAATTTTATTTATAATATTGTATATATATAGAATTAAATATATTAATAATATTTATAATATTAAAATTATTTACATCTTTTATTTAATATTTAATTTAATTATATTCTAAATAGAAAATATAGATTAATATATTTATATTATCAAATTTTATGAGGATAACTAAAATAAAGCTTTAAAAGATTCAAAAATTTAGATAAAAAATTTAACTAATTTGAAAAGAAAATTTAAACATATTAAACATTATTTTAATGACCTAAAAATTTGCCTAAAAAAATTCATGTAGAAAGTGGATCTGGGAAATCCGGTAATAAGATGCGAATCATTTTAGCCAATTATATTCAAGAAAAACAATTTTTGTAATTTGAAAACTTAAAAATCTTGCATCTTAACTATTTAAATCTTTTAAAAAAGAATCAAATTAAAAAATTCATAAATATGATTGCTAGAAAAGCAATTAACCGATTGCAATAGTACTATCCTAACAACAAGTACTAATAATATCACTATAATTTGGTAGTTTTAAAAATAGTTAGATAAGATCTACTAAGATATCTTAAGTCCCTAAAAACATAAACTTTGACAATATAAGATAGAAACAAAACTTTGCACATAAAGACATAGCTTTTTTTAAAAAAATTAGGTAGTGAGAGTTTCTCTAAAAATTTCTCTCAATTTTTTTCTCTCTCAAAGTGGGTTTCTCATCCTATCTAATTTTATTTAGTAACATAGGTTGTGGTGTAGTTATTTTTTACAATACAACTCTACATAATTAAAATAATATTTCTAAAATGTCTAATTCTTTAGGTTTATATTAGAGAAGACCTTGTTCTACCATAGTAGACCCCTAAATTTGGCCAGTTAATTTAATCAAATTTAAATCCTATTCTTCCAATTAATTAATAATCTCCCAAATCCCTTTCTTCGAATTAAATAATTTTTAATTAATTAATTATCCTATATCCTCCTAATTAATTTATCCAATTAACTGATTATCCCATCCTCCTCATAATTAATCTAATTAATTGATTATCCCATCATCCTAATTAATTAATCTAATTCATTAATTATCCTTTTTCTCTCATCTCATTTGATTAATTATCTTTAATTAATTAAATTTCCCTTTTCCCAAAAACCCCATAGATTAATTAATTCCTATTTGAGCACATGGCTCCTAACCTTAATTCCCCATCTAACCTAGCCCTTGTCCTAAACCTAGGGTTCCAACCAACCCTATCCATCCAAACCTTCCAACCAACCCTATCCTAACCTCTTCTCCCTCTTTTGGGGGAAAATATCCTATTTTTGGGTGGCTTTGCCCAAAACAGACATGTGTCCATGAGAATACATGTCATTCCTCTTCCCTCTTGTTGAGCAACTTGTCCTTTTTTGGAGGACAAGTGTCTCCTCTTCACACCCCCTCTCCTTCCTCTCATTTACTATTTAATCCCTCCATTTTTAAACCAAATCCTCTCGAATCCACTATTCATTCAATGCATTGTTACTCTATTGAAATCACTACTCACACTCACACATCCATTTTCATTTACATTATCATCTTCATCAAATCATGGAGCACAATTGAGCATCTGAATTGACATCATGAGAACACATCCAATCGCAAAATAATCAAATCGAAGTAAGGACTTGGCGTTTAAATAGCTTTTCTTTATGTTTTTGCTTTGATTTTACCATTTCTATCTTGAAGTGTTGAGTTTAATGGCTTGTTTTGGCTAATTAGTTTATCTTTTATCCTTTGTATTAACACACACATTTTACCTCATACATTTTTTTTCACACTTGGTGGGATTTACTTCATGGGCCATCTAATGTTTTATGTTGTTTTAGTGCATTTTATTGTAGATTTTGAGAAATTGTAGGCAAAAAAGAAGATCTACAAGCTGATTTACGCCTAAGAAGAAGTCTATTTTCTCAATCTTGTGATTTCACGAAACAATGGGTTTGTGCCCTGAAACCGCAGGTTCGCTAATATCATTTTCATATGACCACAAGATTGTCATCAGTAGTTTCATATGGAAGGTAAAATTTACATTAAGTTTTGAGTTTATATAAATGATAATTTGCTTTTGTCTATGAAATATCGAGTTCACATTCTCGCACCAATGGATTTGCTATCTTACATCTGTGGGTTTGCTCTATTGCACCAATGGGTTTGCTTAAACCAGCAGGTTCGCTATCTTTCATGAGAAGGTTTTCTTAAACCAACGAGTTTGCTATCTTGCACCAGTGGGCTCGCTTAAACCAGCTAGTTCGCTATCTTGCACTAGCGGGTTAGCTTAAAATAATGCATTTGTGCCACATAGTAGCGAGATCACTAATTATCATTTATATGATTTTCTTGAATTTTATTTTGGTACTAATCCACTAACTTATGTGTTAGAATTTTAGACAGACAACGAGATCACATTTTAGACAACCAATAGGTTTGCACTTCGAAACAACGAGTTTGGGCCTTGAAACAATAGGTTCACTTAAAACAAGTTTGCATCATGCAGTAGCGAGATCGCTAATTATCATTTATATGATTTTCTAAAATGTTATTTTAGTACTAATTAGCTAATTTGTGTGTTGTTGGATGGTTTTACTAATGTTTTTGTAGCATTTCAAGCTATAAGAAGACTCCTAAGCTTTAAACACTTAACTTTTTGCATGTAGGACCACAAAAGAAAGTGAGGTTTCATTGGAACAAATTTTGCTCATTTCATTTTTTTCATTTCCTTCTTTATTTTGTGTCTTATTTCATAATTAGGCACACTTCAATTCAATTAAGGGAATGGACATGTTATGTCTTTTGAGTAATTAGGCACACTTCAATTCAAGTAAAGGAATGAACCCCATGTCTTTTGTGTCTTGCATGCATGTGCGTTTATAGAGTGGTCCTACTGCTAACACACACTATCCTCTCCTCTTTGGCTCTTTTCATCAAAGATGCAAGAGAGAAGTGTTAGCGACACTTGATTTTAATTTCTAACTATGAGGGTCTATCCCCAAGTAGCCTATAAGGCCGGGTGAGGGGAGAACGACCTAAGCGGTACCTTCTTTCGGTTTGTTATAAAAATAATTATGATTTTAGTGAAATATATAAATCAACTAGTAATGTTGTGTTATACCGATGGTTTCACTCAGTATTATTATACAAATAACTTTGTGGGCTTGACACAACTCAAAATCCCCTAGTGCTTGTGTGGTAGATGAATAAAATCCATGTTCTGCGGGCTATGATATCTCTTAAATGAGCTAGCCACCACATGTATGACTACCTAATTCACCCCGAAAGTCTCCATACTACAAGCCAATTGTTCTTTAGCATCCAAAAAATCTTCTATGTGTTAACTCAGGTGTTGTGATATGTGCATACCAAAGAAACTACTCACGTACCCCCCAATTCAAGATAGAAAATTCACCAGGAAGTGATTACCCATGAATTCTAAGATTGGCATGCCCAAGAAGTCTTTGTCGAGGGTGGAGCCAGTGTTGTCAAGCTTGTATCTATCCAATTGGGTGTGGTATTTTGGGCAAGGAGATTTAACACATACTGTCATTTGACTATCCATAGGGTTGTACTTAACTAATTTTATCTATTTTATGGTCAGATCTTTCAGCTTGATGTGTTTGGTGTCAAGTCTTTTGTCAAATATCATTCTAGCGGGCTTGAAGTTAGTTCTAGTGGGTATGTGGTCTACTATAGTGGGTTTACAATCTTGTATTAATAGAAATGCTATCAACTTTGAACCAAAATTGACATACTTAGCACAGTCACTGTCATTTTCTCAACTAGCAGGTTTTCTCTTTGTTCTAGTGAGTTTTCTCTAGCTCTTTTTAAGTCTTGTTCTAGTAGGTTCGCTCTTTATACTATCTATTGTGTTGTTCCAGTGAGTTTGCACTTTGTTCTAGTGGGTTTGCACCCTGAAACAACAAGTTTGTCTTTTTGGTGTCATTATAATGTCCAAGCATTTTTCAGTCTCACCCATCTTGTTATAGCGGATTTGCATCTTGTTCTAGTGGGTTTGCATCTTGTTTTGGTAGGTTTGTGGCCTATTATAGCGAGTTAGTTTTATCTTGTCATGATTTGTTAGTTAGTCTCATTATGCTATTGATCTTCTATTTCATTGATTTACAATCTTACTTTTCCTTAGTAGTTAGAGTCTATCTTTTGTGATCCCAATCTTAGATGTCATTGTGCTATCATTATGTTGCATGCATTTCTTTATACATTTCTTTATCTATTTCCAGTTTACACTCATCTTTTATGGTTTAGTCTTAGACATCATTACGTTGTTGTAATGTTGTCCACGTTGCCTTAGACACTACTTGACTCTTTAGTTGTCAGTTATCTCTTTGATATTGGTTTTTCAACATTGTCACACTGTTATAATTCTATCCATTTAGCGTTAGAGTTTCCTTGACTATTTAACTGTTAGTTATCTCTTTGATTTTGATCTTAGACCTTGTCACGTTGTTGGAATTCTATCCATTTAGCGTTAGAGTTTCTTTGACTCTTCAGCTGTCAGCCATCTCTTTGATATTGGTCTTAGACATTATTATGCTACCAGAATTATGTTCATTTAGTGTTAGAATTCTCTTGACTCTTTAGCTATTAGGATCTATGTCGACGATCTTGGTCCTAGAAGTTGTCACATTGTCGAAGTGTTATCTGTATTACATTAGAAATATCTTGATTTTTCAGCAGTCGATATCTATCCTTGCATATTCTGAGTCTTAGATGTTGTTGTACTAGCAGAGTGTTGTCCATAGTTTGTTGTTTCACTCCTCGATTGACATCATTGACTCTTCACTTTTGTGTTCCAGTTTGGGTTGTAGTATGCTATTTTCCATCTAGATGCTGCCAATTTTTCGTTAGATAACTTTATGTCTCATATCTCCATCCATCCATCCTCCAAATCCACTTATCCTCATCTAGCTCTGTCTATATGTTTCCTCCCAAAATTAGAAAATAAAAAAAAAATTGAAAAATCAAAAAAAAAAAAGAGAGAGAAAAAAATTTGTTTAAAGGTAAAAACGTAGCAAACAGGCACCTTGGGCAAGTATTGTGATGAAAACCTGGCAAATAGGCATCATGCATAATTTTTCCTCACCATTTTTCTCTTTGCACTTGGGGGCAAGCTCTTCTGCCCATCTGGCCATTTCCTTCTCCATTCTATTTGCCTACCATATCTATCATATCCCATCTCTTTCACTTCCTCCATCCTCGTTGGATTTTGAGAAAAAGAAAAGGCCACTGTATATGCATGCTCTGGACACATCTTGGCCTCCCTTCCATGTAATCCATCTGCATTCTTTCATAGTCCTTATCCATTCATCACCCTATCTTCCATTCGTTTCCCTCGAGATTCCTATCCTCCAATCATCGCCATCATCATGTCTCTTCCAATCACTCCTCTCTCTTCAATCAATACAGTCAATCATTAATCTATCATGGCTTTTCATCTTGACTAGGGCAATATCATGCCTATCCTTGGGTCTTCTTCCTTCATCCATATTCTCTTAGTCCATCTTGTATATAGTGTCATGTACATGGGTGTCATTGTACATAGGCGTCTCTTTGTCCTATTCTTCGAGATCATTTCTTATCAGCTGGTTCCTCAATAATCATCCTAGAGCATCTTTGTCATCATGATCCTATCAGATCCTTTTGTCTATCACCATTAGTTTTCTTTATCTTGGTGTTCTTTGAGATGTATCCTTCTCACCAACACCCATCGTCAGTTTGTGCAGGATGTATCCTTCCTCAAGTCAAACATCATCCAATCCTCATCCAATCAGTTATCCTTTTAGCAAAAGACATCTAAGACACTCGTGTTGGCTTTAATTATTTTTTATCTTTGTTTGTATTTTTAAGCTCTTGAGGGCTCTGTTTCCTCTTGGTCACCATGATCTTTTATATGATGACATGTTAGGAATAACAAGGCTCAGGATGTGATCTTGTTCCTTTTGTTTTTTCTTGGCATGTCCATTGTTGTACCCTCATGAGGTCTCTGTCATCTCATGTTACATTGGGATATATATTCTTCTTGGGGTTCTTCTAGCACTATTGCCTATAGGGTCTCTATAACTTTGTGTGGTACTAGATTAGCCTGTGTGTATGTTTATATGTGTCAGTCCATGCATTGGCTATGAAATTCCACCCTAGTTCTTCATACCTTGGTGACTCACAGACATTGCTAAATCAAAATAAGTGCTTTGTACATGGCATCCTATTTTGCAAGTGGTCGAGCTCCATGATCATTTCATCCATATCATCCATTATCATCTTCATCAAATCATGGAGCATAGTCGAGCATCCAAATCGACGTCATGAGCACACATCCAATCATGAAATAATCAAATCAAAGCAAGGATTTGGGCTTTTCATAGCTTTTCTTTGTGTTTTTGCTTTGATTTTACCATTTCAATCTTGAAGTGTTGAGTTAAATGGTTTGTTTTGGTTAATTAGTTTATCTTTTATCCTTTGTATTAACACGCACATTTTCCCTCATACAACCACTAAGGGCTTATGAAAATTCAAGTATAAATGGTTGGGCAAGATCTCTTAAGAGACATAAGAGCCTAACCTAAGTCATTAGCTTCAACACTTGAAGGTATGGAAATATAACGACACATGTAGATGTATCATTTATTTCAATATTCAACAGAAAGGTCCTCTAAATATTTCTCCTTTTTTTACCATCTCAAAGCACTTCCCCCGTTCTAGTGTCAAATCAAACTTAATGTAATTTTTGATAATTTCATCTAGTACTAAGGTGTGGAATAAGTAAAATTTTCAATAGATCCGCATTGCATTAAAATAATAGGTCAAAATAATCCAAATGGAATTTTTTATGCTATAATAAGCCTAATTCTACAATTGGGTTCCCTTGGTCCTTTTGGGTTGCAGTGGTCAAACAAGGCCTCTTAGTGACCTAAAAGCCTAAAGGTTACAAGCTTTGACACATAGATGACATGGAAATAATTTAAAATTTAGAGAAATATCATTTTTTCCTATCTAGCTGAGCTGTGGTGTTCTCTAAAAGTGCTTTCTTAGTTTCATCTATAGCCCAAAACTTGGTTTTCTTTTAGACTAGCTTTGAATTAGAAGTTGCAAAAAAAGGAATTTTTTGTGTAGTTATAGAATGTTGAACAAGAACTTCCTGAACAAATATCTATGATATTTAACTAATAGAACTACATTACAATCTAGGTTGATTTATTCTATGGAAGGCATTATTCAACCACTAAGATCTCCTAAAAAGTTTGAGCTACATGGTCAAATGAGCTTTTTGAAGATACCTAAGTGTTTAAAAGGCAAATTTTTTGATGAGATAGTATGGAAACACCATGGCATATAATTTTTTTTGTTCATTCCTATAAAGTTTGGTAGTGAAGTCCTCTAGAAAAGAATCTATAAATTTCATCCATCTCAAAGTTGTTTTCTAGGTTGTAAATATGAAGCATGCAAAGAATAATGAGATTCATTCTAAGAGGAAACAAAATTGTCTCATACATTCTTTAGTTGCATGCATAACTTATTATTCTTTTTTTTAATCAAAATTGAACTATTTTGATTTTTAAACTGTTTCTAGTTAATTAGTTTGCCAATTAGGTTGTAGTATAAGAAATTTATTTCATAAAATAACAAGTTTGAAGTACTTGAAGTATTTCAAAACATTTGAGGAAATATTTCCAAAAATATGTTTATTGTTGATAGAAATGAAAACAAATTACATAAACAAATAAATATTACTAAAAGGTAAATAATTTTTTAGAAGAACATTTAATAAAAGTATAACAAGATAGAAATAATTATGAACCTAAACCATGTGGCTCAAATGGTGAAATGTCACTTTCAAATGAAAAATAAAAATATCATTTGAGAGTTTTAAATTTTTTCAAGAAAAGCATAAAATTATACATTTGTTAGAAGGGGATCTTCAATAAAGTCGTTATTTTATAATTAAAAATAGCCATCATTAGGCCTTTAAATGAAGTCTTTGTGGGTAGTGCCTTCACTTGAAGGGGGTGGCTTGAGAAAAGGCTTAAAGTTCCTTCAAACAAAGGGGACCCTTTGTTTGAAGGCATTAACAAAATATTTTTTGTGTAGCCAACAATTCTTGTTCATCACTAAAATTTAAACCCACTATTATGGGTTGACCCAAGAGGTGCCAATGTTCTGACCTATGAATACATAATGAATTCTTTACATCAATCTCTAAGAAAATATTGATGAGATATGCAAATCTTCCAATACATATATGGAGATATCCAAATGGCAGTTAGTTCAGCTGCATGTGGCCAAACAGAAGACTCAAACCTTCAAGATGGTTTTCAAGAAGGCATGAATAGGGCAATGTCTTAATCTTAATACTTTAATAATAATTTTTATATTTAATATTCAAAATTATTTTCATGAATTAAACAATGTCTCATCCTTAATACTTTAATAATCATTGTTTCCTTTTAAATTCTTAAAAATTATGTTCTTTGAATTTGAGAATTTGAAGTGGAGTGTTGTTACTCTTAACCAAGTAAATCTAATCAACTTTAAAATTAATAACTTTCCTCTAGATTCAATTTGTAGAAAATTTTGTAAATGCTTTGTTTTTCTTAAATGCATTGTATTAAGAAATAAAACTGATAAAAAAAATACATTTACTCAAGAATAAAAGAAATATTGTTCATGCTCGTACACAAAATGAGAACACATAATATTTTCAGAAACTTCAAAAAGTGGATGGAATTGCCGAAGGAATATTTTGTACCGAGTGGGCAAGCTAGGAACAGGGTGTCGAGTCCTTAATGCTCTAAAAGGCTAGGATCGTGTTCATATAATTTAATTTAAGAATAATAATAAATACATTACCAACTTCTTCATGTGATAACAATTATTCTTGACCATTATAAAGTAATGGAATTAAACATCAAAAATATTTATTCTTCATCTTCGTCCTGTAAATTAAGTCTCAAATAGCCATACCCTATTTTACATTAAACAAATCGCCTTAAAACTCTAAATCTCCATTAAATTCTACAAACTCCTCTCCCTAGACTAAGCGAACGATTGTCGCCCGACTTTTTTTCAAATCTCCCACTCAACAGTAAACAATTAAAAAATCAAACGCCCCAGTTTTAACAGCTGAAAAGAAATGAAAAACAGGCTAAGACGATGCAAAGAATCGCATGATTAATAATATTCACTGCCAGTTGGACGTGGCGGTGACTTCTTCTTGTTCTTGTTCTTCTTTTTCATTACTGAAAGCGGTCTCACCATTGCCCCTCTATATTGAGAAGAAAATAACATTGAAACATTTTCAGACGACACAACCCCCGTATTGTTCATATCCAGACTGCTGATATTTCTCCCTCCAGTTGTTGTATTGATGGTTTGAGAGGTCACTAAGAAAACCCATGTGATCAACACAATCATCAACACGAATCTCATCTACACAGAATTCTTCGTGTTACAGTAAACCCTAAAACCGTAATTCTTGATTCTTGATGGCCTGTCTAGCTACGCTATAGGATACCCAATTTAAAGTTAGCATATATCTTTAATAATGTCATATATAATACGGGAGAGGTTAAATGCATACCTGAAGAGCCGAACTTCCCTTGTTTCTACTGAGAGAGAGAGAGATGTAACAGATGAAATGTGGTATTCGGTCTCTTTTCCAATGGATTTCTTCTTTAGAAGCTCTCTTAGGCAACGAATAGGTCTTCTTTATGAAACGTTTATGAAACCTCTATACTGATCATCGGCATATATATGTGCATGGCTATTGAAAGCAACAACCTACTGTCGCTGCTTTTTTAGTAAAAAAAAATATTAAAGCTTACCGATTTCTTAAATAGGTAACGGAAAAAGCCGAAACCCTATTTATCCACAAATGTAATCGAAAAAAAGCCGAAACTGACGACAGATCTTAGAATGCGAAATGATTTTGTCTTCTGCGTAGTTTTTAGCTTTTTTTAAGGTTTTGCTTTTCTCTAATTTAATAGACAAATTCGATATCTTGCATTAAATGGTTCGATGGTCGCCTTAACAGTTCCATTAAATGTTTCGGTGGTCGCCTTAACAGTTCCATTAAATATTGGTTTGTTTTTATTCTTATTTAAATTATATTATGAAAAATTTGGATTAAATGAATTATGTTAATTGTAACTATTATATTTATCTTTAAAAGAATAAGGTAAAGTATGCTGAAAGGTATTATATTTGTTCATTATTTTATTATAATTAATATTAAATTATTATTATATTATGATATTATAATTAATACTAAATTATATTTTAATATATTATTATTTTTTTCTTCATAATGGGCTGAAGCCATGAGGTGTACATACCTTACCCCCTTGTGGGATTTGAAATTGTGACCTATATTATCAAATTATTATTATTATAATAATTTTTTATTTTTTCTTATTTATTTATATTTCTAAATAGCTATAAGAGTGAAAATTAATTTTAAAAATATTGAAAAAATTAGACATAATCATAAGAGAGAAAGTAATATATCTTTTTATCAATTTTATATCCTAAATTCAGATAAGCACCTCGAGAAGGATAACTATCTGGATATTTTAGTCTAGTGTATGTGGGGGCCTCTCAATCCATTCCGTTCCCAATCAATATTCGTTGGAGGGATAAGTTTTTATTCTATGGATAAAAAATTTGTATATCTGATTTTAAAGTATAAATAATTTAATTTAAAAGTTTATAATATAAAATTTGTTACATAATTATTTAATGTTAATAATTTATTTAATCTAGATATATAAATTAGTTTTGAAAATGTATTTGATATAGTAATAAAATACGAAAAGTGAATATATATTATAGAAATGAAGAAGAGAATATTGAAATAAAATATTTAATAAATTATTTTCATTGAATATTTAAAAAAAAATATGAAAAAAAATTTGAACAAATTAAATATAACAATTATGTTTTCAATTTTTTTATTATTGTATATCAATTTGGGTCAAATTTACATTTGTGGTTTTGATGTTCATATCTACAATTATAACTTGAATGCTATGATTTTAATTTATATATGATTTTCCAATCTTAATTGTAAAATACCTCCCATAATCTTCTTTTATATATATATATATATATATATATATATAGATATATATATATATATTTTAAACTAACATATCCGTAATTTTTACATATTATTGTATAGTTATATATTTTGGATTGGTACAGTTTTAGATTTAGGATTTCATTTGGTTCAATTCTAGATTTAGAATAGTTAGGATTGCAATCAAAATAGTAGGCCCAATTCAATAAGGATTAGGGTTAAGTTTGGTTTACTATTAGTGTTAGGATTTGATTTGGTTAAAAATACAGTAGGCCTAATTATATAAGGAATAGGGTTCATTTTGGTTTTCTATTAGGTTTAGGGTTAGGGTTAGGGTTAAGGGTTAGGTTTAGGATTATAGTTAGGGTTCATATTATTGTTAGAGTTAGGTTAATGGTTAGGGTTTGGATTTACATCATGGTTATTGTTAAGATTGTGATTAGGCTTAAGGTTTAGGGCTATGGTTAGGATTATGTGTAGGGTTATGGTTTATACCATAGGGCTGTGATTATGGTTAAGGGTAAGGGTTAGGATTAGGGTTTACATCATTTAGGGTTAGGTTAATGGTGAGGGTTTGGATTTACTTCATGATTAGGGTTAGGGCTACGATTAAGATTGTGGTTAGGCTTAGGATTTAGCATTATGGTTAAGGCTAGGGTTAAAGGTTTGGTTTAAGATTATAGTTAGGGTTTACATCTCAAATTATTTTTTGTCAATTGGAAGAATGGTGCATTACTGTTTCTAGATATATATCTTTCAACCCTTTCTTGTTTTTTAATATTATAACTATTTGAATGGATAATTATAAAGAGTTTTAGCACAGATACATTGATGTATATGTATATGTATATATATCACTTACACTATTGAAAATAAGGATATAATATTCATATCAATATAAAAATATATTCTAATTTTATGGATACAACATAAATATATTAAAATCATTTTGGGGATAGTTACACATTCATTTTCATATATGTTTATATCAATTCAATTCAAATTATTTCAAATTATTTTGACATACATAAATATACACATTAATGTATTAAGTTGAAACCACTTTTTGGTCATAAAGTGTATATTCTTAGTTTTTTGTTTGTTTGTTTAAAATCAATTTTTTTTTATTTTGTCATAGAACTCACAAACCTATCATATTTATTTTAATATCTATGTCAAACATCTTGATTGTAATTTTTTTTATGTATGAGGTCAATTGGTAGCCATTTAACAAATAATTATTGATTTATTCAATAATATTTAATAATTATTAAAATAATCTTTATTTTAGGTCATAGTTAATTTGGTAAATATTGTATAGATATAATAGAACTATTTAGATTAAATGAAACTTAATATAGTTCTTATGCTATGATGTAATATTTTTTGTTTTATTGAAACTAAACTAGCATAGATATATCTCATAATATATATGGAATTACAAAATTAAAGTGTACAGTCACCTCGAGAAGGATATCCCTCATCTTATATATATATGCCAGTAACAATGGCAACATGAATTGGAATACAAAAATTAATTTCAAATTACATATTGTTGTATAGTTATATTTAGGATTCCATTTGGTTAAATTCTAGATTTTGAATTATAGTTAGGATTGGAATCAAAATAGTAGGCCCAATTCAATAGGGTTCATTTTGGTTTACTATTAGGGTTAGGATTTGATTTGGTTAAAAATATATTAGGCCTAATTATATAAGGAATAGGGTTCATTTTGCTTTTCTATTAGGGTTAGGGTTAGGGTTAGGGTTAGGGTTAGGTTTAGGATTATAGTTAGGGTTTACATTATTTTTAGAGTTAGGTTAATGGTTAGGGTTTGGATTTAGATCATGGTTAGTGTTAAGATTGTGATTAGGCTTAAGGTTTAGGGCGATGGTTAGGATTATGTGTAGGGTTTTGGTTTATATCATAGGGCTATGATTATGGTTAAGGGTAAGGGTTAGGATTATAGTTAGGGTTTACATCATTGTCAGGGTTAGGTTAATGTTGAGGATTTGGATTTACGTCATGATTAGGGTTAGGGTTAGGATTAAGATTGTGGCTAGGCTCAGGATCTAGCATTATGGTTAGGGCTAGGGTTAAGGGTTTGGTTTAGGATTATAGTTAGGGTTTACATCTCAATTTTTTTTTGTCAATTTGAAGAATGGTACATTACAGTTTCTACAATTTTTAATAATACAGTGTTGGTAATGACTTATTATTAGTTAAATATTAATTCTATTGAAAATATATTAATTATAATTATTAAGGATTAAATCAATTGAAAACACAATTGAAAACCAAATGATTGATTATTATTAAGGCTTGAATCAATTGAAAACCAAATGACCATCAAAATTTTTGAAAACCCCTAAATGTTAAACCAATTGATTGATTATTATTAAGGCTTCAATCAATTAAAAACCAAATGACCATCAAATTTTTTTAAAACCCCTAAATGTTGACACATAAATTTTCTAGCCTCTCGGCTTAATAAAACAAAGGCTTGATCACTACACTTAAAATAATTCATAGAAGGAGCTACAACATTAAAAAATTAAATAGCAATATCTTTTGTTTTGTAGTGTTAACAATATTTTGAAAGGTAAGTATTAAGTCACTGAATGCCTTTATATTACAAATAAATTTTATTGTTAAAAATTTAAAAAATGAAAAATTATATACAGTTAATACAATCCAAAACAAGTGTTACTAGTGTTCAAATAGAAGAGATGAATAATTTATATTATATTAATTATAATGAATGAATGGGTAATCTAAGAATCTAATCAAACTAGAACATATAAACACAGTAAATAAATGATAGGCTTAGTAAAGCTATTGATTTTATAAATTTATGTAAACAATAAATAGTATGAATAATATTCATAGTTATCACTAAATGAAGATAAATTTTTTGAAATCCTTTGATTTCACAAATTCTAATTTATTTTATTTTAAGAAATATTATGTTGTAGACATCAAATTTTCACACCTATCCCGAAAGGGTATTTCACAGTTGTAATGTATTGATAATTCAAGCCTTTGTATAATAGATCAAGAGTTATTTAATTATAATGAATGAATTTGGTAATATTTCTATTTTTTAAGTTAGATCATTAAATCCTAACAATAATATTTGCAAATATGTGTAATCTTAGTTGTATATTAGAAAATACATTTTTTATTATTCAATAATTGAATATCAATAATGCTAGAGAATATATCCTTTATTATTCAATTAATATTATCCCTTCATTCATTGTCATGGTAGTTACCTTGTAATGGTAACTACCAATATTTTCACAATTAATTAATTAGTATCAAAATATTTTCACCTAGTTTCAATAATCAAGACAAAATTTATTTCTCATGTTAGTTACCTTTAACATATATTAAATCAAAAAATGTTTAGCTTTATAAGACTAGAAATTTGATTATTCATGAAGTAGTCAAATCAAAACATTTCCATAATATTACTATTGTATTTTCATTATTATATTGTTAGAAATTTATAATAATTATAGTATAATATTATTATATAAATGTTTATGTATAATATACTATATTATTGATAATACTATTTTATTCTTTAATTTTTTATATTATTAAATTACATAAAAATAACTAAAATAATACTATCATTATGCGGAGGCCAGCGTCCCCTACATAGGGCTATACATGGTGAGCAAGGAAGACTTTAGATGGGTTTGGTTGGAAAGTGACCCACTTAACATTGTGAAATACATCAGGTTAGTACAAAGCCAAGCTAGACTATTTTGAACCTGATCAAGGATTGCATTGAAATGATTGTCGGCCTAGAGGAGTTCAAGATTTCACACGTTTTTCGGGAAGGAAATAAATTCTCCAATAATGTTGCCAATTGGGTTGTTGATAACATGGAGGTTAAATGGTGGAGTGGAAGGGAAAACTTCTTGAAAACTCTGTGTGACCTGGCAAGAAATGATGTCGATATCTTTGGCCTTACAAATGACTTTAATGCTAGAAGATTATGATGGTATGGGAGTTGTTTGGATGGTAGTTAAAATTATTAACACTTTGAGAAGCTTTAGAAAATTCAGCTCGTCTTGTTTCTAGTTTTGCTTTCTCTTGGTTTTGCATTTGGAGTGTAGCTATCTAGATTGTCTGAGTAACAGAATGGGTGGTGAGAAGAATAGGCATGAACCCATGACCTATGATAACTAGTAGAAGAATAAGGAGGTTTGGGAGGAAATCTCTGATGGTGGGATGATCCTCTACCTAGGGAGACTTCATGGTAACTCTTCCCTGGTTACTGAAAGGTTTGTCAAAGGATGGAATAAGGGTGTGTTAGTTGTTTATGGGGCAGAATTCCATGTTGATGAAACCCTGGTTGCCATTGTTACTAGACTTGCTATGGAGGGAAAGAAATTTTATAGAGAGAGGAAGTTGGGTGAGGAGGCCATCACTGCTTTTTGACAAGGAAAAGGAACGACAGAGGGTTTCTAAAATGGGGAATGATGGCTACAATAGGAAAGAACTGCATTCCCTCTAGGCTAATATGGTAGAATTCATCATGAGGTACATCACTCTTGATGGTAGATATGCTAGTATTTTCTCATATCATTTTACAATCTTAAATCATTTTAGGCATGGTAAAATTATTTCGATCCTCTTCTACTTGGTTTCATCCTTGGAAAATAGTCTAACAAAAAATGCTAAGAACTGGGTTAATCCAGTCCTTGATGAGGGGCTTATCATGTTAATCATGGAGTATGCCAAAGCTCATGAAGTGAAACCCTCCCCCATGGATAAAACCCACATTTCTTCCTCTAACCCTAAGGTGTAGTTTGTTTCTAACACAAAGATGGAAGAGGATGATAGTGGCACAACCATGGATTGTCATGATATCAAGGATTCAGAGGACCTTGAGAATAAACTAAAGAAAGAAGGGGAGACTATGGTGACCTTGGGAATAAAAAGTAGCAGGAAAAACAATCCTCCAAGGTGTGCGGGAAGCAAATTTAAATCTAGTAGCAGGAAAGTGCAAGACCTAGAGACCCCTATTAGGAAGAAAATGAAATGGACCAAGTCAAGTGGGTCCAAAGACAAGGACCACGAGATTAGGTTAGACATCTCCATAAATGTGGCTAACAAGCAACAGGGTATGGTAAATAAAGAGAATGAAGGTGATAAAAAGGGGGAGAAGGTGTTGGAAGACCTTATTTTGGAGGTCACTAGGGACTAGGAGAACTGCTGGAAGTGGGTAAATAAGGAAATTGGAACCCTAAAAGATGGGATTAAAGGAAATATTGAAAATTTAATAGAGTTCCCCGAGCCTAGTACAACTGAGAAGATCATGAGCATAATTTAGAAGATATTTCAAGATGTCAAAACTATCAAAATTTTCCATGAGCGAAGAATTGAAAAGCTAGAAGAGTATGTGAATGACATCAAAGACAACTTGAATAATCTTGTGGAAATTAGCAGGGAGGCGATGAGTAATAGTGTTGAAGGTTTGGAGAAAATCAATGCCATGATGGTAGTCTAGAGAATCAGACCTATAGTTAGTGATCCTCCCTTGGGGGAAAAATAGAAAAAGAATGCTTTAGAGAGCAGCCAGAGTGTTGTTGGAGGGAAGACTAGTTCGAGTCCCTATACTAGGACTAGGAGCTGGAGCTAAGACTAGGGTACCTCCAGATTCATCATGGAGGATCTAGAGAAAATCAACAAGAAGATTATTTAGAAGAATAATAAATTGGTACACTCTCTTAGTTGAGTTTCTTTTCATGTCTTTTTTGGAGACTTTTCATTTTTTTTTGGTGTTGGGTCTTGGTGGGGTTTATCCCCTGTCTCACTTATGATTAATCTCTTTTTGGCTATTGGCCTTGGTCTATAAAACTTTGGGTTTCAAGTCCCTGTAAAAGCTGTTTATCTTTATCAAAAAATAAAATAATACTATTATTTCATATTTTATATGATATATATATATATGTACTTATTTATTTATATAGAGCTGAAAAGATACAAACTCTAAATAATTTGAAAAGAAAATTTAAACATTTTAAATATTATTTTATTGTACATAAAAATATGCTTGGAAATTTCACTTATTTAATTGTATTCCCTACCTCTTTGAATCATAACCATAATTTAACTCTAACCATAAACCAAAATTTTTGCCTAGAAGACTATTTGATCCTAAACCCTAACTCAAATTTAACTTTATACCTAACCCTTACCCTAATTAAACCCTTCCCCAAACTATGTTTGAACTATGATTAAAATTTACCCTAGCTCAAAAATTTCTTTTATAACTTTAATTAAACACTAATTGAATCATAGTCCTAAACCTAATTGAACCCTACTCCTAATTAAACTCTAACACTAAACTAATTGAACATAAATATAACCTAATTGAATTATAATCCTAACCCTAACTATAATTATAATTGAACAATAATAATAATGAATGTATTTGGTAATCTTTTTATTTTTTAAGATAGTTCATTTAATCTTAACTATAATGTGTGTAAATATGTGTAATCTTAGTCAATATTAGCAAATCCATTTTTAAATTAACATTAAATTAGTATTATAAATATATATAAATAGAGAGAGATATGGAGGCTTTCATTTTTAATTTAATAAAATTATTTTATTTAAGTGGAATAATAAAAAATGAAAGCCTCGATATCTTTGGCTTTGTTTATATATATAATTTAATATATATAAGCTAGTAGTCCAAAAAAATTAAATAAATAAATATCTATTATTTTATAAGTATAATAATTTATTATTAAAAAATTTAGAGTTTAAATAACACTATTAAGTAAATAGAATTAGTAGTCAACTATGGTTAGGGTTAAAGTTAGAATTTTGAATATGGTTCAATTTGATTTAGTGTTAGATCTAGTGTTTAATTTTATTTATAGTTATAGTTCAATTTAGTTTATTGTTAAAGTTACAATTTTGATTATGGTTTAATTTGATTTAGTGTTAGATCTAGTGTTTAATTTCATTTATAGTTATAGTTCAATTTGGTTTATTGTTATGGTTAGGATTTCATATAAAATTAGAGTTAGGCTTGGTATTAAAACATTAATCCTACTTTAATAATGGTTACAATTGAATTAGGTTTAGTGTTTAATTATGTTTAGAGTTGCTGTAAAATTTGGTTGAGTGTTTAATTATATTTAACGTTGGGATTCAATTTTGTATAGCATTAGGGTTAGGGTTATTGCAAAATTCAGTTATGGATTTTAAAATTTAGTTTTAATTTTAGTGTTTAGTTTGGTTTAGTCTTAAATCACATTAAGAGTTAGCATTTAGATTGACTTGGTTTTAAATTATGTTTAAAGTTAGGATTCAATTTTGAATTTTTTTAGGGCTACAGTTCAATTTGATTTAGTATAAAGTTTAGGGTCAATGAGAATAAGTGTTAGGGAAAACATTATGTATAGATTACGTAACTTGAATTAGTTTTAAATTATTTTTTAAGTTAGTTCATTTAATCTTAACTATATTATCTATAAAGGAAATTAAAGGAATGAGTTCATCATCTTCCAATCTCATTTGTTCACACCAACAATTAGTGGATGATACCATCCTCCTTGTGTTTGCTACTGTCCATGAAGCTAGATATTTCAAAGGTTCTTTGCTAATCTATACTCAAGATTCTAGTTAGATTATCAATTGGAATAAGACATCTATCTTCTTCATCAATACTCCTCCTTGGAGGCAGAGGAAAATTGGTGACATCATTGGATGTGTTGTGGATTATTTTCCTTCAATTTACTTAGGACTTTTGCTGGGATCATCCCCTCTTGACACCTTTTGGAGCTCCATTGTGGATAGGTTTAATAAGAAATTGGTAGGATGGAAAGGTAGCTTTCTTAGTCAAGCTGGGAAATTACAATTACTAAAATCCTCGCTTCAAAATCTTCATGTTTACGCTTTGATTCTACTTATGATCCCCTCCACATTTTGTTGAAGCAATTGAGAAGATACATAAAATATTTTTATGGTCTGGAGTTGAAGATAGGAGAAGGTTTTCTTACCTAAAGCTTTGGGGGGTCTTAGATAAAGGGCTATTAAAGACTTTAACAATGCCTTGTTAGCTAAACAGGTCTGGAGGACTTCTGGTGAAAGGAAGGAATGGAATTTAGTGTGCTTCAATAAATACCTTAATGGTGTCCCTAATATGGTGTCCTTCTTTCATTCCTATGACATTTCACATGGTTCCCTCATCTGTAATAGTATTCTCAAGGCTAAAAAGGTGGCTGAAGTTGGAGCTCGTTGGGTATTCGATAAGGGTTCTAGCATCAACTTTGGGGAAGATGTATGGATTTTTGAGGAACCCCTCTACTTGTGCCCTGATGTTTTTCCCTTTGTCAATATTTGCAAAGCTATATTTGGTTGTTTTGTTTCTAACTACTGGGAGAACTCTTCTTGGGTTAATCTGGAGGAAATTAATGTTGTCTTGTCTCCAATATAGTAGGCTTTGATGTCCTTGTTTGTCAACCCTCTGGTTGAAGATTGTTTTATTTGAAGGTTGACCCCGGATGGATCCTTCTTTGTGGTCTTAGTTGTTAGAAATTTGGTATCTCCCCTACCCCATCCTCCTTTATGGACCAAGGCTTGGATCAAAAACTTCACCCCTAAAGTTAATATTTTCTTCTGGATTTTGCTCCAAAATAAAATCCTTACTATTGACAATTTAAGTAAGAGAGGTTTCTTGTTTCCGAATAGATGTCATTTATGTCTTGATGCTGAAGAATTTGTCTCTCACCTTGTGCTTCATTGCCCCTTCATGGTGGAGATCTGGGGTATGATTTTTCATAAGTGGAAGATTGCTTGTTTCTTTCTAGATAAGGCAAAAGATTTCTTTGTTCAATGGAGGTGTCCCTCTTCAAATCTTTTATCAAAATTATTTTGGTCCCTATCATTTCAATGTGTATTTTTTCATGTGTAATTTACATATAAGCTCAATCTCTCAAGGTTTTGAAATCTAAAAAAAATTAGTAATTCATTTAATTTTCCACTTGACTAATGCAATATTAATCATCAGACACTTGTCAAATTTAATTACAAATGTCAAGCTGTAGAGAGAAATATAGAGGCTTTAGATTGAAAAACCATCTTATCAAGTCATTACATAGACTCACAAGACAAGAAATGAAAACAATGATTGATGAGAATAATAGAAATATCGAGACTAAAATCTTGAGAAATAGGGAAAATATTGGTCTATTTTAAAAATATATTTGTGAATTATATGAGGCCAATCTGTAGGTTATTCAAATAGGACTAAAATAAAACCTTTGAATTAGGGAGATAAGGATAAAAAGAGACATTGATAGAGAGGGATGTGTGGAAGGCAGGTGAGTAAGGAGATGGAGATGGAGATGGAGATAGAGATGGAGATGGAGATACATATGGAGAAGGAGATGGATATATAGAAAAGGAGAGGGAGAGATAAAGAAAGATGAGAGAGGGGGAGAATGAGATATGGAAAGATATAAATATTTAGATAAAGATAAGAATTGATACATAGAGTGAGATGGAGAGAGAGAGAGATTTATAGGCTAGAGAGATATGGAGAGATAATGAGAGAGATAGAGGGAGATTTAGAATAATAAATATTGAGAAATAAAGATAAAGAGGGAAAGATATATAGATATAGCTAGATCTAGGAAGAGAGAGAGGGGGAGAGGGAGATATTAGGCTTCATTATTAACATGCTCATATTATATTTATAATAGGGAGAGAGACATATATATATTGGGTGGAAGAGTGAGAGATCTATAAATGTGAGAAGATAGAGAGAGAGAGATGAAGATGGAGACAGACATAGAGTTGGATATGTATATGAAGAGTAGAGGAAAAGAGAAAGAGACAGAGAAGAGGGATATATATATATGTGGAAGAGATAAATCTATAGATGTGAGAGGAGAGAGAGAGAGGGATAAATATAAAAATAAAGATAGAGATAGGAAGTGATTAATGTATAGAGATGGAGGGAGAGGGAGAGATATACGGGTAGAGAGAGATGAATTTAAGATAGATAGATAGATAGATAGATATAGATAGATAGATAGATAGATAGATAGATAGATAGATAGATAGATAGAGAGGGAAGGGGGGGGGCATGTGGGGGAGACATGTATAAAGATAGAGGGAGATAGAGGAAGATAGAGGGAGAGAGGAAGAGGGTGATAAATAGGTAGATGTAGACATAAATATATATTGAGAGAGATATAGGGAGATAGAGAGGAAGAGAGAAATAGATAAAGATGAAGAGGGAGGGGTTTATATATATATATATGGTGAGTTAGAGTAATAGAGAGAGCTATAAATATATATAAAAAGGGAGGGAGGGATACAAATAAACAAAGAAAAATATAGTGAGATAGAGAATAGAATGTTGGGTAATTTACTTCTCTTCAAGCATTAGAAATGATCCCCTCTCTTATTTTATATTAGCATATTCCTTCTTTATAACTTTGATGCCACATATTTTGAAATTTATAATGCTAAGGTGATGATGACTCATTTAGACTTTTCAATTTTACTTTATTAGATTTTATACACTAACGTAATACTATGTAAGCTACTTCAACATATTTTTAAGAATTATGCACTAATTTATTTATGAACACTTAAATATTGATATGGGTGTTTAACAAAATTATTGGACATAGTTGAGGAAGGTGGATAGCCTCCAAGGTGGACCAAAGGATTGAATGAATCTAATTATATTTCAATAGTCTTATAATACAAAGATGACCATCATTAAGATTGTCGTTTGCAAGCATTTCCAATGAATTGCAAATGTGGTTCACTATAACAATTGTTCCTTGAACTAAATATTAATGATATTATGGTGTATTGATTTGGATTAGAATGATACTTATATGGATTTGGATGTTATCATGGATTCTTAATACTTTATGATTTTTAATGTAGGTTTCTAATGATTAATATTGTTTGCATGACCTTAACCAAGATTATCATATTAAGGGAATTACAATTTATAATTTTTATTATAAAGTTAAAAATTTAAATATATTGCATTTCTCATCTTAATTTGGAATTAATGTTTCAAGATGAAATTGAAGTAAATTACAAAAATTGACATTACAGAGTTCATATTTGCATAGATTGTTGGTGTAATATCAATTAGGTGTTTTACCAAATACAACATTGGAAAGATATATATGAGCTTATTTTATATATGTTATTATTATGCTAGTTATGTTTCTTTATTATGCATCACATCACCTAATATCTAATTCTTCTTTGTTGTTGCTTTTCCATAATTAATCTTTTTAAATATATGTTGTAGACACATAAATCTGTCCACTTAATTAAATGAATACTTAGTATTTATTTGATTATTTAACCATCAATCAACATATTTAATTAACTCATCTTAAACCTCTTCTTCTATTAATTAAATAAATTATTCAATTTATTTTATTTTATTCATTAAACCATATCCTAACAATTAACTGAATGAATAAAGAATATTTATTTAATTAACCCCTCTCCACATTTAAATAAACAAATATTTATTTAAAATTTTAAAACCCTCCCACTTGAATTCTCCTACAAATGAAAGTTGCACAATTTTAGTTGAAATAAATGAATTTTATTTTAATTAAAATCCTCTTTTATCCTCACCCACTTTCTCACTAACTTTCTTCTAGACTCTTCTAACCCCCTTCCAGACTCTTCTAATGCCTTCTAATTAACCTAATCCTCCTCTCTAATCATTTGCACATTCCCAAACAAATGTCACTTCTCAAAAATGCCTCAAAGTCTTTGAAATGCATTAAAGGTTTTTATTTTTCAACAAGTTAACCCCCAAAGACTTTCAAAGCCTTTATGGCTCTTGCATAACCATTAATGGTTAACTCAACTTCCCCACATGGTTAGAGACTTTCCCTCTAATTCAAACCTCATTTGACTCATAACTCTCTTCAAGCATTTATTACTTTGACCATGGTTATCTCCATTAACTCTTGTACAAGAGTTTATCCATTGGATAAAAGCATTATCCATTGGATAAAAGCTTTATCCACTAACTCAAGCCTAACCAAACCCTACTAGGGTAACCCTCATGTCATCTCAAGCATTTAATGCTTCTTCCATCTCCTCTCAAGCCATCTCATGTTGACACTTTCCATCATGGGATTGGGTTGAAAGCTATCACATGGATCCCAAACCCATCAATCTTGACCCTTCACAAGCCCACTCAATTTTTGCCATTCAATCAACATTTTTCCCTATAAAAGGACCACATTTCTCAAGAAAAAAAAGAAAGCATTTTTGTATTTTTATTATACTTGTATGTTCATAGAGCTTTCTCATAGCAATCTTATTCAAGGCATTTTGCATATAAATAGATTTTAGATCATCTTTCAACCACTTTCAAATCTTCATGTCATCCATGGTTTTGTGCTAAAAGATGAGAGCTACTTACAATCACCAATTTGGATCTTGGAGAGGAGAAGAGCAAGGGAGGAATATCTAATAGCATCTTTGGGGGCATCTGAGGGAGTCTTTTTTCTCTCTTTCATTTGTGTATTCTTTTCATTGTTTTCTTTATATCTCTCTTGGTATGCATCTTAAGGTTTTTGAGTTCATTTGTGTTTGGTTTTGGTTGGAACTAATCTATTAATGTTTGAACTTGTGCTTGTGCCTTGTGCCCCTTTTTCATTGCATCATATGTCATTTGATATTGTAAACATAATCATTTCCTTTTATGGTTGTCTATTTTTTTAGATGGATTATAGAATATTAAAATCTTGAATATTTTTTATTATTAAATTTAAATAATATAAGAATTATAAAAAAAATACATTTAGAATCTAGATAGTGTTAGCAAATGCCATGAATTTTAGAAAGGAAGATATCATTGTTATGAAACAAAAATTTAAAATAAAATTCTTGAAACAACAAGACATTCTTTGCTTATTTGTATTTACATACCAATGTTTACATTCTCAAATGATCTTTGAATAATGCTAACATTTTCTAACACTAAATCATTTAAATTTTTTTGTAAAACTTGGTTGGATTCATGTCTAAAAGGCATTTTTGATGAGGATCATAAATTTTTTACCCCTCTTAAATTTAAAACATCTCAAGCATTAGATGACACTCTTGTATTATTGTGCCAATATTTCTTAATCAATGATTTGGTTTAAACATTAAGTTTCATGTTGAACCTTGGGAGTCTACCACTAAAACTCCAATAGTGGTTAATTGGAATATTTTCAATGCTAAATATTCTATTGGCTGCTCTTGCCAAAGTTTTACAAAGTATATTACGATGTCCACTAATGTTACTTCACATTCTTTTATTCGAAGTTACTTTGTTAACTATAATAGTCATTATAACATGTCATGCCACATTCTTATCATTAGATTGAATTCTTTTTCTAATAGATTCAATGACACTAGCAACAATAGATATAGTGCATTTAAGTGATTAATCTTTCTTTTTTGGTTTCACATAAATGCCTAACTTTTTAATCACTTCTCACATTTTAAATATTTTTATCAATTGTAACATTAGTTGACATTGAAATCTAAAGTTTAATTATTAAACAACTATATATACAATCTATTTGCAAGTGTTCTAATTTTCCTACAAGAAACCAAACTATGAAGATTATCCAAGACATTGCTTCGAATATTTAAAAAATACTTTCATTTTCATTCAAAGGAGGGGTTGAATCATTCTCAACTTATGTTTATTTTTTATTAGGAGTAAAATTGGTATCATTCAATGAATACCCATCTTCTTTCAAATATTCAATTTGAATATTAGATAAGTCATACGGATTTGAATACATACAAAGATTTGTAACAATACTAACATTTTCCATGCCATTGAAAGTTTGATCTAAAGACAGACCCAAATTTGTTTCTATAATCACATTGTCTTCCGTATTAATCATCTTTGGCATTTGCATTATCCACTTTTGTTGAATAAATTATGGTCTCTTGAATGTTCTCATAGTCAACAATCATTGAAGTAGATGCTTCAGTATTCTTCATTTCTCCCATATTTTCTCTTCTATCTATTTGTCATTTTGTCTCCTCTCTATTTTTTTGAATTTCCTTAGGTTTCATGACCTTCCTATGTCTCATTTTGGACATTTGTTTACAAATCCCTCTTGATTAAAATATAACAATAATTACTATAATATCCAATTGATAGATCTCTTTGAAGCTCTAATGTAAATTTTTTTAATCTCCAATTGATACTTATTTTATTTCTTATTCAAAATAAAGAATGTATAATTTAGTTTCAAAATTATATGAATAGTTGACTTCATTTTAAGTCCAATATAATATAAAATCCTACATAAGCCAAGTACAAGTAAAAAATTATTAAAGATTCTTTGTCATCCATATTGATCCCAATAAGAAGTTGTTTAATCATTGTAATCTATCATTTTCTATAAGAATGGATAGGCAATGGCTATGTTTGAGGTAGGTACAATGGGTACTATTCTAAATATGGGTACACATTCCTTAGAGCCTATATATTGATAATCCTCTCCCTAGTGCAACCAAAGAGTTTTATGCCCACCATAAAAGGAGTCAATTTTTCCAACTCTTTTTCATATATTTCTATTATTGGTGCTTGATTCTCTAGTTCTCCAACTAATGCCTCCCCTTTACTAACATGCTCCTCTTCCAAACTTGAGTTTTATCTTTTCACTTTAGCAAACTCTTTTATTCTTTTTTATGGTTTTAGCCCATCCTAGTATTTCTAGTCTTTATGTGTTCAAAATGCATGGACCATCAATGCTCATGTGTATATTCAATAGGGGCCATAACCTACTTTAAATCTTAAGTATCCAATCCAACACTTTTTACTAGGGCCTTATCACCTATCAAAGGTTGCTCAAAGGAGTCTAATCCTTTTTCCATAGGCCTATCAATCTTTTAAGAACCTTCATATTGTTAATACTGCTCTATTTGTGTATCGATCTTATTCTTTTGAGATTATTCCAATCTATTACCTTTCATAGACACATTTTTGTATTCTTTTAAGTTTCAATTATTTTCTTCATATACCTTTCTCAAATCTAATTTTTTATTTCTTCTAGTAAATAATGTAGGAGTTTGACATGGATATATATTCAATAATACATCTTGTAACCCCTATCTTCTTGATTCATATCTATCTTTAAATAAATGATCCTAGATGTTTCCCTATGAATTCTAGGGTTTCCAATCCCAAATATTTGAAGGGGAGATGGTATTATCAGACTCAAATGGGGACTTTATTAATTTCCTATTTCAAATAGTTAAAATTTACTTCCTAATCCTTCATAAAGAAACCCATGCCTCCTTTCACATATGATAATTCATTTGAAATATTCCTATTTATCCTCTAGAAAGGACATTGCATTAGAATAAAATGATTTTGTAGAGTTCTAATTTGGACGTCTTTTCGTGATTTAAATCACACCAATTCCTGAATTTGGTTTTTGTAAGCCAATCCCCCACATATTTAATGGAAAGCAAAACCTACTTTAGCATAGAATTAGATCCACCTAGTTTATCATCTTCAGGAAAAGGGACATATGTCGCCGGTAGTCCTAGAGGTGAGGGGAATATAGTTTGCATCTATTGCCATTGTTTTTCCTTTGCCATCCATTTCCTTATAAGCTTCTCCACTTTGGAAGTAGATCTAGTATATTTTACTCTTGAAATTTATCTTTTATTGCTCCTATCCTCAATGTATCTGAAACATAAATTGTATGGTTGTTCATCTTTAATTTTCCTATTTTGCATCCACTCACAACTTTTCGGTTGATTGTTCCAATATCTCCAAATTTTGGGATTACTTTTGTCATTTTTGTTGTCATAATATTTCTCTTTACCTTTACTAACCATCCTCATTCTGCGAATATTTTGCTTGCTACTAAACAAGGTTTATGCATCCTTCAATCAGACATCACTATTTTTTTATAAATATTTCTAAATATTAAAAAAATAAATTAAAAAAATAATATTTTTAAAATAACTCTTAAACAGGTATATTTATGTCTAACTCCTACATCAAGGTCCTATCCTACGTAGATATATATGTTCCATTTGAGTCTAACCCCTTCTAGCGGCCCTACTATTAACCCCTCTAGCTTGGGTTCTGAACTAGGTCTCTCTATCGAGCTTCTAGTCAACATAGGTCTAGATAATGCTTCCCCTATAACTCATAAGGTGAAAACCTAAATTAACCCCTCTCAAAATGATAAATCTAAGACTCCTCTAGGTCCCTTGATTGGTGAAAGCTTTGTTCATAAAGTGGTCACTATCAAATAGGAATCGGAGGATACAACCTCTTCTTGGTCTACTGGGTCAGATTGGACCCTGAAAAATATTTTTAGTAAAGAGGTTAAGCCCCTATCCCCCCCTTCCCCCATGATTCTCCTAAGTCCTCTCCTTGAAGTGCTGTATTCAAGGAGGAATTTCCCCTCTTTATGGCTAGAGTGAATGAACTTTGTGAGGGGTTTAACAAGCATGAAACTACCATCCTCTAGCTTCTGAGTTAATTTAAGGTGGAAAAAAGGGAAATTAATAGGCTCAAAGCTATTTTTCAGGTGAATGTTGGATCCTTTAGTTGGGCAAATGATGAGAATGAGCAGAGGGCATAGATAGCAGTGGGGAAATTTGTCTAGATGATAGAGAAATGGGAAACACTCTGTTAAGGATCTCATAGAGAAGATTGGACTAACCAATACTACAAAAGATTTGGTTGATATGATGGAGGCTCTATAGGAAAACTAGGACAATATGAGGAGGAACACAGAGAGAATGTTTGATCAAAAAAGTGAGATTACTGAGAAGAACTCTGTTGCTCTTCATGACATTCAAGATGAAATTGCGAGGAGGTGGTCCAAAAAAAGAAGACGCCTGGAGTCCCCAACCATGATGAGGATTGAAGTGTTTGTTTCAATTATGAAAGCCATGCAAGACTCCATGGTTGTCTCCTCGAGGAAATATTCCTCTAAAAAAGCTCACTATGCTAGAGAAAGGTAAAGATATTTGCCTAGAAAGGAGGTTGGAGTTCTCTCCCCCTTGCTAAGGCATAGGTTTGTTCTTTAGGTGGGAGAGTGTTTATGTTTGTTTTCTTATTTTGTGTCTAGTGCCTGTTTCTAGTTTTTGGTTTGTTAGTGTTAGTAGTTTTTGTTGGGTTAGTTTTTGATAGTAGGTTTTTGTTCATGGGTTCCCACTCCTCATGAGCCCTTGGTTTTGTCATTGTGGATATGCAAAGGTTTCGGCCTCTACCAGTTTAATATTTTTAGAACTCTTAGATAATTATAGGATAAAAAATAATTTTAAAACAAATTAAAAAGATATTAATTTTTTTTTAAATTAATTAATTCTTTCTCTATATAGTCTTGAGTTATTTTTCTTAGTTCAGAATTATTTTGTTTAATATTGTTTATTTTTATTTTATTTGAAGAGCTATTTTTTCTAAATAAAGTTTAGCAAGGTATGAAATGCAATAGTTTGAGCATGTTAGCAAAATTTATTAAAAGTGGAGATATACCTTTTCTTTAAAAGAAAATACTAAAAAATAACTCTTAATGAAGAAAATAAAATAACTTTTAATAAATGTAAATAATATAATTTTAAAATGTAATGAAATAATGTAAAAACAAAAAAAATTACATGGAGAGATGTTCTAAGTGGCAATAATGGGTGCATTTTAATGGTCTAAATGTGATAACAAAAACTCCTTAAATGCATATTAGTCATTTAAATGTCAAATTATATATTA
Organism: Cryptomeria japonica; assembly: GCF_030272615.1. Taxonomy (NCBI): domain Eukaryota; kingdom Viridiplantae; phylum Streptophyta; class Pinopsida; order Cupressales; family Cupressaceae; genus Cryptomeria; species Cryptomeria japonica. The sequence goes on along the minus strand of NC_081407.1, from coordinate 752,806,354 downwards.
GCACTTTCACCTATACAAGGCTCAAGGGATATGCCCATAGGATATTCATTTTGTATTTGTTTTGAAATGGATGTTTGGCTGTGAAGTAAAATAATATGAATTTTATCTGATTAAAGAGTGTTATTATTGTCTTGTTGGGAAATTGTTTTAACATATTCATGCATAATTTTAATATTTTAGAAATAACAAGAAAGTGTGCATTCAAAAGAAATGACGTGAATGATGAGGCAGTGTTTTGCTAAACCGCACTTTTAGGTGCATTGATAATATTTATACATTAAAAAAAATATTTAGTATATTTATAAATCTTTCTGGAGGTGTGTTTCTTTTGCTGAGAAGAGAAGTAAATATTTGTATATCTAAGGGACATAATTATGTCGAAGGCGTTCCCTATGTGAGATTTACAAGCTCAATTGGACGATCCACAGTTGATATAATCTTAGAGGCTTGCAAGACGATTGAAAAATTTACAACCATTAGATGTTAAAGCAATATAAATCCCACAAAATTTTATTTAACTAAAATATTTGTTTAAAAACAATTTCATTTCATAAAATACAATGTTTTTTTTATAATTAGATACATAAATTCTTTTTTATTTTAATTTGATTTTCTTGTTAAAAGTAATTTTTTAATTTAAATAAAATAGAATGATTTTTAGTGAATATATATCATTTTATATATTTGATTTTATTTAATTTACTAATCATTTAAAATTTCTAATATGAAATGATTTGAATACAAAAAAAATAAATTAGAATTGAAAGTTAGTTTTAAATCTAGATTTTTGTTCAGTTTTAAATCTAGACTTTTGTCTTTTAACTTATTCTAAAATTATAATTAGTCATTGCTGATTTTTTAAATAGAAATTTAATTTATTTGTATTAGATACTAAATGTTTATAAATTTTAAAAATTACAGTTTATTATAATTTTAAATTTAAATGTAAGCTTAAAAAATATTGTGGTGATTTGATTAATAATTTTACATCTAATAACTTAATCTCACATAGAAATGAAATTGTACTTAAAAGTAAATAAAATATTTATTATTAATGCTAAATTTATAATATTCCTAACCATAACCCTTATAATACTTAATTATGGTTTAATTCTAGCGCATGGTACACACATAACCAAATTAAAAAGAAAACCATAATTATAGATAAGTTATTAGACAAAATACAATAGATCTGATCTAAATAATGCAAGAACATAGCCTAACTAATTACATTATGCATCATTTAAGATATGATAAATCTTAAGGTTAGGATTTGCATTGTGATTCAATTAATGTTACTAATGTTTACAATCTATTAATTATATTTTTTAGGTACATGTTTTATTAATATTTTAGATCTAATAGTTTTTTAAAAATTAGTTTTATTTTTATTTAGTTATTTTTCAATTTAAAATATTTATTATTTATTATTAAAAAAATTTAAATTATTATTTTTATTAATATTTTGATTTTTGTATATTTTGACTTTGCATTTAGTTTATTATATTTTTATTTTAATTTTAGATTTAAATTTGAATTTATTTTTTTTGGTCGGTAAAATATTTATTTTATTAATAATATTGTAAAAGTCCAAAATAAAAAAGATGGCATCATTGGTAGTATAAAAAACTAGTTCAAACCCTACCATACCTACCTACCAACATGCGGGCATTACAAAAAATATCACCCATGCTACCACGAACCCACAAAAAAACTATTTGGAAAGGAACAGAGTTTTTACAAAACAAACAATAGAAAAAACTTCATTCTCATTCACCATCCCCATCAATAGGCAGTACCTTTACATTACTTTGTTTGCAAGACCTTCGTGTCTAACGCTCGCCCCCGACACCTTGACCATGTGCACCTCGACCCCTACCCTACCTTGTGGATGACCACCCCTCCAATAATTTGTTGGCATTATGTTGTCATTGATGTCAATCGGTATAGGATGACTACCTGGCATGAGAGATGTATGTGCAACACTGTCATGGAGGAGTACGGGATGAGATATCTTTGATATCGCTTTGTGTTGCAGAACATCGGTAAGGTAAGGAAGAGAATGTCATTCAGATGAATGGCCACTAGAGTCACTGACACACAAGTTAGTGTTTGACATGTGTATGGATGATTGGGAGAGGTTACTTGTACAATCTAACACCAATAAGGAAAGGATGTCAACTGGTAAGAAATGTGTTGACAATGAGCAAGATGATTTGTTGTTACTTGTGATGAAGAGGCAGAATGTTACCTAAATCATATTAACACCTAAGGAGAAGAATGAACAGGTCACCAGTATGTTGTAAGGTTGCAAAACAACAGGACTCCCACCGGATGAAGATGCAGTCACCATGTGAAGAAATGACTGACAGTGAATGTGCCCACATTGGATCACATGTGCCTAGTTAAAGATATGTTGCACAAATAGGGAAGCCACATGAGTACATTGCAGGATGCAGCTGACAAGGTGTCACACCATCGGTAAGTGGAGCTTATCTCCTAATATGCATAGTGTGAATTATAATTCTGTGAGATAAGGAAGAAAAGGTAAAGGCAAGTTGTTGAAGGCTCACACCGGATCTACCAGTGAAACAAAAGGAATGCCTCAAGCACATGAAATCAAGGTTATGCACTGGCCCGAAAGAGAAGGCATGTTGGGATGTCGGTGCAGTTGAAGTATGTTGGGTTTATCTCCTTGACAAACTGGTTGAGATATGGTCCAAGCTGATTAGGGAGAAGGCAAGGCTAACTAGATGCAGTCAGAGGAAAATGCTTGGATTGAAGATGGAGTTTGGTGAAGGTTGATGACATAGAATCATCAAGATCGTTTACCAGTATGTATGTCTGCCGATAATACAGACAAGGTACAGATGTAGAAGAATCCCATCTGATGAAGATGACCATGCTTTGGATAGACATGTCTGGTGACCAGTTAAGGAGTTCCATCGACAGTTCAACAAAGAGCAGACACGAGGAGTTAACCAGTAAAGTGTAAGATACCGACAGGGTTAGTAAACCGGATGAGTGTTTGGTTGATCATCCTGTTTGAATTGACACTGATCGAAGCTGGCAGTTCATCGACATGGATGCCATGTGGTGGCAAGGTGATAGACTTGCATGCAGTAGTAGATGGAATGTGCATCGATGAGGTAGTTGCAGAGTTAGTCGATATTAATGGTAGATCCCATAAATCATGGGATGTGTTGCAAATCTGTTGCAGAGGTTTGCGGCTCGAGGATTGGAGGACAATAAAGAGCCAGATCAGAGTGATTCAGGAGGTCAAGGCAGATGAAGGAAACCACAAGAATAATCTTGGTGATTGACAAAGAAATCAGCTGACAGGGTAAAAAGAAGATTGCCAAAGATAGAAGGTGTGATCAAGAAGGCACGACAATGGCAGTGATGAGAAAATAGCTATCTGGGTGATCAGATCGGATAAGATATGATTGGATTTGGTTTGCCTCAAGGTTGATGAGGAAACCCTAACCGCCCATGTTTTTGAATTGAATTTTGGTTGAAAAACCAGGTTATAAATAAGGAACCCAAAATCATTGAAGGTTGATGCTAAAGGATAGAAGGTAGAGCTGTTGCAAAGTGATTGAGTGCTGTATGAGAGAGATAGATCAGTTAGAGGAAAAAAAGCTGGGGATAGTAATGACTGAGGGAGTGAAGGTTAAACCGATGATAGGGTTTAACAGAGGGTTAAATAGTATGATTTGAGCAACTGGTAAAGCAGCTAGAGTGCATCTGAGGAGATAACCGGTAGGAACTTATACCTATAAGAAGATAGTTGAGAGAACTGAAGAGCAGAGTAGTGAGGAGGAGATCTAGCAGAGAAGAAGAAGAGTAGAGGTGAGCTGGTAGAGTTTACCAACAATACATCAATAGATGAGAGAAGAAGAAGAGTGAACTGGTGCAACAGAGAAGGTGTCTCATCGACAGAGTGAGTTATATGAAATGGTTACAAGATTCACTTGTAACAGTATGACTAATTTTTTATTTGAAGCTATCATTGTGATCACTGAGTTGTAGCTCAGTGTAGGGGTTATAGCTCCTTTGGGTTGTAGCCCATAAACAAGTTAGGGGTTGGTGCCCTAAAATCAGGGGTTAGTTCTCCTAGGGTTGGTGCCCTAAATCAGGGGTTGATGCTCCTTGGTTTGGTGCCCTAAACTTTGTAACAGATTTCAATGTGAGGCTGGATTGGAGCAGTAGACCCCAACAACATTTCTCACCGAGGTTTTTCCCATCTTGGGTTTTCCTCATACATACTAGTGTTATGTGATGTCCCTTTGTGTGAATGCAGTAGTGTTTAGTCTCCTAACTTACCAGTAAGTCTGCATTCAGTTAGATCTATTAATAGGTATACTCACATTAGGGTAGTTAAAGGGAAAATTTTGAGAACCACTGATTCACCCCCCTCTCAGTGGTGCATTGTGTCTAAAATAATCCGCTAGCTTATACTTGAGTTGAGACTGGTCCATCATCTCCCTTGACAGTCCAGATGCCAACACTTTCTCCCAATCAATCACGTTATCTCTGATAGTCTGCCACGCCTCCATGACAATACGCCTGGGAGTATTTATACCCTCCATAGATTTCCATAGAAAGGAAGGATGCACATTGGGAGGGTAATCAGGAATTGCCACCCAATCACTGAGAGTTGTGACAAACCCTCATCCTGGCTCTACCAATGCAAGCAGGGCATCTAATCCCACCCTCCATTCTGGTTTCACACAAAGCTCCATTATTCTCTTCACCTTTTGGACAATACTACACTCCAAGCCCCACACACAAAACATGGACAAAATGTCTATATTTACCCTATACTTCATGTTGCTAGCAAAAATTCATATCCCAAAACTTGCTTGACCTGGATGAGAAAGAAGTGATCATATGTAGTGAATACATTCTTCAAATGGCCATTTGCGCTTTTCTCCCAAAAAGACATTTGTTGCTTACTCACTTTCAAGCTAAAGTTGGCCTCCATTGAAATAGATTACCCAAGCGCCGCTTCTCCAGGAAGTTTCCAGACCAAATCCAAACAAACTTAAATGCACATAAATCAGAAATAAACACAATATCAAACCTTAAGCCTCGAAGCATGTGGACAATAAATTTTTGAGCTCCCACACTCTGCCACCTCAAAAAATCTCATCCTTCCCTATATTAGGGCCACCAAAAATAAATGAAATAAGACCCGTACCAATGCCACACATCACCAAGACCAATGTCAAATCAATGGCATCAAGATCACGCTACCAACTCAATCGCCAACTTGGATGACAAGTTGGCCAAAACATTGCCTTCTATGTACACATGCGAAAGAGTGAAAGATTTAAAACCTTCTAATTTTCTTTGAATAATTTTGACCCACTTGTCAATTTTCCAATCATGGGCGCCCCCATTTGCAATTTCATTTATTACTATTTAAGAATCCCCTTCTTGATGCAATTGGTCAACTTTGATCCTTTTGATAAATCAATTACCAATGTTGTTGCTTGCATCTCTACTACATTGTTTGTCCCATTCTCTAATTTATGTGAATCTATGGCAAGGATGTTTCCATTAGAGTCCTTAGCAACACATCCCTCCCTTGAAGGTCTAGGATTCCCTTTCAAAGCACCATAAAAAGTAACCTTCACCCAACCTTGTTCTGGTTTGATCCACTCCATATCTTCCCTATACCTCCTAGGATTAACCCTATGTTGCCCATTAGCAGGCAGGCTTAAGTTTGAAATTTATTTTTAATTATTATGTCTTTTTACAAAATTATAAATGATAAATAAAATTTATTAGAGTTGATTTAATTTATAATTTATTTTATCAATCACAGTCGAAGAAGTATTTGGTTTTGAATGGAGCTATGAACCAGTAAGACCATATTTTTTAGGGGCCTCATCGTAATGTATGTTCGACAAGAACACCCTTATATCTCCTTGTGTCATCTTGTCTTCCATGCCCATGCATCACCTTCTCTCTCCATTACTTGTGTGTGGGACACATGGGCCTCAGGTAAACTCAGACCCAAGACCTCCCATGTAGGAGGCTCACAACTCACCACTACGTTATGGGATCATCCCCCTTAATTTAATTTATAATTATTTATCTTATTAAAATTTAAATTTATTTTAAAACAGTTATATTTTGATTTTTTTTTCAATTTATATAATACATTTAATTTATCTTTCTATCTCTCTATTTACCTTCTCCTTCTTCCTCTATGTCTCTCTCTCCATCTCCACATTTTTCTCTCTATCTCTCTCCCCTACCTCTATCTCCTTACCTCTTCGTGCATCTCTCTCTCTCTCTCTCTATCTCTCTCCTTGCTATCATTATCTCTCCCTATCTATACCTCTCCCTCTCTCTCCTCTCTATGTTACTCCCTCTTTCTATATATCTTTATTTCTCTATCCTCTATCTATCTATCTGTCTAAATCTTGTTCGCACAATCCTTGTTGCTCCTTTGCATCTCTATCTCAATATCTCTCACACTTTCACACACAGTCCTTGTTTCTCCCTCTCTATCTCTCCTCCCTCTCTCTTCTTCTCTCTATGGCCTCCTTTATCTCTCTATCTTGATTCCTTTAGTTCTATCTTCCCATCTCATCCTCTCCCTCTCTATCTATATCTCATTATCTCTATCTTTCTTTTTTAACTCATGTTTGGATCCCTATAACTAGATTCATAGTTCATTTTAAGCTATCACTTCTTGATTGATACCTTGGTTGCACAAACAACATCAATTTTTAAATGGCCTACCAATTGAACTCACACTAAACAAATATATGCAAAATACACCAATTTTTTTGCCTAATTGACCTTTCACACCTTTTCGACGTGCCCATTGCACACCAAAGTGCGATTGCTAGTTATAATAATAACACATAACTTAATTACTATAGGTTTCACTCAGACAATCAATTAAATAACTTAATTACTATAGGTTTCGCTCAGGCAACCATTGAAGTAGGCATTTTTATGCATCCTTTCTTACATAGGAAGACAACTAATAAAATAAAGAGACTAAACATATCAACTCAATTTGTAAATACCCTACCTTGCACAAGTATTGCAATGCCTACCACAAAAAACCTAGAGAATTAAACACATAATCTAGAGAAGTAGTGATGATTTTAAAAAAAAGTTAAATTACAATAACACATCAATTATAAAATCTCATTAATCTAGTAGAATTACATATACAAATTATAAATAATCACATATACTAAGTGCACAAGCGGAATAGTGCAGAAACATATAAATATTCTTCAACCTTTCCTAGGATATCATAACGTCATTACTTAACTACAACAATTACACTAATTTCCTTAATTACACTAATGCTCATTTCATCTCAAATACATAGAAAAGTAAACATATAAATTCCATTAAGCATTTATTCAAAAACAATGCTACCTCTAACGCTTTACATCCATCACTACATATGTCATATTTACAATAATCATTACATCATATACTAATAATCATTACAAATATACATTATCTACTGCAAATAGGAAATCATGATATACAATTGCTCCAAGAATCCATAGCACAAGAATTGAAGAGCACTAGAAGTATGTATCATGCTCATGAACATCCAATGCAAATAAGATATCCCAATAGAAGAAGACATCAACCACCCGCCCATATGGAATGATAAATAGAACCACTCCATGTGCTCCAGAGAATGATATAAGGCTCCACACACAGTAAACCTAGATCTATGCCTAACTCCCAAAGGACACAAAGGTAACATACACAATGATCATCAACACAAGACGTAGGCTCAAATATTAAAAAAATTACTAATTAGAGATTCCCATAAAATAAAAGTTGAGACCTAGGACACAAGTAGGGGAAAGTGTCATCATATGCCATCCTCAAGAATATCCTAGCAGTCTCTCTGGATCCCGACAACAAGTGACATCCATGCAAAACTAACTCAATCTCTTGTGAAGACAAGGGAGTACAGTAATGCCAACAAGGCCTTCCCTATCTCATCCTGAGCCTGAACTAGCACTTTAGGCCATGAGTGGGGCACCATACTTATCTTATTAATGTGAAAAATATCTAATCCCTAAATAAATTCATTAAGGTTATCACTTGCTTACATCCAAAATCCTAATGAGATATCATGGTAGCCACTTATGGCCCAAGCACTCACTTGGAAACTACTTCCCCTAACATGCTCCTAAGGTCTAGAGATAATCACAATCCATATATCATAAAAAAATCTCATAATCTTTTGAAATGTGTAATCAATTGGTCCCCATGCTAAAATTGGAACCAATACAGTAAGTTGATTCTCAAACATATTATTCAAATAGAACATGTGTTTGCAACATTAGGAAACATAGCGTAAATTTCCACAAAAACCAAATAACCAACTTTGCAAAGTCACCATAGAGAAATAGAAGTTTGAAAACAAGTCTCTGGTCAGACTCAGACTGGAAAAATTCCCAAAAATAAATCATAAATATCAAAATAGCAAAAAAAAAGGTTCAAAATAGCACATTCAATAATTTTCATAGTGCTTTACACATTTATTTAACGCATATAATGATTATTTTAGTGCCTTTATCATGGAGTCTAGCACTTTTGGCACTCAGACTGGCTCATTCTTCACATAGTCTAGCACATATGTCAAATAAAATAGCGCTTACGCCTTCCAGTTTAGCGCATGTTCTCAAAAGTAAAATACAAACAATAAAAGTTCAACAAGTTCACAAATGATCTCAGAAAACACTTAGATCAGAAATCGACTCAAGCATTTTCAACCAAAATGAAATGAATTTTTACAGAAACAATATATATAAAATCACAAGGTAAACACATATTCATAGAGATATCGCTCGATAAATCATCAACACAAAAGAATTTTGATTCTTTTATACACAAAAGGTATAATGTTGATGTTGAAATGCCAAACAAATCTTACAGCAAGAATCAAGCCAAAACACTCATGCATAGAAAACATAACAATGAAATTAAACTATGGTAACCTTGCACCCAAAACTAATTGCAAAAAGGATCTAAAAAATTTTGATACATAGATAATAGCGTTTCCAGAATTCTTCTTGAAAATTTCAGAAGACAATTTTTTTCTTTTTCAAAGAAAACGTGAAGTAGAAAATCATTCTTTTTGAAAACCAAAGATGCATAAATAAATTACAAGAGTAAGGAAACCTCCAACCCAGAATAAGAAGAATGAACAAGAATCTAGAAGAAAGATGAGCACAAGTACAATCTAGAAAAATGCCAATGAAACACAAGCAAAAATTCATAGCAATAATGAAAATCCCCAAAAATGGAATCCACAAGAAAGATGCTTTGAAACCCAAAAACAATTTCTCTTCAAACCCAAAATTACCAAAAATTCTCTAGAAATAATATAGGGTCCTCAATTTTTCAGTCATTACAATAATAATGCAAAATGAAAACTCCTCCCAAATATCCCTAAATAAAACATTAAAAAATATCCTAAAAATAATAATTCATGCATAAAACTCAAATAGAAATTTAAATGCAAAACACAATGCTCACTCTACTTCCACCTTTGAAAACAAATTAAAAATAATAATTACTAAATAAAACTCTCAATTAGCCAATAAGCAATCAAACAATAAAATAAAATAAATAATTTAAATTCCCAATTGAATATAAAAATTAAAGGTCCAATAATGTTTCTCCAAAAAGAAAAGTATGTCAAGGAGGGACATGACAAGTATTAAGGAGAGCAGGGTAGTACACCTAGGATGGATGAGTTGTAAGGCTAGCACTGGATCTATAAATATCCTTAATAATACCCGAGTTAATGACCAAATATATCTTGGCATTTAAGTCATTTTCCATATCATCAATCAAATTATCACTATAAAACAAGTATATTATGTATAAATTAACCATGATTAAATTGCGATTCAAATTCAATTCAATTTTAAATGATCAAATACATATCCTATTTTAATCTTAGCTTAAGAATGATTTAACTAGACTCATTTCATGTCTGGCTAGCAACAAAGATTTCTATAAATCAAGATTTTGTGAAGCATAATTGTGAACCTAACAACTTAATCATTGAGCATAAAAAATGCAAGGCACAAACTTAATAGCAATGCTACCTTTTTATTCAAATAGTGAGTGCTTGCTTGTTAGTATACAATAATAGCATTTTTTGGCTAGTTGATAATGAATTATATCAAGAATAAATTGGATAATAGTTTAAGATAATAGATCGTTGGAAATCATATGTATGACAATCAAACAATGCTAAATATCTATTTTTAAAGAACTATAATAAAAAAATATTAGTAATGAAACCTTCAGCACTGCAGATTTAGTGCTGAAGGTTTCATTACTAATACTTTTTTATCAGTTGTTTAAAAATAGATATTTAGCACTGTTTGATTGTCATACACATGATTTCCTCATTAAAGTATACTATGTTCTAATGATTTATTTTTTAATAATTATACTCTAATAAATTTAATGTGTGTGTGAATCGTAACTCGACAAAATTAGTTATGCAATTACACAAACTCTGGCAGGGACTGTATGCAACTAAATATGTATAAACTAATCTAATCTTTGTATAATAATCTATCATCGTATAACCATGCTATGACATCACCATTCCTACAAATTCCTAAGTTTATTAGAAATAATGAATTATAACATATCAAGAGTAAATTGGATAATGATTTAAGATAACGCCATGAATTATAGCTAGTTAACATATCAAGAGTAAATTGGATAATGATATAAGATAACGTAATGAATTATAACTAGTTAACATATCAAAAGTAAATTGGATAATGATTTAAGATAACATCATGAATTATAACATATCAAGAGTAAATTGGATAATAGTTTAAGATAATAGATTGTTGGAAATCATATATATGACAATCAAATAGTGCTAAATATCTATTTTTAAAGAACTATGATAAAAAAATTAATTTTCCAATGGTGAATTATAACATATCAAGAGTAAATTGGATAATGATAGAAGATAACATAAAAATAGATATTACAAATAAATATTTTTTTAACAAGGCTTCCAATTTCACTTGAATTACCAACACTAAATCTGCAGTGCTAAAGGTTTCATTACTAATATTTTTCTATCATTATTCTTTAAAAATAGATATTTAGCACTATTTTGAAATTCAACTTGCAACAGTTTACATATATACCTAAATAGAATATTATAGTGAATCCAATTGGATAGCATGATATAATTGCACGATTCATAATTAAACGGTGATAAATATCTATTTTTAAAGAAATGTGATAAAAAAATATTAGTAATTATAAACCTTATAATTTAGTATACACATAAATTATACTATCAGATTTGAATTTCGAAACAATGCTAAATATCTATTTTTGAAGAACTATGATAGAAAAATATTAGTAATGAAACCTTCAGCATTGGAATTTAATGTTGGTAATTCACCAATTTTTAATTACTTCTAGTATCATTTTTGATAAAGATAAATTGGTTTTACATGGACCCAAAACCAAAAGTTTTACAAAAGTCAGCCATCAGCCAAATAGACATAAACCAACAACAAAATAGGGGAGCACCCCAGAATAGTCACAAAAGCAAAAAAGACATAGAAAGAAAAACAAAAGAAAAGAAAAACACTTAATTAAGAGAGTGCACCAGCTCCTTGTTCTTCTGGATAGAAATCTTGTTGATTTCCTCTAGCTCCTCCATAATGAATCTAGAGGTACCCTTATTGTTGCTCGTACTTTTGGTCCTAGAATTAGGGCCTGTGGATTTTTTGTCTCCTGCAGCCATGTCTTCACCTCCAAGATCTTTCTTAGGTTCATTGACAATTGATCTGTATTCTGCAACCATGACATTGATCTTTTCAAGCCCCTCTAAACTATTATTCATGGCATTCTTACTTATGTCAACTAGGTTCTTGAGGTTTTTCTTTATCTCTTCCATAGACTGTTCCACCTTTCCAGTTATTTGTTCATGGTTGCATTTCATCACCTCGACATCTTGGGAGAGCTTCCAGGTCATAAGTATGAGCTTCTCAGATTTTCCAGGCTTAGGCGAGGCTGTGAATATGTCAATAATCTCCTTTACCCCCACTTTGAGGGTATCAATTTCTCTCTCCACCCACTTCCAACAACTCTCCTGGCTTTTGGTCGCTTCCATCACCACTTGTTCATCAGCATACTATTCCTTTGTAACTCACTATCCTCTTTTTTAGACATGGTCCCCTTCTTTTCCTTCAGGATGTTAATTAGAATGTCCAGTTTAATTTTTTGGTCTGAATTCTTCGGACCATAGTCCTTAGCTGCAAGCTTCTTCTTTTTAGAAAGGGGTTCGGCCTTAGAAATCAGTTTGCTAATAGATTTGTATTTGTTGGCCACCCATCTGGGGGGATTCTTACTGCTAAATTTCATAGGGGTGACCATCATCTCAGCTTCTTCCACTAGCTTATAATTAGGGTCATCAAAAGGAATGGCACCCCCACTATCCTCCAAATCCATTTCCGAGTCAGAGACATCCTAAATATTAGTATGTTGGCCTTTCTTAGATAGGGAGGGCACAACTTCAAGGGTCTTAGTGTACTCCATGATTAGAACAATAAGCCCTTCATGAAGAACATGATTATTTGGATTCTCCATATGTTTTTCAAGACTATTCTCTAAAGAGGAGGCTAGATAGAAAGGAATAGAAATGATTTTACCATGCCTAAAATGATTCAAAATGGTAAAATGATAGGAAAAGATAATGGCATATCTGCCATCAAGCTTAATATACCTCATGATGAACTCAGCCATGTCCACCCAGGGAGCCATAAGATCTTTCCTATCATAGCCACCATCAGCCATTTTTTTAACTCTTGAGTGCTCCTTGTCTTTGTTGAAAAAATTGGGCAAGTCCTCGTCCCCAGTTTTCCTGTCTCTATAGAACCTTCTGTCATTCTTCGCCAGTATAGTAACAATTTCCACCAAGGTGTCACCTAGCTAGTAATCAGCACCATAAGCCCTCGGGACCCCTTTCTTCCACCCATTGACAAAGGATTCTATGAGTAGAGGAGAAGGGCCAAGAAGGGGAAAATTACCCCATCAATGATTTCCTGCCACACCTCCTTGTTTTTCTTCCATTTCTCATAGGTAGACGGTTCATGTTTCTTCTTGTCCCCACCCATAATGATCCGGGTCACCAAACAACAGGAAATGGGCCACACCAGAGAAGTCTTTGAACAGTCGCAGGAAATGGGTCACACCAAAAAAGTCTCCGAATAGTAGCAGAAAATGGGCCACACAATTAGATAGAACATCCAGGCACAAGGGAAGTTTCTAGATCTTTGGTTAGGGAAAAAAAAAAGAATTTGTTTCCCCAACAACTCAATCAAATCATGATTAAAGATCATTGATTAACGCAAGTGGGTGGAATCATCACAAGCCAGTTCGCACATGTTTTTTGGGAATGAATCGCTACCACTCCACCATTTACCTGTTACATAGCTCACCACCATATTGTCCAGTAGATCCGCCGCTTTTTTGCCTTCTCGAAATACATATGAAATTTTAAATTCTTCCAACTTATTTATTATATCTCAGCAATCCTTGATCAGATTCGCAATCATCAAGCTAGGATCCATGCGTCCATTCAGACAATTGATAGTGTTTAGTGAGTCAAACTCTAGCCAGAATTTTCTAAAGCCTTCTCTTTTAGCCATGTGTAACCCAATGTGGGCAGCGCTGGCCTTCACAAAGTGGTTGGACTGGGTGCCCAGAGGGAGCGCCACCGTAGAAACCAGCAAACTCGTATGATTCCTAGCCACTTCCCCGCACCCAGCCGGCCCATGATTCACTTTAGCCACCCCATCCACATTCATTGTGATCCATTGCATAGGGGGGGATGCCAAAGAATATTTTGTATTCCCTACTTTGTTTTGTGCACTCGAATGACAATATTCTAATCAATTTGCCATCGATTGATAGTATCCCATTCCTCCTGGAGAGTATGGAGGGGATGGTCATTCTTTCTGCTGGGGTAGGAGTGCAGAAAATTATCCTTGGTAGAAATGCATATTCTGGTAGCCACAACGAGTACAAAAGATTCCAAATCTCTAAAGACTCTATTATTTCTTTCTTTCCAAATACCCCAAGCAATATAAGGAAGAGACAAATTCCAGAGAACTCCCAAAGCCTGATTGTCAAAGGGGTACTTCCATTCAAACCACATCCTTTGAACAGAATCAAGGAACACCCAATTAGTGTTCCAGATATTAAGGAAGAAATTCTAGATAACGCTGACAAAAGAGCAGTGAAGCAATAGATGACCAGCATTTTCCTCTACTTCTTTGCAAAGAAAACATCTATCAGTAAGAGGAAGACCTCTTTTACAAAGATTGTCAATGGTAGAGATCTTACCTTGCATAAACATCTAGAAAAAAATGTTAATTTTTCGGAATTAAGAGCTTATTCCAGATGCCTACCCAGAAGGGGGGGGGGGGAAGTTTCTAGAGATGAACTTATAAGCTTCGACAACCTTGAACTTCCCAGAAGAGGAGAAATTCCAGAACACTTCATCCTCCACATGAGAGTGGGGATGTGTATACAATTCAACCAAGGTTGCATAGGTATCAAAGCATTATCCACAAAATTTAGATCCAACCATGCTCCATCTCTAAAATAATCAGCCACCCAGGAGCCATTTTTTTTGAGACATAATTCTTTGAAAGGAGAAGCCCAAACAGAATTCGATAGGGGGCCATCACTAGACCACCAGTCATCCCAAAACCTGATTTTGGCACCATTCCCCAACACCCATGTACAACCATGTAAAATAAGTTTGGAGGAGCCAAAGAAGTTGCTCCATAAATCAGAAACAACATTGGGAAGGTCATAAGATTCCAGAGTGTTTTGGATATCCAGAATGTGGTATTTATGTTTGAAAATGTCAATCCATTCATTATTCTCTTTACGACATCTCCATAGTTGCTTGGCCATTAGGGCTTTATTGAAATCTTTCAGATTTCTAATGTCCAGTCCCCCCATGGACTTGGGAAGGAAAACCTGATTACAAGCCACAAGACGTTGTCTATTCTTAGATTCAGTCCTTGTCCACAAAAATGTTTTTTGTATTCTTTCTAGTTTATCAGCAATTTTGCTTGGGATTTTGAATAAACTCATAGCATAAACTGGGAGGCTCTGAAGTGAAGCTTTGAGCAGCTGGAGCTTACCAGCTTGGCTTAACAAAGCACCTTTCCACCCAACCAACTTATTCTAGAATTTATCAATAAGGTTCACCCAGAAGGAGTCTGGGACTGGACCATGGCAAAGCGGAAGACCTAAATAAGAGTCAGATAGAATTCCAACTTTACACCCAAGAATCGAGGCAATCTTCTTTTTCCTTTGCTCAGGGGTGTTAGAGAAGAAAATAGAGCTTTTAGCCAAGCTAATTTTTTGCCCAGTACCTTGTTCATAAGTAGCCATAGTCTTTTTTAAATTTTTTTCTTCTTTCAATGAGCCTTCCCCCATCAACAAAGTATCATCTACAAATTGTTGGTGAGAGCATGAGGAGGCTTGAGAGGAGGGTCATAATCCCACAATATTGCCTTTTTTGACTTCCCTCTGGATAATTTTACTGAGAGCTTCACTCATCAGAATGAAAAGGAAAGGAGATAGAGGATCCCCTTGTCTAATGCCCCTTGATCTAGAGAAGAAACTAGAGGCAAACCCATTAATCAACATTGGAAATTTGGGGGTGGACACACATTATTCAATAATCTGGATGAAGTTATCTTTGAATCCAAACGTCCTGACGATTCAAAGAAGAAAACTCTAGTTGACTCTACCAAAAGATTTCAATAGGTCTAATTTTAGAAAAAAGAAAAGCTTTTTATTGATAGATAGGGAGTGGATGTTCTCATGCACCACAATAACGAAATCCAGGATCTGCCTCCCAAGAACAAACCCATTTTGACTCTTATAAATTAAAGAAGGGATGAAATTCTTAGGTCTAAGCACAAGGATTTTGGTGACAATTTTATATAAAGAATTGCAAAGACTAATAGGTCTAAAATCCTGAAAAAGAGAAGGCATAAAATTTATTAGGAACGAGGAAAAGGAAGGTGGCATTCAACTCCTTCAGGAGAGAGCGGGATCCAAAAATTTTTGGAGCCGCATTGACCACATCAGAGCAAATAATCTGCCAAAATTTTTGAAAGAAAAACTGAGGGAAGCCATCAGGGCCAGGGACTTTGTTACCTTTAAAAGAGAAGACTGCATTGCAAACTTCATCCGGAGAAGGGATTTTGGTAAGCTCCAAGTTCATAGCCTGAGAGATAATGGTGGGAACCTCCTAGAAGATTTCATTTTGAGCTAGAGGGTCAAGAGGATCATCCACTGAAAGGAGATTAGTGAAAAAACTGATGGCTTCCTCACAAATCTCTTCATTCTTATCAACCCATCTCTGGCCAATCTGAATTTTATTTATTCTATTAGCAACCCTATGTCTAAGGGTTGTCATATTAAATAACTTAGTGTTTTTGTCACTACTTTTAAGCCATAAAGCTCTAGATCTGTGTTTTCAAAATTCCTCCTCTTTGGAAATAATATCATGCAATTTAGTCAAACTCTCAATTTCTTGGTTCGAGACATCTTTATCAAACCTGAAGACTTGTGTATGCTTTTGAACCTCCTCAAGATCTAGTTTGAGCTTATCTTTAATTTTGTTTCAATATTGCCAAAAGAGGACTTGTTCCAATTTTATCTTGGATGTCAAGGGCCATCAACCACATTTTCTCAAATTTGAAGGGGTATGCCTTTCTTCTAGACAATAAAGTCACTGAAAGGAAAATAGGGAAGTGGACTGATCCAACATGGGGCAAGGCATTGAGTCTATAGGAAGCAATCTGAATCCAATCAGGAGAGACAAGGCCCCTATCTAGCTTAACCAGAATGGGATCCTCCCCACTGCATCTATTGGACTAGGTGTAAATAGCACCAATAAGATCCAAGTTCAAAAGGCTCAAAGAGTTGATCATGTCAATGTAGTCTTGTCTACTATCAATAGAGATAGGCATGCCCCCAAATTTCTCCAAATTTGAGAGTGGGGTATTGAAATCCCCTAGAAGAACCCATTTATCATTAAGAAAGAGAGATCTAGTATGGCAAATGGAAGACCAAAGGGCTTTCCTAGAAGATCTCCCATTAGGAGCATAGATGTTGGAAATAATCCAGGAGGAACCATCTTTAAGATTAAAGAATCTAGTAGCAATGTGATTAGGAGAAGAGAGAACCACCTTACCACATATTAGTCTCAGATTCCAAAGAGTGAGATACCACCTGAAGCACCATTTGCATCCACACAGTGAACACCACAATCTCCAAACATCGCCGATTTAATTTTTTCCACTTTGCTACCAAGCATTTTAGTTTCTTGGACAAGGAAAATATCTGGCTTATGATCTCTAACCAAATTGGATAGCAGGTCATGCTTGTGGGGGAGATTTAGACCCCTTATATTCCACGAGATGACTTTCATTTAGCATGAGAGGGGGATCCCATCCCCATTTCTGGTAGCGTTCTTTGAGCTTCGTTTGCAGTGCAAACCCCACTCTTCCTATCTCTGCTAACTACATTGGGTGGTCTCCCCACCCCCCTTGAGTCTGACCCACAGTCTGCTTTCTGTCTATTTCTGGTTAAGACCCCCCAAAGACCGGAGTATTTTGGCCAATAGGGGAGTTCCTTCTTCTATTTTTGGTTTTGATCTCAACAAAAGGAGTGGAGTCCTCTAGGGATGAATCTAGCATGGGAGAGGTGAGGGGTTTCATTTTAAAAGAGTTATCCATATCAACAACCAGATGAATGGGAATATCATGGGCAAATCCAATAGCATTTATAATAACCTCTTCATCAAAGGGGGCATCCATAGCAGGGGATTCCCCAATATTATCCTCAAGGGCAAGAGGTTTGAGTCAAGGACAACAGGAACTTTTGAAGAGAAATCAAATCTAGGAAAAACCTTATCCCCCACAATCGGGGTAGGAATAGAGGGAATAGATCCATCCAAATCATTGCTCAAATCTTTCAAAGGAGGCTTTGTGAGCAGGGCATCCATCTTCTCTAGGAGGGACATATCATTCATCTTTCTCCATTCCTTCTTTGGCTTAGACAGACACTGCCTAGCCCAGTGACCCACTTTTTTACAATGGAAACACGTGAAAGGGATGGATTCGTACTCCACTTTTTGCACCCATATGCACAACTTGGAGAAAAGATCTATCTCAGAAGGTAGATTTGTAGACTGTTTAACATTGACACACAGTGTGACATAAACTAGACATCTTTTAGCTACAATCATTGGGTTAACTGAGATTAGCTCACCAAAACAAGCTGCAATACTTGCAAATATTTCTTCTCCCCAAAATTCCATGGGTAAACTTGGTAGTCTGAACCAGATAGGGGCTTCATTACATTCCAAGTCTTTGGGATTAAAACCTAGTTCCCACTTTTTAAGGGCTAGTGAGGCTTTGCCTAGCATCTAGGGACCTCCCACCAAATGAAAAGGAGAAGAAGCCACCAACCATAGCCACAACATCAATTTGACCATTACCTTTCCATTTCCTAAACACCTAGGATCTAACAGCCTCAATATTAGGGCGTGATCCAACAAATTTACCCACCAAGACTAAGTTCATGTGAGCCATATTCTGATCCACAATATAGTCCAGGGTAGAGATGGAGCAAGCGCCAGAATCCCGGTCAACTTTATGCGGTACCGACGAAATGGCCTTACCCTTAAGCTTAGTTTCAAAAAGAGAAGCCCATTTCTTGTTGTATTCCATGGAGGGAATCTTATTATTGCGGCCCTCAACATCACCAGGTTTGTCAGAGATGACAGATTTACCATTGGCAGTATTCTGCATGGTACCACCATCCCATGTATCATTTGAGGCCCCATCCAAGGGATCAGGGACTGATATTGTGGGGTGAGTCATAGGGGAATCCCCTGTACTCCCATAACTAGAGTCATTCAAATTCAAACCTGAACCTGCTCCCGCGTCAACTCCTTCTCCTGCTCCTACTCCTGGAAAGTGTGCCATTTTCAGCTTTGTTCTTTGCTATAGTTAATTACTTCTAGTATCGTTGCTACCCACTCTACTTTAAAATTTAATATTTTGATTGCACAGGGTATATGTGTATTCTACTTTTAGGTGTTTTGGCAGTTTGGGTGTTAACAAGGATCAACAAAAACCAACAGGGTTTAGCTTAACAATTATCTATTCTGTTCAGCTATAGCTCATCATTAATATGGGTGGCATTATCTATTGAACATAATCATATATAATCAAATAGGGCTAAATATCTTATTTTAAAGTACTCTAATATAAAAATAAAAATTTCTAGTTAATAGATGAGTCATGACAACAATTTAAAGGTAAGCTAATTCTTAAAGGTTGAATATATCATGATTTTATTAATAAGTTGATGATTTTTATAGTTGTGAAGGTTGATCTTGACCCTAAGCTTGATTCATATAAGACTTAATATGATTGGCATTGTTGATTGAAGTTGAGTTTGTTCATTAGAATAAATATTTATAAAATGTCCATGAACAAAACGATTTATTTGTAAAGAGCCTTTATAGTTTTATAGATTAATTTTGACTTCCATAAAACAAAACAAAATAAGTTTTAACTAATTCAAAAACATAACAAAATAAAATTATTATATAAATAAAACTATTATAAAGATTAATTTTGACTTCCTTAAAACAAAATAAAATATTTTTGAACTAATTGTAAACCACAAAAAAATAATTATCAAGTAAATAAAATTATTCTAAAATAAGTTACAAGAAAAAAAAAACAAAAACTCTTCCAATGAAAACTAAAACAAGTCTCTATACACATAACTATTAGAAAAATAAAAATAAATTTTAAAAATAAAAGAATTACAAATTAATTTCAAAACAAATAAATGTTAATATAAATATTTTAAATATATATTAATTTAATTTTTTCCAAAATAAATAAAAATTCTAGATACAATCATTATGAACTTTAATGGGATATTACTCATAATCTCTCAAAAGTAATTAAAATCCTACCAATACAAAGTAAGAAAGAGAAATTATCTCTGCCTCTAGACAATTGGAAGTTCAGATTTACCTTTCATGACAAGGCACTTGATATCATTCATCGTCATTATCCATTTACGTCGTGTCATACACGAAATTTGTACAACTCTAAACTATTTTCATTGTCATTAATTCATTCAATAATGACCCCTTTTTCTCACAAACAAAAGACTTGTTTAAACATTCCACGTGGCTTTGCAGCGTTTGTCATTACTAGAGACTTTGGTCAGCGTGCTGACTTTGATCACTTCATTCATCAAATTTAATCATTTATTATTAGTTATTTATTTAAGAGAATTTATAGTTATTTTAAATAAATTATTTACTATTTCAAAAGTGCTATTTACTATATTGTATTTATTAAAGTACACAATTTTTAAAATATTTTTATTATATATTTTTTATGTTTAATAATTTTTGTTAACGTATTAGAGTATAATAAAATTTGACAATTAATAACAAAATATTTCTTTTATCTTACCTACGTGGTGGAGGGATGAGAAGCCGGAAACCTTCAATAAGTTTCTAACAAAAAAATCATCAAGGGGGATAGGTGCATCACTAGAAAGGTCATTCAAAGATAGCTTGGTGGGAAATGGTAATGTGCCTTATTTGCCTAACAACATTACTCTTATAACACTGGAGCTGATCCCTTTTGCTAAAATTCCTAATAATATCCCCATTGTGAGATCTCCCATCATTCCAAATTTTCACCATTATCACCCTCTACAAAAGGGTCCTACTGCCTATCATAAAAAGGCTTTCCAAAGAAGCTATGGCTCTTCAAAATATAATAGTAGACCCCACTCCAAAGAGCATGGTAAGCAGTGTCACTCCCGATACCATTAGAAGTAACTCTATAATACTAAATATACCCTTAAGGTCTAGGTCCACAAAATCCCTCTTGAGCCGGTGCAACAAGAAACTCTTCCAATTACCCCATCAAATTCTATGAAGCAGGATTCTGAGGTTTGTCGTAACATGTCTTTTGCAGAGGAAGAACTTTTCCATCAAACTTAAGATCTTAGGCAGAAGGCCCTTATCTACAAATTTTGAAAGTTCTCTCAAGCTAAAGAGCATTTGCTAGATTGGTTTTTTAGCTCATGGAAAGGGGCGATCTAGGTATTTTACATTGATAGAGGCCTAGGATTTTTTGTGGCAATATTTGAAAATAGTCTTGATAGGGACTCTATTTATAGAACAAAATCTTGGTTCTGCAAAGGGATAGGGCTTCACACTATGAAATAGTACACAAAATTTAAAGGAAACAAAGCCTTAGTTAATTTCATTTCGTTCTGGATTTTCCTTTCTTCCTTGTTGTTGAAATTTTGAGAACTAAACTTGGTTGGGATATTAGGAAACTAGATGGGCATTTTCCTCAAAGATGACCAATCATTTTTCAAAGACCCATCTCTTCCAGTCTGCATTAAAGTGCAATGGAAAAAGTCCCACTTTAAAAATATTTTCCAAGCTAAAGCCATAACCTAACTTCAACATGAGCAAATCAATGAAAATATTATTCAATATGGTCTTTCTTTAGATATATTTGATAAATAAAAATTGTTGCACTAGGAGTTGGAAGAAATTTTAGCTAGAGAAGAATTTTTTTGGAGACAAAAATCCAGACAATTATCGCTAAAAGAGGGGGATATGAATACCAAAAATTTTCACACATCTACAACAATAAAAAATCACTGGAAGATCATTTTCCAAATTCATGATGGAAATGCAATTCTAATCATAAAGGAGCAAAAGATTCAAGAAGAAGCAGCCTGATTCTTTTCAAAATGTCTTTCTTCTAACTTAGATGGGAAAAGTGATAGTATAGCGAAATATGAGGTCCTTAAATATATCCCAGAATTGGTCTCCTAAAAAAAAAATCAAATTTTGTTCAAATCTTTTTCACTTAAGGAAGTTAAAGTAGCAGTGTTCTCTCTTCATGCAGATAAAGCTCTGAACCTAGATGGTTCCAAACCTTTCTTTTTGTAAAAATGTTGGGATTTCATGGGAGTTGATATATGGAAAGTACTTGAGGAATTTTAAGAGAATGGGGTCATGCTAAAGAAGTTTAATACAACCTTTATTTCTCTTATCCCAAAAGGTAAGAACCCTATTTATTTTGTTGAATATAGGCCTATCTCCTTCTGCAACACAATATTTAAGATCTTCACCAAATCTATTTTAGTCAAAATAGCTCCTATTATCCAAAATATTATCTCGAAGGAGCAAGGATTTTTTGTCCTCAGAAGGGAAATAATAGAGGGATCCCTCATTTCCCATGAAATGCTTCATACTATTCATTCAAGTAATATTTTTGCAATGATAAGAAAACTAGATATATTAAAGGCATATGATACAGTGAAATGGGATTTTATGCATAAGATTATGCTAGGTTTTGGTTTCTCAAAAAAATGGTGTAAATGGATTCCTCTCTCATATCAAGAGAAAAATTTTTAGTTTCAATCAATAGTAAACTATGTGGCTTCTTTTTATCCACAAAAGGAGTGTGCAAAGGAGAGTCTTTGTCTCCCTTCCTCTTTATTATTCTAGTTGAAGGTCTCAATAGACTCGTTCATCACCAATATTTATCTCTCAAATGGAAAGGTATATCAACAACAAAATCCTAGTTGTTGACTACTCACACCCTATTTACAGTTCACACAATGCTATTTGGTGAGGCCACCTTGTCAGAAGTAAAGATTATTAAATTAATGCTTGAGAAAGCAATTTTATCTCTTGGAAAATGTGAATTCTTCCAAGACCAAAATATTATTCATGAATAATCAGGCCCTAATTGTAGCAAACATTTCCTAGGTTTCAAGGATTCTTTGTCATGCAAATACCTTGGTATTTCACATTTTATTGGTGCAAATAAAAGCTCATATTAGACAATAAAATCATCCTCAACACAAAATAAAGTATCTCTCAGAAAGGTAAAAGGCTATCTTTGTAGGCAAAGTCTAAATATTAAAATCAGTATTATCTACTATCCCAAATTATATTATGTTGGTTCTCCAAATTCCCAAGGGAATCCAAGTCTATCATTAGAGCGAAAGTTTAGGAATTTTTTATTGCAAGGAAACTTGGATAATAAACATAAAATCCCATTGGTTTTATGGAATGCTCTTTGTAAATATAAATCATAAGACATAATGGGCATTCATAATCTAGATGCAAGAAACTTGGCCATGGGAACCAAATTAGTATGGAATCTACACACAAAACTATCATCTAAGTGATCAAATTTTTTTAAAGCCAAAGTACTTAGATTATGCTCTGAGACATAGAAACATTTTGAATTGTAGACTCAAATATGTCTTTTGAGAATCTTGGGAACTACTAAATTCTTTTTAAAGGTTCCAAATAACACATTGGTTTAGCAAAAGAAATAAAATGGCAAAGATTCTGCCTAACATTGGTGTTGGCCTCACAGAGGATTCAAAAGTTCTCTCTCATGGTGATCTTCTCAATTACTCAAAGATTGCTAAAGAACTCTCTATAATTAGTTGTTCTTTTTTCATTTGGTTCTTTGTTGATGTTTTTTCCCTTTAATGTATGGTCATTCAAGCTTAGGTTTTCTCCATGTTGTCACTATCTCGGCATTTTCATGGATGTCTACTTGTAGCATGTGCTAGCTATCTTTGATATATTTTCTATGAATAGCAGAACTCCTTGGTGGTAGGTAGCATTTATAGATGGCTCCTTCTGACGCTACATTTCATTAGCCATGACTTTTGCTTGCATTGGCATCTTCCATGTTGTTGGATTTTTATCTTCATGCTATTGATTGGGAGATGTACTCCTAATCTATCAAGAAGTACACCTCACATCGTCATCAATTCACCTATTTCTGTGGTTCTTTCAAACATAAATGGATATCTTTTGGACATTCTCATATCTAACTCACAAGAGATATGAGGTGTTCGCATATGAGAATTTTCTACAAGTCCACCTCCTGCAGCCCTATTCCTCATTTAATAGTGTGGTTATTTCTTTCATTGTTGGGACTATTTTTTCTCATCCTCTATAGCAGCTTTGATGGCAATTTCGGTGAACATAGCACACTAGGCAACCAACCCCTTAAATATAGAGTAAATCTTCCAGTAAGAACCTAGGAATTCCCTATCTTAGGTCAATTTAATCATTCTCACCCCAGTCAGATCTTTGTCCTTAAGAACTCTCAGGTTGAGGAAGCTATCGAAGACAAAATTGGAGAAAATATATTGAATGTTTCTTCTCCTCGTTTATTATGCCCATCCCAACTGGTCTCTATTTTTCATTCAAATTGTTTAGACCTCTGTAAATATTATAAGACTCTCGTTCACATTGCTTGTGGATTCAATCATGATGAATACATTGCTAATCATGTGTTTGATGAAGCGGTGATGAAGTATAATTTTCATAAGGGCAAGGTAGATATTGGGGGGCTATTCTCTAGGAAAGACTTTTAGAACAACTAATCCATGGCTTCCATATATGATGGGTTAAAAATTGCAGTTGAAGCGCAGCAAGAAAACATCATGGGTAGGGCTCTTTTTTCCTATGGTGATACCATTGGCCCAACAAAGTTAGAGGAGATTCATAATATGTATAGATCTATGACTCAACTTATCAACCATGAGAGCCTCCTAGGTCAAAATTTCTCAGCCAAGAAGAGGCCAATCATTTGTGTATTAAAGTTTCTAGCTGCAGAGCACTCCCCCTCCTTTTTGGCTATATGTGGACTTAATCAGTAAATCTCTGGTCTATTTTGTATTTACATATATATATTTTTGTTTTTATTAATATAATTATATGCTTATGATATTTTACTCATAAAAATAAAAAAAATATTTCTTTATTTGGATGGTTTCTAGATTTGACTGTGTGATTCTCATTTCAAGCTTTCTCATTTGATGGTTGATGGATATGATCAGCAACGTTGATGAAAAATTCAAGCACAAAGTCAAATTGAAAAATCATCAAGACAAGTTATCATGGACTACGAAAATTTCATTCATTTAAAATATTTTTTAATGAAAAAATAATTTAGAGTAATTTTTTTTTTAAATAGAAATAAAGTTGTAGACACCTAAAATTTGATTAATTTAATTAATTTAATTTAGCTATCCTGAGTACTTTTAATTAAGTAATTACGCATTACTTAATTAATTAGTGTTTCTTCCCTCTAGCTAATTAATTCTATTGATTATGCTATAGTCCCCCTTTAAATGTGTTTATAAATCAATTGATTTATTGAATTTGACCTTTTTTCTTTTAAATATGTCAAATTTTGCAATTTGATTATTTAATTCATGTTGAGTTTTTAGCTCCTGAATTCTCCCATAAGAATTAATTAATTAATTATATTTCCTCACATGTCTCTTAACTTTAACCCATGTCTTACCCTTCCCCTAGCCTAACCCACCTAGCAAACCAAGGGTTTGGCCAACCCTATCCCTTATCCCTCACCATATGTGTGCACATTCCCAAAATATCTCAAAATTCCCTAAATATCCGAAATTTCCTAAAATTTGGGGAAAATGTTGTTGAATTTGGGAAACATTTCCTAAAATTTGGGAAAATATCCCAAATTTTCTCAAACATGGGAATATAATAATTTTTCAATCTGCTTTAGAATAGAACCTTCCAAATTGGGTGGCTTACTCCCAAATGGGCATGTGTCGTTAGGGACACATGTCATTCCTTCCAATGACACGTGTCCTTCTTAAGGAAACATGTCATTCTCAGCCATGACACATGCCCTTCTTAGGGACATGTGTCTCATTCTCATGCCCTTCCATCTCTCATCCAAGTCTATTTAAATTCCTCATTTTCCTTCACAAATAGTCCACTTTCATTTTTCAAATTCATAATGCAGAAAGGCTCACTCATCCTTTTGCAGAAACACATCCATTTAGCATAGAATTATGTATCATATCTTACATTGTTTTCCATCTTCCATCACTATCATGGAGCACAATCAAATATCTACTATATAGCAAGCACACAGAAAGCAAGGGACAATCAAATCGAAGGAGGAATATGATAATTGGATTTTAATTAGTATTATCATATTTACCTAGTTTTGTTTATTCTTATATGTCCTAGTCTTGAGTGTGGTTGATATATGTGTCTATCATTTGCTTAGCTTATCCCTTCAATAATTTACACACAAATTTTTCTACATATATATTTGCAGCATGACTTGTGGGACCTCACTTCATGGGTCCAATCTAATGTTTTTTGTTGTTTCATTGTGCTTTTTGATAGATTTTGAGTACTTGTAGACAAAAACGTGATAACTGAGGTTAATTTTAGCCTCGACGAAAGTTTAATTTTCTGAAAATTTCATTTTATGAAATACCTGGATTGATTGTAGGAATAGAAAAATTTCTTGGAGAAATTGTGGGAACACATTCCTATTGTCCTATGTAGGCATAATGTTTTGGTTATATATTTTGTGTTTCATTTTTGTGTCCAGTCAAAATTCTCATTTGTCAGAAATATCAGGATTGTGGGATAAAAGAGTAGGTTTGCAAGATAAAATAGCGGGATTGATTGGTTGGGTTTCTTTTTTTTTTATATATTTATTGTCAAAATAGTTATTTACCATAAAAATAGTTGGATAGCTAGAAGAAATAGTGGGATTGCTCTATGTTTAATTCTCTGTCATTTTCCAAAATTGACTTTTTCTTAGTTTATTACTAATCCACCAATTTACTTCTATTTTCCTGGTTTTAGCTGATATTTGGAGCAGGTTTAAAGATAAGAATACCCCAAATTCTAAAAACATTAACTCATGTGTTGCAGGACTGCCAAAGAGTGGTGTAATTGTAAAAAATGTTTTCGGTTAAAATGAATCTTGTGTCTTCTTGTAGTTAGAAAATATTTCAATTTCATAAAAGAATGAACCTTTGTCTTTCATGTTTGACACACTTGTGCATGTAGAGTGATCCTACTGCTAACACACACTATCCTCTCCCCTAGCTTTCATAGACCTAGGTGCAAGAGAAAAGTTTTAACAACACTCATTTTTACTTTCTTTGGTAGAGGGTCTGTCTCCCAAGAAGCCAATAAGGATGGTAAAAGAGAATGACCCAAGTGGTAATGGGCTTTAAGCCAAGTCACTTCTCAGCCGCTATATAAAATATTTGGGACACAAGTCTTCATAATGAGTGCTAATTGC
Organism: Cryptomeria japonica; assembly: GCF_030272615.1. NCBI lineage: Eukaryota > Viridiplantae > Streptophyta > Pinopsida > Cupressales > Cupressaceae > Cryptomeria > Cryptomeria japonica. The sequence goes on along the minus strand of NC_081407.1, from coordinate 752,779,058 downwards.
CTACCTACACTAAATTCCCAAGTACCTATATTCTATAGGAAAGAAGCCTCTGAAGGGAGAGAGCATACATGGCCATCCAAAAGAGAATCCCATACTAAAGAACTCTTGTTTTAGATTGGCCAAAACCTTCTAATTGTTGACTAAGGTGTTGATATGTGCAGATTGAAAAAATCCCTCATGTACCATTCAACTTGAGATGGTAAATTTATTAGGATTTTCAAATCCTTGGAAATTTGAAGCTTGTGGAGTGGAGCTAGTGCTACCAAGCTTATATCTATCCAATTGAATGAGGTATTCTGGGAAAGGTGATTTATTATATATTGTCACTTTACTATCCTAGGAAGTACATGAGTGTTAATGCATTAATTTTTCTTGTGTGATTGGTGTGTTTAGTGACATTTATGTCTTTTATCAAACAAATACCAAGAATCTCAAAAAAACTCAAAATTTTTAGTCCAAAAATTAATTTTCATCATATCATTAGTCTAAAAACAACGAGATTGCCTTGATTTTACCAGTTTAGAAATATCGGGATCACTCTGTAACTATTCCCTATTCATTAGTCTAAAAATGGCAGGAATGCTTTGTTTTTGCCACTTTGGAAATAGTGGGTTTGGTTCTGTTAGTTTCTATGTTGTGATTTTCAGGAATGGTAGGAACACTTTGTTTTTGCCACTTTAGAAATAGAGGGATTGCATTTATTAGTTTCCTTGTTATGCTTTTTAAGGAATTGTGGGAATGCTTTGTTTTTGCCACTTTCGAAATAGAGAGATTGCCTATGTCAGTTTCCTTGTTATGCTTTTTAGAAATGGTGGGAACGCTTTGTTTTTGCTACTTTAGAAATAGAAAGATTTTCTTTGTCAGCTTTACCAATAATTTGAAATAGTGATATTGATCTGTTTATAGTTTATCAGTCTTAATAACCCTAGGATCGCTTGTTCAAATGGATGGATTGCTCTTACAATTGGCAAGATTGCTTATTGTCTTGTTATTTTTCCTAAATTTTCTCAAAACATCATCTTTAGTGCTATTATCACAAGTCTACCAGTTACCCAAACTTGATTTATATTTTTTTTGTGTTGTTATTATCTCCTATCAAGGTCTTGATTAATTTCCCTCATCTTAATCATCTTAGCTTTGAAGTCATTATCTTGATCATCTTGTGATTTTTCTTAATTACTATAGTTAGTTTGTCAATTTCTCTTATCACCATCTCATCATTATCACACTTTGTTCCTAAAGTTAGGGATTGATATTTTAGTTAGAATCAAATCTTTAATCAAATCATCAAATCACATCATGTTAAATCCAATCATCAAATCACATCACTTCAAATCAATTCAAATAAAATAAAATCAAAACCTTTCATCATCTTTGGTATCATATTCAAAATTACAATTTCACTCTTATTTTAGCAACTATCATCACTATCTCTTTTGACTATATCGAGTTTATAGCTTGGGCTACATCATTGTGGTCTTGTTACTTCGAGCCATAGGTCTAGTCCACAAAGCATCTTTTTGTTGAGTGTATCCTCTTGAGTGTCCCTTTGAAAACTGTGTCATTTAAACTCGATTACCTATTTGTTATTTGAATACTAAATCATCGTAATCCATCATATTGTCCATCATTTGTCAATCAATCACTGAATTTAGGTTTTTGATGTTAAGTTTAGTTCATCCCTGTCACTACTCAGTCTTGGTCTACAGAAGAAATGGAATAACAATTCTCTTAGTTAGGAGTAGGAACATCAAATCCACAACTAAATATCAATTTAGGTACCAATCCTACTTTACTAGAAAGAATCCTTATCAATTTTGATCCACTTAGTCTAGTCATCACTAAAGAAAACATTGATAATCAACCAAATGAAATAGATTTTCCAAGTAATTCCAATGATCAATTTATTTCAAATCTAGACAACTCTCAATTGGTAGATGGAATCATTGAAAAATATAAACATCTAATATTTTCTAATATGGTTTCTCAAGGCTTGACCATTTCATCACATGACACACCTATAATTGCTAATCCTGAAGGGTCATCTCAACAATAGATATCTTTACCACAACCCTTGTTATAACCACTTCCAGTTCAAGTTTTGGTAACACTACCACAACAAATTATCCTACTGGAAGAATGAGTTATGTAGTACAACCATGATTTAATTACTTGCAACCACCATCGTCATTAAATATTCTTCCAAATGTTCAACAATAACCAGGTAGTATTCCTTAAAATCCTCCATCATATAGTATGCCACAGCCAAGTGCATTTCATCCAGGATATTTTGGAGGTAGTTATCTATAAGTTAGTATTCCTAAAGTTCAACAACCTCAAAACCTATAGTATCAACAACTTCCACCACAACAGAATGTGGTTACTTATTCACAACCACCTCAAATCCAATAACAACAACCATTTCAATATCAATAACAAAAAACACCTTTTTCTCAACAAAATGTTCCAGTTTATTAGAACATGGTAGGCTATCAATATCCACAACAATAGTCAAGGTTTGTTCATCCATCACAAATGGCACATAAAACACCACTTTATCAACCAGTAGCACCATACCCCAAACCATTCCTAATCAATATTGAATGGGAGGAGATGAAAGGAACTCTCAAAGCTCTACAAGATGATACTTCTAAGAAAGTCTTTAAATTTGATGAGGTTTGTCTATATCCATTTGATAGCTCCATAACATCAAATGCCATTTTCCAAACATTTTGAAATTCTAATATTTACTAAATATCAAGGGAAAGGTGATCCGCGTTATCATATCAAATAATTCTACATGGTTCATCAAGAAGTTGCATATTGTGATAATTATCTCCTATGACTCTTTCATAAGAGTCTTAGTAGTCCATCTCTTGAAATGGTTTTCCAAATTACCATTGGATTTATCACCACATTCACAACTTATGAGAAAGATTTGTAGTTCATTGTCATTACAACATGGAAAAGGACATCTCCATGCTTGATCTTTGTCAAGCTAAACAAAAAGGTGGTGAGAGTCTTCTGGATTATATCCAAGTATGGAGAGCCCTCGCTAATCATCTCCCTTGTACAGTACCTGACATTGAATTGGTTTCGATATTTATTAGCAATCTACATCACAAGCTTTCATGTCACTTTCATTTAAATTATCCAGCTACTTTCAAAGATATCATGACTAAAGGACCATGAGTAGAACAAGCTTTGATTTATGAGTGACTCATTAAACTTTACAAATAATCTTTACATAAACTTGAAGATGGACAAAAACTCCAAGGAGATTATATGGTTAGTAAACAAAAAGTATAAAACATTCAAACACTCAAATATAAACTGTTATACCTTGAAATCTTTTCTTCTCGTTTGGATTGAGCTCTTGATGTATTTGAAGGTGCACCTCCTTCTCCAACTTGTTTGGATTGTCTCCAAGATAAGTTGTGAATCGCTCTCTCCACACAACAACAATGATCAAATGGGTGGAAGGAGAATAGATGATTGCAAAGCGATGGAGGATATGAATGCCTAAGATTGACTATAGTGAATGCAAAAAAGAATGATTTCAAAAGCTATACAAGTAGCATAAGATTCTATGGATATGAGATATGGAATTAAGGGGAGGAGATTGCCATTTATAGATTTGAGAGAGGAGGAATGGACTGTTGAGATTGATTTGAAATGGACAGTCAAGATTGAAAGATATGAGATTTTTCATAATGGCATTTCTTGTCCCCACATTCCACAATGTACATGGGGAAGAGATCCCCAAGTACATTGGGAGGACAAAAAAGAATTAAAAATTCCCAAATAATGAGGTGTATGGGAAAATTAAAGGGTAAAAGGAATTAAAATTTTCTTGGGAAGATGAGAGTGCATGGGGAAGTGAGGAAATTTGTAATCCTTGAAATGACCAAAGTTCATAAATTTAAGGTTGGAGGGTGAGAGGGGACAAGACATTTATGGAAAATGGTTGAATTGGCACTAGCAAATGATTGGAGGGGGTGATTAAGTAGGATAATGAGAGATTATAAGACAAGTGGATAGGTTCGAAGGATTTGACAAGAGGAGAGAGAATGAGTGGAGGAATTAAAAATTAGGAAATAATGATAAGAAGGATTCTAGAAGAATTAATTAGCTTAAGTGAGGATTAGAGGAAAGTGATTTGTAGGAATCACATGATTTAGTTAATTAATCTGGATTATTTAACTGAAGGGAATTTAGAGGAATTAATTAAATGACTAACTTTAGAAGAAAGAGGATAATTAATTTATTTGATAAATTAATTATTTGGACTATAGTGATGGAATTAATTAAATAAAATTTAACTAATACTGAGAAGAATAAGGATAACATAATTTTAAATTAATTAATTAAGTAGTAAGGTTAAATTAATTAATTAATTTAAGTGTCTATATTTTTCCCCTCTTTTACGTGTCGACAAAATTTGCGGTGTGTAAAAGACAGAACAATGATGCCCCAACGTGAAGACGCGGGTGGTATATGACTCGTTAAGAATTTAACCAAACAATTTTGAATTTTTTTGGGAAAATTCTCAAAAGAGAAGAAACAACTGAGAATGGAAGAGAGGAAGAAAAGAAGAACAAGAAATAGTGACGAGAATAAAAAAGGAGCGGAGCAGAAGAAGGGCCATGAAATGGGGCCAAGGAGGGCTCTATATAATCTAGATGGGGCCCAAGTAAGGGTCATTGTCACATATACACTTGGATATTTGGAGAGCATAGAACCCTAGGAGCAATATGGCATGCATCCTACCCCATGACCATCATGCGAAGAGGGTCAGATGATTCTGGAGATTGACCATGTACAACCCACCAATATTTACTGCAAACCCACTTTGTCATTTAGTAGGTTAGGGTAATTATTAGGATCATTAATGAGGGAAAAAAGGGGTCAGGGCGCAAATGTTGATTACCCTTCCAATGTCTACATGGGGGATCGATGCCTATGCAGGTGTTCAACACTTGCACAGATGTTGAACTCCCTTAGATAGAAGATCCCTACCCATGCAAACAAATAATGTTTGTGCAGATGATATTCTATAGGGAAGTAGGGTTAGAGGGGGTCAAAGACTATTGATTGACATATGTGCCTATGGTGCAACGTCTCCACCAAATGGGAACAATGTCTTTGCTAGGAAGGCAGGAAAAGGGAAATGAGGGTAGGGGAGGGGATGAACGGGGGTCAGGGGAGCACACATGTGCCCCAGGGATAGCATATCATAGAAATAAGCTAGAATAGGCTAGAATAAGAGGGTTAATGAGGTGAATTTGCTAGATGCAATAGGATGTCTTATATCTTGGGAGCATTGGCCTCCAACAATGGCTCGCTATAGATGGCTCAGGAGAGACAAGCAGGAGATTCTAAGTGTGGTTGGACTAGGATTTGTGGGGAGGTGTCTAGGGATCAGGGCACATACCATGATGATGACAACGTTCGTAGAGCACTGGGAGAATAAGATGTTCACTTTCGACCTGGTGATAGGGGAGGCTAGCATCACCCTACTAGATGTCTGGAGGATCTTAAAGATCCCTATTAGAGTAATCATTCTCGAGTACAGGCTAGGTGGATGTGACCACTACCTTCGGATGGTTTGCAAGTATGAGGGTGAACTCACAATACTGGTTCCCACTTTTTGACCAACTTTGACACTTAGATGAATATTTTGATAAAAACCTTCACTTTCTGACACCTATAACTTTTAAACCGTTAAGAATTTGAAGATGATATAAACTAGTGATTTTTAACATCTTGTTTGTAGATTCTAAATATATTTTTTTCAATTTTGTTTGAATAAAATTTTATTGATTTTTCCATCTCCCTCAAAAAGTAGTTGTTTACAACAAACAACATTTTTTAAGAGTGATATGTATCTCGAAATGCATAATTTTTTTAATATAAATGATAAAAACTTAATTATTTTGAATTTTGGTTTGTAACATTAATACTCAGGGCATGCACTTGGTTTGATAGTGACATGTCGAATATTTTTTATTTTATTACGTTTTGAAGTTCGACTAATTATAATTTGGATATAGGTGTACGTTTGAACACATAACTTGTTCTATATATATCAAAATTCAATTTTATTTTTTTTGTTAGAAAGAAAACACCAATACCTAGTGCATAGATATTTTTCAAAATTTTTTTGAATTAGTTTACTATTTTTCCCAATGCATTGAACAAAGAAGTTCATGTTCGGTGAAAAACCTACATTCATAAGAAATAAAATAAAAGTATATTAGTGAAATTAAATATATTAAAAGTTATATTATTTGAAAAGCTTATAATAAGGACTAAATACTTAAATAAACAAAACTTTTAAATGAATTAATTTGACCCCTCAAAAGCTAATGTAAAATTGGTTTTTTATCAGCATTTGATAGATGCAAAGGAGATTCCATTGCAAGTATGATTTAGATGTAGAGAGATTCTATCCAATAAATTTTGATCTAAGAGCCTTTGATTTAACTCTCTTCAATTAATTACTTCAAATGGGACCTCTTAAAGCTTAAATCGTTATATTTTTTAAAAATGTATGATTTCAGCAAAAATCAGGACATACCAAAAAGTGGGAACCAGCTTTGTGATACCATAATCCAAGATCAAAGTTTTCATCTTTAGGATACCATAATCCAAGATTTGTTGTGCCTTGTAAGTACCAGAAAATCCTTTTTACTACTGATTCATGATTTTCCATAGGATTACTCTGAAATCTAGAAACAATACATACTGCATTCATAATATCAAGCCTGGTTTGTGTCAAATATAGTAAACCTCCTATCATAGATTTGTATCTAGTTGGATTAATAGGTGTAGATTCATCCCTTTGAGATAATTTGTCATTTGTAGTCATAGGTGTGCTTACCGGTTTAGAGTTCTCCATCCCAAATTTCTTTAGTAATTCTTTCAAGTACTTGGATTGACTCAAAAATATACCTTTATCAGTCTGAGAAATTTGCAAACCTCAAAAGAATTTTATTTCTCCAATCATAGACATTTCAAATTCTTGCTGCATTTCAAGAGAAAATTCCTTACATAATCCATCTTCTCCTCCAAAGATTATATCATCAACAAATACTTCAATAATCAAGATGTCATTATTAGTTACTTTGTAGTATAAATTGCTATCTACATTTCCTTTAGCAAAACCAATCTTTAAAAGATACTTATCCAACCTTGCATACCAAGCTCTTGGGGTTTGTTTCAATCCATACAAAGCTTTTCTTAATCTGCAAACCATATCATTGTCATCTGTCAAAGAAAATCCATCAGGTTGTTCAATATATACTTCTTCAAGATCTCCATTCAAAAATGCACATTTAATATCCATTTGATAAAATTTGTAATCCTTGTGAGTTGCAAAAGCCAAAAATAATCTAACTACCTCAATCCTGGCTACTGGTGCAAAGGTTTCATTGTAATCAACTCCTTTTTGAGGATATCCCTTACACACCAGTCTTGCTTTATTTCTGACAACCTTACTATTTTCATTAAGTTTATTTCTAAATACCCATTTAGTTCCAATTACATTTTTATCTTTAGGCCGGGGAACTAATGTCCAAGTATTGTATTTCTCAATTTGTCCTAATTCTTCTTCCATAGCTTTAATCCAAAATTTATCTTCACATGCCTCACTAATAGATGATGGTTCAATTTGAGAAATAAGACATACCTCTTCATTTTCCAATCTTCCTCTTGTCATAACTCCTTTAAATTTGTTTTCAATTATCTGATCTTTAGAATGATTCAATCTTACATAGTGGGGTGTCTTAGTTTGTTGTTGTTCTTCAATTATTGTGGAATCTTCTGATGACACCAAGGTAACTGGATCTTCATTCTGTACCGGTGGATTCAATATAGGTTCATTTGTCACAATTTTTGTTGCCGGTTCAGAGTCTATATACCTTGAAGTTCCTCTGAATTGTTCGTCAATCTTTACATTTGTACTCTCAACAATTTTTTGCAATCTTTTATTAAAACATCTATATGCCTTGCTCTTAGATGAATAACCAAGAAATATTCCTTCATCACTTCTAGGATCAAATTTTCCAATATACTCATCTCTTCTAATATAACATTTAATTCAAAAAATTTTGAAATATTTAAGAGTAGGAGTAAATTTTGAAATATTTAAGAGTAGGAGTATTACCAAACCATAGTTCATGAGAGGTCTTACCGGTTTCACCTTTGATGTGAACTTTGTTGAATGTATAGACAATAGTGCTAACTGCCTCTCTCCAATACACATGTGGTAGATTTGCTTCTGATAACATACTTCTAGCTGCATCCAAGATAGTTCTATTTTTCCTTTCAACAACTCCATTCTGCTATGGTGTCTGAGGTGCTGATAACTATCTTCTGATTCCATTCACTTCACAGAATGTATTAAAGTCCTTAGAAGTGAATTCTCCTCCTTGATCCGATCTTAAAAATTTGATTTTCTTACCGGTTTCATTTTCAACCATTGCCTTGAATAGTTTGAACTTTCCAAGTGCTTCTAACTTCTCTTTGAGAAAAGTAACCCAACACATTCTAGAATAATCATCAATAATTAGCATGAAATATCTATCACCTTGTAAGCTTCTAGTTCTAGCTGGACCACATAAATCAGTGTGAATTAAATAAGGAGCATTATTGGATTTTTCTCGAATACTTTTGAAACTAGCTCTAACTTATTTTCCAAATTGACATTCCTTACAAACTGTATTTTGAGGTTTCACAATTTTAGGTAGATCTCTAACTGCCTTAGAAGTACTGATTTTTACCATGCAGTCAAAGTTTGCATGACATAGTCTCTTATGCCATAACCAACTTTCATCTATATGTGCAATTAAGCATGCCTTTTCACTGTTATTCAAATGAAAGATATTGCCTCTAGTCTGATTACTGGTTGCAATTTCCAAACTAGTTCTATTCATGATTTTGCATTTTCCATTTTTAAATTTTAACTGAAATCCCTTCTCAACTAATTGACCAACACTTAAAAGATTATGCTTTAATCCTTCAACATAGTAGACATTGTCAGTGTTATGTTTACCATCAAGAGATATTGAACCCTTACCTTTGATTGAACAGGCTTTGTCATCTCCAAATCTTACTAAACCTCCATTGTGTTCTTGAAAGTTCAAGAATTTACCTTTGTCTCCAGTCATGTGATGTAAGCATCCAGAGTCAATAATCCATTCATCCTTTGTTTCAACTTTAGCTGCAAGGGCTTGTTCTACCAGTTGAGTAGTAGGTGCCGGTTGATCTTCTATTATAGCAACAAAAACCCATCCATTGTCTATTGGATCCTCATTAGAATCATCAGTCACACCTTCATCAGCAATGTAACAAGATTTGTCTTTGTTCTTTTTAAATCTGTATCTCTGATATTCAGGATTAGGATGTTCTTCTAGCTTCTTCTCTTAGTCTAGCATGTCTATCAGGGCATCTTGAATCCATATGACCAATCTTATTGCAGTTAAAACATTTAAAGGGTGCTTTACCTTCATACTTACTTCCAATTGGACCTTTTGGCATTTTCCTTGCAAATAGTGCTTCAAGCTCTTCAAGCTCTTCATTCTCCCTTTTGGATTCTTCAAGTTCTCTTGCATAAAAGGCTCTCCAGTCTGATTTGTCAAATGATGGAACAGATGATGTTGATGCTTTAAAGGCCAAATCGGTCTTTATAGCAACGGGACCAAATTCCTCAATTTCAAAGGCTGAAAGTTTTCCAATCAATGTATCCCTAGTTATTGATGTATTAGGCATTGTTCTCAACTCATTTATAGCAGTAACCTTCATTTTATATGCTGGTGGCAAACATCTTAAGATTTTTGAAACAATTTCATCCTCACTCAAGGTTCCTCCACAACATTTAATACCCAAAACAATTTCATTTACTCTTTCCATAAAAGCATAAATCCTTTCATCTTCTTCCATTTTCAGATGTTCATGCCTAACTCGGAAGCTTTCAAGCTTTGCAATTTTGATTGTGAAATCTCCTTCATTTAGTGTTTCCAAATGATCCCAAATAGCGTTAGCAGTAGACCTATCTGATAATCCCATGATTTGTTGATCTGATAATGCGCTCAAAAGTGCTTCTCTTGCTTTGCAATCATTCTCTTCATCTTTGGCTAAAGTAGTTGGAGCTGTCTGACTAGCTACAGTAGCAGTATAACCATTCTTAGTAACTTCCCAGATGTCTTTACCAATACAATTTAGATGTGTCTCCATTCTGATCTTCCATATCCCATTGTTGGTTCCATCAAGTTTAGGACTATCCTTCTTGAAATAATTAGTAGACATTGGATCTCCTCAAGTTGCTAAACTTCTGCAAAAGAGGACTAAGCTCTGATACCAATTGTTAGGTCCCAAAAACAACTGGGAGGGGGGGTGAATCTGTTGTCAAATAAATTCAAACCAAAAACTTATTAACCAACTTAATGCTTAATGCCAGTAAACCAGTTAAGTATGTCGGTAGACAGTGTTAACAGTAAATTGCTATACCGGTAAGGATTAATGTATGAAACATAAACATAAAGTCATCCACAACACATGACACCAATATTTGTACATGGAAACCTTGTAAGGGGAAAAACCATGGTGGGAAACCTTACCCACAATCAGATGATACTACTGCAGATAGTGAGTGTACATAAATGGGGTCTGCACATGCAGAAAGGCCAACAGCCTAGAGCTCACTGCTCAATCACAAAATGGGAGTCACACTGACTATAGTTGGATCGTTAAATCCAATAAGAATGTACTGCACAAAATAGCATCTTCATATGCTAGATTCAGTACCGGTGTAATGCTGATATGCTTCTACAAAAACCTAACTTCATCTTCAAATGATGTTTTCGAGTATATCCCTGCTTGATCTCGCATATACCTTCACTCAATTCTTTTTCGTATTCCACACTTGATCTTACAAATAAGATCTTACATTTATACCATATCCTAAGACCAATTTTAGTAGGTCAGCTCTACAAGATATTACAATAAAAACTTTTTACAAACAATATAATATCTGATGAAATAACCAATTGAACATGTCGGTTTAATGCATTTTCAACAATAATAAATCATCTCCATAGCGTGCCATGCTGATCTAGAAAAGATAAACCTCCTGGTGTAACCCTAGATAACCTGGACCTATTTGTTGATAAAAGTAAATATGCAAATATGAATGTACCAATGATTATTTCTTCAAAATAAAGTGTCCACATGATGTCTTCAACATTACCAAGTGTCTTCCATATCATTCCAGGTACCAGTGAACAATATATCCTGGCGGTGAACCATATACCAATAACTGTTGCATAGTTTACTGCTCGCCAGTGAATGGTGTTGGATCTCCAAAGTAGGTGTATTCAGTAGGTGTTGACATCAATGAAAAACCCATACCAAAATACCAACAGGCTATTCAGGTGCATAGTTCAAATCATGGATCAGTACCTTGCTCATTACATGATGAGAAAGTTCGGCCAAATACAAGATATTATAAACCATGAGTGTACTCACCCATGGGTTACATGTAATACTTCCACATGGGGAGAGACAGTGGGAACTTTTGAGGTCCATCTCAACTGGGATGGGGCACACAAGGTGACACGGGATGAGTGTATGCAGGCGAGGGAGGATCTAGGGTGCACCAAGATTACACAGGCTGGTGGGAGGCCCACAGACCCATCAAACTAAGCATTCAAGGTGTACTTGAGCAGGATGAGATACTGGCTTTGGTGGATGAGGTAGTGGGAGGGTGGCAGGATGGACCAATAGATAGGATAGTGATGAGAGGAGGTGGTGGGTAGAGAGGAAGGCAAAGACAAGTTCTGCAAAGGAGGAGGGGACAATAGGTGCCTCAAGTAGAGGTACCTTTATAGGTACAAGTTCCACCAGAATAGATTGGAATAGTGTCTATGTAGGATGAGGGTATCGAGGGTGTGCAAGGTGGGGCAGAGCCTATGGACATCCTAGATGAACAAGTCTAGGGAGAGGAGGCGAGGTAGGCTAGGAAGGGATAGGGACTGGTAGGTGGTGTGCCCCAAGAAAACTATGATAGGGTTCTAGCTGAGAGTGATACAAAGAGGGATAGAGCACAAAGTTTAGAGGCCTTGCTGGTTGTGGAGAGGGCTAGGGAAAACAATCTGCAGATGGAGGTAGCTCGAGTGAGTAGGGAGGTAGATTACATGAGGGAGGACCTTGAGACTACCCTGACAGATGGTGTCGATCTCAAGAGGGATAGGATTGAGTCTAAGAGGCGTCTAGAGGAGGCGAAGACTGGGAAGGCTATCTCACAGCTGATGGGGGAGATAGACATGATGGATGATGAGATTGATACCCTTTGGGCCATGCTTAGTAAAGCTAATTAAAATTTGGTGAGGTTGTAGGGCAAGAGAGATGTGGGCAGATAGTTGTTGACCCTAGGGGGATAGTATAGGTGTTTTATGATGTCACAAAAGGTCAGGAGTAAGTAGAGAAATTGGCACAAGAGGCTTAGTACTACCGAGATCTATATCATGGGGTAGTGCTAGCAGAGCAAAGAGCCATTCTGTATACTGAGAGCGTTCACTCACACAGGGGATAGAGCCAATAGTCTAGGGGTTCAGTCAATATGAGGGTGCCTCTACCACCAACAATAGTTTATCAAGAGGGGGAGGGGAAGGTGGAGGAGAGAGTGTGGGATAACACTGCAATATGTATTTGGCACTATTATTTTTTTGACCCCTTTTTTAGGAATATGTCACTATACCATGATCAGACACATTCATTCCTTGAGATATCTATGCGAGATATGATATTCGGTGGCGTATGCATGTGTATTTATTTATTATGGATTTTCCATGGACTTTGATCATTATTTACATGTGTAGTGTCAAAATTTAATTTCCAAGTTTGATCTTTTTGCAAATTTTAGAGGTTAATTGCATAAAAATCCTAATTTTTCATTTTGAGGAAATTAAGCTTGTGAAGTGTAACATTTTAATAGCTTGTTTCACATCTGATTTCTAATTCAAAATTGCAATTCAAATATGTCTCTTTATTATGAAAATTTAGTGGTTAAATCATAAAACCCTAATTTTTAAGATCTTTTTATTTTCGATCTTTGACTGCAAGTTTGACTGATCTAGACATCTCGAAATTGGTTTTTTTTTTGGATTCCACATTAAAATCATAATTCCTATCATCCCTGAAAATTTCAAAAAAATTTGGTCGGACCGTGTGCACTTTCACCACGGTCTGCAATTGTTTTCGTGAAATTTTAGGAGACAGAATTACCTATGTTTTTTTTGCTTAAATCCAAAAAATTGGCATACTTTATCAATTTTAACACCCTCTAAGGTTGAACATAAATTCAAATTCAAATTCAAATTTCAAATTTGCACTTCAAATTCCATTTTCCCTCCTTTATTAAATTTTCTATGCACGTATGGGCTGAACATTATTCTTGTTTGATCATCAATAAATATGGAGGGTGAACTCACAATACCGGTTCCCACTTTTTGGCCAACTTTGACACTTATATGAATATTTTGAAAAAAACCTTCACTTTCTGACACCTATAACTTTTAAACCGTTAAGAATTTGAAGATGATATAAACTAATGATTTTTAACATCTTGTTTGTAGATTCTAAATATATTTTTTTCAAATTTGTTTGAATAAAATTTTATTGATTTTTCCATCTCCCTCAAAAAGTAATTTTTAACAGCAAACAACATTTTTTAAGAGTGATGTGTATCCCGAAATGCATAATTTTTTTTTCTGTAAATGATAAAAACTTAATTCTTTTGAATTTTGGTTTATAACATCAATACCCAGGGCATACAGTTGGTTTGATAGTGATATGTTGAATATTTTTCATTTTATTAAGTTTTGAAGTTCGACTAATTATAATTTAGATATAGGTGTACGTTTGAACACATAACTTGTTCTATATATATCAAAATTCAATTTTCTTTTTTTTTTGTTAGAAAGAAAACATCAATACCTAGGGCATAGATATTTTTCAGAATTTTTTTGAATTAGTTTACTATTTTTCCCAATGCATTGAACAAAGAAGTGCATGTTCGGTGAAAAACCTACATTCATAAGAAATAAAATAAAAATATATTAATGAAATTAAATACATTAAAAGTTATACTATTTGGAAAGCTTATAATAAGGACTAAATAATTTTTAAAAAAAAATTTAAATGAATTAATTTGACCCTCCAAAAGCTAATGTAAAATTGGTTTTTAATCAGCATTTGATAGATGCAAAGGAGACTCCATTGCAAGTATGATTTAGAAGTAGAGAGGTTATATTCAATAAATTTTGATCTAAGAGCCTTTGATTTAACTCTCTTCAATTAATTACTTAAAATGGGACCTCTGAAAGCTTAAATCATTACATTTTCTAAAAAATGTATGATTTCAGCAAAAATTAGGACATACCAAAAAGTGGGAACCAGCTTTGTGAGTTCACCCTGGAGTTCTTATCTTATTTTGCTAATTCAATTTTGAGTTACATTAAATATATTCATGATGTTCACTTTCATGCATATGATGATAATTTAGTTCTTCCTTTCATTCATAGCTATGATTTACCTTCTCCCAAAATTAATCTCATTAATGAGGATATATTGGTGCAAAAAGGGAATATGGACACTTATTTCAAAGATCTCCCTCCTAAAGATGAATCTTTGGAGATTTGTGTTCCTTCTTCTCCTAAAAAGTATCTCCCTCATAAGGATTATTTGGTGCAAGAGGATGATATATGGCTACTTATCCTAGTGATACCATACAATGTTTTCATGATCTTCCCTCTAAAGATGAAGCATTAATTACATATGATTGTCCTTTTTCTAATGAGTGTCTTCAACATGAAGATACCTTAGAACAAGAGGATGACATTATTTTTCATCATAATGCCCTCTATTTAAAAAATAAAGAGCCTAACAAAAATCAAATCGATTCCATTCATGTTCCTACGAAACCAATTTTTTTTCCTGATTATCATGTTGTGCCTTACACGCATATTAATGAGGTAGTTGATGAGAACATAAGTGAAGCATCATATGATTTCTTAGTTCCTATAATCCTCTCTTCCATTCACTCAAATACCCCATCTCCTACCAAATAAGATCCTAAAGAAGGACTCTTAGAGGATGATTGGGGTTCCTTAGATTTCACTCCTACCTTTTCTAGAAAGTCTAAGATGCCTGAATTTCATATTCCAAAATTTTCTCCTAACAAAAATCTGGAAATTGATTGTGCCTCTTTAAACTTAAATCCCATTCCCCCTA
The DNA here is from genome assembly GCF_030272615.1 of Cryptomeria japonica. Lineage (NCBI taxonomy): Eukaryota > Viridiplantae > Streptophyta > Pinopsida > Cupressales > Cupressaceae > Cryptomeria > Cryptomeria japonica. Next base: position 752,763,767 of record NC_081407.1, on the reverse strand, counting down.
AGAGTGAACCCTATTTTGAACATACACATGGATGCAATGGCCAAATGCTTGAATGTGAGTGACAAAGTCATGAGAAATTACACTTTCCTTGGTCAACATCTTCTTCTCCACTGTCTTGTAAATCCACACCTTCTCATTCTAATTTTGAATTAAAACAATAACATGTGTTGACCACTCTTCTAAATTCCAAATTAATATCTCCTCTTTGTCCTAAACAAAGAAGAAAACATAAACAACATTCTCAGATTTCTTCTTTTTGTAAATATCATCAAATCCATGGCCATTCTACTAATGAGTGTCAAGATTTGAAAACACAAATACAACATTTCATTGTTTCAGGCATGTTAAAAATAACATCTGATAATGAATGACATATTCATCATGATAATTTAAAATAACATTCAAGTTCCTATTATGTTCCTCCTCACTATGTGACATAGTTAGCATACCTATTGGGGGCTCCTTGTCATTCATGGTGGTACAATTTCAGGTGCAATTGTACTCAGTGAGCAAGGTAATAGTCTATTTGTTCTTGCCTCTATTCTTGGGGGCAAGTATATTCCTTTTTTTTTTTCTAAGGTTTCACTATTTTCTTTATGGAGTACATTATTCATAAAATTGATGTCCTTTCTGGCATGTAGTATTCCTTCATGCGAGCACATGTCTTTTCCATTAGTGGTATCTTCTCCTTGCTTGGAACGATACGTCTATTATAAATAATCTCTATTTAGAGAACCTTTGTGAACCTTCTTGTTCTTTCTCTCTCTTTGATAATTACCTCTTATATTTTGGTATTCATAACTCTATGTCCTTTCTAGCATGGAGTATTCCTTCATGCGAGCGCATGTCTGTTCCGTGAGTGGGATCTTCTCCTTGCTTTAAATGGTACATCTATTATGAATAATCTCTATTTAGAGAACCTTTGTGAACCTTCTTCTTCTTCTTCTTTCTCTCTCTTTTAAAATTACCTCTTCTATTGTGTTATTCATAACTTGATGTCCTTTCTTGAATGGAGTTATCCTTCATGTGAGCATATGTATGTTCCTTGGTTAGGATGTATTCCTTGCTTGAAACAGTACATCTTTTATGAGTAATATCTATCTAGAAGTTGTGTGATTATTCTCATTGTCCTACCCTTGGGGGAAATGATCTCTCTCCCTCTGTCTTTCTCTAAGGATCCACCTTTCCTTATTGTGTGGATGGTGTGAGTTTTATTACTTGATGTCATTCCTTGTGTGAAATTGTTGGTGGTTTTCTCAAGGATTATCTCTTATACAAGAGGTGTAAGTCCTTAATTATAACCTATTCACCTAGAAATAGGAGGAAGGATTGCATTCTTGGTCTTTTCTTCACTTCATTCTAGAAGATGTTATATTTGTCTAAGTCAACTCCTCTTGGGGGTAGATGTCTTTTGAACAAAGATCTCTTCTTCTCCAAGGATCACCTTTACACTTACAACAAGATATCTCTTTTCAACTATCTTATCCTTTCTTGAAGAGTATTCCCTCTCTTGCTTGGATTTATGACATTGTTGCATAATGGATATCTTCTCTATGATGAAGGTAGATATCCTTGTTCTACTTTCCATATGATATCAAAATCAACCTATGTTGACATCTTAAGGGGGTGGCACCTACATTGCTCCTTTTTACTATACTTCTCTCATAAATTGTACAGTGGGACATTATTGGAACCAGAGGGTGGCCTCTTAGAGAAATGTGTCATTAATTTTCTTTTATAGTGAGACGTTCTCAAAACCAGAGCACAAACTCTTAGAGAGAGATATCTTAACTTCTTCTTTTCTTGTATAGTGGGTCATTCTCGAAACCAAAGCACATAATCTTAGAGAAAGATGATGCCACTTATCTTTTATGCAGGGTGATTATTCTCAGAACTTGAGAATAGAATCTTAGAGTGGGATGTCACACCTTTCTTGACACTTGCACTATACATTTTATATAGGTTGTAGCATACTCAGGCATAGACTCCTATGAGGCACTTCAAACCTCACTTGCACACACACGTGCTTGAGGTTGGGTGGAACTAACGATTTTCCCACTCTCCTCCCTTACATGAATCACCCAGACAGGATATGGGGGATAGAATTCCATGTCCTTCTCTCCATGGATTACCTAGTTTTAGGGGTGAGATGTCCATGGTTTCTCTCTTGTTCGCCTTTCTTCTCATGGATCACCAAAGTGTGTGTTCATGTCCTCTCTCTTCTTTCTCTCATGAACCCATAGTTTTTCTATTAATGGTTCATGGATGATGTCAGATTTGATCTTTTATGTGATCACATTGGTCTTTGTGTCCTAATTATATTTTGAGACATCTGAGTATCGACGTCTCTTCAGCTAGTTTGTTTGTCGTCTTGTGTCTTGTTTTTGTTGTGTGTCTTTTGCGCTTTGTTTTTGTTTTATGCGTCTTGTTCCTTTTATTTTGTGTGCTCTTGCATATTTTTGAGTGAGTTAAGATCCTATGATTGGGGGATTTTGTTCCTCAAGATTAGTGGTGTCTTATACTTCTTGTGGTATTGCTCTACATCTCTTGTGTTCATCTCTCTCTTTCTTCTACTTTATAGATAGTAATGGTGTAATCCATACTCCTACTAAAGTGGGGGCTAAATGTAGTGTCATAAAATTGCACCTCTTGCAATTTTAACCATATTTGAGATCCTCACCTTGGCGATGACATCCTCCTTCCAAACCGAGATCTCTTTCTGCATTTTCACCCCTTGACCCCTTCATGTTTGAGCCCTGAGGTAGCCTCAAGACCCTGTCTGAGCCCCAAGATAGGGAAAGATAGGGGCATGGTGCCCTTGTCCCAACCTCTTAGGGTGGCCCCAAGATAGGCCCCTCAGCCCTATCTACACTTTGGGATCCCAAATCTCCCCAATTTTGGCCTGTGGTGAGATGAATTAATCTTCAGAGGCATGCATAAAATGGAGTTGGTTTTCTCATTTGTGGGAGGTGAAGTTCAAGCGAAGTGGATCATAAGCAAACATAGGCAAAGATATACATTATCAAGCATTCGAGCATTCAAGTCTTCTTCATTCATCCATTGGAACAATATTACAACATTTATTTGCAAGTATGTGTGTGTGTTAGGATTTTGTCATGTTACATGCCATTTCATGCAATACTTGTGATTACATTCAAGAAAAAAAGCAATCATCATCGAAAAGTTACATATCTGCAAGCTATACATTTCCATTGTTTACATTCAAGCATTTGCAATTACTTTCTTTCAAGGTTGATTCCTCAACCGAGGTTTGACTAATGCAAACCCCTATCGACAACCTCATTTCCCTCTCTTTTTTGTGTGTAGGTTGTAGGAGCACATCTATAATTTTAGGTATTGGCTTAATTTGCAGAGATGGAAGAACTCTTTTCATTTCGTGGATTTTGTGGAGGACCATGTACATTCCTACCACAGTCCTGATGACTTTTCTCCAAATTTGTAGGAAAGATCCGTATCTCCGAATTTATCATTTACAAAAGAAGGTCAGTCACACTTCAACCCTTGCAATCCACTTGGAATTCACATCCTTTTCTCTCTTGAATTTGGATCTAGTGGATTCAAGCCCCTCTTTTGAATGTAAAGTTCCTTCAAGTGAAAACCATCCTAGTGACTTCCTTTCTCTCTCCTAGGTGGGGAGTCACTAGGGTTCAATTTTATACTTTACAACATGTGATCGATGATGATTTATGATTTTATGATATGTATGTGATTTGACCTATTTATGATGTAGGGTGGATGAGTGATATGTATGCATATATATATGATGTTTCTAACATGTTCGTGGATGCAAGATGAATGCTTATGATGCATACCTATATGATATATGGTTTTGATATATCATGTTATGTTGATGCTTATCTTATGATGTATGCTTATGATCTGATGATTGTGCAATATGGTTATTGATGATGTATTAATGCAAATTGATGTCCCATATGTATGAAATGCATGTACTATGTATGTGATGTGATGGATGTATTATGCAAATATGATGTATTGAAATTGTTGACTCTGAATTTTACTTTCAAATGAAACAGTCTTATGGGAAATTCAGTGATGGGGGACCAATTGTGCAAGGTTCACTAAATGACCTCCGAGATTGAGAAGTTGACTCTTCCTTGGTGTTTCAGAGGAAAAGGGAAGAAAGAAACACTTTAAAATAGTAAAACTAGACTACTAAGGCGATGCACCAGAGCATATTTTAAGAAGATATGAGTATATGAAAACCAATACACATGATTTTCTGAGCCCATTCAACAATCTACAAGTTCAGATCAGGAACACAAACAAGTTTTAATTTAAATCTCTCTTATGACATAAAGAAATATCTATCATGCATTTACCAGATAACAAGTGCAACACATAGTTCAATCGGCAAAGTATTAGATATATATATTCTTGAAGTCTTTATAATCCTAACAGAAAAGCACATAAAAACCATTAATGCATACTCAGAGTAAAGTCTCATAAAGGCCATAGGCACAGTTTGATTGAACTTCTTCAGAAAACAATAAAAATAGTTTTAAGGCTGAAAAATACTACTAAGAGACTTAATTGTCCTTGCAAAGTTCTGAACCCCCTCAATAGGGAAAAATCCAAACTAAATAGAGCCTCTAGCTCCTAATAAACTCAGATTCCACCACCTTTTCTTTTCGCACATTGTGGCCTGCCTGTATGATCTGCCAAACAAACCGCCCCTGAAGTTGTTAGTCCCCCGAAATTGTTAGCCCCACAACACTCTGCTCTGCAAGCGTGTGACGAAAGAGTCACGATAAAAAATGGTGGGCGGGGAGACCAAAGAAGATGTCGCTATAAGGAACAACCCATGACACATGGTGACTCAACGCTGCTACAAAAACAAAAGGGGAAAAGCAAGCAAACAGAACCCTCGTGGAGCTGACAACTATCCCGCCCGTTGCATGCAAGCGGGAGGAATAAAAAGGGGTGGGGCCACCAAAAAGAACAAAATGCTGCCCGCAGACCAATCCCAAAATAATGTTAACAAAAATGATACTACATATGAACATGCAAAAATGGAATTAATGTACCTAATAATTAAATGCACCTACAAAACGATAAGTGAATAAAGGAAACTAAAATGATGGATAATTGTGATGACAATGCAATGAATCCAGAATAAATGTTATTACTATGATGCAAATAAGATGTAATTAATAATATAAAGCACCTATATGAATGATTCTCTACAACGAGAACCCTTATTCAGCTACTAGTATCACATACATAGCAGACTGAAAGTGTGTTGAACTTGTTCTTGACTAACTTACCAAAATGTCATTATTTTTAAATGTTTGAATAGGATTTCAATACCGTTTACATTAGTATTTACTATGTTAATGGATGCAATGAACTTGAAATGTAAAAAGAAATGATAATTGTAATGAACCTAAAGATGAACATGCAATTTTAGAGAAAATGCAACTATATGAAAATGTCACTCTATGATAATGAAAATGATAATGCAGCTATATGCAATTGAGACAAAAAAAATTAGAATTTTCCAACCACAATACAATGATACAAGAATAGATAGAAGCAATAGGAAACGTAAATAAATTGAGAACTCCAAAATATAAAATGATGGGGGAGATGATATAAAATGCAAGTGATATTGGGGGGATTTGTTGTTGTGTGTATGAAGAGAGAAAACCTAGTTTTAATATTGCTAAGAATGATCTACATTGCTAATTATATAAATAATAATGTTGTGAGGATTGAAGGCATGGACTAGACTCTCAGATAATAGGTATCCCTTGCATGTAGATGTGCAAACACCGTGATGGTGTAGATACGGGACTGCAAGTTTGTATAGGAGAGACCTTCAACATTCCATACCACAAAAACATGCCCTAGTGTACACCAACCTCAAACATACCAAGATATGGAATTGTAAAGTGGAAAATTGAACCCTAGTGGCTCCCAACCTAAGAGAGAGAAAGGAAGTCACTAGTATGATTTTCACTTGGGAGATACTTTACATTCAAAAGAAGGGTTTGAATCCACTAGATCCAAATCCAAGGTAAATAAGGATATGAATACCAAGTGGATTAGAAGGGTTATAATGCAATTTGCCCTCTTTTGTGAATAGGAGAGTTGACTATGTAGAAAAGGGAGACAAACTGGATGAAATGAGGAGCTACCAGTTTGGGATTGTGTTATAACTTTAGATCTGAGATATTTAGATTGATATGGATCTGGCCTCCAAATTTGGAGAAAAGTCATCAGGACCAAGTTGAAAGTGTACTTGGTCCTTCGAAAAATCCACGTGCCAAAAAGGGTTTTTCCATATCTGCAAATGGAGTCCAAACCTACAATTATAGCTACACATCTACAAACTACACACATAAAACAAGGGAAGATTGGTTTTGGATAGGGGTTTTCCTTAGTCAAACTTCAGTTGAGGATTTAATCTTGAAAGAAAATAATTGCAAATTCTTAAATGTAAATGATGGAAATGTATACCTTGTTGATCTGCAATTTGTTGATGATGATTGCTTTGCTTCTTTAATGTAATCACAAGTGTTCCATGAAATGACATGTAACATGACAAAACCCTAACACACACAGATGCTTGAAAATTAATGTTGTAATGTTGCTCCAATGGATGAATGAGGAAGACACATGAAGAAGACAACTTGATGGATGCTTGTAGACTTGAATGCTCAATTAAGACCTTTTGCTTGAGTTTCGCTTAAATCTTGTGTATATCGAATGAGGGAACTATGTCTCCTTTTATACATGCCTAAGAGGATTAATTTTCATCCCACCAAAGGCTGACAAAGAAGAATTTAAATCCCTGAACAGTAAATTATGCTTAAGGGTCGGATGGACCTATCTTAGGGTCACCCTAAGAGGGAGGACAAGGGTGTCATTCCCCTATCTAAGGGGTTACAGGGGTACCATGCCAATGTCCTAGGGGGGAAAGGGGTGTCACATCCTTGTCCTACACTATCTTGGGGCCTGGACAAGGTCTTGATGTTTCATTAGGGCTGAAATGGGAGAAGTTTAGAATGAAGGTGCAGAAAAGGGTCTTAGTTGAGTAGAGAGATGCAGTTGCAAAGGTTAGGACCTAAAATGCAGTCAAAATTGCGTGGGTCACAATTTTATGATGCTACATTTAGCCCCCACTTTAGCGGGAGTATGGATTATGCCAATACTACTAGTAAAGAAGAAGAAAGAGAGGGAGATGAAGATGAGAGATATGGAGCAATACCACAAGGAGTATAAGACATCACTAATCTTGAGGAAAAAAATCCCCCAGTCTCAAGATCCTAACCCACTCAAACATATGGAAAAGAACACAAACAAAAAGAAAAAGGCAAACAAAACAAGACAACGACAAAAGACACAAAAAAGACAAAACACACAAGATCATACATCAACTAGCCGAAGAGACATTGATACTCCAATGTCTCAAAAACTAATTGAAACACAAAGACCAATGCCATCACATAAACCCCAATAATCACATAGAAGAGAAAAGTTGACATCATCCATGAACCATCAATAGAAAAACTATGAGTTCATGAGAGGAAGGAGAGAGAGGACATGGATACACACTTTGGTGATCCATGAGGAAACCATGGACATCTCTCCCCTATAATGAGGTGTTCCATGGAGAAAAATGACATGGAAAACTAGCCCGTAGAGTATGTCTAGGTGATCTAGGTAAGAGAGGAAGGTGAGAACATCGTTAGTTCCACTCAATCTCATGCGCGTGTGTGCAAGTGAGGTTCAAAGCACCTCATAGGATTCTATGCCTAAGTATCCTACAACCTTTATAGTATAAATGTCAAGAAAAGTGTGGCATCTCACTCTAAGAGACCGTTCTCTAGTTCAGAGAATAATCACCCTGTATAAAAGAAAAAGTGGTGACATCTCGCTCTAAGAGGATGGCCTCTAGTTCTGAGAATGACCCACTATATGGGGGAAAAGTGGTGACATTTCTAAGAGGCTACCCTCTCATTCTGAGAATGATGCACTATACAAGGGAAAAGCAGAGACATCTCGCTCTAAGAGGCTGCCCTTTGGTTCCGAGAATGACCCATTATACAAGTGAAAAGTGGTGACATCTCACTCTAAGAGGCTACCCTCTGGTTCCAAGAATGACCCACTATATAAGGGAAACAATATGCAAGAGAAATATAAAACAAAAGGAGTAGTGTAGGTTCCCCCCCCTTAAGATGTCACCATAGTTTAATGTTGATATCTTAAGTAAAGTAGAACAAGGATAACTTCCTTCGACACCAAGATGATGAAGTACTTGGTGGCCGTGATGATGAACTTGTGCCCATTTGACAAGGAAGGATGGATATTTCCCACTAGATCAAGTCCCCATTGACAAAAAGGCCAAGATATAGTGAATGGTTGCAACTCTTGTGGCGGTGCATATATGAGGTTACCATGAATTTGGTATTTAGGACATTTCCTAGCAAATTGTTAGGACTCTCTCTCCATTGTTGGCCAGTAATATCCCATCCTTAGGATTTTTTAGCAAGAGTAGGACCACTTGAATGCATACCACAAATACCTTCATGAATCTCATGTAAGTTGGAGTCAAATTCATTACGATCGAGGCATCGAAGAAGAGTACCATCAAGACCTTGGTGATAAAGTGTGTCAGTGGTTAAAGTGTAGTGGGCTGCTTGTCAGATAAAGCTTTAGCTTTGGTTGTGAGATAGGTCAGGTGGGAGGGTATCATCTTTAAGATAGGCATAGACTTTTCTGTATAGAGGGGAATCAGAACTTGTCAAGGCACAAATAACTTGGAATTCTGAATTGTTATAGGTTGGGGAAAACAATTGCTCCGCCATGAATTCATATTGAATATGTTTATCTAGAATATGTAGGAGTGAGGCAATGGTGGTGATTGAATCAACAACTCTGTTTTCCAACCTTGGAATCTGTTTGAAGTTGATGTTCATATAATGCTTTTGAAATCATCCACCATGCGCTTGTAGGGAATCAACTTGTCATCATTTGTTTGATAATCATCATTGACCTGATTGATGACTTATTGAGAGTCTCCATAGAGTTTCAATTCTGTGATTCTCCATTCTATAGTGATTTTGATACCAATCACCATGGCTTCATACTTGGTAACGTTATTGGTGCAGGAGAACATCAATATGTAGGATCTTGTAATTGCGTGTCCCTCCAGAGTGACAAACAAGATGCTAACACCTGATCCATGGTTGGTATAGGATCCATAAAACTATAGGGTCCATTTATTGGTGTGATAGTGAGCATATCCATATCTAGAAATTCCACCTATAGTGGGTTTTTGTTTGGTAAAGGTGCTTCTGCCTATTGATTTGCAATTTCTTGTCCTTTGATGGCCCATCATTCTATGTACTAAATGTCAAAACTTGCTTAGGATCATCACCCATTTAACTAACCTCCCTATGAGTGTTGGCATTCTACACTCACATGAGAATGGTTGATGTTGTCATTGATGGTAATCAACCGGTAATAGGATTCTATAGGTTCACCAGAATCATAGACATCATGTACTGGCACTAGTAGGCACATCTAGTTTACATCAACAAAAAAGTATACCGGCACTCAAGATGATATTAGACAAGTTTTGTTTATGCTAGTTATATTGTATTATAATATTATTTGTAAGCCGACATGATGTATTATAAAGACTCATATATGTATGAGATATTATAGGTCATTTTGAGATATATAGAAGAGATGATAGAGGAGATATTAGATATAGGAGGTGATTACGTAATAGATCATAAAAGATTGCGAAAGGATTTTGTAACAAGGTTATGTGAGCGAATATCATTCGTTGGCAGGTTTTTGATTAAGGTTTCTGACTGAGCTTAAACCAGTGCTGAATCAGACATTGCAGATGCTATTTTGAGCAGTATATTGTCTTGGATTTAATTATCCATATTGTAGTCAGTGAGACTCTTGCATTGAGCAGTGAACTCTAGGCTGTTGGCCTTCCTGCATGTGCAGGCCCCTATTGTAAGTAATATTTATTCATATTGGCCAGTGAGTAAATATTGTGGGTCACAAATCCAACCAAGGTTTTTCCCTTACTGTTTTCCTTTCCAAAACATCTTGTGTTATGGTGTGCATTTATGTTATCTCTTTTATTTCTCTTTGTTGCATTATTACTTGTTTACCAGTACATTAACTTGAGTAGCAAAGTTATAAATAAGTTCAAATATTCCACTAACTGGTTAGACACTGATTCACCCCCCCCCCTCTCAGTGTCTTTGAGACTATCATTGCATCTAACAATTGGTATCAGATCTTGGTCCTCTATTTGCAAATGCATAACAACTTGAGGAAGATTCTGAAACCGGTACCAATGGAGAGTTTGAGAAAATAGTTGGAAGGAGCTCTTGAAGATTTTGATCTAGAAAAATTGAAGAATATCAAACTTGAAGATGATTTGAGGACTGCCCAGGAATTCATTAAAGGACTCTAGGAGAACCTGGTTATAGAACAAAACAAGAGGAAGAAACTTCATGAGAAAATGCAGAAAGATGACGATGAAAAATAAACTCTTAGAGATATTGCAGAGAAGTTGAGGTAAGAGAATAGTAACATGAGGAATGAAATGCAAGATTTAACCATGAGGCTATGTAAGGATATTGAAGATAGGAAGAAGAATGAAGAAGACTTGACCAGGAGACTTAATGATGGAGAAAATGAAAATATGAGACTTTGTCATGAAAATGATATGCTAAAGACACATCTCATTCACCTGCAACATGATAAAGAGGAGCTTAGGAGACAAGTTGGCATTCTGGGAAATGAGTTGATCACTGTAAATAAACACAAAGAGAAATTCAAGAAAAGTTCAGAAAGACTTGATGACATGCTATAAAGACAAAAACCTGATGGAGATACAATTGGACTTGGATTTGAACATGGAGAAAGTTCTAGGACTGCAAACAATCAAGATCACAACAAACTAGTAAGACAACCTAGTGCTTATAAGTTTAATCGGAAATGTTTTAATTGAAACAAATTTGGTCATAGAGAAAATCAGTGCAGATTTCGAAATAATCAGAATACAAATTTACCCACTGGTCAATGTTCCAAATGCAATAAAGTTGGTCATAACTCAAAAAATTGCAGAATGAATGTGAAATGCTATGTTTGTGGTAGATTTGGACATTTATCTAATCAATGCAGAACATAAACCAGTCAAGGATATTTCGGAAGAATAATGTAACTTGTTATGCATGTAACAAGATTGGACATATTGCAAAATTTTGTAGAAGAAAGACTAAACCGGAGAATGATAAAGGATCTAATGAGAAAGGAAAAGAAAAAGTAAGCGAAATAAAGCAAGATTTTTCAAAACAATGGATTAAGAAGAGAGATTAGAGAGTTGATGAATTTGTCTCTGCACCAGTAGAATAGAGTAACCCTCCACTGGTAGGAGATTCTTCATCTAACTAAGGAATAATCATTAGGGCATATGGAAGGAAACTAAAAATCATGCATTCTACTTTACTGATGGTAAGAAGTTATATTTCTTCTTTACTGATAGATATGTTAAGTTTTCACTTAATGAGAAGCATTTAATGTGGTGGTTGGAGAACTTTTTGGTTATAAAGGAATTTTAACCTCTAATTTCAAATTACAAAGCATTCAAATTTACAAAGAGTGTGAAGAGAGCAAAGGAATTTAGGAGGTGAAACAGCTAAGACATTTTTCAGGGTATTTCAAAGGATTTCACTTGCAGAAAAGGTATTTATTTTAGCATCATAGCATCTTCATTTTCTACACCTAAATTTATTGCAAACCCTAATGTGGTAGAGAAGATTAAGAACCTTAGACTTGTGTTTAAAATCATTCCTTAGATTGCTAAGAAAGATGATTCAATCATAACCTTTTCTAAGATTCCGAAGGGAGTTGCTTTTGCCGAAGACCCAAGGATTTAAATTCACTGCAACATAGAGAATTTAGGATCTGATGATTTGAAAAACATGTACAAAGATGTTATAACTGATGAACAAGGTTTAGTAAAGCCGAAGCATAAGATTGTTAAGGATTTAGGATTTGTTGAAATTCTAAACATTCCTGAATTTCTGGATGAGATAGTTCATTTTGTATTGAGCAGAGTTCATGGGGAGTTTATGTGGCTAGATTCTAGTTTTAAAATTTCTAAGGAAGCAATCAAGGTAGTTACTGGTTTACCCTCAACCAATACTAGGCCCAACAAAAAGAAGAAGATACCAAATAAGGGTGTTATGGACCTAACCAGAGCTACATCTGACAACAAATCTCTTAGGGTTAGTGATATCACTGATGCAAATGTGAATTATGTGAGCATGGTATTTGGATATAGACTTACTCATGCAAATAGGTTAAATTAGGTTTCTATCTTGTGTATACATAGTGCATATGAAATGGTCAAGAAAAATGCTAAAATTGATATTTGTGAATGGCTTAAGGAAGAACTGGTAGATAACTTGATGAAGATTAAGGGTAACAAGAAAGGAACATTTTGTTTTGGGAATCTACTTGTGTGTTTAATGATTTGCTTCACAAAGGAGATACTCAACATTGGTCACAAGGACTTTGCATATGACATCTCTGTAGGTAGATGTAAAGCGGAAAATCGAACCCTAGTTGTTCTCCCCTACCACTCCAAGGAGAGGGCAAGGAGGTCACTAGGATTGGCGGTTTTCACATAGGAGAGACTTTACATTCAAAAGAGGGGTTGAAACCCACAAGATCCAATCCCACACAATGTAGGATTGGATTCTAAATGAGTTTCAAGGGTTAAGACAGCAAGGCTACCCTCTTTTGTAAAGAATGTAGATAGAAGGATCGAGCTAGGAATGCATGTAAAGAGAGAAAGATTCACTTATAAACAAAGATAGGAATATAGGATGAAGCTGTGGACCTGGGATTAGTAGTAAAATGTCAAGATGATGCTATCCTATAAATTTGAGCAAAAGTTGACGGGACGATGGCGCCCGGTGTGCACACGGTCCTCTGAAAAATCCGTGAAACGAAGGGGGATTTGTTCATCTCTGCACAAGGATTCCAGATCTTCAATTTCAGCTGCGTACCTACAACCTACACACAAAAAAGAGAGGACAATTGGGGGGTTAGGGATTAGGGGTTTTCCCTTAGGTCAAATCCCGGTTTTGGAATTAACCAAGAAATGAGAATGTTGTAAATGTAAATGTTTGTAATGTAAACAAGTACTGATACCTTGTTGTAAGAATGTTTGTATTCTTACATGCGAAGGTGTAAATGTTGTTGTATGTTGTATGTTGTAAGTGATCTCCTCTTCAATGGTTGAATCCTTGTCTTGAATGCAACACTTAGCCTTGAATGGAGACTTAGAATGCTCAATTGCTTGAAGGAATACTTGAATGCTTGAATGTTTGAATATTTGCTTAGCGCTTTCGCCTCTTGTACACATATGTCCTTCCTCCTTTTCTTCATCTACCAAAATGGGAGACGAAATGTAGTTTATATACTTGTCAATTAGGGCTGATAGACTGATTTTTCCAACCTTGGGCTGACATAGCAACTTTATTTTCCAATTTGTAAACTTAAAGACCCGAAGCCCCATAGGAGACTGGGCCCAAAATAGGGCTAGGGAATAGGGCACTAAGCGCCATGTTCCTGGGGGACCAGGGTGCTAAGAACCCTATTCCTTAAGGACCAGGGTGCTAGGTGCTCTGGTCCCACCTCCCGGGACAGCGGGGTGCAAGGAGGGATCAGGCCAGGGTGCTGAAAAAAGCAGTTTTTGGTGTCATGAACAAGTTTCGGGGTCTCCATTCAGGTTTAGTGTTGCGTCGCCATCATGAAGACCCAAATGCAGTCAAAATTACAAGTGTCACAATTTTAGGATGCTACATTTAGCCCCCACTTTAGCGGGAGTATAAGTGTACGCCCATACTTCCGGTAAAGTACAAGGAAACAACATTGAAAGACTTTCACCATGTCAAGGAGGCAAGATATGCCAAGCCCCCAATGGACTATGGATCTTATGACTTCGATTGACAAAGTAAAAGGGAAGATCACGAGGGAGAACCATGACTATCAGTAGTAAGGTTCCCTCACTATGAGTCATGCAAGAAAGATATAAAAAATTTTCAAGGCAAAGCTAAGTTTGTCAAGAAACTTTCAAGTATCCTAAAAGAATATGGACGGGGTGTATGCCCCCCTACATTAAAGCGATCACACACACCCTACTAGGGGTGATTTCTTTAAGGTAGTGATACACATAAGAAATGAGAAGGGAAAGGAGCATGTTATCGCAAAGATTTAGCCCCCAAGTGTGAGATAAACCCAAGGATAATAGACACAAAACACAAAGCACAAGGTGAATTCACTTTCCTTGGGGTCAGTATGCTATATGATAATTCATGTATATCATATGTATGTATGCATAATTGTTCTTCATTCCCCAATCAAGGAAGGTCACCTAGAAGAAGGGAACACATGTGTCTTTTGAGTCAACATGAGAGAGACCAAAAGAGATCTCAATGCTTTGCATCGTCCTCAAGTAGACAACACTAAGGACAACAAATAGAAGAATGAGAATAACACATAGAAGAAGTAACAAAAGAAAGAGAGGAGGAGAGAATTTGCTATGCTAATGAAACTAGTCTAGCACGTCATCTACCCCCCGATCTTGCTGATCAATATTTCGGGAAGGCAGGAAACATGCCAGAGGAGGAACATCCAACACAGTAGATGGAGCTATCACAAGATCCAAACAAGGGCTATGTTCATGTTCCAAGCCACGTTGTTCTTGTCTAGGAGCTAGGATAAGTGCTTTAGAAAATTCTTTAGATAAGTGGTTATCAATATCAACAAATTCATATTCACTGTCAGAAGCAAGAGAAGTAGTATTTTCATCATGAATAACATTTTCATCTATATCATCATCAAGATTTATAAAAATAGGATATTTAACTCACACAGGATCAAAACCATCATGCATCTTATGTTTAGGAGACTTTGGCTCAATTTCCAGCTGAGGAGAAAATGGAATAATACTAGCTGAAGGTGTTTTTGGGGATTGCAAAGTTTGAGAAGCAGCTGCCTGAGCTCTAAGACGACGCTTTCATCGGTGTTCATGCGCAGAACAATTTCGTTTAGTCTTAGTAGGAAGTGAAGAAGATTGAGGAGGAGGAATGTTCTCATCCTTATCACTTGGGTGTTTAGGTTGTGGTCTCTTAGGTTGAATAATAGGAGAAGAGGAAGGTCTCTTCTCTCTATAAAAGGAAGGAGGAGGAACTGCTCCATATAAAGGAGGAATATTTGGTTTAGGAAGGAGACCAAGTCCATCATGATGAGGAGGTATAGGTCTTCTTTTAGAAAGTTTATCAGACATAGACATAGCCACATCCATAGGAATGGGTTGGGAATCTTCTTGAGGAGAGACATTAGTTTTATCTTTCAAAGGAAGAACTTCCTTCTCAAGAATAATAGGAATATCAAGTTTAGGTGTTCGAGGTTCACTTAGAGATAGGATCATATCTGTTTTCCACTTTTGATAAGATTTGAAAAGATGATCACTTCACGGTGGAAGAGATTGGAATTGTTTAGGCCAAAAATAATCAATAGGAATGCTAGAAGATCTTTCAGCTGGTTTAAAGAGACTATGATTGATAGTAACAACTTCACCATTATGGGGAAATTTCAAACACTTGTGAATAGGAGAAGCAATAGCTTTCATGGAAGATAGCCAAGTATAGCCTAGCTTCACATGAAATTGTTCGGACGAAGGAATAATAGCAAAGTTCACATCAAGGGATTTGTTATGGACCTCAATAGGTAATGTAATAGAACCAATTGCAGGAGAAGAAAATGCATCAAATAATTTCACAATCACATCTGTTTTGTCATAGATCACTTGATTCAATTGCAAAGTAAAGAGAAATTCTTCAGTAATAACATTAACCATACAAGAAGGATCAACAAGCACTCCACGGCAAGGTGTATTCTTGACTTTTGCAACTATATATAAAGGACCATCAGGTGCCCTGATAGTTTCACTAGAATCAAATGTGATGGAAGGTTCTTTAGGGATTTTCTATTTCTCTACAAAGTTAATCACCTTCAGAGTCATAAACACAAGATCCTCAGGTGAGATAGAGGAATCATTAGTATCAATCGCATTAGAGGTATGAGAAGGTAATGGATCAGTGAAAATCTTAAGATTTTGGTTAGGAGGAGCTACAGATGTGTTGCCTTTATCATTCACACTAGAAACAGAGATAGTATTATTATCAATCAAATCTTGAATTTTACCCTTTAAAGCAAAACATTTTTCAGTATCATGCCCAGGTTGGCGATGAAATTGACAAAAAGATTTGTTATCAAAATAGGGTGAATTAATCTTTGTAGGATCTATTTGCCTTATACGAGGGAGAGTAAGCACATTTTGTTCCAATAACTTATTCATAATACTATGCAATGATTCATTCAAAGGAGTAAACTTTCTTTCTTTCTTGAAAAACTTAGAAATAGGAGGCACACCTGATGTTGCATTCACATTGTTGTTGATGATGTTTTCATTGAATTTTATGGATTCTCTATTCGGTTTAAACTTTCCAAATGGTTATTGACTACTATCACCCTTATCACTCGGAGCCATAGGATTTGCTTGTTCCATTTGACTCACAGTCAGTTGATAATTGTGAAGAGTTGCACACAACTATTGCAAAGAAGTAAACTGAGAAAATAGAAGTTTATCTCTAATATCTTTTTGTAAATTAGAAATAAAGATTCATTGAATATCATTGTCAAGTATTGGAAAAGAAGTTTGAGCATACAAATGCTTATATCTACCAATGAAATCAGTCACTTTTTCTTTAGCACCTTGTTTACAATGCATTAAATCAATCAAAGTAACTTTAGGACTTATATTGTTTTGAAATTGTTGAATGAAAGCATTTGCAAGTTGTTCGAAAGAAGTAATAGAATAAGAAGGCAACGAGCAATACCATTGTAGGGCTTTATCTCTTAATGTTCTAGTAAACAGTTTTGTAAGCAACCTTTGGTCATAAGCAAAATCGGTACATATTGTTTGAAAAGTCTTAACATGTGTTAGAGGATCACCTTTACCATTATAAAGCTCCAAATGCGGGATTTTAACATGTTTAGGAGGGATAGCTCGAACAATGTCAAGAGAAAGTGGGCTCGCAACATCAAATGTGGGCACGCTAAACTTAGATTGATTCATAGAGGCAATTTGTTGCTGTAAAGAAGAGACAGTTTGTGCAAGATTGTTAATGGTCGCTTCAGTCGAAGAGTTCATATTAGATGTGTTAGATTGTGATGGAGGTGTTATGTTATTGAAAGAAGGTATTGATTGAGAGTAAGGTGGTGGGACACTATGATAGTTAGTCATAGGAGATGATTGGAAAAGAGGAGCACTACAAGGATGAATGGAATGGTTAAATGAATTGCCCCCTTGCGCCATGTTCATTTGTGAAGATGTAAGAGGGACACTCATTGAAGGAATGAATGAAGAAGTCGGATTGAATGAAGGAAGAGGGTTAATTGAAGAGGAAGGATTGCCCCCATGACTGGTGATCATAGGCAGAATGTCTTGTATTGAAGTGGTCATTATGTTTGATGTAAAAGCAGGTATACTAGCAATAGAAGTTGTCAAAGGAATAGAATGATTGACTTGAGTAGGAGGTTGTGTATAACCTAAAATTTCAGCACAACTCTTCATAGGCATCACATTCGAATCCACAATGTGTGCAATACTATGCAAAATATCAATTCCATTCTTATCACTTTGAACCATACATTTTAGACCCTCAATTAATGAAAGAGCTTGACTATCGGGGTATTCTTGAGACATCCATTTCTGAAAATCATCAAATTGGTTATCCAATTTCGAAAGTTGTTCTACAAAAACCTTATGGAGAGCTTCTTCATCATTAGGAGGATTAGAGGAATTACTTGTGTCTTCGTTAAAAAGGCTATTCAAATTAGGTTCCATCTCCTCAGTAATTAAACCTTGGAAAGACTTAATTCTAAGGCTTCGTCTAACGGGAATAGTGTAAGTAGGGCTTATTGTTGTAAAGCTCATGCACTAGAGAGAGAGAGAAGATTTTGAATTTAGAGGTAGAAAATTTCAATAAAATCAGCCAATCTTCCAGATTTAAGTTGTTAAATGCAATCACGACAATCTCCCGAAATTTCGGAAAAAATGTTAGGGACCATGGCGAACGAAGTGCACACGGTCCTCACAACTTTTTTCAAAATTTTAAGGGATGAAAGTTATGATGATTTTAAAGCTAATCTGAAAAAATTGAGTGATTTTACGATCTGTAGATAGGCCAAATTAAAGTTGCAATCTCGAAATTGAACCCTACCAAGATTGTTGAAAAATGCAAAATTTGAATTTTGAAGAAGAGAGGGAAACTGAAATTTTGAATTTTATGATTTTAAAGGAAATACTAAGAGCAATGCAAGCTTTGAAAATTAAAATTTGACTCAATTTCATGCAAAATTCAATTTTGAAAGCGGAAATCAAAGTTGTTGCGATTAAACACTTAATTTCAAAAGTCACAACTTGCAAAAATTTGAATAAAGCACTGAAATTTTGAATGAATGCCAACACACTTTTCAGATTTAGGATAGTAAGAAACACAATTTTGACACAAAATTTCAATTTCAACAATTTTTGAATGATTAGAAGCCTTAATCCAAGCAATCACTAGACCAACTTTGACTTTAATTTTAAAAGTGTTAGAATTGATAAAATCAACCAAAATTCTAGATTTTAGTAGAAAAATACAGTAAGATCTAGCTCCCAAAATTTTAGAAAAAATGTCGGGGATGATGGTGCTCGGGGTGCACATGGTCCTCGCAACTTTTTTCCAAATTTTCAAGGATGAAAGATATTATGATTTTGTTGTAGAATCCAAAGTTACAGTCGATTTGGAGGTGTTTTGATTAGTGAAATTGTCGGTCAAAGGTTGAGTCAAGAGGGTTTTTAAAAATTAGGGTTTTGACACTTAACCACTTAATTTTTAGAATTAAATCACAAATATGAATTGATAATTTGCAATAGAAGGGTAGATCTGAAACAATCATTAACAATTAGACATTTCGCAAGCTCAATTACTAAAAAGAAAATTTAGGGTTTTCATGCAATTAACCTCTAAAATTTGCAAAAAGATCAAACATGGAAATGTAATTAAGGAGGCAAAATTTTCAGATCTAACCATAAATAATTAGAAAGGATGTTTCACATCAGGTTCACCAAAATGTAAAGTGGAAAATCGAACCCTAGTTGTTCTGCCCTACCACTCCAAGGAGAGGGCAAGGAGGTCACTAGGATTGGCGGTTTTCACTTAGGAGAGACTTTACATTCAAAAGAGGGGTTGAAACCCACAAGATCCAATCCCACACAATGTAGGATTGGATTCTAAATGAGTTTCAAGGGTTAAGACAGCAAGGCTACCCTCTTTTGTAAAGAATGTAGATAGAAGGATCGAGCTAGGAATCCATGTAAAGAGAGAAAGATTCACTTATAAACAGAGATAGGAATATAGGATGAAGTTGCAGACCTGGGATTAGCAGTAAAATGTCGAGACGATGCTGTCCTGTAAATTTGTGTGAAAGTTGACGGGACGATGGCGCCCGACGTGCACACGGTCCTCCGAAAAATTCGTGAAACAAAGGGGGATCTGTTCATCTTTGCACAAGGATTCTAGATCTTCAATTTCAGCCGCGTACCTGCAACCTACACACAGAAAAGAGAGGACGATTGAGGGGTTAGGGATTAGGGGTTTGCCCTTAGGTCAAACCCTGGTTTTGGAATTAACCAAGAAATGAGAATGCTGTAAATGTAAATGTTTGTAATGTAAACAAGTACTGATACCTTGTTGTAAGAATGTTTGTATTCTTACATGCGAAGGTGTAAATGTTGTTGTATGTTGTATGTTGTAAGTGATCTCCTCTTCAATGGTTGAATCCTTGTCTTGAATGCAACACTTAGCCTTGAATGGAGACTTAGAATGCTCAATTGTTTGAAGGAATACTTGAATGCTTGAATGTTTGAATATTTGCTTAGCGCTTTCGCCTCTTGTACACATATGTCCTTCCTCCTTTTTTTCATCTACCAAAATGGGAGAGGAAATGTAGTTTATATACTTGTCAATTAGGGCTGATAGACTGATTTTTCCGACCTTGGGCCGACATAGCAACTTTATTTTCCAATTTGTAAACTTAAAGACCCGAAGCCCCATAGGAGACCGAGCCCAAAATAGGGCCAGGGACCAGGGCGCTGGGCGCTCTGGTCCCACCTCCCGAGACAGCGGGGTGCAAGGAGGGATCAGGCCAAGGTGCTGAAAAATGCAGTTTTTGGTGTCATGAACAAGTTTCGGGGTCTCCATTCAGGTTTAGTGTTGCATCGCCATCGTGAAGACCCAAATGTAGTCAAAATTGCGAGTGTCACAATTTTAGGATGCTACAGTAGACACATCATGGAAGCTATTACCTGCATAGGCGATAATAGTGATAACATTCTAGCAAATTATTTCAAAAACTTTTAAACCAAAATGAAGGCTAGAGAAAGGATATTGTAGAGTATTCTGGATAAGTAATGCAAGAAAATTTGTTTTGTAATCAAAAGAGATGAAACATGGATGGAAGTTGTTACTCCTAGAACTATTTGGATAACAAAGATGGGATATGAAGTTGATCTAAATGTTTTTAAGGCTTATGCTAAGACACTTCTTGATGCGCCAAGGGAACCTTCAAAAGAAATTTTTGGTAGTGCTGAGACTATTGAGAGTGTTGTTTCGATGCAAAAGTAGAGAAAAACAAGAGAAAAATTCATCAGAGATGCATCCAAAATGGCTAAATAAGTCAAGGAAAATGTGATGAACTTAAGTGGTATTTCTGCTAGTGAATTGGAAGGACTGGAATTAGTAGCTCATGTTTCACCAATTGTTACTTCTTCGGATACAGACAACGGTAAGGTAGTAGAGTTCAAAAGAGTTGAAAGGAAGAGGAAACCTTCACCGGTACCTTCTCCTTCTCCTAAAAGGACAAGAACATTAAGGAAAAAGTAGGAGACTGCGAGAGAGCCCAAGAAGAAGTTAACTCTAAAGAAGAAACAACAACCTAAGGCATTAGATACCTTTACACCAAAGGAATTGATCAATGAAATCACACAAGAAGGTAATCTTAACAATGTGAATAAATTTTATCATTCTTTCAAGGATTTTGACAAGGAGACAATAGAGGAAAGCATCATTTTGCATCTTGACATCTACAAGAAATTTTTGATTGAGGTTGTGGATGTTTTGCCTAGTGATCTTTATCTGAGATTTGAGGCTAAAAGAATGTTAGTGATGGAATTGGACAAAAAGTTAAAGGTTGAAGCATTGTTGGTGGTTCACCCTATTAATTCCAGGGAGGAGATTGATGAATTGATTTCTGAAGACAACCTATCAATTTTTGTGAGTGGTCACCGACAGGTTGGTCTAGTGGCTGGGAGAATGAAAGAAATAGCATATGAAATTATAGACAAATGGGACATATTTTTTGTTCAAAAGGAAAAGAAAGAAGAAAGGGATAGACATAAAATGGATAAGTCTTTTGCAAAGGTATATCAGAAAGATAAAGGTAAAAGTAAAACTAGTAGTGTACCTATTATAAAGGTCATAAATAACCTTTCTCCACCAGCATAGGACACCCCACCAATAACTTCAGGATCACCGATACATACAGACAGTCAACCGGATAAGAAGGCTGAAGAGATAACTAATGATGATACTAATCTAGATTCTGAGATTATTTTTACTATGAATGTAGATACACATGATTTTAATATTTTTATTGATAAAGGTACTATAGAGGTTAAGACAACTGATGCTAAGAATGTTGAGATCTCTGAGTCATCGGTTAACACTACTAACTCTCTAGATATTGAAATACCGACTGAAGCTAAGAAACAGGACACTGAGAAACCAGCAGAAGTAGAGGTACATACACATAGTGAGAAACTAACAACAACTTTAAATAAAGAGGTAATAAATGATGGAAACAAGGAAGAAATTGTTAAGGTAACTGGTCAAGTATTTGTTATTGCAGAACCAAGCACATCCACTATAGATTTCAGACCTACAAATGTAATAGATGTTCTTTTGGATTCAATAAGGAGGATCACTGATTGCAATGCCTTAGCATACAAGGCCATTGATGATACATTGCCTATTCTGAAAATGATTGCATCGGCATGTGAGTTAGATCATATTGATGGTTCTTTGAGTAAATTGGATGCATCATCTAGATTTATTGCTTCAAATGTTCTAACTATAGATAAGGTTAATGAAGAAACTATTAAGGAAAAGGTGAATAAAGAAAAAGGTAAATTCTTTGAGAAGACTATCAAGGACTGTACTGTGCATATTGATTCCTTATTATCGGTACTTAATTCCACAACTTTGGAATACAAAGAATTGTATAAGGAAGCTTGCAAATCTCACCACCTGACTGAAAACATTGATGAGGAGATTAAGAAAACACAAAAGGAGATCGATGACATAGAAGATAATATGATACGTTCTTTGAAACTTACCTCAATTTTTCAGGAAAAGATAGAGAAACTATAGAAAAAAAAAGCAAGGATAAAGATGAAGGCTCGGAAGCTGAAAAACAAACTTGGTCCAAGATTGGATATTCTTATAAATCAATGAGTTGAGCTATCTAAAGCATCAAATTAAGGAGACTGATCACGAAAGAAGTAGATGCAATTCTTGATAGGCATGATCCAGCAGACCGAAACCATTATTTGTGATAGTAATAAATTCATGGAGACCCTGAATCTAATTTTGGTGGATATCTTTCAAATTGTAAACAACCGGTTACAGACTATGAGGTAGAACTTTGTATTTTTGACTCTTTTTGACATCCTTTAGCATTGATGCCAAAGGGGGAGTAGTATGGAGAAAAATGTATGGAGGAAAATGCATAGAAGAAATCATTTTCTTAGGGGGAGCACACTCTTTTTGGGGATCAGTTTTGGACTATTTTTTTTGGACAACAGTTTTTGGATTTTTCTCATGAGTGTTGCCATCAATGCCAAAGGGGGAGATTGTTGGCATTCTACACTCACATGAGAATGGTTGATGTTGTCAATGATGGCAACCAACCGGTAACATGATTCTACAGGTTCACCGACATCGTAGACATCATCTACTGGCACTGGCAGGTACATATAATTTACATCGATAATAAAGAATACCGACACTCAAGCCAACATCAAACAAGTTTTGTTTATGTGAATTATATTGTATTGTAATATTATTTGTAAGCCAACATGATGTATTTTAAAGACTCATATATGTATGAGATCTTATAGGTCATTTTGAGATATACAGAAGAGATGATAGAGGAGATATGAGATATAGGAGGCGATTATGTAATAGATCATAAAAGATAGCGAAAGGATTTTGTAACAAGGTTGTGTGAGTGAATATCATTCGCTGGTAGGTTTTTGATTAAGGATTTTGACTAAGCTTAAACTAGTACTGAATCAATCATTGCAGAGGCTATTTTGAATAGTACATTATCTTCGATTTAATTATCCATATTGTAGTCAGTGAGACTCTTTCATTGAGCATTGAGCTCTAGGTTGTTGGCCTTCCTGCATGTGCAGACCCCTATTGTAAGTAATATTTATTCGTATTGGCTAGTGAGTAAATATCGAACACCTAATGAATCCTACATCAATGTTAGAGAATTAGTCCACATAATCGATTGGCTAGATGAATCCTACATCAAGTAATTTCTTTATCTCTTCTTTTACGAAGATGGCCACATGTGGGTTCATATTCCTTAATTTTTGTTTTACAGGCTTATCTCTAGGAGCCATGGACAAGTAATGGATGATGAGATTTGGATCTATCCCTAGCATGTCTGTATAAGATCAAGCAAAATTCATTTTCTTCTCCTAGAAGAATTTGACAAAGTTTGGTCTTTCCTTTTCTGTGAGTGATTCTGCCAGATGTATGGTTTTGGTTGTTGCTTCAATGTCGATATTTATTGATTGAGTTGGGTCAATTAAAATGGGTGATCTCTCTTGGTAATGTTCAGGAAGAGTGTCAAGTCTCCCATCTTAAGGTGCCTCAAACAAGTTTTCACCATTAGATGTGTCCTTTGTTTTTACTTTTTTGTGATCTAATACTACCATTAGTTGGATTTTGTTCACCATTTGGAGGAA
Source organism: Cryptomeria japonica (assembly GCF_030272615.1). Taxonomy (NCBI): domain Eukaryota; kingdom Viridiplantae; phylum Streptophyta; class Pinopsida; order Cupressales; family Cupressaceae; genus Cryptomeria; species Cryptomeria japonica. The sequence continues at coordinate 752,739,520 of NC_081407.1, read as the reverse complement.
TTAATTATGTGTTGCATTGATGTTTTATCATTGATGTCAACACTAGATATTTTGGCTACTTTACTGGTATCCTTCTGGTCTCGGTAGATTGTTTGGTTTCTGGTTGGATTGGATCATCATGATCTGGTATGCTCTGGTATGTTTGGGTTATGGAATTGGCTTACTCATGCTACTCAAACTCATGTTCAGTCGGTTGGTTTTGATCTGGTGATTGGATGCTATCTATAGACACCTAAAAATGTCTCATTGATCATGTACTAATTATTCCTCTAATTGATTAAATAATTCTTTAATTACTTAATTAAGTTAATTAATCTTATTCTTCTAATTTCATATTTCCTCACAATCTTACTAATTTTTCTATTTTCTATTCTTTCATCATTTTAATCATTTTAATCATTTTCTAATGTTAATTAAATATTTATTGTTTAATTAGTTTTGATTAATTCCCCAATTTAAATAATCTTTATTATTTAAATAAATTACAAATTATTTAAATTCTATCTCTAATCATCTAATCATTCAACCCCTTTCTAAATATTAATTAAATATTTATTATTTAATTAATTGTGATTTTAATCCTTTAAATTAAATAATCTTTATTATTTAATTAAAGTTCCATTTCTAAAATAATTAAATAGTTTCTTTAAATTATTTAATTAACTAACTAATTCTTCTAATTCCATTTAATTTCTTATTCTTCTAATTTCTTCCAAATTCAATTACATGTGCATGATTTCAAAAACCAAATTGAAAATCAAAGTCAGGTTCTAAATATATTCAAATGCTAAATTGAATTGAAATAAATTCAATTATTTGAATTAAAATATCATGCAAAGATTAAATTGAAAATCTAAGTTAAAGTGCAAGCACATGCTAAAATAACTAATTAAATCATTTATGTCTCCAATCTCTATTTCCATCTTTTAGTTAGCTTTTTTCTAAATTAAGCTTTCTTTGTCACCCTCTTTATTTCCTCCAATCATTCTTTTTCTTCCTTCAGTTAGCTTTTTCTCAATCAGTTGACTCAATTGATCTATTCAATCTATTGAGTTTCACTCCTACAATCAAGAGTTCAACTATCAATTTTCATGTGAGCTCACCTGAGTTCCACCTCTTAATCAATTTGTTCCACCTTTCAATCAATCTTCTCCAAAAATCTATAAATTGAGCATTCAATCTCCATTTTCAACAATCACAAACTTCAAATCTTTGTGTCACTTGCAGGTTACCAGTGCAATATCTAAGAATCATCATACCATAGAGAAGAGAAGAGCAATGGAAGCTATATGTGATCTTGGAATAGGGAGTTTTTATTGAATGATTTTAATTTCTATTTGTTTGATATTTCATTATTTCATTGTCTATTTGTTAGAATTCTTTGATTAGATAGGGATTCGTGATTTCCCTTTGTTTCTAATTGATTATTTGAATAAGATGAATTTTACATACGACATTTTGGTGAACCCGTTATTTCATCCTAACTCTTTGCATAGTCCCACTTACGTCATCATTATCATCCTATGTCTTTGCATAGTCCCACTTACATCCTCATTATCATCCCAAATAGCCCCACTTATGTCCTCATTATCGTCCTAAATAGTCCCACTTACATCCTCATTATCGTCCTAAGTCTTTGCATAGTCCCACTTATGTCCTCATTATTGTCCTAAATCCTTGCATAGTCCTAATTTTGAGTCCACATTATCATATACATGTTCATCTAGACCTCATATACATCTTAGTCCATTCTCAGTTATAGAGTCATAGCATGTGTCATCATGGGTCTACCACGCGATGGTTTGTTCCTCTTTGAACAACCTAATCTCATACTAAATGATGGTCAATGGGAAATTATTAACGGTCTGGCTAATTTGGCCTGGGATTCAAGAAGAAATAGACCTCAGTATATAAGAGTCGAGTACGAGATAAATATTGAGTCTAGGATTGCCCGTAGAATTGATAGAGAGATTGAGACAAAATAACTTAGACAAGAAATGGAAAGACTTGCATTAGAGAAATTCAGAAATGCTCAATAGGTCTCGCATCAAAATCCTCAATAGAGAGTCTAGTCTAGTCTTGCATACCTCATATTTATGTCTACATTCTAGCGTTAGTCATCGTCTTGCATAAAACCACCCTCATATAGCAGTTTTAGATGCCTGTCACGAGGTCACAAAAGGAAAAAGGTATAATGGACCCAAACAACACACAGTCTGTAAACCCTACTTGGAATATGGACATGTCAATTGGTCAACAATCAGGTTCTTAGACAATGTCTACCCTAAACAAATTACAACAACATCTAAAAAAATAAGAAATTGAGTCAGCTCAACAAGATCCACATGTACTTATGATCTTAGATGCATTTATACATAGTGATAGGGACAAGTATCTCTCGTTGTTAATATGAAATGGGGCAAAAATATTTGAAGATTTTGATTTCACAAAGATCTTACCACTGGGAAAAAATTTAGGTCAAGATAATAGTCAAACACCGCCCATAACACAAATACAAGCAACGATCTCCAGTTTTCCTCACAACGTACCTATCAACACAAATGTTGCCACAAATACAAACTTTCAAACAAGTGTGTCATCTTCGGTGATCAATGTTAGTATACCAACACAAAGCATACCGATAATATCAAGTGTCTCAGCACCTATTCAAACACAAGCAACAAGTGCAACCCAACCTCCAGTTTCCTATTCTATAGGATCAACATATAGTCATAAGAATGCAAATCTAGGTCTCACTAATATAACAAGTACAACTTAACCAAACATGGGTTTGCATATTACTTACTTCATAGTACCTAGTGGAACACACAACACACAAAGTTATAATCATGATACCTTCCAACAAACTCCTAGTCATGCAACCACAAATCCTTTTGTGGGACATACACAAACACAAGGTCTACCTTTGACTCAAACAAATATTTTGACACAACAAATATAGAATTTGCAACAACAAATGACAACCATGCAAACTGGTAGTGATAAAAAGAGCTACACAATGTAGGACTTACGTCCTTATCCATTTGGTCACACACTATACATGTCGCCTTTCCCACAACATTTTGAAACACCTAAATTTGATAGATATCGAGGGAAGGGTGATCCTAGAGATCATATCAGAGAATTTTTTATAGCATGTATAGAGGTTTCCTCAGAAGATACTTATTTAATGAGACTATTTCCTAAAAGTCTGGGAGGTCCGACTTTAGAGTGGTTTTCACATTTACCACCAACCATCACATCATGGGAAGAATTAGCTAAACAATTCATTGCAAACTTCTAGCACAACATTGACTCCCTAGTTACTTTGATGGACTTATGTGCTGTTAAACAATATGAGAATGAAACATTTGCATCCTTCATAAAACAATGGAGGGCTCTCTATAGGAGGTGCAAGATAGTTATCCGAGAAATAGAGAAAGTGGACATGTTCACATAAAACTTGATCCCCAAGATTAAATATCCAATACAAATGAAATGTTTAACCACATTCAAACAAATAACGGAAAAATCTCTCAAATGTGAGAAGGGACTAGTAGAACAAGGTCTTATTAAGTATGGCAACACCAACAAGAATGACAAATCTAAGTTTTGGTCAAAAAATAAGAATGTGACCAATGATGGTATTGTTGACGCTAGAACGATAAACAAAACTCAATCCATTTTATCTTTGGGAACAAGTTAGTCATCTAATATACATATAGGGAATAACACGACCTCCACAAATGTGAATGCTACACAAAACATGAACACAAGATACCCCAGGGTAAATGCTCCAAGAAGAAATTACACACCTCTAGGAGAACCTATTGAGTCAGTGCTCAAAAAGTCAATACAGATAAACATGATCACTTTACCTGAAATAAGAGTGTATGAACCAGGTCCTTTCAAACCCACATGGTGGAATGATAATGATTTATGTGATTATCATCGGACTAAAGATCATAAAACAGCAAATTGCTACAAATTGAAAAACTTGGTCCAAGATATGATAAACCAAGGGGACATCACAAACGATACCGATAAAACCTCAGCAAGCACAAATCATACAATTTTTAAGGATCCATTTGTCAAGAATGACAAAGGGAAAGCTACCACATCAGGTACACAAGATAATACAACTAACTACACAAAGGTCTCATATGACTACATGATTCATGCCATTAGCTCAGGAGATATAGCAAATAATGATTCACAAGACACACTTGATCAAGATGAGCAATATCAAGACACTCACATAGCTGATAACCAAATTTGCATGATATCAGAGGCACCAAAGTACAATGATGATAGAAATATTTGTCTCAAAGACTGGGGCCATGATCAACAATCTCATTCCGGTTGGTTTGAAGATGAACTCATAGAACACATCATGGATGTCAAACATACACATAAAGACTATGAAGAGGGATTTAACATAAATCTTGATAAAAAAACATATGATACTGATAAAACCTATAAGTCAAATGATACAGTAGCTATGATCACCATAACTCCCAGAGATAGAGATTGTGCATTAGTTACTCACAGATCAAAGGTAACTTTACAAGGAATACCACAAAATCATCCACCAACAATAGGGACCTATAATGTTGTTGAGAAACTCAAGAAAACTTTGGCACATATATCATTATTTGAACTTTTGCATATTTCACCCACTGACAGAGCTATACTGGATAAAGCACTTCAAGATTCAGTAGTGGACAAAGATATAGATAAAAATGCCTTCCAGTCTATGGTAGGGAATTCAACACAAGGCACACATATTGCATTCATAGAACAAGATATTCCTAGAGACATACTACTTCATAACGATCCACTACATCTATAAGCTTACATTCATAAGAGAAGAATCATAAGAGTACTCATAGATGCAGGAGTTGGTCTCAACATTTGTACCTTAAAGTTGGTCAAGGCACTAGGATATTTTGAACTTCACATTGATTCTTCTAAGAGGATAAATATCAAGGCATAGGATGATGAAGAATTTCCTTCAAAAGGCATTGTAACATTACCAGTACAAGTGGGACCCTTAACAACAGAGGTCACTTTTCAAGTCTTGGATAGAAAACTGGGATATAACATGTTATTGGGTCTCCCATGGATCCACACCATGCAAGCAGTACCATCCATATTTCAACAGTGTGTCAAATTCCCATATAATGGTATTGAAATTACCGTAAGGGGTGATCCAAATCCCTTACAACATTGCAATTACTTGAAAGAAAGTGTGGATAATCAGGTATGTATCAATCAAGCAGCACCTCTCACTACACAACTAGAGAAATTAAAAATCATAGAAATAACAAAGGATATGCCTACAACATCCTCCTTACAAATAAGAGATATGGGTTGTGGAGAGTATTCTATTGCCAATACATTAAGTGGGAAAAAATTGTCTCTTTCTCCTAGGTCTTTTGGGAAACCTCACAATATAGTACAAAAACAAGACAAAGGAAAATAAATTGTCAGATACACAGACTCATGCTCTTTCATTAGATGGGGTGACTTACAAGAAGAATCCTTGAACGAAGATGTTAACCACTGGATATATAGAGAAGAAGATCATATGCCAATACCTAGAATACCCACAGATCAGTATGGCAATGGATTCAAAATGCTTTAGAGACATGGATATGATGGTACCATAGGCCTAGGGTTATAGAAATAAGGAAGGCTAGAATCTATTGTTACTAAAGATAATCCAGGGAATCAAGGATTGGGATATAAGAATGTAAAACATATTACAGAAGCAAGACAACATACACTTGATATACTAAATCAACTGAGCAAATGGTCAGACTACATAACACAAAGGGACTTGTACACATAGGTGCTTCCATCTTCATCTAACACAAGTAATTAGGTACCCACATCACATAGTGTAGAATTAGATGGAGAAGACATGAGACAACTGCTGCAAGAACCTAACACTGAGTCACAAAATGATGCAGTTGTTGACACAACAGTACAGGCTAATGTTGCAATAGATGCATGTTTACCACCACCACCTAAATCCCATCTGTGGTTATTGTCACTACTTCTACCATGAGAAACAACTTAGGCTTAACCGAACAAATCAGATGAAGAAAGATTACAAAGACTTATACCAGGCTTAAGAATGGTAACTAATGCCCAAAGAAGACCAGTCAATCTACAACAGAATCAGAGGTAGGAACAAGAAGAAGTAAGTGATAATAGCTCACATGATGAAACATATATTGAAAGTGAGACAGAGTCTCATGACTACAAGTTCGTATCACTCCATGATTCTATCTCACTAGCAAGTGTAATATTAGGGTATCAAACCAACCCTATACAAGATGAAAATACACAAAGTCATTCAAACAATCAAGTATTCATGTTATCAGAGTCTCATATAGAAGGGAGTAATGATTTAGCCCTGATACAATCACACTTGATTGATTGGGGGAAAGAAGGAAAACCAATGCTGGATTGGTTTGGAAATGATGAAGCAATTACAGAATTTCTCAGAATCAGAGAGGGATTTCCACAAGGTGATCACAAAGTAGGGTTTGATGTAGACCTGAATAGAACAACATACTTTGGAGAAGAGAGTGCTTCTACAACAGAAGATAAGGATCAAACTACACATAATGGCAAGAGTGAGTTGGGTAACCTTCCTATTGAAAGAGAAAGTTCAACATTGCTTATAGAGGAAACAAAAGAAGTAAACATAGCAGAAAGGGAAGGTGTACATAACATCCATCTAGCAAAATCACTAAGCAAAGAAGAAAAAGACAAATTCATTCATTTTTTCAAGCAACGACCTATCAAATTTGCTTGGTCCTATTCAGATATGCCAGGCCTAGACTCTGAATTAGTATTGCATCATTTACCTTTGATACCAAGAGTAAAAGCTTATAAGCAAAAATTGAGAAAAATGCATCCAAGTATTGCATTACTGGTTAAAATAGAACTACAAAAGTTGTTGGATGTAGGTTTCATTAGACCTATTGATTATGTGGAATGGATATCCAACCTGGTACCTGTGACTAAGCCCATAGGAGGAATAAGGATTTATATTGATTTCTGGGATCTAAATAAAGCTTGTCCAAAGGATGACTTCCCACTACCCAATATCAATATGATAGTTGACCTGACAGCTGGAAATGAAATGCTATCCTTAATGGATGGTTTTTCAAGATACAACCAGATTAAAATTGCACCAGAAGATCAACATAAAATGGCCTTTACATGCCCATGGGGAACATACTGCTAGAATGTGATGCCATTTGGCCTCAAAAATGCCAGAGCAACGTACCAAAGAGCCATGACAACATCATGACATGATCCACAACATAATGGAGGATTATACAGATGACATATTGGCTAAATAAAAAACAAGAGAAGGTCACCTTAGAGTCCTTACACAAATATTTGATTGGTTGTAGTAGTATAATATCAGATTAAACCTGAAGAAGTATGTGTCTGGTGTAACAATAGGTAAACTGTTAGGGTTCATAGTATCAAACAGATGAATTGAAGTAGATCCTGCCAAGGTCAAGGAAATCATTGATATGTAACCTCCATCAACACTTAAATAACTCAGAGGGTTATAGGGAAGACTACAATCCATAAGGAGATTCATAGCATAGTTGGTAGGTAAGTGTCACCCATTCCAACATTTACTCAGGAAAAGAGTTACTTTCAAATGGACAGAACAATGCCCGGAAGCTTTCCAAGCTTTGAAAGATTATCTTGTAAACACACCAGTGTTAGTATAGCATACTCTAGGAAAACCTCTATTGTTATACATATCAGCAACAAACTCAGCTCTAGGAGCTCTATTAGCACAACATGATGACAAAGGAATAGAAAGAGCCATTTATTATATAAGCATGACTCTAATTGGCTATGAGCTTAATTATACCCCTTTAGAGCAAGCATGCTTAGCAGTAATATTTGCATCTCAAAATCTTAGACATTACATGCGAAGTCATAAGGTACAACTCATTGCATGCTTTGATCCACTCAAGTACCTATTGAGCAGAGCAACATTGATCGGGTGGTTGGCTAAGTGGGTCATGATCTTGAGTGAGTTTGATATAGAGTACATAGATAGAAAGGCCATTAAAGGACAAGTTATAGAAGATCAGTTAGCAGAGGCTCCTTTACAAGACAGTCATCCACTACTCATAGACTTTCCAGATGAATTAGTGTTTACAATGATAGCATCTCCAATGTGGAAATTATACTTTGATGGGTCATATATAAATCATGTATCTGGAGCAAGGATTCTCTTCATTACTCCCCAAAGGGATTCTATAGCTAAATCATTTAGGATAAATTTTCCATGCACAAATAATATAGCTGAATATGAAGCTCTTCTCATAGGACTTCATACAACTATATAGTGGATAATACAAGAATTATAGGTCTATGGTGATTCATAATTGATTGTAAACTAGGTCAGTGATGATTATAACACAAAGGATGATAAAATCATGCCTTATAAGAAGCTAGTGGAAGATTACAAAGAGCACTTCAGCAAAATCACCTTCAAATAGATCCCAAGGATACAAAACAAGGCAGCAGATTCAGTGGCTACCATTGGATCTCTTCTAAATATACCTACTAATGAAACTCAGTTTTAATTCATCATAGAACAGTTGATGCTACTGGCATATGAGACTCACCTAGTAGAATATGTATGTACAATTGTGGGTCCAGAATCACCTTGGTACAATGAAATATATACCTATTTACATACTCAATACATGTCACCGGATCTGTCCAGAAATCCAAAGAAGACCTTTACTTGTCAGGCATCAAGATACGCCATTATAGCTGACGCTTTGTATAGAAAGGGCTTTGATGGAACTCTTCTCCGATGTCTTGATGAGAATGAATCACACCTTTCTTTAAAAGAAGTCCATGATGGAATTTGTGGGGCTCACCAAAGCGGTCCACCATTGTCAAAGACATTGTTGAGAATAGGTTATCACTGGCCAACTATGGAAAATATGCTTATAAGTTTGTACAAAAATGTAAACAATGCCAAATGCATGGAGACCTCATTCATGCACCAATGCAAGATATTCAACCCATTGTATCACCATGGCCATTTTCATAATGGGGATTAGATCTAGTTGGTAAAATCAACCCTACTTTTTCCAATGGGCACAAGTTCATCTTAACAGACACTAAGTACTTTACCAAATGGGTTGAGGCAATTCCTTTTACATACACCACTGGAAAGAAAATATCAAAATTCATGCTCAACTACATTATATGCAGATACGAAGTTCCAATGTGCTTCATGACAAATAATTGACGTCCATTTAAAAACTAGGAAGTGAAAGGGTTGTGTGACAAATTTCACATACAACAAAGATTTGCCACACCATATTATCCACAAAGAAATAGACTAGCAGAGGCTACAAATAAAACAATATTAAAAATTCTTAAGAAAGTTGTCACTTATATAGGATGAGACTGGCATCTCTAGTTAAATCCCACTCTATGGGCTTACAGAACAGGAGTACGCACACCTATAGGAGCAACACCATATTCCTTGGTCTATGGTACAAAAGAAATACTCCCCATTGAAATAGAAATACCATCTCTAAGAGTTTCCTTATAGAATATCATATCAGAGGAAGACTATTCGGTAGCAAGGTTACAAGAACTTGAAACCCTTGATGAAAAAAGACAAACATCATTCAACCATATACAAGGATATCAAAATAGATTGAGATGAGGTTATAATAAAAGAGTCCACCCATGAACTTTTGAAGTGGGAGATCTAGTCCTTAAAGAGAATCAAAGGAACCTAGCAGACTGAGAAAACCAGGGAAATTTGAACCTAACTGGCTAGGTCCTTTCATCATAACAAGGGTTATAGGCAATGGAGCATATAATTTGGCTACCATGGAGGGAGATCCACTCTCTGACCCTATGAACAGCATGCACCTTAAATGATATTATACCTAAGGGTTGTGTAGTTTAGGATTTACTTTCCGCATTGCATGCCATATTATTTAAAACACTGTATTACATATAGTTTCTTTTTTTTCAAATGCTTCGCATTCTAAAAGTTTCTGCATTTTTCATATAGCAACATCAATAAATCAAGGCAACTATTCAAGTTTATCATTCATTTGCATTCAACAGAAACAAGGGCCGTCTCCTTTCTTAGATATTCTAAGATGAAGTATTTGAGGTCCTAAGGTCATTCATCTTCAACATTACCCTATGACGACGCTTTACTTATGGCTGGGTAGTGATTTCACTATTTGAGAACTTGTTAACCCAAAATCTATCAATTGCTATATCTCAAACACATTAAGAAGATCTCTAATTCATTATAGACACCTAGTTGATCATATGACTAGTGAAAAATCTAAAATTCTACTTCAGTGCTGCTGTAATTATCACACCCAAGTAGGTTTCACTACTTACAAGTCAAAGCAAGAAAATAAAAATAAAAAGAGCTATGCCAAATATCCATCTCAAGGCAAAAGAGAAATGATATATATAACTGAAATATCATGTATACAAATGCTATAAAAAATCTTGATTATGGGAACATGCAAGTAACTCCATCAGGGCTATGAACGCCTATTGGCAATGGAGCAATATTTGAGAAATTACAGTCTATAACCTTGTCGGAGCCCTCAAGGCTTACTAGTACTGAGACTCTATTCGAGATGCTTTTGAAGTTACAATAATCCATGTAGCTAGTCATATAGGATGTTGAGGATCTTTAGTGAACACAAGAGCATGAATTAACTCATCTACACACACATGGGCAAAAGAAGATCAAAGTTTCAAGAACCAATGGGGAAGTTTTCTGCGTCTCCATTTTTAAATCCAAGTCACTAAGTGTGTTGATTTGAATTTTCCAAGGGACCTTAGGGATCAATTGGTCATTTATCTATGAAATGTTTTGCACCTCCATTTCAATTGGTGTATTACAAATGCTAAAACAAACATAGTCAACCTTGTTCGAATAGGAAATGCATCTCCATCATGGATATTGCATTCACATTGGTCATATCAAAAATTCATTTGTCTCCACATATATTCTGTAGATCATCATGTCATATAGGTCTACACACTGGGGGCATAACTGAAAAAATCCTAAAAATCAGATAAAGTCTTGAAAAAAAAATCTAAAAACAATGAAAAACTCAAAATCCAAAAACAATGAAAAACTCAAAATCCAAAAACAATGAAAAAATCAAAAATCCAAAAACAGTGAAAACCATAAAATCCAAAAACATTCATATAAAGTCCTAAAAAAATCAATCAAAAACATTCAAATATCAATCCAAATAATCCAAAAACATCGAAAAAGCTCTTGGAAAAGAACTAAAAAATCAAAAATCAATCAATCAGAAAAACTTGCAATAAAATGTCTTGTGAGAAACAAATACCCTACCAGATATCCAACAAACACTTTGCATGAAGTTAACGAAGGATACGACTATCCAGTCAAACATCTGCAATCAACTGATCAAACTATCTTATCAATCATATCATATCCATATCAAAGTGATCATTATCAAACATAAGAGGATACACTCGAAATCAGATAGGTCAGTCTTAAATGGGGTCCGCAACTTTTCTGAGATCAGACATTATCAACCATCACATCAAGCAACTGAGAATGATGACACAAGGTCAGTATAGCTACTGAATTTTGTTCTGGTCAGTCTTTATCTTTTATCATTTGGTGATAGATATTGTTCCTATGCTACTCAAGGATGTCCACAAGTAACTAGAGGAGCTATGATGGGTATTACTTTTTCTTTGTTTGTTGTTTGTGGTGTGAACGAATGAAATTCTAGGGAAATTTCTCTAGTGGGTGTCTGTGATAGGAGCATTCAGCTATTGGATGCCACACATACCTCGACCCCTAGCATAATTCCCAGAATGGACAGTTCACTCCTTGTCTGCTACGTGTTTGTTTCTACAATGAGATGTCTTTAAATCCTGGTTCCTTATACCCTATTGTGCTAAGCTTCATTTTTCAATAATAAGGCTCAGTGATGAATATATATTGGTGCAATAAAATATGTGACACAGGTTCGTGATTCTTTCAATTTCATTTCTCATCTCATTTTCTTATTGATAGTTTGTTGATTTCTCATCTTCTCTCTAATTCACATTCTTCCTAACATTCTTTCTATCATCAATCTCTTCTCTATCATCTAACTAACATTTCTTCAAGGTGTATCTGAGTTTAAAATTGATTCAGCCATTATCATACAAAAACAATCATTATAGATTCCATTTGCATTCATTATAGATTCCATTTGCATTCATTATAGGTTCCATAAACATTCATTATAGATTTCATTGCATTCATTATAGATTCCATTTACATTCATTATAGATTTGATTTGTATAGATCCCATTTAAATTCATGATAGATTCCATTTGCATAGATTCCGTTTGCATTCATATAGATCCCATTGCATTCATTAGCATCATTGATACATACATGTACTATCATTGCATTTCAGAATCACATAGAATCAAATAGATATATATCATAAAACTCATAGCATCATATAAGCATACATGAGAAACAAAACATAAATAGATCATTGCCAAAACCTGCATATCATATATATATAACTCAAAAATGATAATGTGTATGAATAAAATAAACAGGCCCGAAGGCTTGGATAACATGATAAAAAATGTCTCAACCAACACTACCTCTGTCAGCAAGTGGATCCTGTCCACTATATCCTACCCTTGGATGTCAAGGTGGTCCCATGATGCTACCACTGCTAGTCCATCGTGAAGTAGATCTACTCAATCTCCTCCCCATAAATGCACTGAACCTAGGCTTTCTCTGACCCTCAAGGATGGATCTCTCATATACCCATCAATAATAAATAGCCTCCTGCACAGCAGTGAAATACCTATCTCCTTGGTTGCGCACATCTGTACCTACTCTAAATAGCAGATCAAAGGCATCCATGGTAATCTGACATCTCTGGATTGCCTCATCTCTCTCCCTCTAGAGACGATCTCTCTCAGCTACAAGAGCACCATAATCTGCATGGTAGGTCTCCCACTCGACATCTCATCTATCGACCTCATCCTCTAAACTGTAGATCCGCGTTCTAAGAGTCTGTAGATCATCATAATCCCCTACCTAGCCTCTCCCACCCTCGGCAATAGGCACATCCTCCCACTCCAACATATCCTCATCACCATCACCACCCTCGCTGCTAGATGACTCAGAAGAATCATCGCTATCCCCACTACTAGTAGACTTAGTGTCTCGACCAATGTCTACATCCTCTCCCTCATCTCCCTCACCTCCTCCCATCACCCCACCTCTCCTCCTCCTCCGGCTCTCTCCCCTATGACTATCCTCAACCGCTTTCTAGGATGCTGAATCTATTGTGCTATAATGGGAACAACAAGATCAGTAATTGGCACTAGCCTGTGCCTAGCAAACCACATATCATACTCAGGCATCGTACCCAGAGTAATGGTTATAGAGAATCAAACTCAGCAGAAGCAAGATGAGGGTGAATACACACACCCCAATTAGAAACCTCCTGAGATACGCGAGAAAAATAAGCAGTAACCATAGGTGTCACCTGTACCTCACCGAACTATCTCAGAACCCACCCTAGAAGATACATCTCAATAATCCGCTGGGTCTCAAAGGTCCTACTGATTAGATATCTTTTTTGTCAGTAGAAAGGCAAGTGTTATGCATCATTGGGCCAACTGGGGCAATCTAAGTATGGTCTCCAAATGAAATGCTGCAAAATGTCAAACTGATGCCTCCAATACAAGGTGTTACTCAAAACCCTGTGTCTGATACCTGCTGTGTACCTAAAAGCATAAGGCTCACCAAGCTACAAGTCAATATGAATAACAAGCCTAGAGATAGAAATATGCTCCCATGGCCATGTCTGGAGTAGAGTCACACCACAACTGATAGACCAGTATCTAAGGTATACAATCCTAAGTGGAGTCAAAGCCTAAGGTGGGTCTGATGGTGCTGACATGGTGAGTGAGTTGGCGAACAGCTGGATCTACTAGCCAAAGCCTAAGGTGACACATGGTGGAGTAGAGTGTATAAAACCCAGGTGAAGTAATAGGCTTGAATATTTAGAGAAGTACGGGTGAGATAACAACCGAGCATGTTGGATGTTGATCCAATGGCTATCGTAATACTACAATGGAAAGGTGTACATTTTATATCAATCATGAGTTAGCGACAAAGAAGGCCCAAGGTAAAAAGGTGGGTTTGTCTCAAGGTGAGGTGGTGGACAAGTGGCGCCCAGTTAAAATTCTAGGACTATCAATGACTGTCATTGTACCGTAGTTGTGAAGTTCCCAAAATGTTATTCCTTGCGCTCAATGATAGAGCACCAATAATCCTGATGGTTAATTTTAATTTGTCATGTGTTGGCAATTAAAGCAGGCAATTAGGTTGTGACTTTTCTTTAAAGCCCGAGTAATAATGAAGTTATCCAATGGCTATCATGATACCTTAATGGGAAAGTGCTCATTTTGTAACCTTTGCAGATTAGTGACTAAAAGAGAATTACTCAGAAGAAAGCCTTTCTGGTCCATTGGTGCCAACATTTAAATTTTCAAAAGCATTTTATTGTTTTGAAGTGTAAATTTGCAGAGAGGTATTCAAGGAGATTTTGTAGAGAAAATAGGTGCGTGGTTGTGTCTTTTCTCAGGAGGAACCAACTGATGCCATGACATGTGACAATACACCTACATCTTGAAGTTGTCAGTTTTTGTAACATATTTTGGGTAGTAGGAGCCTGCCCTTTTGGCCATTTTCCAACTCAATGACCAGTCAATTACTGAAGCATGCGTTCCAGAAAGAAAGTTATGCTTCTCCCTCAACTTCAATGATGTAACTTTTGAGAAAATGACAGTTAGGGTAAGAATATTTCTTATAGGTAGTTCGAAGCTTGTTGCATCCTGATTTCTATAAAAGGATACCAAGACTACCTAAAAAAGGGACACAAATTTTGTACAAAAACTCTAGCAAAATTAATACAGGCCATTTTCTTAGCAATTTTTGAGTCAGATAGGATGTACTTGTAATCTTTTGATGGAGAAATAAAATATACAGTCCAGAGAATTTAAACTCAAACTTGCATTGTCTCTATGTCATTGTACTGGTGTTCATTTCATTTAAGTAATTCAGGATTGTTTATCTGAATGACTTGTTAGGCATTTAATGAAGTTGTTTTAAGTCTTTTTCTCAAGGAGGAAATATAAATGTACTTTGAACAAAGTCATTGATATCAGTATTTTGGTGTAGATCTGATGATGAAGTTTGGTACAGGTTAGGACTCTGTATATGTCAGGCATATATAGAGTTGATAGATCACTAACTTGTGACTTGTGTAAGAGTTTATTTTTTTAGGTTGCAGTTTGTTGTAGATGACTCTATTGCCCAAATAAGGCACTGGTTTACCTATTGGTTTTTTGATGCCTTTTTGTGGTCCTTTTCAAAAAGTCAAATCAAATTTCCATTTTTTGTTTAGTTGTACCAGTCAGCAAGAAAAGTTTACAGGAATTTACACTGGTTTTTTGTAAACCTTTTACTCTTTTTGTAAGAAAATAGTCATAAAAGGGTTCACTTGCCCAAGCTTTTATAAGCTTAAAGTGTAGGAGGTCTCCTAAATTGAAACCTTGTCTTATTGTTTTTATTTCTAAATATTTGTTGTCCTCTTTCATTGTAGCACAGAGACAGTAACTTTCATTTTTAAAAGAGACGAAACAAAAGTTTTCAAAATGGAGAACAACAAGATATTCAAGCTTGTTTTTCAAGTAGAGGTTTAGTTTGATTCACCCCCACAACAAAATGTGTCAAATATTATGAATCAAGTTTCACAATATAGAAACTTAATTTGGAAACTTGAGAACCTATCTTGATATTGTTTTGATGAGATTTGTTGGACGATAGAACCTTTGATTACTCTATTTGATACTCCTTAATCTTGTTGGATGAAATATTCTCTTTTAAGATAGTTGAAGATTCGATACCCCTTCCAAAGGTGCTAGTTGGATTTGGAAATTCTCTTCTCTCTAAGGTTGATTTTTTCTCTTTGTTTTTGAAACTAATTGTTGTATTGGTTGATTTGTAACTTGCAAGATATTTTAATGTTCATGACAAGAAGACATAGCATACATGAAAATAATGGTCATACTTATGCTAAACATTGAGTGTATTTTCTTGTGAGGACGTTTTCAAATCCTTGATGTGATCACTAGTTTGATTTACAATAAGAGACACATCAAATAGACACTTTATTCAAAGGTCATCAACAATATCATAGCCCACTAGTCTTGATACTCTATCAACTCAAACAGTCTTGTCACCCCGTAGAAATTAACCCAAAGTGAATCGCTTCACAATTGGGTAGTTATCTTGGGATTTATATGGTGATTAATCTTGGGGGTGGATTCTTCCCCACCCTTACACTATGATATTGCTAATTTATGGCAACAAACTCGGCTCCAAGTTTCTATTTCTATGGTTCATAATAAGGATTTTGTTCGAACATATCCTTTGAATTCTTGCAAGAGTGATTGAGGCCTATAGCCCAATAAAGTATCTAACAAGATGTATCACACAAGCATGATTGAGACCTCAAGGCCCTACAAAGTGATCGATATGAGATAACTCAAAAAAGATAACTCAAATATGCTCCGTCCGATGAGATTTTCATCTCAAAAGGTAATTTGATTATAGTGAGTTAGATTACTTGGCTTTATCCATACTCACTTGGGTCGTACCCTTCTCACTAGCCTCCTCCAAGCTTCAGGAATGCAAGTCCTCTAAAGGATTTATTTGCTTGAAGTAAAAGAAAACATAAAAAGTGGGTTTGGCTTTTGGATCACCCAAGTAATGGGAGAGCATATGCCTACCACTTTCAAGACATGGAATTGAAGCATTATTTCTACCCTTCAAAAGAAATGATTGTCTATCCTTTATTCAACAAGCGTGGTGTTCTTTTTAATCCTTCATAGCAATATATTTTTTTCTTTGAAAGAAAACCTGGTCAACAAAATAAAATCGCTTTTCTAATGACAATGTGGTTTATTATTTTTAAATTGCACAAAGAGATGTTGATTGTGTTGGCCATTTGGTGGAATTGATTATGTGTTGCATTGATGTTTTGTCATTGATGTCAACACTAGCTGTTTGGATGCTTTAGCGATACCCTTCTAGTTGATTTGGATCCGACATGATCTGGTAGGCTCCGGTATAGTTTGGTGATGGAATTATCTTGTTCATGCTACTCATGCTCATATTTAGTCAGTTGGTTTTGGTCATGTGATCGGATGCTATCCTACTTACTTAGAAGCTTGGTTTCTAGTTCTGGCGAGGGTTTCACCGACAGAGCTTTTGTGGAGGTCTTTGATGAATTGCATAAGTGGTGTTGGTGTAACTTCTCATGGAGTTTGAGGATGTTGTTGGTGATCATTTTTGAGACTTGGCAATAGGAGATCATTGTTGTAACATGTGGACCTATACTGGGTCCCGGTTGATCTAGGTTATGGACCGAATTTAATGTAACGTGTGGATTCATCTTCTTGATGTATTTTCAGGATGTCTTATGTGTTAATACTATTTATCTGGTCTAAGGCCAACATGGTTTGTAATTATGTAATTGGTTTCTTATTTGGTGGCTGACCTAATTGTTTATGGTCGAGGGTTTGTATATATAGATGTAAGATCTCATTATAGATCATCATGGTTATTGGTTAGAGGTCATAGTCAAGGAATGTAATATGCGAATAATGCAATATCATTCAGGCAAAGGAATTGGGTGTATGTAAGAGGATTTAGTCCTCTAGTATTGAGCTTAACTAAAACTATACTCAGGCATAAGAGATGCTATCTTTTGCAGTTCAACACTTCTCTAGATTGTAGTCTAGATTTCTATGTAGTCAGTGAGGCTCCTTTTGTGATGAGTACTGTGCTCCAGGCTGTTGGCATTCCTACAAGTGTAGGCCCCTTAGTTGTAATTCACATACTTACTGCAGAAGTATTATTTGACTGTGGGTAGGCTTACCAGCATGGTTTCTCCCTTTACTGGGTTTTTTATGTACTAATCTTGGTGTCATGTGTATGGTATTTATTATGTGATTATTGTTTATTCTTAATTGGTTTAACTGCTGTTCTAGTATTAATGTTTTGTGTTCCAGTATTAGAGTTTAAAGTGCCAATGGTTTTGGTAATCTATGACAACAGATTCAACCCCCCCTCTCAGTTTTCTTTTGGTTATTTGAACTGTCTAACAATTGGTATCAAAGCTTTGGTCCTCTCTGCAGAAAGCTTGACCACTTGAGGAAGGTCCTATTGTGACTAACAATTCAAGTTCATCGAGTTCTTCTAGGCTATCTTTTGGAGGGATATTCCGAGGCTTGATGGAACAAACTACATAGTTTGGAAGATTTAGATGGAGACTCATCTAAGATGTCTTGGTATGGAGATTTGGGAGATCACATAGAATGGTGTCACATCCTATAATCTGGGATCTAGCAATCTTCCTTTGACAAACCTAGACAAGGAGCTCGAGAATGATTGTGGAGCAAGAGAAGCCCTCTTGTGTACATTTTCTGATCAGCAAATAATGAGATTAACTGACAAATCATCTAGAAAGGGATAAATTGGAGACTATTAATGAAGGTGACCCTATAGTGAAGATTGCTAAACTTGATGGTTACCAAGTGAGATTTGAAAACCTGAAGATGGAATAAGATTAAATGATTACTGCATTCATTTAAAGGGTAAATGAGATTGTTATGGGAATTCAATGTTGTGGTGGAACTCTGAATGGAGATGAAATTGTTTCTAAAGTCCTAGGAGCCCTACCACCAGCTTACAAAATGAAGGCTACTACTATTAATGAGTTGTGAACAATGGCTGATACATTTGTCAACATAGATACTCTGGTTGGGAAACTATTTAATTTTGAGCTTGAATAATTTGGACCTTCTGGAGCTATGAAGTTTGAACCTACTTTTCATGCATCTACATCTACAACTAGTAAGAAATATTGGAAAGCTTTGTATGGAAATGAATTAGAAGATATGAAGAGAGAAGATGATGAGTTTGAGCAACTTGAAGCACTATTTGCTAGAAGAGTACCTAAAGGACTGATAGGGAGTAAGTATGAAGGAAAAACACCTTTTAAATGTTTTGCATGTAATAAGATTTGTCATTTTACATCTAATGGTCCTAAAATAATTGAAGATATGAAGAAAGAGTTAGAAGATCATTTAAGCCTAACCTTGGATATTAGAAAAAATATAAGTACAAGAAAAACAAAGACAAATCATGCTAGATAGAGGATGAGGAAGGCATTACTGATTCTGATGATGAACTGGGAGAAGACTCTGCTAGTGGATCCACCAATGGGAAGGAATGGGTGTTCTTGGCTATCAAGGAAGATGATCCGGCACTCAAAGAGAATGTACCTGAAAAGAAGGCACTTGCTACTAAAATTCAAGACAATGATGAATGGGTAATTGACAATGTTTGTTCACATCATATGACTTGAGATAAAGGGAAGTTTTTGTCTTTGCAAGAATTTGATGGCAGTCTAGTTAGATTTGGAGATGACAAAGCATGAATGATCAAAGGAAAAGGAACTATATCATTAGATGGTAAGAAAAATACTAAAATTGTTTATTATGTTGAAGGTTTAAGGCATAATATTTTGAGTATAGGAAAATTTGTAGATAAGGGATTTCAATTATAGTTGAAGGATGGAAAATGCATAATTATTAATAAATCTAGATTGGAGATTGCAACTGGTACTCAAACAAAAGGTAATATATTTCATTTGAACTCGGGTGAGAAGACATGTTTGATTACACAGATTGATGAGAGTTGGCTTTGGTATAAAAGGTTGTGTCATGTGAATTTTGATTGCATTGTGAAGATCAGTTCAACTAAGGTTGTTAGGGATATACCTATGATTATGAAGCCCTATAATTCGGTATGTAGGGAATGTCAAATGGGTAAATAGGTTAGAACGTAATTTAGGAGTATACAAGATAAATCAAATGATGTTCTTGATCTTATTCATACTGATTTGTGTGGCCCTACTAGAGTTAAAAATTTTCAAGGTGATAGATATTTCATTCTAATCATTGATGGTTATTCTAGAATGATGTGGGTTACTTTTCTAAAAGAAAAATCTAAAGCATTTGAAAAGTTTAAAATCTTTAAGGCTAAAGTGGAAACTGAGATAGGATTGAAGATTAAATGTTTGAGGTCAGATCATGGTGGAGAGTTCACATCCGGTGAGTTTAATAATGTTTTTGAGAAGCATTGTATAAGAAGACAATTTTTTGCTTCCCGGACACCTCAGTAGAATGGAGTTGTGGAAAGGAAGAATAGAACTATCTTGGATGCTACTAGAACAATGATGATGGAAGCTAGTATACATCATATCTACTAGAGAGAAGCAGTGAGCACAATAGTTAATACATTCAACAGAGTAGATATCAAAGGAGAAACCGATAAGACACCTTATGAATTATGGTTTGGCAATACACCTATAGTTAAGTATTTCAGAATTTGTTGTAGTAAATGTTGTTGGAATTTTTTATGTCTATGTTGTGATTGTCATTGATGGACACACACTTGCATTGAGATCTCCTTTATATGTATGAGTTAGAGCTCAACTAGTATTTGTTCCAACCGGTATGTTGTATTATAGTCTTTAGACTATTGGTGTTTTGCAGAATGTGTTTACCGATCAGAAGCGACATCTCGACCCCAAGTGGTTCGTGGATTCCAAGCGGCATGAGGGATCAAAGCAGCATAACACATTTTTACCAGTCTTCATTTTTTTGACAAACCAGCAACCGGTATCTTGTATGAACTGGTAAAACTCTGTGATGAGTTACCAATTGACATTTTTGTGATGAGCTACCATCCACTGATTGTTTGATGGTGCCGACACTTTTACAGTGCTTTTTGTGTCATGTTACAAGAATATGTCTAGATGCATTGAACCTAGGAAATTGTATTGTAATCCTATTGGACTAACATGAAATCAGATTCCTTTATAAGGACATGACGTCTAGGATTTTAGGTTGTTACTGTTGTTGTTGTTGTTGTTGTGGTCAATGTTGTTGCTAGGGTTTAAGGTGATTGATGAGATAGAGAGAGTCTGAATGCATAGAAGACTGAAGTAATGCTGGAAAGCATTAGGAACGAGCTATCAAGGATCTAACCAAGCAATCTATGCTATTTGATAGATCATACACTTTTTGCTTACTCACATCTTTGACAAGTCTGTAGCCCTTAACCGGGTAGGCCCAAAAGCCTTTTGTAAATCCTCTAACAAGGTGGTTCACATCTGTGGACCTAAAATCCTCTAGCAAGGTAGTCTTTAATCAGACTTATCTCCTAACAGAGACTGAGATTCCTAATAGGATCTGTTCTAGTAAAGAACATTGTAAGACCTTAACCGGTCTGTTTCCTATTCTACAAATAGTTACTTGTTAGTTCCATCTCACCGTGGTTTTTCCCATTTGGGTTTCCACATAAAAATCTCTTGTGTTATGGTGCTTGTGCTTCTGTGGGTGAATGCATTATTTTCTATTTGGTTTGCATGTGTGCTAACCAGTTTGTCTGCCAAACTATTTTACTAGTTTACTGTTAGTCTTGCAAAGTGTTTTAGTGCAAATATTTTTGGCATACTAATTCACCCCCCCTCTTAGTATTCATCAATTGGTATTAGAGCCTACCTTTCTATAATTTTAACCACTTGGAAAGAGATATGGGGGAATACACATTGAGGGAACTTACTCATCGACTCACTTAGTTTGAGCAAGCCTATGATGATCTTATGGTTAAATATAAAGCCTCTCAGGAAAAAAGGAGAGAACATGCTGAGAAACTGATGGAGCTATCTGAAAATAGTTCTTCTGATGAAGTGGATATGGAAGGCCTAATTCAAGAAGTAGAAAAGTTGAATGAATCAAACTCCAACCTGAGAAAGGAGTTGGAAGGACTGACTATCTGAATGTGTCAAGAGCTTGAAACCCGGAGGAAGGCTGAAGATCTGGTGAAGGACAAAGATCATGAGATCTCCAAGTTGAAGAAAGAGATCAATTCTCTAACCACTCAATTCCATGCGAACAAAGTAGAAAAGGAAGACATGCAAGGAGAACTGAACATAGCCATCTCTGAGAATGAAAACCTGATGGAAACAAATGCTGCTATTTCTAAGGAACTCTCCGAGTCAAAGGAAATACTTGCTAAGTTTAACAAAAGTACTATCAAGCTAGAGAAAAAGCTTGGATCTGCCAAACCTATCAAGAATACTAATGGACTTGGTTATTCTAGTCATGAGGAAGGTGAGACCTCTGGTGCAAATGCTGAAGCATCAAAGAAGCAACCGACATTCAAAGGTAAAGGTAAGCAAAAATTCAAACCTGTTTGCTTTAACTGCCTTAAAGGACATACTACAAATGTGTGTAGGAGTAAGGCTTACAACAATTTTCCTTATTTCCTAAATCATAGGCCTAGATCCTATAGATTCAATGGTAACTGTTATGGATGCAACAAGTATGGGCATAGAGCATCTGAATGCAGGTCTGTTATGAACAACAGTGGAAGATATCCACAGAGGACTTAAGGAGCTAGTCCAGAATCCTTTGTGAACCAGAACCCTAACCGGATTAATGCTTATAATAATTAGTCAGGTAACAGTGGCTATCAACCGGCAACCAGATGGAGAGAAAACTATTAGATTTTTCATGGTCATGGTCACATTGCGGCAACATGCAGAAGGAAGAATGGAAACATGAACAATGGACCTTGGAGAGCACCTGGTTTGGTTTGCTATCACTGCAACAAACTAGGTCACATTGCCAAACTCTATAGATCAAGAAAGAACATATCTGATGATATACTGGTCACTCCAGAACGAAACATTGATGTTGACACTGTTTAAGCAAACATGAACAAAACTTGGAAGAAGAAACCAACACTGTTACAAGAGGAACCGGTTTCTGCACCTAGTGTGGAAATCACAGAACTGACAAACTAAGCTTTAGAAAAGCTTAGGGGGAGCAAACGACGAAATGTCTCAAACCCCCAGTTTACACCGGTAAAAGACCTTAACCAGTGTGTGATACCTGTCTTGTGACAAAAGAACGGAAATGGTAAAAAGGCAAATTAGGGTTTACGCTCTAATGGAGAAGCATTAATGACGCTAGGTGAGGAATATGCTTAAAAGAATTTTTCAAATCATTTCTCACTATCAAATTTTGAGTGAAGAAATTTTTTTCAAAGAGTAGAGCAACGAAAAGGTGATCGAAGCTGAGATTTTGAGAAATTGAGAAACTGCGAAGGAGATTCAAATTCAAAATGCAAACGGTCAAGTGGAGAACACAAAGCGGTGATTCAACAACCAATGCAATGTGAAGTGAAGGAGAATTTGCAAGCCCTAAATTCACATGTTTCAAAAGGTATTTCTCGAGTTCTTGAAATTTCTATCATGGCTTCTGCATCTCCTACCAGTTCTAGTGCATCTGTCGAGTCTGCAAGTTTTATTCAACGAAAGTCTAAGTATAATGCCTTATCACAAGTTCCGATAGGTGTGATAGTAGAAGAGGGAATTTCTGACTACATAGATTGCAAGATTGAAGACCTAGGGTCTCTAGCTATCCACTCCCAGTAAGGTTTATTTTGTGGAAAGGATAAGAAGATCAAACCGAAGTATAATATTTTAGAGAAGAAGAAACTTCATAGTGCTGTCTACTTTCTAGAGGATTTCACAGATGACCATATAAGGATCATTCTAAGTAGAGTCCATGGTGATAAGATGTACCTAGAGAGAACACATGATATTATGCCACAAGCAATTCATGTCGTCACTGGTTTCTACAATACAAAGGATGAGCCAGCCCTAAGGATGGTAAGCAAGAATAAAATGTCCAAGCTCACTGGTTCAGTGAGCGACTCACGAGGAATGACTGTCAATTCTATCAAGGATGTTCTGGTTAAGTATGCCTACATGGTTATAGGCTACCAGACATTCTTTGATAGCAAAATTAACTTTGTATCTACTGCAACAGTAAATGCAGCTTACCGAATGATAAAGGAGGATGCATCATTTGACTTGTGCACTGGTATGCAGAGACAACTCCTGTTGAATATGAAGTCATTCAAACAGGATAATGCACTAAAGTTCAAGTTTGGTCAGCTACTAGTTGGACTATTCTTTTATTTCCAAGGATACTTCCCAAGAGTGGGAGACATTTAGTGGTCTACGGACCAACCAGTAACCAAGCAGATCAAAGAAAGTCTGCAAGCAGATAGAACCAGCTACACTAAAGTTTTGAACAAGTACTTTGATAAGTTCAGACAGAAAATGAGCCAAAGAATGAGAATATCAGGTGACATCGTCAAGAAATATGAAGACAATATCTGTTTCACCATTAACGTTGATCAATGCATCATGGAGGTCGTTGAGCCTAGACAGGAAGAGGTGGAGCCTATGGGCTATGAGGTGATGTATGATATGTTGGATGGGTATGCATCTACCCTAATTGCCTCACCCCTAGATCCTAAGGCAAAGAGAACCAACACCTATCTAGAAAGGGTTACACTGGTTGAGGAACCCTCTCCAAAAAAAGGAAAAGAACCTATAGTGAAGAAGGCAAAGGTAGTGCTTGTAGCATCAACACCAATTACAACAACAAGTCCTAAAGTGACCAAACAGTCATTGGCCAAAGTTTTTGAGAGGAAAAGGAAGACAAGGAATACCTCACTGAACTCAAAAGAAACTGTTTCTGAGGAAAAACCTAAGAAGACAAGGCAAGCAAAGAAAAAGACAAAGAATGAACCAGCATCATCGGCACTGGTAAATATTGACATCTCCTCCTAAAAACCTTTGACACATTATCAAAGGACAATAAAAAATATTAGGAGAAAATTGTTGAATGATTTGATTGATTGTTTTGATGATTTCAATGATGATGAACAAGAAGCTATTGAAAATGAGATCATTAAATATTTATGTGCTAATGACCGATCTCCCTCAAAAATTAGATCTGAGACACCGCATTCTTTGTATAAGTCCCTAGATAATAAATGGCACATTGCCATAGAAAACAAACAGGAAATAAAGGAAAAAGTTTTTGCTCAATACTTCCCTGACCTATCCAATTCAGAATTATTTGATGTCATCAACCAAAATAAAGGACTCTTATTTACCAAAAAAAGAAGACTCTGGTTGCTAGAGGGAAAAATAGATGATGTGGAGAAAGACACTCATCTGCATATGACTACAGCGGTTCATATGCATAAAGCGTGTCTAGCCAACCGGAAAGCTGAAAGTGAACCAATTATATCCAAACCGGATGAAGTATTTGATGATGAAGGAAACTCGGTTGTTGAACTGATTGACACTATTGATGTCGATGCCCTGGACATAGAAGATGTTACTCAGGAAACACCATCTGAGGCAACAGGATAGGAGCAATAGGCTAAATAGGTTAATAAGCAAGCCGAGGACAAATAGGAAGCGATAAAGGAATAGGCCAAGAAGAAGAAGAAGAAGGATGAAGAAGAGAAGAAGAAGAAGGATGAAGAAGAGAAGAAGAAAAGGGATGAAGAAGAGAAGAAGAAAAAGGATGAAGAAGAGAAGAAGAAGAAGGATGAAGAAGAGAAGAAGAAAAAGGATGAAGAAAAGAAGAAGAAGAAAGATGAAGAGGAGAAGAAGAAGAAGGATGAAGAAGAGAAAAAGAAGCAAGAAGATGAAAAGAAAAAGAAAGAAGAGGAAGATAAGGAAGCAGAAAGGAAGAAGAAGGAAGAGGAAGATAAGGAATAGGAAAAGAAGAAGGAAGAAGAGAGGAAGAAGAAAGAAGAGGAAGATAAGGAACAGGAGAAGAAGAAGGAAGCAAAAAAGAAAAAGGTTGAGGAGAACAAAGAATAGGAGAAGAGAAGGGAAGTAGAGAAGAAGAAAGCTGAAATTGACAAGGAAAGAGAAGCGGCAAAGAGCAACCAGATGGAGACTCCAAAGGCAACCGACAGTCTAGCCAAACTGGCTGACCTCACCAGTCCTATCGACCTCCACTCTGCAAGTGAAATAGAACTGCTACAGAGCATTAAGATTGCTAAATATTGCCTCAAAGCAATAAGGAGGAAGAAGGAGGAAGATGTGATCCAAGTTGTAGTGGATGCTCTTACCGGTTTGATACCCAGTATAAACCTTCCCAACACTGAATCATCACTGGCTAAACTCAAGCTCTTATGCACAGTAGTGGATGATTAGGTGCAGAGCCTAGAAGAGGCAGTAGAGGCAAATATCAAGAAAGAGCATCAAAAAGCTCTTAATATAGCTCTAGTGAAGAAGTTGAATGAGCTCCGGTCTGAGTTGCAAAAAGAGAAAAAGGATATAAGGGACGCTTTGGATGAGGGGAATCTGCTACTTAGCAAGATCTGTCAACCCCATCTATTATATGATGATGTGCTAGCTCAGAAGCAAAAGCTTCAAACGGACTTACAGTCCTACATGAGCACATTCAAGCCACCTTATGATTCCTTTACAACTTATGGGCAAACCGTTCACCGGTTTCACATCCAGTCAGCTAAACTAGAGCATGAGATCAACACCTAGTCTCGAGATTTGCAGGAGTTACAACTGGTTCTACTCCCACGTCTGCAAATTATTTAGAAGTGCTACACAGGAGATGAGCACAATAGATGCCATGGAAGAATAGGTCTCCCAGATGCAGATAGAGAAAGAAGTAGCCACCTCCCTACTTGAGTCCCGGTCTTTGTTGATGAAACAATTCTTGCAGGACTTTAAATCTATTTTTGACAAGTATTATTCCTTATTGTCATAAACTCTTATTATTTTAATATTAAATGAGAACAGGGTTGTTCAGCTATACTTTGTCATTGCTGGAAAAGGGGGAGAAGTATTCTATTTGGGAGAAGTATCTAGTAATCAAAATTTTGATATATGCTCCATATATCTCAATGTTTATGCTCTTTATGCAAAAATGTTATACATTGTATTGACAAAGGGATAGTGTATATGCTTAGGAGGAGCAATTTTGCTAATGGCATTATTTTGTTGTAAAACACTTAGATGTCAAAATTTTATTTTCCTAAGTGTTGACATCAATGCCAAAGGGGGAGATTGTTGGCATTTTTTATGTTTATGTTGTGATTGTCATTCATGGACACACACTTGCATTGAGATCTCCTTTATATGTATGAGTTAGAGCTCAACTGGTATTTGTTCCAACCGGTATGTTGTATTATAGTCTTTAGACTATTGGTGTTTTGCAGAATGTGTTTACCAGTCAAAAGTGGCATGTTGACCCCACGCGGTTCATGGATTCCAAGTGGTACGAGGGATCAAAGTGGCATAATACATTTTTACCAGTCTTCATTTTTTTGACAGACCGGCAACCGGTATCTTGTATGAACCAGTAAAACTCTGTGATGAGTTACCAACTAGCATTTTTGTGATGAGTTACCATCCACCGATTGTTTGACGGTGCTGACACTTTTACGATGCTTTTTGTGTCGTGTTACCAGAATATGTCTAGATGCATTAAACCTAGGAAATTGTATTGTAATCCTATCGGACTGACATGAAATCAAGGTCCTTTATAAGGATATCATGTCTAGGGTTTTAGGTTGTTACTATTGTTGCTGTTGTGGTCAATGTTGTTGCTAGGGTTTAAGGTGATTGATGAGATAGAGAGAGTCTGAATGCATAAAAGATTGAAGTAATGCTGGAAAGAATTAGGAATGAGCTATCAAGGATCTAACCAAGCAATCTGTTCTATTTGATAGATCATACACTTGTTGATTACTCACATCTTTGACAAGTCGGTAGCCTTTAACTAGGTAGGCCCAAAAGCCTTTTTTAAATCCTCTAACAAGGTGGCTCACATATGTGGATTTAAAATCCTCTAGCAAGGTAGTCTTTAATCAGTCTTATCTCCTAACAGAGATTGAGATTCCTAATAGGATCTGTTCTGGTAAAGAACATTGTAAGACCTTAACCGGTCTAGTTCCTATTCTGTAGATAGTTACTTGTGAGTTCCATCTCACCATGGTTTTTCCCATTTGGGTTTCCACGTCAAAATCTCTTATGTTATGGTGTTTGTGCTTCTTTTGGTGAATGCATTATTTGCTATTTGGTTTGCATGTGTGCTAACTGGTTTGTCTGCTAAACTATTTTACTGGTTTACTGTTAGTCTTGCAAAGTGTTTTAGTGCAAAGATTTTTGGCATACTAATTCAGCCCCCCCTCTTAGTATTCATCAAATGTTATATCAAGAGAGATGATATCATTGGGAAATTTTATCCTAGATGTGATGAAGGCATATTTCTTGATTATTCTAATGAAAGCAAAGCATATAGATGTTATAACAAGAGATTGTAGAGAATTGTAGAGAGTGCTAATGTCAAAGTAGATGAGCTGAACATAAGTCAAATTAGAGTTTATGAGAAGGAACCGATAGTGGAAATGATTATATCTGAATCGGTAGCACCTTTATCAGAACAAAGAGTTGGATAAATATCCTTTGAAGCTTGGTTTTACTAAGGGCAGTGCTGACAGTAATTTATATTATAAGATCACTGATGATGATATACTGATTATTGAAGTATTTGCTAATGACATTATTTTTGGAGGTGAAGATAAGTTATGCATAGAATTTTCTAAGAATATGGAGAAAGAATTTGAGATGTTTATGAGTGGTGAGATGAAATTTTTCTTAGGTTTGCAGATTACTTAGACTAACAAAGGTATTTTCATTTGTCAAACTAAATATGCTAAGGAATTGTTGAAGAAATTTGGTATGGGAGATTCTAAACCGATAAGTACTCCTATGGTTACAATATTTCAGAGTGATCCTAGAGAAAATCATGAGATGGCAGTGAAAAGGATTTTTAGATACTTGCAATATACATCAGAATATGGTTTGTTGTACCCTAAGGATGATAACTTTAATTTATGTGAATATACAGATGTTGATTAGGCTAGAGATGTTGATTATCGAAAAAGTACTTTTAGTGGAGTTTTCTTTCTTGGAAAGAAGTTGGTTTCATGGATCAACAAGAAACAATCATGAACTTCTTTATCTACTATTGAAGCTGAGTATGATGTTGTTGCTACTAACTGTACACAAGTTCTCTGGATGAAGCAAATTTTGAAGGATATAAAGGTGGATTGTGAAGCACCGATAGTTATTCACTATGATAACTCAGCTGCTATTGATATATCAAAGAATCTGATATTTCATTCGAAAACAAAGAACATATCTATCAAGTATAACATTTTGAAGGAAAAGGTGGAAGTAAATGAAGTTAGACATGTTTATGTGAACACTAAAGAGAAGATTGCAGATATTTTCACTAAACCTTTGCCGGAGGAATCATTTGAGTATCTAAGAGAAACATTGAGAATTTTTGCCCCTCTAGTAGAAACTTGATTTATGTGGTTTGGCATCAGTCTGACATGCACTATAAAATATACTATTCATCCTGGCACTGATGTGGGATGTTGTTGCTTAGGGGGAGTAGTCAGCTTTGTGATTTGGTGGTTTATGTTTTTGCTTTGATATTTTTGTCAGATTTCTGGCATTGATGTCAAAGGGGGAGTGATATTGATGTGAAAAAGACAAAGGAAGAAAAATAAAAAGTCATAGGGGGAGAGATATGAATAAAAAAATTAAAGGAAGAGATATGAAAAAGAAAAAATCAAAGGGGGAGAGATATTGATATTTAGATCTGTATTTGGGAGATTGTTGGTTGTCTTCCATTAGGGGAGACTTGTTTGGAATTTCATGGTACTTAGATGTTTTTCACATCTAGTGTTTCCATCAATTCCAAAGGGGGAGATTGTTGGCCATTTGGTGGAATTGATTATGTGTTGCATTTATTTTTTTTCATTTATGCCAACACTAGTTGTTTGGATGTTGTATTGACAGCAATCTGGTCCCGATAGGTTGAGTGGTTTTTGGTTGATTTGGATTCGGCATGATTTGATAGGCTCCAATATAGTTTGGTGATGGAATTGGCTTGTTCATGATACTCATGCTCATATTTGGAAAGTTGGTTTGGGTCTGGTGATCGGATGCTATCATGCTTGCTTAGAAGCTTGGTTTCTGGTTCCGACAAGGGTTTCACTAGCAAAGCTTTTATGGAGATCTTTGATGAATTGCATAAGTTGTGTTGGTGCAGCTTTTGGTGGAGTTTCAGGATGCTGTTGGTGGTCATGTTTGAGACTTGGTGATTGGAGATCATTGCTATGGTGTGTGGACCTAGATTGGGTCCTGGTTGATCTAGGTTATGGATTGACTTTAATGTAACATGTGGATTGGTTTTCTTGATGTATTTTTCAGGATGGCTTATGTGTTGATATTATTTGTTTAGTCTAAGGCCGAAATGGTTTGTAATTATGTAATTGGTTTATTATCTAGTGGGCGACCTAATTTTTTATGGTCGAGGGTTTGTATATATAGATGTAAGATCTCATTGTAGATCATCATTATTATTTGTTAAAGGTCATGGTCAAGGAATGTAATGTGTGAATAATGTAATATCATTCAGGTAGAGGAATTGGGTGTATGTTAGAGGATTTAGTCTTCTGGTATTGAACTTAACTGGAACTATAATTAGGCATAGGAGATGCTATCTTTTGTAGTTCAACACTTCTCTAGATTGTAGTCTGGATTTCTATCTAGCGTATGAGGCTCCTTTTGTGATGAGCAAAGTGCTCTACGCTGTTGGCCTTCCTGCAAGTGCAAGCCCCTCAATTGTAATTCACATATTTATTGTAGAAGTATTATCTGACTCTGGGTAGGCTTCCCACTATGGTTTTCCCTTTACCAAGTTTTCCATGTACAAATCTTGGTGTCATGTGGATGGTATTTATTCTATGATTATTGTTTATGCTTAATTGGTTTAACTGCTATTCCAGTATTAATGTTTTGGGTTACCATAATAAAGTTTAAAGTGCTAATGGTTTCGGTAATCTATGACAACTGATTCACCCCCGCTCTCAATTGTCTTCTAGTTATTTGAACTATCTAACAGATTGTTCCTTTTATCCCTTGCAAAAATGAAAAATTGTCTTTGTTCTTTTTAATAGACCAAAAAAGTGTGAGCCTAACTTAAAAAATAGAAGTTTGATTTGTTGTTCTTTTTACTTATTTGCAAGAAATAAAATATGATTTCTTTTAAGCACCAAAAAGAGAAGTGTGATTTGATTGGGATTTGATTGGGAAAATGAATGGCTTCGCATTTGTGGGAGGTTGCAGGTTTTGAGCTAGGGCATCTGAGCCCTATCTCATGAGCATTTTTTCTTAGTCTGTGCATGGTGGGGAGTGCAGTATGGTAAATTGTAGGGTGGGGTGGCTCATGGGAGGTGTGCTAGTGCAAGGTGCATTTGGGGTTGGCTTTGTGGTTGCGTTGGGGGGAGCATATGGGGCGGAGGAGTTTTTAAACCTATTCATTTATGTGGCTGTATTTGGGAGGGGAGGGTGATCGATGTTTGTTGTGGTGGGGGATCTATGTTTGCCATGGTGGGAGATCTCCTTTCCCTCTTTTGTTAGGGGTGTGGTTTTGCAGTTGGGTGTGATGTCTATTGTTGGCGGTGATGCCTTAGGGGTTTCACCTACTATGGATTTTTGAGCAGCACTGGGCTCGAAATCCCGTTTCGAAGGTACTAAGACCTTTGTTAATAATCTTTTTGTTTTAGATCCGGGTACCACTGGTGCAAGTATGTCTAATGGTTATCATATTTTTAAGATTAATGGCTATCTAGAGAGATGTAAAGAGAGGCAAAAATTGGTGATTCCACCTGAGATGATTGCTTATGATGTTGAATATTTCTCAAAGAACTCACTTTATTGTAAATTTTTTGGGATGAGGGTTTCTTTGCAGTTTTTGGAGAATTAGGCTCAGAGGACTTGGGTGCCGAAAGGGGAAATGGATAATACTTTGTTGGCAAACAATTATTTCATGGTTACATTCAATTGCATGGAGGATCACAATAGGGTCTTTGAGGTAGGCCTACATTTTCATAACCAGGTGGGGTTGTTCATCAAACCATGGCACGAGAGATTTAACCCTTCAAAGGATCTTCTGAATCATATCCCGGTGTGGGTTCGATTGCCTATATTTCTAGTGGAATGTTATTGGGAGGATGTGCTATGAATGCTATCTTCGTTGCTTGGGAAGCTTGTTGGATCCTCAATGCAAACCTTGGTGAGAAAGGTAATGACATTTTCTTGCATCTATGTTGAAATTGATCTTAGTAAGCCTTTTCCAAATGCTATAGATATGTGTGTGGGTTCTTATTCTTGGGTCCAATAGCTTGATTATGAGACTTTACCCTTCTGTTGTTGCCTATGTCATGAGTATGGTCATTTGCAGTGCAAGTGCCCTAGGTCTAAACTGGAAGTGCATCAACCTCAACAACCCTCCCGTAACCTTGATGGGGCTGATAAAGGAAAAGCCTCCATGTCTGATAAGGTTGTTGGTGTAGATGGTTTCATCCCATGTAGGACAAGGAACACGAACCGGGGTCAAAACAGGACTTTGCAGGAGAGACAAGAGGAGGATACTTTTAAAATATTTAAAGCTTTGGATGATCTTATCCAGCAAGATGTGAATCTGGGAATGCTTCTTTTAGATCAAAGTGTGGTGGGATTGGTTCTTGATATTGCAAACTTGGATACTTCCCAGGCCCAATAGGAGGTTAGGAGTCAACATATGGATACAAATCAACTAGTGGCTTAGGACGGACCCATCTCTGGTAATGAAGAGAAGAGGGTTCTTAGGGAAGTTTCTCTTGTAGCACAGAATTTGGACTCTATTGGGGTTAAAAGTAATAGGATTTCTTTTCATCTTGGCCTTTTTCAAAATGACATCAAAAAAGGACTTGCAGAGAAGATATCGAAGGCTGGTAGAAATAAGGACTTAGATAAGATCAAATTGATGGGGGAGAATTTGGTGGAGTCAGGGCAGTAAAGACTTTGGAGTCTCATTTTGCTAATCCCTCGAATGATTGTTCTAGCATGGAATGTTAGAGGTTTGAACAGTGGCCCTAGAAAAAAAATTGTTCGAGAGTTGATAAGGAGTCATTCACCTGATGTTATTTTCCTACATGAAACTAAATTATCAGTGGAGATTATGTTTGGTCTGGTGCCAAAGTTGTGGGGGAGAGGTGAATGCCAGTGTATTGGGGCATATGGCTCCTCTAGAGGTGTGTCTTGACTTCAGAACCCCTTGAGGATTCGGCCTATATGGTGGGTTTCTTCCAAATCATCCTTATCTGGGGTTGCTTCTATTCTTGAGACTGGGGAGTACATCTTGCTTACTAATATTTATGACCCCACTGATCTTCATGGTAAGTAGAAGTTGTGGTCTCATATTACCTTTATGCATAGGTTAGTTCCTTTCCATCCATGGATTATGGTGGGTAATTTTAATGCTATCTAAGAGCTGTGAGAGAAGAAGGGTGGTGTTAAGCAATTGGAGCCCTCTTCCATCCTTCTTCGGGATAGTATATAAGACTTGAATCTTGTTGACATCAAGCCCAATAATGGTTTATTCACTTGGAACAACTACAGGATAGGGGAGGATTGGATTGTGGAGAGGCTAGATCGCTTCTTGGTTTCTAGTTTTTGGGTTGGTGGGGGGTGGTCCACATGCTTTGAGATTCTACATTGGAGAGGATCAGACCACTGGTGCATTAAACTAGTGTCATCTTATGCTCTATTGGATCATGCTCCTTCATTCAAATTCCAACTTATGTGGATGTGTGACTCTTTTTTGTAGGAACTTGCTACAGAGTGGTGGAGAAAAGGGAGGTCAACCTATGGCACTACTATGTACACTTTTGCTAAACAGCTACAATTTGTTAAGTTTCAACTTAAATGATGGAATTGTCAGAGCTTTGGTAATATTTTTCATGCTAAGGCTATTGCTCAACTTGAGTTGGATGGCATTATGAGAGAGATAAGAGAGCAAGGATTGTCAGATGCCTTACTTAGGAAGGAAGACATGGCAGTTAAGGATCTAGAGGAGTGGGAGCTTAGGGAGAAGATCTATTGCAAACAAAGAGCTAAAATTGATTAGCTTCAAGAAGGAGATAAGAATACTACATTATTCTTTAATTCTGTGAAAGTAAGAAAACATGGTAATGCCATCCCTAATCTTGTTAATCATAGAGGTGAGAAATGTTTATCTTTGGAGGAGATTTCTATGGAGTCTATGTAGTCATTTGAATCCTTATTCAGGGAGGACTCTCAAGGAGAGTTTGGAGAGGAAACTTAGGTTCTGGCATGTATTCCTTCTTTAGTTACTTTGGAGATGAATGAGAATCTTATGGGACCTAGTTTGTTAGATAAAATTGAGAGGATTGTTTTTCGTATGAAGAAGGGCAAGGCTCCAGGACTGGATGGGTTTTCGATTGAATTATATCAATGGTTCTGGGATATTATCAAATTGGATTTATTAGAGGTGGTCCAAGAGTCCTAGAGGAATAAATAGATGCTTCAGAGGTTGAATGAGACTTTCATTATTCTCATCCCCAAGTGTGATGGGGCTGATTAGTTAAGTCAATTCCACCCTATATCTGTCTATAATGTGATTTACAAGATAATCTCTAAGATGATAGCAGAAAGGCTAAAGAAATGGCTTGGGAGTGTCATTTTTGAGGAGTAGAGTGGTTTTGTTCAAGGTCATCAAATCTTGGATGGAGTGGTTATTGCTAGTGAGACCATTCACTCTATGGATACTTCTAAAGAAAAAGCTACATTTATCAAGTTGAACATGGTAAAGACTTATGATAGAGTCTGATGTTCCGTCCATCAGAAAATCCTTAGGGCCTTTGATTTTGTTTCTGAATGGATCCATTGGGTGATGAGTTGTGTTTCGACTACCTTATTCTTTGTGCTAATCAATGGAGATCATACTTAGTTGTTTGGTGCTTCTAGGGGTCTACGATAGGGGGGCCCTCTTTCCCCGTACTTATTTATCCTTCTTGTTGAGGGTCTGGGGAGATTGATTAAGTATAATATGGACATGGGTGTTATTCATGGTTGAGTTGGGGTAATGATATTCCTCCTCAGTCTCACTTGTAATTTGTGGATGATACGATACTAATGGGAGTGGCTAGGATTAGTGAAGCCATAAATTTGCATAGAGTCTTGGATGTCTATCTTACTACTTCTGGCTAGCTGATCAATGAAGATAAATCTTCCATCTTCTTATTCAACACACTGGGGCCTATTTAGTTGAGGATTGCTCAGATCTTGAGATTTTTGGTTGGCTCTCTTCCTTTGACATACTTGGGTATTCCCATCTCTACTGGCAATCCTCTTACGGAATCTTGGTAGTGTATTCTAGACAAACTTTGCATGAAGGTTGAACATTGGATGCTCATATGGTTATCCTTCACTGGACGGGTTCAATTGATCAAGTCGGTGGTTCAAGCTCTCCCAATTTATAGGGGTATGTTTCAAGTGGCACCAATATGGTTTGTGAAGGGATTGGATTCCCTAGCAAGGCAATTTTTATGGGTAGGCAACTTGTCCTCCTCTAAATGGTGCCTTGTCAAGTGGGACTTGGTGTGTAGCCTGAAACAATTGAGTGGGCTTGGATTAAGGCAATCTTCATTATCTGGGGAGGCTTTGGCGGCCAAATTATACTAGAGGTGATGTGTGGAACAAGACCGATGTTGGGCTAGGATTTTGTCTTACAAGTATATGCAAATAATTTCGAAGGGGGAAATACCAAGATATCCACTTGTGGGAAAAGGTTCCACAATTTGGAACACTCTTAAAAAGGGGCTGCACTGATAAAGGAAGGTTTATTTTGGATATGTAAGAGGGGGGAAGAGGCAATTTTTTGGTTGGATTCTTGGGATGGCTACCCTTCCATTACTAAGCAATTTCCTAATTTAATAAATCTTTTCCAAAGGTTCCTTGAGGCAGGGTGGTCTAGAGTGAGTGACTTTAAATTGGGTTATAGGTGTGGGAAATTGGAGATGGTGCAGAGGAAGGTGCTTGATGAATGGCTGACTATTGGTTTGGAGGAAGACTGCATTGAGCTTCGTGGCATTTTGGCTAGTAGACACTGTAGCCCTCTCAAGGATAGGGATATAATTGCGTGGTCCCTCAATTCTAAGGTTTTTTTTACTATTGCCAGTGGATACCAAGAGTTGTTGACCCATAGAATGGAGGGGAGGGAAGTACACTGATGGAAATATGTCTGGAATAAATTCTCTTGGCCCAAGTGCAATTTTTTTCTTGGACTTTGGATTTGAATAGATATTTGACCTGGGAAAATATTCGCAAGTGGGGGTTTCATGGTCCCTCCATCTGTGTTTATATGGTAATGAGGAGGAGGATTTTTCACACTTGTTCTTTAGATGCCCCTTTTTGATGTAGATCTGATAGTACTGGTGGGGGGTGTCTAAACACCCTTGTATTCATATAGATTCTTTGGTGGACTTTTGTAGAAGTATGGGTAAGCCTCCTACTTTGTCCTCTTTTCTCCAGGCTATGTGGCACATAGGCCCCATTTTCATACTTTGGCAGATCTGGTTAGAGAGGAACCAGAGGATTTTTTCAGGAATTTTGATTGATAGTTCAACAAGTGGGGTATAGAATAATAGGAATGATCCAAGAGATGATGGAAGCTAAATGTGAGGTGAATTTTCCTCTGGAAAGAGGAGAGGCTTAAATTGTGAGTAGGATGGGTTCACAGGAGTTTCCTCATGTTTCTGCTTGTGTCAGGGTGGCAGACGCGAATGAAGAAGGTTCAAAGGGTGGGAAGATGGTTGCCACCCTAGGATGATTTCTTAAAGATCAAGACTAGTGGCTCCTCTCGGGGTAATCCGGGTCCTGTTGGGATTGGAGGTGTTGGTAGGGACCGTTTGGGGGAGGTGGTTTTCTTCTTTTTAGTGCACAAAGGATAGCAGGATAATAATTTTATGGAGAGATAAGAAATTTTCTATTCTCTAGAGCAATCTTATGCATTGGGGTGGTGTAAGGCTATATGTGAATCGGACTTGTAGATTATTGTTAATTTGCCGATTGAGAAGAAGGTGGTTGGGATTAATTGGTAGATGGAAGGGATTATTCACTATATTTTGTAGGTCAATGCCATGATGGATAAGGTGTCTTTCATCCACATTCCTCATGAATGGAATAGAGTGGCTAATTGTTTGGCTAAGTGGGCTTCAGAACACAATGATGAATGGAAAGTTGAGGGTTGGGGGCTTCTTTCCCAATATTACTGTTAGGATTTGCATAGGATCCTTGTTATGGATATGGTTAGTTATGAAGTTGGATGCCGACTTTATTTGCTTGTAGTTCTTCCCTAGATCCTGGGGACTTTGGGCTTCTTTTTTAATGCTTGCTTTTGATTTTTAATAAATTTTATACCCCTTTATTGAAAAATAAAAATAAAATAGAAGTGTAATTATTTTTAAGCACCAAAATGACTACAAAGTTAAGTTTACCTTTGCAAAAAAGAGAGGTGAATTCTTTTTATCCTTTTGCAAAATTGAAAGTTTGGATTGTGGTTCTTTTTACCTCTTTTGCAAGAAACAAACTGTGATTCTTTTTAAGCACTAAAGAACAAATTAGATTCCTTTTAAGCACCAATTGACAAGTAGGGTTCTTTTTAAGCCTTTAAAAAAAATAAAAGATGAATTCTTTTTAAGCCCCTTTGTAAAATAAATAAATCAACTTGATTTTAGACTACCTCCTTGGACCTTGCAACAAACATTAATACCTGCAAAATCCTTTCAAAAAGTTAGTTCATATGGTGGGCTCACAAACCTAGAATTTCCTTTCTGTTACAAAAACTGTGTCTCTTCCTCTTACAAAAGTGCTACTCTGGAGCAAATATGCACTATTTTGATGATTCCATGCACTAAGAGAAAGTAAGACAAATTAGATTAGAAAGGTCCACATATGCACTGGAATATCTAGGCATGAACCTACAGAAAATTTGTTAGAAACTTGTGAGTAGCCCAATGGTGGGTGCCAAAGATGTGTGCTGGGAATGTGGGATCAACCTGTATAACGAGGAAAACAACTCAAACACACACATGGAACATAGCATTAGAGGTTAGAAATAAACCAAACAAGTTAGTGAGTGGAAACTCCTTAAAATCATTTCATGCTCCTCTATCTCTAAAGATCCTCAAGATTCAAGGTGGCTCTTAGCTTGGAAGAGAACTTGATCTCTTGGATGACAACCTAGAAAATGAGATTTAAATGATTTAGGATAAAAATGGATGCAACTAAGATCATAATGAATGATTTTGATATGAAACTAGATAATGTTATGGTGCAAGATATTGATATGAAGCTAAACTCACATGAAAATGATATTAAGATGATATTAAGCTAGCATGGAAATGAAGCTAACATGATATATTACTAACATGATATGCAAAACATGATAAATCTAAGCTTTGATGCTACTAAATGATCTAATTACTATTATCAAAGAAAGGCTAAAATGCTTGATGAAATGAGACTATAGATGAGATGCATGAAGACTTGGATGATTTTGAAGAAGGAATGGGCTTTATTTATAAGGAAAATAGAGAAATAGATGGTTGAGATTGAGCAATCTCAACAAGGGCTAGGATTGAAATTTATCAATCCATGTGAGGGATTCAATCCAATCCCAAGTTGAAAAATGCCACCTTGAGAGGGCTTGAGAGGAAATGGTGGTTACCTTAGGAGGTAAGGTTGTGGTTGCATTAGTGAATAACCAATGGATAAAGTCTTTACCCAAGGGGTAAACTCTTGTGCATGGGTTAATAGGATATATAGGGTCAAAGACATAAGTGATTGATGAGACTCTTGGGTTAGATGAGGGTTAAGTTAGAGAGAAAGTCTATAACCATGACGTGAGGTTGAGTTAATCATTAATGATTAATAGGACTTTGGGGGATAAATTTGTAAGAGTCCTTCCAAATTTGGGGAACATGTTGAAGAAATGAAGTCTTTAATGCATCTAAAAGACTTTCTTCCAAACTTGAGAAGTGACCTCCTCAAATTTAAGGAAAGGATATGATTAGGAGATGCAAGTGGGAGATGTAGGAAAATGGAAGTGGGAGTCCTTCCAAATTTGGGGAACATGTTGAAGAAATGAAGTCTTTAAAGCACTTAAAACACTTTCTGCCAAACTTGAGAAGTGACCTCCTTAATATTAGGAAAAGGATATGATTAGTAGAGGCAAGTGGGAGATGTAGGAAAATACAAGTGGGTGAGGGAAAATAGGTAATCTTGGTAAAATAAAAGATTTATTTTAGCTAAAATAGGGGATGCAACTTGCATTTGTAGGATTTTGCAAGTGGGGAGGATTTACAAATAAATAATGATTTATTTAAATGTAAAGGGGATTTTAATTAAATGTAGATTTAATTAAAATGGGAAAGGGGGATATTTTTAATCAAATGTGAATTTAATTAAAATGTCTAGAGGGTGGATTTAATTAAATATGAATTTAATTAAAATGGCTAGAGGGGGGATTTAATTAAATGTGAATT
Organism: Cryptomeria japonica; assembly: GCF_030272615.1. Lineage (NCBI taxonomy): Eukaryota > Viridiplantae > Streptophyta > Pinopsida > Cupressales > Cupressaceae > Cryptomeria > Cryptomeria japonica. The sequence goes on along the minus strand of NC_081407.1, from coordinate 752,699,934 downwards.
TAATTAAAATGGCTAGATGGGGGATTTAATTAAATGTGAATTTAATTAAAATGGCTAGAAGGGGAATTTAATTAAATATGAATTTAATTAAAATGGCTAGAGGGGGGATTTAATTAAATGTGAATTTAATTAAAATGGCTTAGATAGAAGAAGGGAAATATTAATCAAATCTTTAATTTGATTAATGGTCAATAAAAAAGAATAGGATTATCAATTAAATCTTGATTTAATTAATTAGAAGAATTGAAGATAATTAAATGAATAAAATGCACTTAAATTGTTGTGCAACTTTTAGGTGTCTATAGGACTAAAAGAATTCTCTTTATTTTTGACTTTTAGTTTTTTCTTTTCAAAGCTTGATTTTGATCCCCAATGAGTAACGGATTTTGTAATTCTTGTTGATTCAACTATAGGAGTGGAGTAGAAATGGAATGAGTTGATGAAATGGTAAGCCTATATGAGTTCTTAAAAGGGTTGGCAATATATTCAATAGATTCTTTGTTGGAACAACTCTAAGGAATATTGATATCAAGAGCTGCTTGCACCACTATAGGAGATTTGCATTCACACTTAGTAGCCACAACACAAGATGGTTCACACCCAATTCATTGATTTTGCAAATTATTTGTAGGATGTTCCTATCAACTAAATGTCTTAGGAGATATTAATGGGAGTTGATCAACATGAATGATATACTCACCAAATCCCATGTCTTTAACCTTGATTTTTCTTTGAGCTCTCGTTCTTTTCATGTAAAAGCTTTCAATTGTTTTGTGTCCACATATGCTGAGGATTTATTTACCTCTCCATCGATTGGGATTATTACTTTTTATCTTGGTCGCGGGTTATTGCAATATATGAATGGATTTGGATCACCCTTGACTGTCACTTCAACTCTATTGTATGGAAATGTTATACATTGATGATATGTTGGTGGTATTGCTCTCATTTCATGTATCCATGTACATCCAAAGAGTATGTTAAATGTAAGATCTAAGTCAAGGACTTGGCAAACCACATTCTTTATCACTGGCCCAATGCTTAAAGGTAAGGTGACTATTCCTTTGGATGAACGTTCTTCATCATCATACACTTTGATTGTAATTTTATTTTTTGAATTCATGGTTTGTTCAAAGTAACCTAATTGTTTAATAGTATTTAATGTACAAATCCATTTATCAAGACTCGTTTGATATGAATTTTATGGACAAAGGCTTCAATGTGAAGATGTGCATTGTGTGGTTGGCATATAGATACATCATTGACTTATTTGAATGTAAGGCAATATGGAGTGGAAAGGTATCCCACCATGGCTTGATTTGCTCCATGTTCAGATTACTGGGTATGAATGTTTATCTTAATTCTTTGTCAAGGATAGCCTTATGTAAAGGGGATATGTGCAAAAGCTCAAGCATGGAGATGAGGGTGAGTCTCTTCCCTAACTGATCTATAAGGTCATATGCATTGTTGGTGGATGATGAGGTTGTGGTTTTGGATGGAACACCTTGCGAGGTGACTTTACCATGATGGGTCATGACACTACATTTAGGGGTTCCATCATTAGATGGTGAAGAGGATGGTCCAATGCCTTTCAAAGAAAATTTTCTCCTTTGGGTAGAAGATTCAAGAATTTTGTCCTTTATAATAATGGTAGAAACATGATTATCCATTGAAATGTGGTTAATGATAGAATCATAATCATAGGACATGTTAGCATAATTATCTTGATTATCTGCCTTGGATTTTCCTTTATCATGTTTAGGAAATGGTTCCTTAAGCATCTCATGTCCCTAATTGGAAGTGTGACCATCAACTTCTATGTTGCCTTTGTCAACAAGATATTGTATAATGTTCTTCAATATGTGACAATTGCTAGTTGTATGCCTTTTGCTTTTGTGATACTCACAATACTCATCATCATTCCACCATGCAGGTTTTACTTTTAGTTCTTAAAGTGCATTGTCTCGTATTGTTATAAGCTTGTTTCCACCCAAATTTCTTAAATGCTATCTCAATTGACTCTCCCGATGGAGTGTATTTTCTTGGAGGCTCTGATGGCTTTTGATCATTCACTTGATTATTTGAATGGGATGAGGTTGTACTTGGGAAAGTCATCTTTGGTTTCACCATATTTGCATCTAATACCCCATCATTGACCATGTTCTTGTTATTGTTCTAAAAGCGCAGTTTATCTTTCCCATTTGATTTCTCTTTCTTATCATAGAATAGCTTAATGGTTCCTTCTTCAATAAGGACTTTCTCAATTGCTAATCCCTTTTGAATGACTTCCTTAAAAATGGACAAACAAACTTTTCTTAATTCATATCCAATGTCCTTGTTAACATTTTGATTAAACATTTCCACCATTTGTTTTTGTGGGATATCATAGGAGCATCGAATAGATAATATTCTCCATACTTGTAAGAATGATGCAAATGATTCTCCATTTTTTTGTTTTCTATTGCACAAAGTATTCACTGACACATCTATTTCAATATTGTATGAGAAGTGTTGTCTGAACGCTTCTCCAAAATCACTCCATGTCTTAATTCTAGGTGGAAATTGGGAGAACCATTTCATAGCTTGTCCACCTAAACTTTGTGGGAACAACCTCATCAAGTATGTTTCTTCTCTTGCTACCTCAATGCAAGCTATGAAAAATTGTCTTATGTGTGCCTTAGGATCTCCCTTGCCTCTATACTTATAAAATTTTGGTGTCACAAAATGTGGAGGAGATGGAGGCATTGGAATAATTTTGTCAAATGGATAAGAACATATTTCTTTCATTGTCTATTCTTTCTTTGGTGCATTCATGTCTTATATTTGTTTTTGCAAATCCTTTATTTATTGCTGCAAGTCATTCTTAGGTGGTTCCTTTTCTCTTTGAGTTAGTCCCATGCCTAAGGCACCAAGTGGAGGAGGAGGGATATAATTAATGTATTGATGATGTTGGTCATAGAAGTCCTCATATGGAGGTGGACCATAGTTGTAGCTAGTATATGGACCACTTGATATGATATTATAATGAGGAGCACTAGGTCAAGATCAATTATACATGTCATGACTATGAAGATAGGAGATATCATAAGAATGATCTTGGATATAGCCCCCAAATCTAACATGGGATCTTGTCGTGTCATGATTTTGAATGTTCCCTTGAGTGTAATTGTATGCATTGGTATGATCATGGGTGTTATCATGGGTATGAGCATGTGTATTAGTATGTATTCTCCATGGAAAAGGATGACTGTAGGATTGTTTATGAGATTTCCTATCAAAACTGGTTTGAGCGTGAATGTTGGTAACTTCAGGTTTTTGAAATAATGACGAGGGTGAATCAGGAACAGAAATTTTTCTCCTATTACCACAATTATGTTGATCTAGGATTTGTATTTGTTTGATTTATTTGATTAGGATCCTACTCTAGAATTTGTGACATATCAAAATCATGAGGTAGCTTTGTTCTAGTTTGTTCCATGACTTGAAAAATGTATTGTCTTTATCTTCTTATGATTTCTTCAACCAATCTATTGAACCTTAGATCTATGATAGTTTCTTCAATTTCTGTGGAAGTGATAGATGTATTATCATTATCATTATTATTCTCATTGTCATTGTTTTGTATATTACCACAACTCCTAAATGGGTTGTAAAATTCATCTATATCAAACTCATAGGTACTCATGTTGAGAGATCTTAGAGCTTCCTCTACTTCTCTTCTAGACCTTTGTGAACAGGTTTTAACCATGAACTAAACCTTGGCTTAAAATGAGAGATGGAAGAAAATGTGAAGACTATGGACTTCCAAGAAGGAATATGAGATGGAATGAATCTAGGGTTGTCTTGCAATGTAAAAAAAAATAAGTTCAAGATATGTATGATCTAAAGTAATGTGTGACTTCCAAAGAGATGATAGATCTCTTGATGAGGTAAGTTGACCTTGACTAAAGAGGATCAAGTGGGACCCTAAGATGATAGATCTGATGCAGGAACCACCTAGTGATTTGTTTTAGTATGCTTGTAAAATATGATGAGGAAAAGAAAGAAAACTTTTGACTCTATCTTGAAAGGTGTGTATGAGGGATTACAAATGAGTGAAAATGGTTGAGAATGTATGATAAGGTTAAGGACTGATTGACTAAAGATGAAGCCCTAAAGGAACTTGCTTTGGAAGCTCTTTTGATCCCAAAACATAAGAACTCTTTTCCTTGAAAATTTTTACAAAAATTTTCTTATCAGAAACATAGATGTGGTATTGCTCTATGCAAACATGGTTTCCTAGCACAGACACAATTTTCATTGTCACAGATGCGGTTCTAAGAAATTTTTTTGAATCTATCCAAATGTGTAATTCTTGAATGTGACTAGATCTTATTGTTGAATGTCTTGTGGCAAGCAAATACAACAAACAATGAACACACAATGTCTGAAGGTGTTTTGTCCAAATTTTGATTGAAGTGTGTATGTACAATAGATCAAACAACCTAATTTCCACGGGTCTTGCACAATCAAAGACACATAAAACACTTTCTTAGCCTAAGGTCAATGTTATCATGGTGGTAACTTCAGCCCACAACCTGGAATATATGTTGGCTCAAGTGTAGGGACACCTTGAGGGGTGTATTCACTAATTTTGCCTTTTTCTTGAGAGGACAGCTAGGGGTCTCCAAGAATGGAAGGATGACCCAATCACCCTCTCCTCGGATATCTACAAGTGGCTTATTCTAAGCTAAGAATTTTTGTCTCATCTCACGGGAGCCTTATGGTGAGTATCTTGGGGAGAAAACCTGCTATCCACTTGCATTGAAATTATCATGATGTTTGGTCAAAATAGGATGGGCGACTACTCTAAATGTGTGTAGTCATGTTCTGGAGCATTTGATCACTATACATGTAGTATTTTACTCAAATGAATGAGGCCTCTTGGTCTGTGGAGGTTACGCTCTAGAAGTTTTTACACATCACATGGATACTAAGGGATATTGATGTCAATATAACATATCGACACCGGGTGATAAAGGACTTTCATTCAAACCTAGAATTTTTTATATAGCAGACCAGAAGAAAATATCGCTTGGGTCATTTCCTCTCACAAGATGGGAGGTAGGCCCTCTAAAAGACAATGAAAATTTTTCTTATACCCAAGGTCCAATGAAAGGTGAGGGGAGTGGATAAATTTTTTATTACCTTTAGGTATTTAATCCAAACACAAGCATGGCAAAGGCACAATACACTTCAAGAAAGTTAATTAACCCTCAACAAACAAAGAAGAGATCAATAAAAATATGTGAGACTAATTAGACTAGGAAATGAAATGCAAAGGCATGCACTAAAATTACCCCTACAATAAAATTATTAGTAGTTTTGATAAATTACTGCCACTTGCAAGAACACTCATTAGGTTAATTTAGAAAATCCAAATGTGAAAAGGGGGCCTTCGACAATAAGTTTTTGTCTTTTAAACAACCACAACACTTTTTTAGTTCAAGCAAAGGGTTAGAGCAAAAACTGAAAATAAAAAACATGGCTATACCAATCGTAGACATGGAAATCCAACATAGGCAAGACAAGATAGAATACAAACATAGAAAGAAAGGAGGTGAGAGCCTGGAAAAAATCACAAACAAAAACATAGAAACAGAAAGTGGAAATGCGATTCCTGAGCACAAACACGAAAAATCTATAACCCAAATGCATAAACAAAATTCTGAATTTGCAAACCCAACAGAAAATATAGACGCAAAAACATACAATCAAGACACGTAATCAGAATGCAAACGCATAAAGAAATGATGCAGAAGCACAATAATTGAAATCATCCTTGATCCGACTTGCAACTCAATAAAAAAGCTAAAAATAGCCAACAAAATGTTAGAAACAAAGGGACAAGATTCCCACCGAGTGTGCCAAAATATGTTAGGTGAAAAATGACGATGACAAACTATTGCAAAACCACAAAGATCCAACCACAAACAATACTATTCCTATAATAAAATATTCACCATCCACCAATGAAGAAACCTAAAACATGCAAATCAACAAATTGAAGAAATAATACCATTCACATGCAAAGTAGGGTGGGTTTGATCTCCATTGTCTCCTATCTACATTGATATTGTTTGATATATTTGCTCTCAGATTTTGTAGGTGCATAAGAGCTCACAAAGAACGGATTGTGGTTGAGACATTGCTTGATTGTGAGAAGGCTTCATTGCATAAAATTGTTAGCTACCTAGTGTTGCGAAAGAATGAGAGAATCCTCTTATATAAAAGACACTCTAGGAAATGGAGGTATAGGATTAAGAGTTTGAAAAAATAAATGGTTAGCTAGGATTAAAGGGTAGGTAGAGGAAAATTAAGAGACAAATGACATGTGTCATGAAGAGAAAAAGCTAGCGAATTAATTAAATAAATAAATATTTTTATAATGAATAGAAGAAGTGGGACCAATTAAATAAATAAAAAATTTATTTAATTTAGGGAAATTAAATGAGGAAAGGGCTAGAAGAGGCTAAATGAATTAATTAAATAAAGAAAACATTTATTTAATTAAACAAGATAATTTTAGGTGTCTACAATTATTATATCTAAATTTGTAGTGGCATTAGTTATATATAATCCTATATTTTATTTAAATGCAATTCAATGTGTAAGATGCCTATTGTATGTATATCTAGGTGGTGATGATTGAGGTGGTGCCATATGTCATGGATGGTGGATTAAAGATATCTTGATCTGCTGTGTAAGAAGTTTCTTCTAATTTCTCTCTCCTGGTTGATCATTAAAGTTAGGACTATCTCTCAAAGATGATTACATGCAATATTTCATCAATGAAGGGGAATTTTTATACCAAGCATAGGATTCTATTAGAAATGATAACTTCTAATGCATACTAGTATGTCCTAAAAGTTTGCCAAAGATAACATTTTTAATAGCCACTAAAAAGTGCAAAAACAAAACCTACCTTAGCATTTAAAGAAAACTAGTTCCAAAATAAGAAACACATAGAAAGACAACAATATGTGGTCCTCGTCCAGGAAACCAAGATGTCTAAGGAAAAAGTAGAAAAGATTAGAATTTTCAAGGAAAATGGTTACATAGGATCTAGCTCAGAGGGAGCCTCTGGAGGAACTGCGATCTTTTGGAACCAAAAAACCATAAAAGGTAAGGAAATCATCTCTACTTTTAACAGGAACTCAGTTGAGCTAGAGCATATTAAGGACAACTTTGTTTGGGTGTTATCTAATGTCTACGTGCCTAATACCAAAACTGGGAGAGTTAAATATTGGAGAAGCCTTGTAGATGACAAACTTAAGTTTTCTTATCAAAGCTGGATTATAATGGGAGATTTCAATACTTTTCTCAAAGAGGAAGAGAAGATGGGAGGTCTCCCCTTACAACTTGATGGGAAACAAGACCTAATGGAGTTCATCAATGATCAAGCTCTTATGGATGTGGATCTTCAGGGCATTAATTACACCTGGACCAATAGAAGAACTGGAGCTGACCTGATTCAAGTAAAGTTAGATAGAACTTTAATTTCTCTTGAATGGTTAACCAAGTACAGCTTCTCCCTTGCTTTTGTTATCAAAATTGGGTTAGATCATTACCCCATCTCTTTTACTACCAACTCTTTTTCGGCCAAGAGAAACTTCCCTTTAAGATTTGAAAAAGCATGGTTATCCCATCACTCATTGGAAGCTTGTATTGTTGATTGGTGGAATTCTGAAGTTGAGGGTACGACTCTCTTTAGAATAGCCAAAAAGCTCAATATCCTAAAGGCTAAAGTTAAAATCTGGAACAAAGAGATTTTGGGGGACATATTCAAGAGAAAAATTCAAATTAAAACTAAAATTAAAGATGTTTAGGATAGAATCCAAGTGGTTGGGCTGACTGAAGATCTTAGGATAGCGGAAAATGTTCTTTTGTCTAAATACAACACCATTATCACTAATGAAGAGACGTTTTGGAGACAAAGATCAAGAGCCTTGTTCTTGAAGGAAGGTGACAAAAATACCCAATTTTTTCACTTAACTTCTCTTAAGCATAGGGTGGCTAATAGGATATCCAGATTATCCTATAATAAAGGAATATTAACAAAGGATAATGATATTAGAAAGGAAGCTCTTGAGTATTTTGGCACTATGCTGGGAGAAGTGGATAACCTGGATATCAGCAATCAAAACATCCTTCTACATGCTATTCCTTCTATCCTGACTGATGTAGATAATAAATTTTTATCCCACATTCCCTTTAATTGGGAAATCAAAAAGGTGGTGTTCTCTTTTTAGGGTGATAAATCCTGTGGATTGGACAATTTTTCAGTGTTTTTCTTCCAATATTTTTGGAACATCATGGAGGCTGACATCTGCAATGGTGTTAAAGAATTATTTGGCTCTAGAAGGCTCCTAAAGGAACTAAATGTCACCTTCATTGTCCTTATCCCAAAGATCCCTGGTGCTAATTCTCTTAACAAGTTTAGACCTATTAGTCTATGTAACTCTGTGTACAAGATTTTATCCAAGGTTCCAACTTCTAGGTTGCTAGAAATTCTTCCAAGAATTATCTCTGTCTAGCTGAATGGATTTGTCCCTGGTAGATAGATTCTGGATTCCATAATATCTGTTCATGAAAATATCCACTCCCTGGAAGTGGTGAATAATCAGGGTTTCTTCCTAAAGTTAGACATGGCTAAAGCTTATGATAGAGTGAACTGGCAGTTTCTCCTAAGGATCATGAAAGCATTTGGTTTTGGTGACAAAGTTATTCAGCTCTACTCTCAACATATGGAAACTTCCTCCTTAGCTGTTATAGTCAATGGTTCCCAATCTAGTTTCTTCAAAACCTCTAGAGGCCTTAGACAGGGGGACCCCATATCCCCTATCTTGTTTACCATTCTAGCTAAATGCCTAGGTAGATTTATTCTTAAAAATGTGGAAGATGGCAATCTTAGGGGTCTAAAATCATCTTCTTCCAATGTTGCTTGTACTCATGAACAATTCGTTGATGATTCTATTACTATGGGGGAAGCTACCATTTTGGAAGCTAAAAATATAAAGAAGGTTCTGAATAATTATGAATCTGCCTTTGGTCAAAAAATCAATTGGGATAAAAGTTCTCTATTCTTCATCAACACCCCAGTCCAAAGGCAACTAAGGATTGAAAGAATTCTTGAATGCAAAAATTCTGAGCTTCCCTCTACTTATCTGGGCCTTCCTCTATGTTTCAAGCCTGAGGATTCCTTTTGGGATAAGTTGGTGGATAGACTTAAGTTGAAACTTGCTAGTTGGAAAGTTGTTGTCCTTATTCAAGCAGGAAAAAATACTCTGGTTAAAGATACTCTCCAAAACCTTCCTGTTTATGCCCTCAATTTGTTCAAAATCCCCACAAAGTTCATGAAAGCCATTGAAAGAATCCAAAAAAAGTTTCTTTGGTTGGGGGTGGAAGTCAAAAATAGAATTCCTCTTATTGCTTGGAATAAAATATGTTCCCCTAAGGCCTCAATTTGGGTGGGCTTTGTGTAGGAGAAAAAGTGACACTAAGCAAACATGCCTAAATCTCACTTTCAACCACACACTTGTGGAATACGAAAGAGCCTAGAGGTATCACACAATTGGCTACTTCTTTTTGTGGAAGAGAGAGCCACGGGATACCTATTAGGATTTCTATTCCCTTGTTGTAATTGAAAGATAAAATGATGCAAGTTCAATCCCTAACCCCAAAATGCAAGTAGGAACTAATGACAAGATTGCAGAATTGAACTTAAACAATGGAAAGCTGTAAATACAAGGATAAGACAAGAATGTAAATGTGTACCCGGAGTTAAAATGTGAATGAAAATGTTCAGGACGGGGGCGCGGGCACCACTGTCCTGATTCTGCCCCTAAAACTGCTCCGGAAACTACTATTTTGCACTTTGGAAAAAGCTGTCAAAAATGCTGAAAATGCTGTCTGTTAGGAGGACTAGGGTGCCCAGTGCCCCTGTCCTGGCAGGACCAGGGCGCCCCACGCCCCTATCCTGGTCTTTTTCTCTTAGATTTGGTGGGAAGGTCGGTCTCAGTCTGCTTCTCCCAGATCTGCAACCTGCGGCGTCGTCCGAGTCCCGAAACCTGCACTTATATCTGAAAAGGTGTTTTGGGCGGCTATATAGGGTTTTGCCTTAGTCAAACCCCCACTTCGGTGATTTCCACCTCCATGAATAGCCAAGTTGTATTGTAAAATGTATTGTGTGTGCAGACCTAGTGTGTGTGCAAGGTCCTAAAATGCAAGAAAGCAAACTAGAGCAACCTAGAAAGTAAACCCTAATTACTTGTAAATGATAATGTAAATGCTCCAAATCAAGATGCAAAATGATCTAAAGCATGAATAAGTGATGTAATTGAAGCTTATGCAAAGACATGAAAACAACATGAAATCATACCCAACCCCCAAGGGAGGGGTACAAGCCAATCTTCAGTCGGTAATCTCCTATTGTTCTTCAATGTCTTCCAAGCCCTAAATGAATGAATGAAATTGATGAATGCTTGATGGATGGATGTTGATTGTTGTTGAAGTCTTCAAAGATCTTCTCTTTCGCTGCATAGAAGGTCCTTGAAAGCCAAAATCCGGATCCCTTCCACTGAAGAAAGAGAGCTCTTATGTATGAAACCCTAGGTCTTAATTTCAACTTTTGGCCGACCTAGAGATTGAATATCCTGCCAATTTCTTGGGGTGAAGCTTTATTTTATGATTGGATCATGCTCCCAAAATTTTGGGAAAAATGTCCGGGACCATGTGCACTCCGAGCGCCATGGTCCTCTCCGGGCGCCATGGTCCTGACAACTTTTCACCAAATTTTCAGGGCCGTCGGATATGATGATTTTAGAGAGAATCCCAAAGTTACAGGTGATTTCGAGATGTTTTGACCCCCGAAATCAAGCCCCCAAGTTCGAAATAGGACCTAATTAGGGTTTTTGATTAAATGATGTATTGGAAGAATAAAATGAAAAAGGCACACTTTAATGAAAGGGCCCAACTTTATGATATAGGAGATGATGAAATAGAACCTTAGACCTAATTAATTTAATTAATTAAGTGCTAAAGGGGAAATGTAATGCAGAATGTAAAATGTACTAAGGCGGGTGCTAAACTAGGTGTGAAATTGTACCACCCTAGCAAGTGCGTACAATTTACGATGCTACAGGCTTAAGGAAAATTAGTACTATGAATAAAGCTTTATTAGCCAAACAAATATGGAGAATGAAAGGGGAGGAAAGAGAATGAAACTCAATCTGGAAAAACAAATATCTCTATATGCAACCTTCTGAGGAAGAATTCCTAGATGAATCTTTTATTGTTGAAGGTTTGGCTATTTGGAATGTTGTTCAATTTGCTAGAAGTTGGGCTACTTCTGGTCGAACTTGAAACCTTGGGGATGGTAGGAGAATAAGATTTTGGGAAGATAGATGGATTTTGGACAAACCCCTGGAGGAAGTTCCAATCCTTAAAGATTGGAAATATTGGTTCAAAAGAAGGTTTGGTGAGCTAGTCAGAGATTATTGGAGAAATGGCAATTGGATTGATTTTAGCCAGCAGTGTCCGGGGCTCAAGTTCCTTCAGATTGCTCTCTTAGCTAAAGTTCCTAGAGACAACAAAGATGACAAATTGATATGGAGGGAAACCCCGGATGGGAAATATTATGTTTCCTCAGCTATGGCAATTCATAATGAATCTGTGGAAGAAATTCCTATCTGGGCTAAAGTCTGGAACAAGAAGTTAGTTCCTAAGGTTAACATCTTCTTTTGGATTTTCATCCAAAACAAGGTTTTAACCCTGGACAACCTTCAAAAGAGAGGTTTTATTTTTCCTAACAAATGTTCTCTTTGTTGCAAGGAAGAAGAGATGGCTTGTCATATTCTTAATCAGTGCACTTTCAGTCAGGATATTTGGAAAATCATCTTAAGCAGGTGGAACTTGAGTTGGGTTTTCCCGAACTCCCTAGGGGAATCCTGACAGCAATGGCACTACCCTAATTCTAATCCTAAGATTGTGGAGACTTGGAGACTTTCTCTACCGATTGTTATCTCGAATATCTGGAAAGAGCATAACAATAGGATTTTTAGGGATAAGAGTGCTATTCCTGAAGTGGTGGTAGATAAAATTTATAGGAGTATTTTTTAATGCATCTATGGCACTGATTATGGACCAGCAACTAAAGAAGACTTCAAAGATAGGTGGAACCTCTCTACCACTACTATTAGCAAGGAGAAAGGAAGAGAAGGTCTCATTTGGTGTTTTCCTCCTCAGGGGTGGATTAAGGATAACTTTGATGAGGCCTCTAAGGGGAATCCGGGTAAAGCTAGATATGGGGGCATTGTTAGGAATTTTGCTGGAAGTTGCTTAATGGTGGTGGCTGGTCCATTGGGGAATCAAACGCGTCATTTTGCCAAAGCCTCAGCTGCCCTGAACACCTTAATTATAGCCAAAAATCTTAATTATGATAAATTATGGCTCGAGGGAGATTCACTTAATATTATTAAGTGTTTGAAGGGGGAGTCAGAGCCATCGTGGTCAATTCAAAATATTATCATGAAAGCTAGGGAGATCATTGCAAGTTTCAAAGAAATAATTATTCAACATGCCTTTAGAGAGCAAAATAGTGTGGCAGACTATCTAGCGAACATAGGGGTTAATTCTGAGTCCCAAATGATTTGGCACGGGGAAGATTTCAAATTAAACATTAAAGAGCTCCTTAGAAAGGACCGATATACAGGGAGAGAAGGACCGCACAATCATGACAGGGAATATGAATTATTTATGCCTTGAAGGAAAGGTCATTATTACTTGGCAAACTAGTAGATCCCCAACTATCTTTAATAATATGCCACATGCTTTGTGGGTAACCCAATTCAAAATCTCGAGCACCAATAGGAAAGAAGTGCTGAGTTTGCAGAGAAACAAAGCTGATAATCTAAATCTGAAGATGGGAGGATATTTAAGGAGGGAGGAACCAGACAACACGTCGACTTGGAAAGCAATACCGAAAGAGTGGGCGAAGTTGGAAAAAGGATCTCTCACAAGCTTTATGGAGAAGCTCATGGATTTTGATAAAGGTAGGGTAAATCTTGTCATTTCCAAGAGTTTTGAAAATTGGTCTAATGGGTCCTTTAAAATCTATGGGGTTAAGTTCAAGGTGGACGCTAGACTCATAGCTGTAGTGACTGGCATGCCCCACACTAGGCTTAATTTATTTCGAGACCTTAAAGTCTCCATCAACACAATTAATCTGTTCCCACGAAAGGAGAAAGAGAGAGTTAGAATTGGCAAGGCCAAAGGGGGTTACTATGAAGCTGCTAATATCAAGAAACTCTGGGGCTGGGTTTTGAACGCAATAATGGAATACATCATGGTTGAGGGTTGATTCTCTAGGGCCCACACCTACCACTTCATTCTTTTAAACCATTTCAGACATTGCAAAAAGGTATCCCTACCCTACTACCTTTTTAGGTCCCTTTCAAGGTCTCTCAATAAACATAGTAAAAATCCATCAAGTTCGGTTCTCCATTGCTAGCTTTTGCTGCTCATTTATGAGCATTGTAAAACCCTCACCCTGCTAGAAAACAAGAGGATATCCACCTATCCTGGAAAGAGAGAGATGGAGGGAGACGATTACAACAAGGAGAAGGCGTCTTCTAGCAAAAAAGGAAAGAGTTCCCCTAGGATGGAAACAGAGGAAATTAAAAAAGAAAGCAGTGAAATGGAGATGGATGACTCCAATGGTGAAGACAGCTAGAAAGATGAGGAGGTGGGTATTGAGGAAGAAAGTGATTATAATGAGTCTGGTAATGAAAGCCCTATCCACAATGATTGCCCTAGTAAGGATAACAACCATCTTATGGAGGATGTGGATTTCAAGGATAATGAGGAAATTGATGTGAATTCCGAGAGGGAAATGAACAAGGAATCTAAGAAGGACTTGACTGAGGACAGGGTAAGTGAGGATAAGGAAAGTGCGGGTAAAGGGTTATTCTTGTATAACCTCAAAAAACTCACTGAGGTGAGACTGGATTATGACAGATGGACCTACGAAATCCTAAAAAACCTAGAAAAAAAGGGGAAAAATATGGAGGAGAAGAGTGAGGATGACGACAGAGATCAGATAAAATGGAAGCAGAATATGGAGGAGAAGGTTAAATCACTGGAAGAAGGGAGAGAGGCGATGAAAAATCTATTGGGGATTATCCCGAATATCTTGTCAGCTGTCACTAAAAACTTGGAGGATATTTCTAAGGTCTTTGATCATACTAGCTCTCCTAAACCGGTAGTGGAACTTGACATGGATGAAGAGACTATCTAGACTGGTAGCAGTGAAGCTACTCCGGTTGGTGGCATTGCAAAGAGGACCAGGGCGAGTGTCAAGAAATTTGTGGCTACTTTTGCAAAGGATCTCCCTAATCTTAGGGATAACATCAAAGAGCTGCATGGAATTAGCAACACCCTGGCGAATGCCTTGGAAAAAATCAACTAGTTTCTCTTCTGGGGTAGGGCTGGCTTTGCTGGCTTTGTGGGGCTTTTGCCGGTTTTCTTTGGTTTTCTACTGGCTTTTTGATGGCCTATTCCTTTTTGTCTCTTGTCTCTTTTTCTATTAAATTCTGCTTGTAAAGGGTTTCGGGGCCCCTTCAAAACCTGTTTTTACCTTAATCAAAAACAATATGTGATAAAAAATTATATAGTGATCTATGTCAAGGGGAACCTTTTCAAAAATTCACTCTAAATACCTTAATATCTTAGTAAATAATACCAAAAAGTACACTTGCTAAAAATAATTTCACAAGAGTTTTAACATTAAATAAACTGTAATACTAGTACCATTCCAAGAGCACCTATGTGCTTGTAATGTCTCAACATACAAACTATTATTCCAAAGTCTCAATATATTGAAAATACCATACAAACTACCATAAATACATTACTATAAACCAAACGTTAACATCATTAGCCAAACCTGCATACCAAAAATAACAATACATACCAAAAAAAGACATAATAATAAAGTCATAAAATCTTATACTCCTTACACATATGGAACCTTCAAGAAATAATATGCAATTTCTACCTTTTAAGGTATATGTTCATTTTGATATAGATATTAGTGTTACATCCAAACTAACATTCATTTTTTTGTCTTTTATATTTGTCATAAAATTATTATAACATCCTTAATAATATTTCTTCCATAACAATATTACTAAGTGGGAATTCTTGTACAACTAATAACTCACTTTAAGGGCATCAATGCATGGTGTGAATTTCAAACTAGAATCCATTGCTTCATTTTGATGAAGCACAATTAAATAATGATATATTATAAATAATGTCGAATAGTAATAGGAAAAATTTAAATAATAAAAAATAAATTTTTAAAACTTGAAAGGAAACCTAATTTCTCAACATTTTTCCATTTCTCAAATACCTTGTAGGAGATCAGTAACAAAACCATAAAATGTTTCTCAACTCTTGTGTAAAAACCTCATAGCACACCATGCTCCTAAAGAGTGAACAAACAACTAAACATTTTAATTAAAATTAAAATATAAAATACAATCCATGGTCATCATCAATAAAATGTTAGGATAACTGGTGAACAACTAAGAGGGGGGAGGTGAATCAGTTGTTAACATATTATAACTTTTAATCCACTTAATAACCTTAATTAGATCAAGTTCCCATAAAGAATATATAGATGCCAGTGAGAATAGATACCAGTAAGAAATACAACTTAATAATTAAATAGATAAACAATGCAAAGCAAGCATACCACATAACACCATGAGTTGTACGTGGAAAACCCAGAAAGGGAAAAACCACGGTTGGAAGCCTACCCACAGTCAGATGATCCTTTTGCAGAAAGTATGTGTTACAATGAGGGACCTGCACTTGCAGGAAGGCACACTGCCTAGAGCATACTGCTCATTACAAAAAGAGTCTCACTAACTACAGAGAGGCTACAACCTTCTCAAGATAAATGGACAACAATCCAATAAAGTGAACTGCTAGAAATAGAATCTACCATGCTTGATTACAGTCCTAGTTAATCTCAATGTCGGAGGACTAAATCCTTGTCTGAATCCAATTTGATCACCAATGATCGACCAACTCCTCTGCATGAATGATATTACAATATTCACACATTACATTCTTTGACCATGGCCTTTTCCTTAACCATGATATATGACAAAGAGTTTCTACCTCTTATTTATACAAACCCTAAGGCCTAAACCAATTAGGTTAGCCACCCAGAGATATTATAATATAAATCCATATTGCAATGATATGCCATTTCAGCTTAAGACCAAAACAACAATAATAAATCCAGAGATCATCTCTAAACATTTGGTAACATGTAGAGTACACGCTAACATGATACAGGTCCATAACCTAGATAGGTACCGGACCTATTCTAGGTCCACTACGCCAAAGCAAGTTCTTCAAGCAATTGAAGCATGATAAAGAACATCTTTAGTATGCTGAAATCCCTGTAGAAAATGCACCAACACCAATTATGTATCGTGTAAAGATTCCTCAGTGAAAGCTCTGCCAGTTAAACCTTAAACTAGTGTCGGTAAGGGTTTACTAGAATGTATGACAACATCCCATTACCAAGTCAATACCAACTGACCAAAACATGCTCCAAAAGCACGTACCACACGTAACCAATCACATTCCATAGATCCAAACATGGTGGAAGTGTCCAATAGTTTGTCTCTTCTGTCGGTAACCAAAACCTGTATGCCGATAACCAAAACCATATCAGCTAGTGTTGACATCAATGACAAAATATCAATGCAATACATAATCAATTCATCTAATAATGCCAACAACCTCCCCCTTTAGCATTGATGGTGACACTAGATGTGAAAAACATCTAAGCACCAAAAATATGCCAAACAAGTCTCCCCCTGTGGAAGACAACCAATAATCTCCTAAATGACTCTCCTCCTAATGTATATTTTTCTTTTCCTTTTCACATCAATATCTCTCCCCCTTTTACATCAATGCCATAAATCTAACATAAATATCAAAGAAATAATGTAAACCTCTAAATCTGAAAGATGACTACTCCCCCTGAGTAGTAGCACCACCCATCAGTACCAGAATGAAAAGTATCTTTGATAATGCATACCAAATTGATGACAAACTTCATCAATCAAGTCTCTGTCAAAAGGGCAAAAACCCCTAACTTGTCTCTCAAATACTCAAATGATTCTTTAGGCATCGGTTTAGTGAATATGTCTGCAATCTGTTCTTTAGTGTTCACATAAACCAATTTGACTTCCTTTCCTTCTACCTTGTCCTTCAGAAAGATATACTTTATTGAAATATGCTTAGTCTTAGACTAAAATACCAGGTTTTTAGACATGTCAATAGCTACAGAGTTATCATAGTAGATAACTACCGGTTCAGTATAATTTACCTTGATATCCTTCAATATTTTCTTCATCTGCAAGACTTGAGTGCAATTAGTTGCTACTGCAACATATTCAGCTTCTGTAGTAGATAAAGAAATGCATGACTATTTTTTGCTGATCCATGAAACCAATTTCTTTCCAGGAAAGAAAGCTCCACCAGAAGTGCTCTTCCTATCATCAGTATCTCCTACCCAATCTGAGTTAGTATATGTACATAAAGTGAAATAATGATTTTTAGAATACCAAAAGCCATATTCTGTTGTTCCTTACAAATACCAAAATATCCTTTTTACTGCACATTCATGATTTTCTTTAGGATTACTTTGATATACTGAAACAATACTTACTACATTCATAATGTCACATGTAGTTTGAGTTAGATATAACAAACCACCAATCATAGACTTGTACCTTGTAGGTTTAATGATGTAGAAGTATCATTGATAGATAATTTCTCACTTGTCACCATAGGAGTACTTATCGGTTTGGAATTATCCATACCAAACTCCTTCAACAATTCCCTCAGATACTTAGTTTGATAGATAAAAATGCCTTTGTCAATTTGAGTAATCTATAAACCTAAGAAAAATATCATCTCACCAATCAAAGACATTTCAAATTCATTTTTCATGTTGTTAGCAAATTCCATGCATAATTTATCTTCTCCTCCAAAAATGATATCATCAACAAATACTTCAATAATTAGAATATCATTATCAGTGATCTTATAATATAAATTTTTATCAACACTGCCTTTAGTAAAACCAAGCTTCAAAAGATATTTATCCAACCTTGCATACCAAGCTCTAGGAACCTGTTTCAATCCATATAAAGCTTTCTTCAATTTGCAAACCATATCTTTATCATTTGTCAATGAAAATCCATCAGGTTGCTCAATGTATACTTCTTCTTCTTCTTCAAGTTCACCATTCAAAAATGCACATTTAACATCCATTTGATAAACCACATAGTTCTTATAAGCTGCATAGGCAAGAAATGGTCTAATAGCTTTAATTCTAGATACAGGTGCAAATGTCTCACCATAATCAATTCCTTCCATCTGAGAATATCCTTTACAAACTAATCTAGCTTTGTTTCTTATAAATTTACCATCCCCATTCAATTTATTCCTAAAAACTCATTTAGTTCCAATAACATTCTTATTTTTAGGCCGGGGAAATAAAGTCCAAGTCTCATTCTTCTCTATCTGATCTAATTCATCTTCCATAGCTTTTAACCAATGTTTATCCTTACAAGCTTCAATAACAGTTTCCGGTTCAACTTGAGAAATAAGACATACCTCTACATTTGCTAGTTTTCCTCTTATCATAACTCCCTTGTTCCTATCTCCAATGATTTGATCTTTCGAATTATTTAATCTTACATACCTTGGTGTCTTCTAAACTTCAAGTTCACTGCTCTGATCATCAATCACAGTTGAATTTTCTGATTGTGTCAGTGTAAGTGTCTTAGCTTCCTATACCGGTTGAGGCATTGTCAGTTTAGTTATGATCATTTCCACTATCGGTTCCCTATCATATGATATAGAATGATTTCTATACTACTCGTCCACTTTCACATTAGCACTTTGCACAATTTTTTGCAATCTCTTGTTCTGAAATCTATATGCTTTTCTTTGAATTGAATAACCAATAAATATCCCTTCATCACATCTAGGATCAAACTTTCCAATTGAATAATCTCTTTTGATATAGCATTTACTTCCAAAAATTCTAAAATATTTAATAGTAGGTGTATGTCCAAACCATAATCCATAAGGGGTCTTACCGGTTTCATCTTTGATGTGAACTGTGTTGAATGTGTAGACTATTGTACTCACTACTTCTCTCTAGTAGATATGAGGCAATTTGGCTTTCATCGTCATAGATCTTGCTGCATCCAAAATGGTTATGTTCTTTCTCTCCACTACTTCATTCTGCTGAGGAGTCTGAGGTGTAGATAATTGTCTCCTAATTCCATTTATCTCATAGTTACTATTAAATTCATGAGAAGTGAACTCAACGCGATGATCTGATCTTAAACATTTGATTTTCAATTCAGTTTTTGTTTCAACTTTTGCTTTAAAGATCTTGAATTTTTCAAGGGCTTCAGACTTCTCCTTAAGAAAAGTCACCCACATCATTCTAGAATAGTCATCAATTTAAATAAATTTAAAAAATTTGAAAGGAAACCTAATTTCTCAACATTTTTCCATTTGTCAAATACCTTGTAGGAGATCGGGATCCAAACCATAAAATTTTTCTCAACTCTTGTGTAAAAACCCCATAACATACCATGCTCATAAAGAGTGAACAAACAACTAAACATTCTAATTAAAATTAAAATCTAAAATACAATCCATTGTCATCATCAACAAAATGTTAGGATAATTGGTGAACAAATGAGAGGGGGGGGGGGGGGGTGAATCAGTTGTTAACAAATTATAACTTTTAATCCACTTAATAATCTTAATCAGATCAAGTACCGGTAAATCATATGTACATATGCCGACAAGAACAAATATTGATGATTCGATAAGCAATACAACTTAGCAATTAAACATATAAACAATGCAAAGCAACCATACCACATAACACCATGAGTTGTATGTGGAAAACTGGGAAATGGAGAAACCATAGTGGGAATCCTACCCATAGTCAGATGATACTTCTACAGAAAGTATGTGTTACAATGAGGGCCCTGCACTTGTAGGAAGGCACACTGCCTAGAGCGTAATACTCATTACAAAAAGAGTCTCATTGACTATAGAGAGGCTACAACCTTCTCAAGAAAAATGGACAACAATCCAATAGAGTGAACTGCTAGAAATAGCATCTACCATGCCTGATTACAGTCCCAATTAATCTCAGTGTCGGAGGACTAAATCTTCTTCTAAATCCAATTCAATTACAAATGATCGACCAACTCCTGTGCCTGAATGATATTACAATATTTGCACATTACATTCCTTGACCATGATCTTTTCCTTAACCATTATATATTATAAAGATTTTCTACCTCTTATTTATACAAACCCTAAGGCCTAAACCAATTAAGTCGGCCACCTAAAGATATTACAATGTAAATCCATATTCTAATGATATGACATTTCGTCTTAAGACCAAAACAACAATAATAAATCTAGAGATCATCTTGAAACATCCAACAATGTGTAGAGTACACGCTAACATGATACCGGTCCATAACCTAGATAGGTACCAGACCTATTCTGGGTCCACTATGCCAAAGCAAGTTCTTCAAGAAGTTGAAGCATGATAAAGAACATCTTCAGCATCCTAAAATCCATGTAGAAATTGCACCAACACCAATTATGCATCATGTCAAGATTCCTTAGTGAAAGCTATGCCAGTTAAACCTTAAAGAAGTTCCACTAAGGGTTTACTAGAATGTATGACAACATCCCATTACCACGTCAATACAAATTGACCAAAACATGCTCCAGAAGCACGTACCACATGTAACCAATCACATTCCATAGATCCAAACATGTTGGAAATGTCCAACAGTTAGTCTCTTCTGCTGGTAAGCAAAACCTGTCTGCCGGTAAGCAAAACCATATCAGCTAGTGTTGACATCAATGAAAAAACATCAATGCAACACATAATCAATACATCTAATAATGCTAACACAAAACACATTTAAGAGCGTTATGAAGGAACATAGAGGTAAAAAGGTTGAGAATTATTTTATATTAAAACCCAAAACTTTTGTAGGTTCTATAAAATAAAATAAAATAGTTCACATAGCTTTCGTATATGCTAAAGCAAAAAAAGGGCAAAAAGTCCTATCAAGAAGGAGAAATAAAAAAAATAGAAACTATCGAAATTACGAATTGCCACCTCAAAAAAGAACTCATAAATTGCTAAAATGAGCAAGTAATTGATGATATTGAGAGCTCATGAATTATTCAACCACTACAAAATCATCTTTTGTTTGCGAGAGATTTTGTAGTTACATTATCTTCCCTGCCTTTAGAAAGAATTAAGCCTCTTGGTTCAAAAGAGTCTAGTTTTAAAAAAAAAAAGAGATCTTCTTGTGATCCAACTGTTGTTGGGATGAAACCTACCTATTTTACTAAGTGCATTTTATTATTCTTGGATCTTGTGGTAACAATCTTATTCGACAAGATTGGTTGTATCAAAGATCAAAATTACTATATACACATAACTTAGTATACAAATTGACATAACACATTAAGTACTGAAAAGTTGAAATTGTTACAATTTCATTTTTACAAACTCAACTTCAACTACCTAAAATGGATTTGACTATTGAGTTCAAAATCAACCAATTAGACTAATAAGACTCTTTACCAACAAATCATTTGCTCATCAATATTTAGCCAATATTTATTTTAATGAACGAACTCAAATATGTTAGTCATAGTTAAACCTAATAAAAATTAAATTTGAAATCAACATCAATTGTTATCAACCCAATAATATCGTGATACTATCATCTAATATACCTTTCAATCGAAACCTTAACTCATCTGCCAACTACAGAACAAACATTTTTTCTCATTTCGTTCACAGTAATAGATTAAGAATAAGATTACAAACCACCTTTCTTTTCCAAGTTTGATAGACCTGCATCCCTGTAGCAAAGGCATAAGACCACCACAAACGTAAGACTAGTGGGACATTGTCACATGAAGAAAAGGTTCCCACTCATCCCGACTTTCTTTGTGCTTATCGGCACTACCCACCTCACAGCTTTAACATGAACATCACTTCACCGACTTTTTCGACGACAAGCCTGATGTCGATTTTCAAAGTTGCCTACACGTGAATGACACGGAGATCCGTCTTTTCTCAAAAGGAGCCGCTGCGAGATATCACTTTACGAACATGACTATGCAGTGAAAGCAGGTTTCTATCTGTTAAGTCGAAAAGTTTTGTTGTCACACTTCAATGAATGATGATAGCTCTTCTTCCAACTCAACCATATTCAAAATTTGTCATGGTATGGTGTAACAACATTGAAGGAGTTTGCAAATTTTTAATACAGAGAGCTATACTCTAAGTAGCGGAAAATGAGTTTATTAAAATTCAAATACATCTAAATATCAGGAAAGAGAAAATAGATCAACAAAATAAATAAAGCAAGGCAAAATTTTAATCAAGTTAATATTGAGCACACACAAACCACCAAGATCAAACGGTCAACATCTTACGTAATGTTAATCCTTTCTTTATAAATCAAACAATCATAATTCATGTATATGAGTTGGATTACATTTATGAAGAGCTTTCTTCTTTCTATGAGCCAAAATTCAAGACACATCTTTAACCATATCTTCATATCAAGGAGAAAGGGAAGGACACGCCTCAACTTTTGACACAACCTACAACCAGGAAGAGAGTCTATCACAAGAAAACTTATGTACCATAGACTTTATTGTTAAGTAGCTACACTATCAGAAGTCATAGTAGATTTGGGTAACATAGAAGGAGCGTTTGCAAGGGAGCCATTATAGGAGCCAAGGCTACCATCTCCAAAACAAAGGTATATTATTAGAGAGATCTTAAGTGGATAATAATTCTTAAAGTCAAAAAAATCATTAACACTCAAGTGAACAAGAAGACCATTACGGGGACAATTAGTTGAGCACATATTTAAGCAAAGGGAGTGGAGATAATTAATATCAAGCTAGCGAATATTGAAGCACCAAATACAATTGAAGGAAAGACCCTATTAATTGATTGATTAATTTCAAGCCTTCTCTTCCACTATCAAGACAATATCTCTAATAAAATCCTTCAAGATGTCAATGTCAACTAAAATACAAGAATGTGCAATGTGCTTAAAGTTATGGGCCTTTGTGAGGGGTTTGATTGAAGAGAAAAAATGCATGAGTGAAAGGAAATGCCTACCTCACATCCAAAATCAATATTCAACATCACCTCCCTATCCTTCATAGTTTTAAAATCCATAACAAGAAACCTTTCACATAAGGGTAAAGCTCTTATATGAGGATTGTAGCTAGGCCTATTCATGTTCTAATGTTATGAAAGGGATTCAGATCTTTAGATTGCATTAATTAGCCTAGAGATCCTTCTTCCCATCATTTGTTTAAGTACATCAAGAAGAGATGTTTAGAAAAGGAAAGTCATTGAGAGATTATATATTAAGGAATGTTCATAATGATTTCTTGG
Source organism: Cryptomeria japonica (assembly GCF_030272615.1). NCBI lineage: Eukaryota > Viridiplantae > Streptophyta > Pinopsida > Cupressales > Cupressaceae > Cryptomeria > Cryptomeria japonica. Next base: position 752,676,308 of record NC_081407.1, on the reverse strand, counting down.
TCCATTATCATATCATTCATTTATTAAAAGAATATCTTTTTTAACATTTAAAAGTATATACTTGTTTATACTTTCTTTAATACATGTTTTTTTTGAGTTATTTCAATACTTTCAATCTTTTGTGTAGAATACTTAAAGAAATATAACAAAAAATTATTCACAAATATTATTTGTGTTGCAACCATCACTTTGAGAAATTTTAAACTTTACAGGTGATTTATTACAACACATAATATGGAAGAATGCAAAAATTACTATTTGAAAGAGAATAAACTACATGATACACTCTAGATTTCTTCCACCTTTGTATTGGAAAAATGACAATAATTGTAATTATATTATATCATGATCATCATTCCTCATCAAGACTTAAAAGGAATACATACTTTAAAATAGTTCAAAGGTAAAAAATGTTAAGAACTTTGTGGTCTTTGGTTTTTCTACAAGATCCCACATTTCTACAATGAAACATAAGGCCATGGATCTTTAGAGAAGTCCTTAACTATTAATTGGTTATCTATAGCATGTTAAGTGTTATTGGCCCATCTACCCTAAAACACAAGTATTTCATTTAAAGGAATGTTCACTTTGGGGAAGGATCCTTGAGATATACTCTTGACACTTTGCATCCTTCTAGATTGAAATATTAGTGTAACTTGAGATTCATGATAGCACTTCCAAGGATTTAGACCCACCCAGGAAACTTTTGTAAGATGAGAAATTTCCTTACTCCAATTTATGTATTGAGAATGGTAATATGGATTTACCCCTCTTTTCTCTCTTTCTCATCACTAAGGGGTTGAGATATCTCCTCTTTATTCTCCAACTTAGTGTTCACATTATTCTTGATACATATTGTAGGTTATAGGTGACTTAATTAAGGATCTATTAAAAATCAAGTGGACATGTTCACAATTTTAGTGACTTCAATATGATTAAATTTCTCTTACTTCTCATCTATATTTCATTTAGGAGTTCTAACATTATTACATGTGGGATGCAACTATGCGAGAGTATTATGATTCCTTGGTTAGAAACTACACTTTGTATCTTATTCCATTCTTAGGTGAAGGAAACATGTTTGGACCAAGCAGATATATTAGATAAAATTTATTTCATATGGGTTAAAATGGATAACATAGGGACACAATTTATGGTAAAGGGTTATCCCCAAGTTCTTTCCATTGATTACTCTAAGACCTCTACACCTATACAATTGATATCCTTACAATACATCATTAATAAACTATACATTAAGAGTGTATTCTTTATAGAGACATTGAGGAGGATATACAAATAGAGAAACCACATGGTTTTCATATGAATGTTCCTTGATTTTAAAACATACAATGTATTTCTAGGGATTTAATTATATCCTTTCAATTTGGTATGCCAAGATGGAATTCTTGTTCATCTATTTTGGTAATACAAAACACCATTAATGTTAGGATTTTATAGAATATATTATCTTGTCACATTATTCTCTCAATATTGAGACATATTAATCTATTTTAAGTTTACCATTGCATAGTCTAGTCCCATTGATGATTTTCTCTCATACTCTTATATGGCTAACTACTAGTCTATTGGCATGATTTCCAAGTGAAGAAGAATTGTTGTTAGCATTGATGTCAACTAGGTCAAGTTCCCGTCAATGCCAATGGGGAAGATTGTTGGCATTGATGTCAACTAGGTCAAGTTCATTGTCAAAGGGGGAGTTGGATGCTAATAAAGGTAGTCAATATATTGACCATATTAGTGTGTGTTCATTATCAAAAAGAGTCATGGAGAGCTATGTTTCCATGAGGGCTTCGCATAGTGAATATGGGTTTTAGCACATGTTCATGGCATACTAAATAATCCCCCTATTTTAAAAATATATTTCCCTAAAATACTTTTTGTGACCCCTCTCCAATACAAAACCCAGATCAAAAGCCCCCCTTTTTTTACCATATATTGCATTTTTTCATAGTTCGAATTTAAAAAGCCCTATTTTCACCAAACGGGTAATATAATGAGCTTTTTTTTAGGATATTAAACCCCCCAATATGAATGCACATGATATAATATTGCCTAGCTAGTGAATTCTCTTTGTATGTTTCAAGGAATTTTAGCTTTGATATTATTAATGTATGTTAGAAGAAGTTGATATGTCAATATGGAAACAAAGGTTTTGTCTGATAGAAATTGATTGCATAGTGACATAGTGTGTTCTTGAAAGAAAGACAAGTTAAATTGAAAGAAAATCTGAAAGAGTTAGTTGATGGATCTCAATGTGTATTTCCTATATATGTGATATATATTCTTGATGATTTAATGTAGAATGTGTCTGATATTTGGTTAATCCCAAAGACACTAAGAGGGGGGCAGGGGGGGCTGAATCAATGTCTAACCGGTAGATGAAAGATTTAAACTTATTTACAACTTTATAACTGAAATTAATATATCGGTAAGCAAATAATAATGCAGTAAAGAGAAACAAAAGAATCAACATCAATGCACACCATAACACAAATATTTTTGGCGAGGAAACCCGATAGGGGAAAAACCTCGGTGGGATTTGTGACCCACAATATTTACTCACTGGCCAATATGAATAAATATTACTTAGTACAAAAGGAGCTTGCACATGCATGAAGGCCAACTACCTAGAGCTCACTGCTCAACACAGAAAATTGATGATTTGATATCTGAAGCTAACAAAATTGTTTTTGCAAGTGGTCACCGGCAAGTAAGACTCATGGCTGGCAGAATAAAAGAGATAGTAGATGAAACAACCGATAAGTGGGATATATTCTTTGTTGAGAAAGAGAAAAGAGAAGAAAATGAAAGACAAAAAGTTGAGAAATCCTTCACTAAGGTATATCAGAAACAATATAAGGGTAAGAGTAAGGTTGGAAGTATACTTGACCTCACAATAGAAGATAACTTACCTCCACCGACACAGGACACCCCATCTGCGGTAGTAGAGGCACCAACAAAAATGCAAAATCAGCCTGAAGAGAAGTCAGAGGAAGTGAAAGTAGATGATGTTGATCCCGAGTCAAACATTCTATTCACAATGAATGTTGACTCTTAGGACATTAATATTGTATTAGATAAGGAAATTGTTGAGGAAAAGAAATCTGAATCTATAAATGTTGAGAAATCTGAATCACCGGTAAAGGTAGTTGACACTCAACAGAATGTTGAGATACTAGCAGAAAAAGAATAAGAACAAACAAAATCTGAACCAGCAGGGAATAAGGATGAAAATAAGGATGAATATAAGGAAGAGAAAGTGAATAAGGACATGGTTAAGGTGGCTGAACAGGTATCTAGAGAAGAGAAGAAAATTATTGCATAACCTAACACTTTTGCCAGTACTTCTACTATGGATTTCAGACCAACAAATGTCACTGATGTATTATTGGAGTTCATGAAGAAGATAACTAAATGCAATGCCTTACAATTTAAGGCTATTGATGACTCTCTACCAATTTTGCAAATGATTGCACTCGCGTGCAAGGTAGACATTGTTGGCTCAATAGGTAGATTGGACACTTTGTCCAAATTCATTTCTTCTAACATTCAGACAGTAGATAAAATAAATGAAGAAACTATTAAGAAAAGAGTTAATAAGTAAAATGAAGATTTCTTTGACAAAACAATAAAGGATTGTTCAAAACAGATTGATTCATTGCTACCGACATTAAATTCCACTATTTTGGAATACAAGGAATTGTACAGGGAAGCTTGCAAACCTCATCATTTAACATAAGACATTGATGAATAGATAAGGAAAAATCAGAAGGAGATTGATGACATTGTAGATAACATGATTGGTTCTTCGGAACTAACATCAGTTCTGGTTCAAAAAATGTCTGTATTTAAAAGGAAAATTGAAAATTTGGAAAAAGAAAAAGCAAGGTTGAAAATAAAAAATTGGGATTTAAAGAATAAACTTGGTCCTAGATTGGATAATCTATTAACACACCAGAATGAAATATCCAAGGCAATAATTCAAGAAGATAGATCACCGAAGCAATAGATGCATTATGTCACCAGGATGATCAGACAGACAAAGACAATAATTTTTGATAGTGCAAAGTTTTTGCAGAGTCTTAACTTGGTTTCGGCGGATATTTTTCAGATTGTACATAGCTGGCTACAGGTATCTAGGTAATTTTTGAATTTTTGGTACTTTTGACATCCTTTATCATTGATGTCAAAGGGGGAGTGGTATAATGAGAAAAATGTACAGAGTGAGGCATGGTGAAAAGTGAACAGAAGGAGATCATTTGCTTAGGGGGAGCAATTTAAGTTTTGGATTTCATATTTTTTATTTTTCTCATGAGTGTTGTCATCAATGCCAAAGGGGGAGATTGTTGGCATTATACACTCAGATGAGAATGGTAGATGTTATCATTGATGGAATCTAGGTTCAACAAAGTGGCAACAAGGTTCAACATGGTTCACAGGTTCAACTGGCAATAGACTTCACATACTAGTACCAACACATACAACACGATTTATTCACATCAGCATCCAGTTTATATCACTAACAAATCATACCGACATCCAAAGATGACTTGACAATAATATTGTTTGTAATGTAAATTATATTTGTATAGCCGACATGATGTATTGTAAAGACTCATATATGTATGAGATCTTGTAGGTCATTTTGTGAGTATTTGTATGTGAAGTAGGTAATAAAATGTATGTATGATACCGAATAATTAGATATGCACATTGATGTATTTATCTTGAGAGTGAATAAGAAGCAAAGCAGAGTAAAGACTATTCTGTGAAAGAAGAATCATTTACCAGCAAGGTTTTGGCAGTGGTATCAGACATAGTTTACACCGATACTGAATATAGCATTGTAGATGCTATTTTGAAGCAGTACATTGTTATTGGATTTAACCATCCAATTGTGTAGTCAGTGGGACTCCATTTTGTGTTGAGCAGTGAGCTCTAGGCAGTTGGCCTTCCTACATGTGCAAACCCCTTTTGTACAAAGTAATATTTATTCGTATTGGCTAGTGAGTAAATATTGTGGGTCACAAAGCCCACCGATATTTTTCCCCTACTGGGTTTCCTCACCAAAAATATATATTATGGTGTGCATTGATGTTGATTCTTTTGTTTCTCTTTACTGCATTATTATTTTCTTACCAGTATATTAATTTCAGTTATAAAGTTGCAAATAAGTTTAAATCTTTCATCTACCAGTCAGACACTGATTCACCCCCCCCTCTCAATGTCTTTGGGATTAACCAAATATCTAACAGAATGACAAGTTACAAATTTAATCTAAAGGTATACAATGTTAGATTTATTTCATTTATCCACAACAACAAGAACTTGGATCTATAGTGAAAGTCTTGATTTCTATCAAGTTTGTGTCAAGTGTAGAACAACAAACAATATGAATCTTAAATGTTGACATAAACATCATTACATCAGTTGAAGTTTGTATTAGAGAGCTTAGAATGTAATATTTTTTGTATTCTATCATCATGGCTATAGGAACCTATAATAGAACTTCATATTCATGGTAGTAGAGAAACAATAACTTGACCCATAGTGATAGGAACTTTGTACTCAACGACAAATGACTCAAGGGTTATAATAAGTTCATATAATTAACTTGAATGATCTTTAAATAAATATCTAAGATCACGATTGCATTCAACGTTCAATCTTTCTTAAGAATGCATTTATAAAGATTGAGGTTGTTTCTTTAATATGAACTACTATGCTCTATAACGTAGATGTTTTGGACAAGCCACATGTTATCTGAATGTAATATATTGTCTTTATAAAAGCTATCATTGATGCATCAAGATGTTTTCTATGTTGAAAGAAAGTTTGTGGTGTAAATGAAGAGTCAATTGGAGACTAAACATTTTGAGATACTTGATGGACTTGATGATGAAAAACTATAAAATGATGTTTTGGTATGTTATGTTGGTTGGGGATTGTAATGCAATGAGAATAAAGTACATAGTCTTTTTATCAATCTATATATTTTTTTAGTGAAGATAAAAATAGAGAATTATGATGTGCTTTGATAGGTTCCAGACATAAGATACTATAAATGATGAACCAAATTTGATGGTGAAAAAGGATTGAAAGACAAAATTCTATTTTTTGTATAGTCTTGTTGAAGATTAACAAAATAGTGTTAATGTTGTATTTATAGATGTAATTGAGATTTGTATGTTGTCATTCTCTTCATTGTTGTTGCTGATGAGAAGTAAAATATTATCACTGAGCATGTAGTGTTGAAAGGAATGTTTGGTATAGTGTTATTTATCATTTCTAATGAGTGATATCACTGCATATCTATATCATGTTGTAGGGAGATTAGTTTTTTATCAATGATTTTTATGGAAAAAGACTAATCCTTTGAATTAATATTGTTCTGAGATCTTATAAGAGGTTGGTGCTCCTAGAGTTGGTGCTCTAAATTGTTCATGTGAGGCTTGGATTTGGTGCTTCTAAATTGTAAGCATTGAGGCTTATTGGAGTTTATCTTTGGATTTTTTTTACCCTTTAAGGGTTTTCCACTAATATATTTATTTTATGTGATGTGCATATATTGTTCTAATTTCTTATGGTTCGGTTTATTCTTTTATGATGTCAATCTTTCTGCTATGAATAAGGATATGCATGTTGTTTATTGATCAAGTTAAGTTTCTAATATATTTATGTTTTATAGAACCTCATTCACCCCCCCCTCTCATTGGTCGAGGCTATTCCAAAAATTTCTATTAGAGCACGGGATCCTGTCAGAAGTCTAATTGACTTAGGTTGGTTTCGTAAAAAAGGAATACCATAGGGAAGAAGTGTAGAAATAAAATTGCTTCCAAAAAGGTGAAAAGTTTTTTTTTTTTAAGTTGTTGAGTTTTCAATGATATTGATGCCAAATTATGTCCTCCATAAATAATTTATGAATCTTTGCTTATGGAAGTTCAACTAGTGAACATCAGATTAATCAAGAAATAGATGAAGAGGAAGGAAAAATTAGTCTTGAAGCAAAACTTGTTGCTACATTAGGTGAAATAAAAAACCTTAGATAGGAGAATCAAAAACTTAAGGTATGTCTTCAATAAAGTATTAAGGCTAATAAAGTGGTAGTACAAAATCATAATGAATCTAAAAAGGTTATTGAATTTCTAAAAGTTAAAGTTATAGAAAGGAAAAGGCCTAAAGAATAAGTGAGAACAAAATTAAAAGACAAGGAAGAGATTTGCAAAAAGATAGTGAATGAGGTTGCAACTTTAAAAATAAGTTTAGAGGAGAATTTATTGTTATAAGAAAAAACCTTGAAAGACAAAGTGATTATTAGTCTGGAGACTGAAATTGAAGAGAACAAAAGGATAGAAGAAGTTGCATTATTTGATTTGGAAGTCAAAACTATTTAGTGTTAAAAACTTGAAGGAGAAATGGCTATTCTAAGAAAATTGTTGGAATCAATGAACATTGAGAGGGGAGGGGGTGAATCCGTGTTCTAAAATTTAGAACATTTAATAAATCAATTCTTAAACCACTAGATGCATAATAATGAAAGTGCAGTTTTGTAAATTGTACACCCTTGCTAGGGTGGTACAATTTCATCATTAGGTTAGCACTCGCCTTAGTGTGTCTTTCATCTTGCATTTCTAATTTCTCTTTAAGCATTTGATTAATTAATTTAAATAAATCTAGTCATATTTCATCACTTCACACATTATAAGTGTGACCCTTTTTATTTTATTCCTCTAATAAATCATTTAATCATAAACGCTAATTATGTCCTATTACGACCTTTAAAGCCAAATTTTGCATATCAAAACACCTCGAAATCAGCTGCAACTTTGGGATTCTCTCTAGTATCATCATATCTAAAAAATTTGGTGAAAATTTGGTTGGACCATGGCGGGAGTGCACATGGTACTTGGCTTTTTCCCCGAAATTTAGAGAGCACAATTCTTTGATACTATAATGCTTAACCCCGAAATATTGGTGGGAAATTACATTCCTAGGTTGGCCTAAAGGTGGAATTAATTCGAAATTAAAATCTAGGGTTTCATACATAAGAGCTCTCTTTCTTCATTTGAAGGGATTTTTCTAAGAATCTAAGAGCAGGTTTTTGGAGAACAAGGAGCCTTCTAGATAGTGAAAGAGAAGCCTATGTGGAGTCTCAAACAACATTCAACAACATTTGATCAAGCATTCATCATCAATTAGGATCCTTGAAGACATTCAAGAGTAATAGGAGATCTAGTGGCAATATCTTAGCCTTGGGGATTCGTGTGATTTCAGGCTATTTTCATGTCTTTGTATGAGCTTCTTTACATCAATTTGCATATTTAGACTCATTATTTAGATCATTTAACATATTTGGTTTGAAGCATTGTTATTTACATTCACATTTACATTTAGGGTTTACTCTCATGTGTAGGGTAGCTCTAGTTTCTTTCAATTTAGGATCTTGCATATACATAAGGTTCTAACACACACATTTTTAGTACATAATTGGCTATTTGTGGAGGTTTGAATCACCAAAATAGGGTTTTGACTAAGGAAAAACCCTATATAGCCACCCAAACCATTCATTTTCAATTGCAGGTGCAGAAACAGGCATTCAGAGCTAGTTTCGAATCTGGAAATGAAATCAACACCACTCAGAAGTCTTAGTAGTGAAAAAATATTTCAAGGTCATGGAATGGAACCCTGGTCCCTCCATTTTGCAATCAAATTTGATAGGTTGCAGGCTCAAGACCTCAAGTTTGCAGTGTCTCAGTTGCAGTGTCCTATGTGCAGAAACATGACAATGGCATGACACCCTTGTCTAGGTCAATTTTGTTCAATTTGCAACATTGGGTACACATCCAAAATCCTCCCCCTTTCATGCTCTCAGTATCTCAGTTTCAGATCTGCAAGTTTGTTCAATTTCAAGTTCATTTGTGCTTCATTCTTTATCTCCTAGTCTAGTTGATCATTCAAACCTTAGTTTTTCTCATCATTTGCAACATGAGGAATAGAAACCCTAAGAGTTAATCCTTGGCTCTCTCTTTCTCACAGGAAGTAGCCAAATTTATCTATCTACCTAGGTTCTTTCTTATTTCCAATGTGTTGGCAAAAGTGGGATTAGGTCCTAGTCACCTGATCTCTCTTTTCTCACCTCCACATTTTGGTTAACCTGAGGTGAATCCAACCTTATTTAATTCTGATTTATGTGCTCAGATCTAAGTTTTTTTTCTATTTCAAATTCAAATTTACATTTACAAGTTTCAATTCCTTGCAAATTTCAAAATTTAGAGGTTGCTAAAACCCTAATTTTTCAATTCAAAATTGAACTTGTGGATAGCTTAATTTAGATCATTAACTTCAGATATGATCTAGGAACACATTCCACTCATAAATTTTATTTTATAAATCAACATTAAGAGTTCTTGCAGTGGTTAAAATTGAACATTTCCTTCTATTTTGCATATGCTATCATTTGAAAGAGGAAACGTTTTATCATAATGCATTCATTTCATAAATGTGATACTGGGTTAGCTTCCCTTATTTCAATTTTTTCATCTCCTAAAGAATGTCCTCCTATCTATGACAACATTTTAGTGCCTAAAATATGTTTTATCAACCCCTTCAAAACTCTCCCATACTCTAAGGATGAATATTTGAAGAGTGATCTTGACAATTATCCTAAAATGTGCCTTTCCCATCTAGCCATCTTAGAGGAAGAGGATGATATCATAAACACCTTTCTTAATGTTACCTTACCTTCCTTACATGATGCCTCCCTATGTGAAAAGCTATTGATGGATATTGACTTATCTTCTCCTAAATTTGGTCTTACCAATGGGGGTATGTTAGTACAACAAGAGGTTATGAACACTTCTTCGAAAGATCTCCTTCCTAAGTATGAATCTTTGCAGAAAGATGTTCCCTCCTAAAAAATACTTCTGTCATGAGGTTCATTTTGTGCAAGAAGATGGTAGTGTCCCTACTTTTCCTAGTGATGGCATTTCCTCTTTTGATTTCAATAAAATTCCCACTAGAGATGACGCATTAATGAGAAATATTTTCCCTTTTCCTAATGATTGTCTTATCTGTAAAGATGTCTTAGAAAAAGAAGATGAAACCATAATAAATTTCCATAATTCTCTCTCCCCTAAAGATCCCATTGAAGAAATTTTGAGGAAAGAGGATGATTTAAATACATGTAGTGATTTTCTCCTTCCTAAGGATGAAGAATTAATGAACAATGTTATCCCTTCTCCCAAAATTGGCAGTAGCAATAAGGACATCTTTGTGCAAGATATTTCTAATACTTTTTCTAATGACCTAACTATTTGGGATGAACCATTAGAAGAAGGTGTTGATTATTCTCTCCCTTATGAGAAAACCCTAGCCAAAGGGGATGAAATAATTATTGATAACTCCCTTGATAGAATCTCACCTTCCATGAATCTCAATCATTTTTTCTCTAAAGGTAAAGCATCTCCCTCTCCTTAACTTGGTTCTACTTATAAGGATACCCTAGTTCAAGCTAAGATGGTTAACATCTTTTTCAAAAATCTCCCTCTCAAAGGTGATACTTTAAAGAGTAATGTTGATCCTTCTCCTAGAGTTTTTATTCCCCATGTAGATCCTTTTGTGATAGAGTATGATATTACCTTTCCTATTAATACTTTTCCTCCTAAAACATCAATGCCTACTCGTAGTCTCTCTCCTAAAATTGATCTTATTCATGATAAAATTTTAGTGTAAGGAGAGACTACCAACAATTCTTCCAACAATCTTGTCCATGCTTCTTCTAAGGAAACCTTTCATATTCCTAAACCATCTTCAATCAATTTGATACATGTGAATGAAACACCTAATAAACCCCTCTTCACATTTCAAGGTGTTTGTCCTTCTCCAAATTCCCCATGTAAGCCTATCTTAGTGGTTCAAGGTGGTTATGCTAATGATTATTTTTCACTCCTATGAAACCTATTAGTATTGTGCAAGGAGGTTATCGTACTAAGAGCCCTTATGAGTATGCTAAGAAAATCACTAGACAGAGTTATCATATAGTTTCTCATACTTACAACACAGGAAACAATATGCAACCTAGTCCTCCTCCAGTTATCCCAACCTCACTTCCTCTCTCTCAACCTACACTTCCACAAGCACCTCATATATCAAGTCTTATCAAGGAGTATGATCTCATTAAACAACTTAAGGCCACTCCTGCTAAGATTTCTATTTGGGATTTGGTTCAAACTTCACCTACTTATCATGGGATGTTACAAGATGCTTTGAAAAACTTAGATGTCCCACCTACAATGACACCCAATAACATGTCTACTTTGATTGATCCTACAAAACAATCCAAAGCTCAAATTGTAATCACATAAGATGAGTTACCTTCTCCTGAAAAAGAAAATAAATATGATCCTCTTATGATTATGGTTATTATACATAACAAAGCTTTAAGATGAACCCTTGTGGACAATGGATCTAGCCTTAATGTTTGTGGTGTGGACTTATTGGATAAGATTAAAGTGGCTCATTCTTTCATCAAACCCACTTCTCTTACTATTCAAGGCTTTGATAATGTTGCTAAACAATGTCTAGGTGTCATAACCTTTCCTATCAAGGTAGGTCTTGTTGTGTTACCTACACCTATTCATGTTATACTTGGTAATTTCACAGATAACCTTCTATTAGGGAAACCTTGGATTCATAGCATGCAAGTTGTCCCCTCAACTTTGCATAGGAAAATCAAGTTCATTTATAACAATATGACATACACCTTGTTAGCTGGCAAACCTCAAGAACCATTAAAATTTTGATATTCTTGTTCAACTACTTACCATTTTTCTTCCAATCCTTCTACTTCTTCAAATACATCTATTTCCTTTAATGATGTTGTTCCTTCTAGTACTCCTGATTCTTCTACTCAATTGAAATCTCCTCCCAAAGATATCTTTTCTATTGAAGAAGTGCTTGCAAATGATGATTGGGCATATCTAGACTTTACCGCTACTTTTATAGCAGATTATAGGGTACCTTGGAAAGGATCTAAGACTGAGAAAGATAAATATAAGGAGGAATCCAAAGAGCAACCCACCTTGTCTAAACAACTAACCACTTTGTGGCTTCTTTTAATTCAAATAATTCTTCAAATCCTTCCTCTTATTCATATAGCACTTAGACCTATGATGGATCACCATCTCCTTCATATTTGGCATCCCTTTATGGTCCTAGTTTTCACATTTTAGCTAAGAGTGGCTATAATGGGAATGGTTGTGGCGCAAATGAATAAGGAATTAAACTTCCTTTAGAACATAATACACATGAAGATTTATTTGGACTTGGATATAATCCTTCTAATCCCACCAAAGAATCTAAAAGACCATCTCTCAATAAGAATTCTATATTTATTAGTGATGATAACCTCACCTCGATTAAATCATCTTCTACTTTTTTCAACACTTATCCCCCTCATAAGGAAATCTTGGTGATGAGAAAATCTTTTTATGAATCTCCTCAAGAGATTTCTAATCCCACTTATGAGGCTTTATTTTCTACTCATTTTAAAATCCCTTCTTTTAGGAATAAGACTCTAATGAATTACACTTATCCATCTCCTAATATTTCTTGTGTGCAAGAAAAGTATGACTTAGTGGCCTATTCTTCTCCTATGAACTTCTTTGTTTCTAAAGACTCTTTAACATTCATCATCTTATACATGTTTTTAATCTCACTTATAGTAGAGCATTTAACATGTCATATTCAAATATCTCATTCAATCTATCATGTCTTTAAATAAAATTAATGGCTATTATGTTGCGCATCATTATGTGACATTGTCATTCACGATGGTACAATTTCATGTGCAATCATAATTTTGAAAGAAACATAATAGACTATTTCTATCTCATCTTTTCTCCCCATATATGTGGGGGGCAAGAGTGATTTCAAACATCTCTCCTTCTTAAGATTAAAATTTCCCCTTTGTGAAGTAGTGTCTTCTATAAGGATTTCTTATTGATTGTAGAGATGTATTCATACTTGAATTCCTTCTCTCATATTGGAACAAGAATCCCTAATGGGAATCTTAAGTACATATCCTTAATTGGGTCCTCCTTCTTGGTGATTGGAAGTCTTTGATTGTTCATCAATTTCTTTTCTTGATTGAGTGGTATCTTTTATAATAAACCCTTCTATTTTGTGCACGTGCATATCCCTGATGAGGATCTCTTTCCTTCTTTTAGAAGAGTGTTGTTATAAATAATCTCTCTTTGATGTCATCTCAATCCTCTACTCTTTTCAAAACTCTTGCATTCATTAATTCAAGAATATGTTATATTTGTCTAAGACAACTCCTCTTGAAGGTAGATGTCTTTTGAACAAAGATATCTTCTCCTCCAAGGATCTCCTTTACACTTATATAGCAAGATATCTCTTTTTGAACTATCTTATCCTTGCTTGAAGAGTATTTCCTCTCTTTCTTGAATTTATGACATTGTTGCATGATGGATATCTTCTTGGTTTCGAAGGTAGGTATCCTTGTTCTACTTGCACACACATGCATGAGGTTGATTGGAACTAATAGTGCTCGCACTCTCCTCCCTTACATGGATCACCTAGATAGACTCTAGGGGCTAGTTTTCCATGTCCTTCTCTCCATGGATCACCTAGTTTTAGGGGAGAGATGTCCATGGTTCCTTTTCTCTTCTCATGGATCACCAAAGTGTGTGTTCATGGTTTCTATCTCTTCTTCCTTCTCTTTACATTTGTTTCCATTTAAATCTTTCATCTTGTGTTAGAGAGCTCTCAAATCCTCACATTCCTTGTTATGTTGAAATTGAGGTTTAGTTCTCTTTCTTACCAAATGCTTCTCCATTAGTTTCTTGATCTTGTATCAAATCTTCTTGTGAGCATTTATCATCAATCTTATTTCACAACTTGATGTGGTAAACATGATACCCTATTTCAACTCACTAAAATTAGCAAGCCAAAATAGGGGGGGCATATAGCTACCCTCAAATTTTCATCACCTTTGTTAGTAAGCATTTAGGTGATTTTGTGATTTTATCTAACATGTGTTTTTGTAGGGTGTGGATCCTAACTATGTACTGCAGATATCGCTTTGGGCTTCGTCCAACAACTCGTGGATATATCCTTTTTCATGAATGTTTACTTTTCTTTACTTTAGCTTGCATATGCACATAGTGTCATATGACAGCTAAAGTGGGAGCTAAATGTAATGTTGTAAATTGTACACCCTTGCTAGGGTGATACAATTTCACACTTAGGTTAGCACCTGCCTTAGTGTGTCTTTCATCTTGCATTTCTAATTTCCCTTTAAGTAATTAATTTAATTAAATCTAAAGTCATATTTCATCACTTCAGACATTATAAAACTGGGCCCTTTACCCTAAGTGTGCCCCTTTTTATTTTATTCCTCCAATAAATCATTTAATCATAAACCCTAATTATGTCCCATTTCAACCTTTAAGGCTCAACTTGGCATATCAAAACACCTCGAAATCAGTTGTAACTTTGGGATTCTCTCTAATATCATCATATCTAATGACCCTAAAAATTTGGTGAAAAGTTGGTCAGACCGTGGCGGAAGTGCACATGGTCCTCGACTTTTTTCTCAAAATTTTGGGAGCATAGTTCTATGATATTATAATGCTTAACCCCAAAACATTGGTGGGAAATTAAATTCCTAGGTCAGCCTAAAGTCATAATTAAGTTGAAATTAAGATCTAGGGTTTCATACATAAGAGCTCTCCTTCTTCATTTGAAGGGATCTTTCTAAGAATCTAAGAGCGGGTTTTTGGAGCACAAGGAGCCTTCAATATAGTGAAAGAGAAGCCTATGTGGAGTCTTCAAAAAAATTCAATAAAATTCAACAACATTTCATCAAGCATTCATCATCAATTAGGAGCCTTGAAGACATTCAAGAGTAATAGGAGATCTAGTGGCAATATCTCTCCCTTGGGGATTGGTATGATTTCATATTATTTTCATGTCTTTGTATGAGCTTCTTGACATTAATCTGCATATTTAAATTCATGCTTTAGATCATTTAGCATATTTGGTTTGAAGCAGTTTTATTTACATTCACATTTACATTTAGGGTTTACTCTCATGCGTAGGGTAGCTCTAGGTTCTTTCATTTTAGGATCTTGCATACACACAAGGTTCTAGAACACACATTTTAAGTACATTATTGGTTATTTGTGGAGGAAGAAATCACCAAAATAGGGGTTTGACTAAGGAAAAACCCTATATCGCCACCCAAAACCTTCCTTTTCAGTTGCATGTGCAAAAAAACAACATCCGAAGGCAGTTTTAGATCTGGAAATGGCATCAACACCACTCAAAAGTCTCAGAAGTGTACAAATTTGTCAAGGATAGGGGTATGGCATCCTGGTCCCTCCATTTTGAAGTCAAATTTGGCACGATGCAGGCTCAGGATCTCCAGTTTGCGGTGTCTCACTTGTAGCCTCTTCTCTACAGAAACATGATAGTAGCATGGCACGCTGGTCTGGGTTAGTTTTGTTTAATTTGAAATATCAAGTACACATCCATAATCCTCCCCCTTTCATGCTCTTAGTATCTTAGTTTCAAATCTACAAGGTTTATCAATTTCAAGTTCATTTGTGCTTCATTCTTTATCTCCTAGTCTAGCTGATCATTCAAACCCTATTTTTTCTCATCATTTGCAACAAGAAGAATAGGAACCCTAAGAGGTAATCCTTGGCTCTCTCTTTCTCATAAGAAGTATCTAAAGTGATATATCTCCCTAGGCTCTTTCATATTCCCAATGTGTTGGTAAAAATGGGCTTAGGTCCTAGTCACCCAATCTTAGTTTTCCTGCCTCCACAGACAATAAAATGCAGATGCATAAACCAATCAACCAAAAAACCATAACACTAGAATTTTTATGTGGACACCCGGAAAGGGAAAAACCATGATAGGATTGAGACCCACAATATTAGTATACTTTGATCAAGAGTATGATAATATTACAAAAAGGGGAATGTACTTGCATTGAGGCACATTACTTTGAGCTCACTACTCAAATACAAAAGAGGGCTACAACCCTGTTGGACTCATTGTCCTAAAAATGATTACAAATGATTAGAATAGTGTATGAACTGAAGATTAGTATCTACTAATGCAAAATATCAGTTTCGATTAAGCTCAAGAGTTCTTCTATCACTATTATATCTCTCTACTCTATTTTGCTGCTCTATTATATACGAGAACACTAAAACCTTCAATCACATTCACAAAAAATTGCACATTTTCTCATACAGTCTCCTCACACTCATATAATCTCCCAAAATGCTCAAATTAAATGGTCTTATATATCTGAATCAACAAAATAAATCAATTCCCATGTCGGCTTCCAAAATCCACATAACACGCAGAATGAAATGTGTAACAATGAGTCGGCTCGATTCATCCACAAATTTATATGCAGACCTAAACAAGATGATAACAAGATTCTCATGTGTTAGCACAATTACCTCAAACTCAAAAACAACCACCAAAATAATCCCAAAGATTCCAGATCACATGTTACATCACTTAATATCAAAATGACTCTTCTCTATCTGAATTACCGGATATCGGACCTTCAATCTCGCTCATGAATCAACAATAGATACTAGGAATAAAAAATAAGCTACCTCAGATCTCGAATCATCGTCCTCTATTACCGTAACCAAAGTTATGCAACCAAAATCAAGATTTGCACAATATACTCATACTTTGTCAGATACTATATTTCACATGTAGACACATAAATTGTCTCGTCTAATTAAATAAATATTTTATTTATTTAATTATTTTATCCTAAGTCTTCTATTAATTAAATAAATATTTATTTATTTATTTAATTCATTAATCCTCTTCTAAGCCTTTCCGCATTTAAATAAATACTTTTATTTATTTAAATTATCCCTCCCTAAATTAAATAAATATTTTATTTATTTAATTGATCCTGCTTCCTCTATTAAATAAATCTTTATTTATTTAATTAATTCATTAACCTTTTCTACCCATGACACATGTCACTCATCTCTTAATTCTTCTCTTACCTACCCCCTTTATCACTTTATTATTTGTTCTACCTAACCTTTAATCCTAGCTGATCATTTTTCTTTACACCTCTTAATCTTATCCCTCCATTTCTTATAGTGTTCTATATATAAGAGGATACTCTCCTTCATTATCAACCCTAATCATCTAATTGTCTAATTGATTTTATGCAATCAAGCCTTCTTGCGATCAATCTATCAACCACAATCCATTATTTGTTGAGCTCTTGTGCACACATTAAATCTAAGAGAAAATATATCAAACAAGATCAATGGAGATAGGAGACAATGGAGATTTAAATCCTACTAGACATGTGAGTGGTAATATTGTTTATTTTTTTTATTTTCATGGTCTTAGGTATCTGTATTGGTATTGGTGAATGTTTCATTGTAGGACCTTGATTGTTTGTGGTTAAATCTTTATGGGTTTACAATAGTTTATCATCACTTTTCACCATATACATTTCGTTTTGTCTGGGGGATCATGGATTTTTGTTAGATCTATATTTTTTTTGCAATTTTTTCTAACCCTATATTGTTGTTTTGTAAAACAATTTGGAGAATAACCTTCTGCTTTTTTGGAGGAGGAGGAATCCGACAATGATTCCTCATCTGATACTGAGGATAGCTCTGATGATTCAGAGTATGAGAGTAGCAAGAAGAGGAAAACAAGACCCTCATCTTCCAAGGGCAAAAAACTTCAAATCAAACCCTTGATCAACATCTCTTCAGAAGAAGAGGATTCAGATTATTCTGAGGAGAAGAAGAACCCTAAAGAGTTGCTGAAGACGAAAATTAAAAACCGAGCCCAGACCCAGAAAAAGCATAAGAAAAAAGAGGAGACTGGCAAGGAACCAGAAGCTGACAAGCAAGCTAGGACCCTGGAAGCCGAGCACAGCCTGGAAAAGGAGACAATGGAAGAGACTCTCAGGGCTGCTGACACTGTCTCCACCCTCCATATCCTTAAAGATGAATAGGTAACCCCTGGAAAAGTGACTCCCCCCTATGGCCCTCCTCCCGAGGGCTTGCATGGTTTTATGAAAACTATGGAATGGCTCATTGATGGTTACAAGAAAGCTGTGGATGAGTATAAAAAACTATGCAACAGAGTCCTGATTTTGGAGACCATTAATATAGGGGAGGGGAATACAATGGCTGACTATATTGAGGATCTGAAAAACACTATTACTAAAGCGGAGGACATCAAAGATGCTTTCAACCCCAGGTTTTAAAAGATTTAAAAGGAGATGCTAGACAGAAAAAGCCTTGCAGAAACTAGTGAAAAAACACTCTCGGATACTGTCACTAAAGTGGAAAAAATTGAGGAGTGCCTTAAGAATATCACGGAGCAGAGCCTTAATATTCTAAAAATCTCAGCCAATAATACTCATACCCTCATCAATAAGCTTGATGATGACAAGGAAATCCAGGAAATTGACCTGGACGCTGAAGGTACAGGGGAAGCTCAAGGTCCCAGAACCCGCACCAGAGGCAAGAGGAAGGAAAAGAAAATGAACAAGGATCTGGAAGAGCTTAAAGCTGTTGGGGCTACCTATGATGAGCTGGTGATAAAGGCAGAGGACCTGCTAAAGAAAATTGTTGTGTAGCGTCTCCCCGGTTTCTTTGTTGTGTTTTGTTGTTTTGTTGCTTTGTTGTTCTTTCTGTTCGCTGGTCTTCTGGCGAGTCATTATGTATGCAGACTTTTAATCCTTTTGCTGCTCTTTCTCTTTCTATGATGTAAAGGTTTCAGGTCCTTAAAACCTATTTTTTAATCAATCAGAACCCTGTGCAACTAGGGTTTTGGACACAAGATTAAGATTTTGGAGATTTGATTAGATCTCACAGATGGCTTGGAATTTTTGCACCAAATTGTTTTATCAGGTTGGGGATAGTATCAGAAGTGTTCAATCCAAAATTCATATTTTTTGGAGCATATTTAAATTTTCTATGAATTTGTTGTATTTTTTCATAAAAAAATAATTTTTGAAGTAAATTAGCTATTTTTTTGGATTTTCTTACATTTCTGGAAAGTTCTCAGAATTCGACAAGGGGTCTACTTTTTGTGATTTTAATTTGGGTGCAAAATATATCATTAAAAATCAAATCCTTAAGAATTATAGTTTTACAATATTTTGATTATATCTCCCACATGGTTTGTAATTTTTGCATCAAATTATTTTCCAAAGTGGAGAATAGTATCAAGCAATATCAGTGAAAAATTCAGATTTTTGGAAGCATATTTGAATTTTCTATGAATTGTTTATGATTTTTCATAAAAAATTAATTTTTGAAGCAAATTAGCAAATTTTTCAGATTTTCTTACATTTATTAAAGTTTCTCAAAATTCTACAGAGGATCTATTCTTTGTGATTTTAATTTGGATGAAAATTATTCATGAAAAAATTGATCTTTAAAAATGAGGGTTTTACAATGTTTTGTTCATATCTCACAAACTACTTGGAATTTTTGTAGGAATATTTTTTTCATCATGGAAATGGTATATGGTGATTCCAATACAAAATTTAGATATTTTCGATCAAGTTTAATTTTCTATGAATTTGGTATGGTTTTTCATAAAAAAAAAATTTTGAGAGTAAATTAGAAACTTTTTTGGATTTTCTTACATTTCTGGAAAGTTCTCTGAATTCTATAGGGTATCTATTTTTTATGAATTTAATTTTTATACAAACGAACTCATGGGAAATCAGATATTTGCATTTGTCAAAAAACGTATTGTCGAAGGCCTCTATTTCACAAAGTCATTTGGGATTTCTAAAATTCAACCTAACTTATGTTTTTACAAGAGGGGTATTATTTCACAACTACTAAAATTTTTGGTGCAGGACCTTTTGCAAAGATTTGATTTTGAAATTCCTTTCTTTGTCTTCTTTAGTTTAGCAAAACACTTCAATTAGTGCTCTAAAATGAACAAGTGTGTTTTGTGTCTTGAGCAATAGACTTCTTTTGTTTTACTTTTAGAGAGCCTGCCTCCTGAGTAGCCCATAACGCCGAGTGAGAAGGAACAACCTAAAGTGGTAATGGGCTAAAGCCAAGCTCTTTCGAACCACTATAAATAAATGTGTTTGTGACGAAAGTTGCAAGCAATGGGTTCTGGAATGGCATAGCAATGTTAACTCATTGAATCTATGTCCACCTAAACGGATGCCCTTACTAGACACCTTTTGTCTTAGAAGCCAAAAACCTTCTAGTTGTTGGCACAGGAGGTTGGACCTCTAAGGCATGTTACATTCTTCCGGTTCTTAGTAGAGATACAAATTTTTCCATGGGGAGTTTTCATGGGGATTGGTGCTTGGCTGCTCAAGATAAGTAAGTGCCAAGGGTGGAGATAGTGGGGTCAAGCATCTAAGTATCCACTCCAAATTGCATAGCTCTGGGTAACCCCCAAAGTGCGATTCAACAAATATTTTCCCGACCAACCCTAGAATTTGTGCTTGCATGATCAAAATACTCAAACATTTTCAAGAAAAACTAAGAAACATTGTGTCTACTGTGTTTTCAAGTGCATGCTAAACAAATAAGGATATTTTACAATCACACTTCAAACTAAAACATTTTATCATTTTTGGTGAAAAAGAACTTCACACATTGATTTTTCACTATTTTGTTATGTCCTCTTACCATGAAAAAAGTCAAAACATTGAGATTTGGTCGCATGAAACAACTTCACAATTGGACATAATTGCAAAATATTTTCGAAATCATGTCTAGGTTTACTTAAATAGTGGCTGTGTTTAGAACTATGAAATTGCAAAAGATTTATCAAGAGAAAAAGGACTTAAGTTTTCAGATTCAAACAGCTTCTAAGGTTGCTTCCTATAGGGCTTGATTTTCAGTCAACCTATCTTGGTCACACAATAAATCATTTTCTTTCATTTGCATTTACCTCATACATATTTTCCAAATTTGAGTTAAAAGGTTACTTTGCTTGTTCTCATCAAACTTTGCAAACATACTATGATAGAAGCCTAGGTGATTTCCTTATAAAGATCTATCATCTTAGGGTCTTATTTGGTCTTCTTGAGTCAAGGTCAACTTACCTCATCAAGAGATCCATCATCTCTTTGAAAGCCACACCTTACTCTAAAAACATACATACTTTGGTATTACACTCTTGGAAATTGCAAGCTTACCCTAGATTCATCTACACTTCATACACCTCTTCATCTTCCATAGTCTTTGCATTTTCATACTACCTTTCATTTTGGTCAAGACTTTAGTCCATGGTTGAAACTAGTTCACAAAGGTCTAGAATAGAAGCTGAAGAAGCTTTAAGGTCTTTCAACATGAGTGTAGGTCCCGGAGACAACTGAGAGGGGGGGGTGAATCAATTGTCTAATAAATTCAAACCAAAATCTTATTAACCAACTTAATGCTTAACACCGGTAAGATAGTTAAGTATGCTGATAAGCAATGTTAATAGAAAAAGCTATATCGGTAAGAATTAATGCATGAAACATAAGCACAAAGTCATCCACAACACATGACAAAAATATTTGTACATGGAAACCCTGTAAGGGCAAAAACCACGATGGGAAACCTTACCCACAATCAGATGATACTACTGCAGATAGTAAGTGTACAAAGAGGGGTTTGCACATGTAGAAAGGCCAACAGCCTAGAGCTCACTGCTCAAACACAAATGGGAGTCACACTGACTACAGTTGGATGGTTAAATCCAATGAGAATGTACTACACAAAATAGCATCTTCATATGCTGGATTCAGTACTGGTGTAATGCTGATATGCTTCTACAAAAACCCAACTTCACCTTCAAATTATGTCTTCGTGTATATCTCTACTTGATCTTGCATATATCCTTCCTTAAATATTTTTCGTATTTCCACACTTGATCTTACAAATAAGATCTTACATTTATACCATACCCTAAGACCAATTTTAGTAGGTCAGCTCTACAAGATATTACAATAAAACATTTTACAAATAATACAATATCTGATGCAATAACCAATTGAACATGTCAGCTTAATTCATTTACAACAATAATAAATCATTTCCATAGCGTGCCATGCTGATCTAGAAAAGATAAACCTGCCGATGTAACCCTAGATAACCTGGACCTATTTGCCGGTAAAAGAAAATATGCAAATAAGAATATACTAATGATTATTACTTCAAAGTAAAGTGTCCACATGATGTCTTTGACATTACCAGGTGTCTTCCATGTCAATGCAGGTACCGGTGAACATTATATCCTACCAGTTAACCATATACCGGTGACTGTTTGAATAGTTTACTGATTGTCGGTGAATGTTGCTAGATCTCCGAAGTAGGTGTATTTAGCAAGTGTTGACATCAATGACAAAACCATACCAAAACACCAACAATCTCCCCCTTTGGCATTGATGGCAACACAATATGGAAAACCCATCAAAGTGCCAAAGTAGAAATGCCAAGTACAAAAACCAATTCTCCCCCTCAGAGTAATATGTGTTTATTCAAAGATTTATTTTCAATACCAAACTCTCCGCAAAAAGATAATGCATTTTTCCATATATCTTTCCTTAATGTTTTTCCATATATCTCTCCCCCTTTGACATCAAATGCCAAAGTCACGAAAGGTCAAGTTCATACAAAATACCAACCAATTCAATATACCAACTACTCCCCCTAAGAATTAGCTTCCTCGTCAAATACTGGAATAAAAGATTTGACCATTTAATTCTGCTCGTTGATGATAATCATCAACTGTCTAAGTCTCTACTGGTGGAGGTAAGATTCCGAGCTAATCTTTGAGATACTCAAACATTTCCTTAGGCAAAGGTTTTGTAAAAATATCTGCAAGTTGTTCTTTACTATTCACATAAACTAGTTTTATTTCCTTTTCTTCAACTTTTTCCCTTAGAAAATTTAGTTTGATAGAAACATGTTTTGTTTTAGAGTGTAATACTAGATTCTTAGATATATGAATTGTTGCAATGTTATCACAATATATAGTAATAGGTTCCTTGCAGTTTACCTTTATGTCTTTCAACATTTGCTTAAGCCAAAGTACCTGTGTATAGTTTGTTGCTGCTGCAACATATTCTGATTTTGTTGTTGATAAAGATGTATAACTCTATTTCTTACTTAACCAAGAAACTAATCTCTTTCCAAGAAAGAATGCTCCTCCAGTGGTGCTCTTTCTATCATCCACATCTCCTGCACAATTTGCATCTGTGTATGCATATAGATCAAAATTTTCATCTTTAGGATACCATAATCCAAGATTTGTTGTGCCTTGTAAGTATCGAAAAATCCTTTTTACTGCTGATTCATGATTTTCCCTAGGATTACTCTGAAATCTAGAAACTATACATACTGCATTCATAATATCAGGTCTGGTTTGTGTCAAATATAGTAAACCTCCTATCATAGATTTGTATCTAGTTGGATTAACAGGTGTAGATTCATCCCTTTGAGATAATTTGTCATTTGTAGCCATAGGTTTTCTTACCAGTTTAGAGTTTTCCATTCTAAATTTCTTAAGTAGTTCTTTCAAGTACTTGGATTGACTTAAAAATATGCCTTTATCAATCTATAAAATCTGCAATCCTAAAAAGAATTTTATTTCTCCAATCATAGACATTTCAAATTCATGCTGCATTTTAAGAGAAAATTCTTTGCATAATCCATCTTCTCCTCCAAAGATTATATCATCAACAAATACTTCCATAATCAGGATGTCATCATTAGTTACTTTGTAATATAAATTCCTATCTGCATTTCCTTTAGTAAAACCAATTTTTAAAAGATACTTATCCAATCTTGCATACCAGGCTCTTGGAGCTTGTTTTAGTCCATACAAAGCTTTTCTTAATCTACAAACCATATCATTGTTATCTGTCAAAGAAAATCCATCAGGTTGTTCAATATAGACTTCTTCTTCAAGATCTCCATTCAAAAATGCACATTTAATATCCATTTGATAAACTTTGTAATCCTTGTGAGCTGCAAAGGCCAAGAATAATCTAACTGCCTCAATTCTAGCTATCGGTGCAAAGGTTTCATTGTAATCAACTCCTTCTTTCTGAGAATATCCCTTACACACTAGTCTTGCTTTATTCCTGACAACCTTACCATCTTCATTGAGTTTGTTTCTAAATACCCCTTTGGTTCCGATTACATTTTTATTTTATGGCCGGGGAACTAATGTCCAAGTATTATTTTTCTCAATTTGTCCTAATTCTCCTTCCATAGCTTTAATCCAAAATTTATCTTCACATGCCTCATTGATAGATAATGGTTCAATTTGAGAAATAAGACATACCTCTTCATTTGCCAATCTTCCTCTTGTCATGACTCCTTTAAATTTGCTTCCAATTATCTGATCTTCAGAATGATTCAGTCTTACATACCGGGGTGTCTTAGTCGGTTGTTGTTCTTCAATTACCGTGGAATCCTCTGATGATACCAGAGTAACTGGATCATCATTCTATATCGGTGGATTTACTATTGGTTCATTTTTCATAATTTCTGTTACCAGTTTAGAGTCTATATACCTTGAAATTCCTCTGAATTGTTCATCAATCTTTACATTTGTACTTTCAACAATTTTCTATAATCTTTTATTAAAAAATCTATAAGTTTTACTCTTAGATGAATAACCAAGAAATATTCCTTCATCACTTCTAGGATCAAACTTGCCAATATACTCATCTCTTCTAATATAACATTTACTTCCAAAAATTCTGAAATACTTAAGAGTAAGAGTATTACCAAACCATAGTTTATGAGGGGTCTTACCAGTTTCACCTTTGATGTGAACTTTGTTGAATGTATAGACAGCAGTGCTTACTGCCTCTCTCTAGTACACATGTGGTAGATTTGCTTCTGATAACATACTTCTTGCTGCATCCAAAATAGTTCTATTTTTCCTTTCAACAACTCCATTCTGTTGTGGTGTCTAACATGTTGATTACTGTCTTTTGATTCCATTTACTTCACAGAATGTATTAAAATATCTAGATGTGAATTCTCCGCCTTGATCTGATCTTAAACATTTAATTTGCTTACCGATTTCATTTTCAACCATTGCTTTGAATAGTTTGAACTTCCCAAGTGCTTCTAATTTTTCCCTGAGAAAAGTAACCCAACACATTCTAGAATAATCATCAATAATTAGCATGAAATATCTATCACTTTGTAAGCTTTTAGTTCTAGCCGGACCACATAAATCAGTGTGAATTAAATCAAGAGCATTATTTGATTTTTGTGGAATACTTTTGAAACTAGCTCTAACTTGTTTTCCAAATTGACATTCCTTGCAAATTGTATTCTGAGGTTTCAGAATTTTAGGTAGATCTCTAACTGCCTTAGAAGTACTAATTTTTACCATGCAATCAAAATTTACATGACATAGTCTTTTATGCCATAGCCAACTTTCATCTACATGTGCAATTAAGCATGCCTTTTCACTGTTATTCAAATGAAAGATACTACCTCTAGTCTGATTACTGGTTGCAATTTCCAAACCAGTTCTATTCATGATTTTGCATTTTCCATTTTTAAATTGTAACTAAAAACCTTTCTCAACTAATTGACCAACACTTAAAAGATTATGTTTTAATCCTTCAACATAGTAAACATTGTCAGTGTTATGTTTACCATCAAGAGATATTGAACCCTTACCTTTGATTGAACAGGCTTTGTCATCTTTGAATCTTACTAAACCTCCATTGTATTCTTGAAAGTTCAAGAATTTACCTTTGTCTCCAATCATGTGATGTGAGCATCCTGAGTCAATAATCCATTCATCCTTTGATTCAACTTTAGCTACTAGGGCTTGTTCTACTGGTTGAGAAATAGGTACCAGTTGATCTTATGTTATAGCAACAAAGACCCATCCATTGTCTGTTGGATCCTCATTAGAATCATCAGTCATGCCTTCATCAGCAATGTAACAAGATTTATCTTTGTTTTTCTTAAATCTGTATCTCTGATATTCAAGATTAGGTTTGTATGTCCTTCTAGCTTCTTCTCT
Organism: Cryptomeria japonica; assembly: GCF_030272615.1. Classification (NCBI taxonomy): domain Eukaryota; kingdom Viridiplantae; phylum Streptophyta; class Pinopsida; order Cupressales; family Cupressaceae; genus Cryptomeria; species Cryptomeria japonica. Next base: position 752,650,211 of record NC_081407.1, on the reverse strand, counting down.
TAGTCTAGCATGTCTATTAGGGCATCTTGAAGCCATATGACCAATCTTATTGTAGTTGAAACATTTAAAGGGTGCTTTACCTTCATACTTACTTCCAATTAGACCTTTTGGCATTTTTCTTGCAAATAGTGCTTCAAGTTCTTGAAGCTCTTCATTCTCCTTCCTGGTTTCTTCAAGCTCTTTTGCATAGAAGGCTCTCCAGTCTGATTTGTCAAAAGATGGAGTAGATGATGTTGATGCTTTGAAGGCCAAATCAGTTTTTATAGTAGCAACAGGACCAAATTCCTCAATTTCAAAAGTTGAAAGTTTTCCAATAAATGTATCCCTAGTTACTGATGTATTAGGCATTGTTCTTAACTCATTTATAGCAGTAACCTTCATTTTATATGTTGGTCGCAAACCTCTTAAGATTTTTGAAACAATCTCATCTTCACTCAAGGTTCCTCCACAACATTTGATACCTAAAACAATTTCATTTACTGTTTCCATAAAAGCATAAATCCTTTCATCTTCTTCCATTTTCAAATGTTCATACCTGACTCGGAAGCTTTCAAGTTTTGCAATTTTGATTGTGGAATCCCCTTCATTCAGTGTTTCCAAATGATCCCAAATAGTTTTTGCAGTGGTTCTATATGATAATCCCATGATTTGTTGATCTGATAATGTGCTCAAAAGTGCTTCTCTTGCTTTGCAATCATTTTCTTCATCTTTAGCTAAAGTAATAGGAGCAGTCTGACCAGCTACAGCAATAGTATAACCACTCTTAGTAACTTCCCATATGTCTTTACCAATGCAATTCAGATGTGTCTCCATTCTGATTTTCCATATTCCATAGTTGGTTCCATCAATTTTAGGACTATCCTTTTTGAAATAATTAGTAGACATTGGATCTCCCCAAGTTGTTCAACTTTTGCAAAAAAGAGGACTAGGCTCTGATACCAATTGTAGGTCCCAGAGACAACTGAGAGGGGGGGGGTGAATCAGTTGTCTAATAAATTTAAACCAAAATCTTATTAACCAACTTAATGCTTAATATTGGTAAGACAGTTAAGTATGCCGGTAAATAATGTTAACAAAAAAAGATATATCGGTAAGAATTAATGCATGAAACATAAGCACAAAGTCATCCACAACACATGACACAAATATTTGTACGTGGAAACCCTGTAAGGGGAAAAACCATGGTGGGAAACCTTGCCCACAATCAGATGATACTACTGTAGATAGTAAGTGTACAAAGAGGGGTTTGCACATGCTGAAAGGCCAACAGCCTAGAGCTCACTACTCAAACACAAATGGGAGTCACATTGACTATAGTTGGATGGTTAAATCCAATGAGAATGTACTACACAAACTAGCATCTTCATATGCTGGATTCAGTACCGACGTAATGCTGATATGCTTCTACAAAAAGCCAACTTCACCTTCAAATGATGTCTTCATGTATATCTCTGCTTGATCTCGCATATATCCTTCCTTAAATCTTTTTCACATTTCCACAATTGATCTTAGAAATAAGATCTTACATTTATACCATACCCTAAGACCAATTTTAGTAGGTCGGCTCTAAAAGATATTACAATAAAACATTTTACAAATAATACAATATCTGATGCAATAACCAATTGAACATGTTGGCTTAATGCATTTACAACAATAATAAATCATTTCCATAGCATGCCATGTTGATCTGGAAAAGATAAACTTGTCGGTGTAACCCTAGATAACTTAGACCTATTTGCCAGTAAAAGCAAATATGCAAATTGGAATATACCAATGATTATTACTTCAAATTAAAGTGTACACATGATGTCTTTGACATTACTAGGTGTCTTCCATGTCAATGCAGGTATTGGTGAACATTATAAACTGTCAGTTAACCATATACCGGTGACTATTTGAATAGTTTACTGATTGCCGATGAATGTTGCTGGATCTCCGAAGTAGGTTTATTTAGCAGGTGTTGACATCAATGATAAAACTATACCAAAATACCAACAATGAGTACTTATGAGTTTGATGGAGATGAATTCTACAATCTATTTGAAAACCACAATAATATACCAAACAATGACAACAATGAAAATAACAATGGAAATAATAATGACAATGACAATACATTCAAGGATTCTACAAAAGTTAAGGAAACTATCATGGATCTGGTAGAATCTATGATACCAAAGGAAAACTGAGAGCAAGGGTGAATCCATTTTCTACAAGTAAATAATTAATGCATTTTATAAACTATTTACCATAGCATAATTTAAATAGCATAGTGAAAGATAAATCATGAAAGAACAGAACACACAACACCACTATTCTTGATGTGGAAAACTCGATAAAGGGAAAAACCATGGTGGGAAACCCTACCCATAGTCAGATAATACTTCTGTAGGAGCATGTGAAATAATTACAATGCGGATTGCACTTGCAATTAGGCCAACAACCTAGAGCTCATTGCTCATCACAAAAGGAAGTCTCACTGACTTACATAAACATCAGAATACAATCCAAATAAAATGAACTATAAAAATAACATCTCCTAATGCTTGATACAGTTCCGGTTAAGCACAAATGTCTTCCCTATAATACCATAACCTTCACAACCCTTCATTGACTGATATGACCTTGTTCGCACATAAACCTCACTCTAATAATGCATATATAACCATACAAATATCCCATACCATACCATACCCAAATTACATGAATAAGTCGCCTATAAATATAGATCATCAACCTTGATGACAAGGTTGTCTAAACCCTAAACCCATAAACCATAATTATATAAATTTCATAGCATGGACCTAATTCAAATTCCCAAACAATTATATCAACTGAAAATTCTGCTCAGACCAATTCCAACATGTTTCACCAACTAGTAGAAACCCTTAGTGCAAATAACATAGAATAACCAACTGGGTCCAAATAGGACCACCAAATCATCACGCCAACTAATGCAAAGCGATCAAACAAATAGGACATTATCAAGAATGCCTTCAGCACATAAGGAACCATTTCTATAAGTTGAACCAAAATCACTTAACTAAATCATCGAATATCACCAACCGCTAAAGCCAACCGGTACCAAGAAATGTCAACCCGTAATCCAGAACATAAGCGATAGCTTCCGGAGCACTGAATCATGAACCAAATGAATATGGAAAGAATATAACCATCCTGAATAACCATCCAAAACTAAAACAACCAATCTGATCATACTAGATTAGAATCTCTGATAACCGAGTCCAACTGGAACATGTCCAACCAAGATACCAGCAACCAACCGGGATAGAAAAATATCCAACAGGAGAAAAATGTTGACATCAATGACAACACATAAACAATTTCAACATACTACCAACAATCTCCCCTTTTGGCATTGAGGGCAACACTGAATGTGAAAAACATCCATGTGCCAAGGAATGCCAACAATCTCCCCAAACAATAAAAAAAATAAAAAAATCTCTCCCCCTAAGATTATCTATTTTTCACATGAACACCTCTCCCTCTTTAACATCAATGAAAAAGGGCTGATGCCAAACCAATCAGTTGACTACTCCCCCTGAGCAACAATATCATCCCATCAACCTGGATTAAAGGATGTTTCTGATAATCTCACCGAATGGATGCATCCCTACATCTCTAAGTCTCTATCAGAGGGGTGGTGACCCCAAACTGATCTCTAACATATTCAAAAGTATCTTTAGGAAATGGTTTTGTTAGAATACCTACAATATTTTCCTTAGTAGGCACATATACCAACCTAACTTCCTTTACTTCAACCTTTTTCTTCAAGAAATTATACCTTATGGAGATGTGTTTTGATTTGGAATGAAATACCAGATTCTTTGACATATCAATAGCATCAATATTGTCATAGTGAATAATAATGGGCTTATCATACCTCGCCCTTATATATTTCAATGTTTGCTTCATCCATAATACCTGAGTGCAGTTAGTTGCAACAACTACATATTCAACTTTAGGAGTAGATAATGAAGTGCATGATTATTTCTTGCTAAGCCATGAAACCAATTTCTTCCCAACAAAGAGTTCACCAACTGCAGTACTCTTTTTCTCATCAACATCTCCTACCCAATCTAAGTCTCTATAGGAACATAATCTGAAATCATCATCTTTTGGATACCATAACACATAATCTATTGTTCCTACCTAATATTTCAATATCCTTTTAACGTCAATATCATGACTTCCTCTTGGATCGGACTAAAATCTTGAAGCAATACAGACTACATTCATTATATCTGATCTAGTCTGAGTTAAGTACAATAATCCACCAATCATTGATTTGTATCTAGATGGGTTCACTCTAGGAGATTCATCTTCCTTCAAGAATTTGCAGCCAGATATCATAGGAGTACCAACAGGTTTTACATTTTCAAGACCAATTTTCTTAAGCAATTCTTTCACATATTTAGTTTGACAAATGAAAATACCTTTATCAGTTTGAGTAATCTACAAACCTAAGAAAAATTTCATCTCTCCAATCATAGACATTTCAAATTCATTCTTCATGTCATCAACAAATTTCATGCATAATCTTTCTTCTCCTCCAAAAATGATATCATCAAAAAAGACTTCAGTGATCAGTATGTCATCATGCTCAATCTTATAATATAAATTACTATCAGCATTACCTTTGGTAAAACCAAGCTTTGAAAGGTATTTATCTAATCTAGCATACCATGCTCTAGGGGCTTGTTTCAGTCCATATAAAGCTTTCTTCAATATACAAACCATGTCCTTGTCCTCTGATAATGAAAATCCATTAGGCTGCTCAATGTAGACTTCCTCCTCAAGATCTCCATTAAGAAACACACATTTAACATCCATCTAATATACCTTGTAGTTCTTGTGTGCAACATAGTCCATAAATAGTCTTACCACTTCAATCCTTGCAACCAGAGCATAAGTTTCATCATAATCAACTCCTTTTTGTGAATATCCTTTGCAAACCAATATAGCCTTGTTTCTTACAACCTGACCTTATTCATTGAATTTATTCCTAAAAGACCCATTTGGTTCCAATAACATTTTTATCTTAGGCCTAGGAACCAATTCACATGTTTATTATTTTATATCTGATTGAATTCTTCTTCCATAGCTCTCATCCAATTCTCATCTTTGCTTGCTTCAATAAAAGATTCTGGTTCAATTTGAGAAATTAAACATACCTCTTTAGCAAATAACCTTCTTCTTGTCATCACATCTTTCTTTTTGTCTTCAATGATTTGATCTTCATAATGATTCAGCTTCACATACCTAGGAGTCTTAGGATTATCTTGGCTTTGTGACTATTTATGCTCATCATAAGTCAATGTGGAATTTTCTGATGTTACCAGAGCAACTAAATCAATGCTTTGAACTGATTCTTGCACATCCGATTCTGATCTGACAATCTCATCTTTTGGTCCATAGTCATATGATTTGATCTGATTATTACCTTGCTCATCCACTTTCATATTTATGATTTTTGTTATCCTGTTCAGTCTTTGGTTATAACATCTATATGTTTTGCTCTTAGTAGAATAACCCAAAAATATTCCTTCATCACATCTAGGATCAAATTTCCCTAATGCATCATCTCTTGTAATATAGCATTTACTTCCAAAAATTGTGAAATACTTGATAGTAGGAGTATGACTGATATCACCTCTTATGTGTACTCTATTGAAAATGTATACCACGGTATTGATAGCTTCCCTCTAATAAATATCAGGCAAATTGGCTTCCGTCATCATTGACCTTGTAGCATCTAAGATAGATCTACTCTTCCTTTCAACTATTTCATTAAGTTGTGGAGTTCTAGGTGTAGAAACTTATCTTCTGATTCCATGCTTCTCATAAAAAATGTTTAACTCACTGGATGTAAACTCGCCACCTTGATCTGATCTTAAGCATTTTATCTTTAGTCCCATTTTTGTCTCAACCATAGCTTTGAAAATTTTGAATTTCTCAAGAGCTTCTGATTTTTCTTTCAAAAATGCAACCCACATCATTCTAGAGTAATCATCAATAAGCAACATAAAGTATCTATCACCTTGAAAAAGTTTAGTCCTTGTCAGTCCACACAGATCAGTATGAATAAGATCAAGAATTTCATTAGATCTATCATGTATGCTTCTGACATAAGTTCTAACTCGCTTATTAATTTGACATTCTCTACATACTAGATTATGAGGCTTGATAATCTTGGGTAGATCTCTAATAGCCTGGGTTAAACTGATCTTCACTATGCAATCCAAATTTACATGACACATTCTCTTATGTAATAGCCAACTTTCATCAATTTGAGCAATCAAGAAGACCTTCTCACCGGAGTTCAAATGAGAGATGTATCCTTTGGTCTGAGTTCTGGAGGTAATTTCCAAACCAAATCTATTGATAATCTTGCATTTTCCATCTTTGAATTGCAAATGAAATCCTCTATCCACAATCTGACCTACACTGAAAATATTATGCTTCAAACCTTCAACATAATAAACATTTTCAGTATTAGTCTTACCATTCAAGGATATTGTTCCTTTTCCTTTGATCCTACATGCCTTGTTGTCTCCAAACCTAACTAGTCCACCATCAAATTCTTGCAGTCATGAAATTCCTCTTGTTGGCAGTCATGTGATGTGAGAAACCACTATCTATAACCCATTCATCCTTCTCTTCAATTTTAGCAGCTAGAGCCTTCTCCTCAGTGTGATTTGTATCAATGACAGGTTCCAGAGAATCATCCTTGACAGCAATAAAGACTGAATCCTTACCGGAGCTTCCATTATTGGATCCACTCATAGGTTTATCATCATCATCATCATCAGTAATACAAAAATCATCATCAATAGCATAGTAAAATGATTTATCCTTATTCCTTCTATATCTAGGTTATCTCTGATATTCCAGATTAGGTTTATAATTCCTCATAAATCTTTCATGATTCCTAGCAGCTCTTTTAGGACATCTAGAAGCAAAATGACCAATCTTATTGCATGAAAAACATTTAAACGGAACTTTTCCTTCATATTTACTTCCAATAGGAACTTTAGGGATTCTTTTGGCAATTAGGACTTCCAACTCTTCAATTTCTCTATCTTCTCTTTTAATGTCTTCCAAATCTTTAGCATATAACTCCTTCTAGTCTATCCTTTGCTTAATAGAGGCATATGCTCTAAATGTTCTCTTTTTTTTAGTAGCACTTTGATCTTTGAGCTCCTTAACCTCAAAAGAAGTCAACTTCTAGAGTAATGTATCTATGGTAATAGGGGTATTTGAAATTGTTTGGAGTTCATTTATTGCAATAGCCTTTATTTTGTAAGCCAGAGGTAGAACTCTCAGAATCCTTGAAACAACCTCATCCTCATTAACATTTCCACCACAAAATTTGATTTCCATGACAATCTTATTCACTCATCCATGATAGAACTTATCTTCTCATCCTCTTCCATTTTCAAAGTTTCATATCTCACCCTGTAACCTTCAAGTTTTGCAATCTTTACTTCTTAGTCACCTTCATAAATAGTTTCAAGCTTCAACTAGATCTTCTTTGCATTTTCCATCTCTATGACATACAACAACTTCTAATCTAATAGGGCATTTAACAATGCTTCTTTTTCTCTGACATCATTATCAACTCTCTTTTTCTCATCAGGAGGTACCAATGTTCTAGAATTAGGATCATCAAGTGTATATCCTTTCTTTGTTATGTCCCAAACTTCAACTCCAAGACATCTCAGATGAATCTTCATTCGCTCTTCCATATTTTGTAATTTGTACCATCAAATCAAGGACTCTCCTTTTGGTAGGGATTAAATGTAGAAGTTGATGCCATCAGATCTCCTCAAGTGGTAAAGCTTCTTGAGAGAGGACCATTCTCTAATACCAATTATTAGAATCTTTGATACCAGAGGAAAACTGAGAGGGGGGGTGAATCTTTTTTCCACAAGTTAAACAATTAATGCAGTTTATAAATCATTAACTAGAGAAAACTTTAAATAGAATAGTGAAAGATAAAGCATGAAAGCACAAAACACACAACACCAAAATTTTTGACGTGGAAAACCTAGTAAAGGGAAAAACCACGGTGGAAAACCCTACCTAAAGTTAGATAATACTTTTGTAGTAGTATGTGAAATAATTACAATGGGGATTGCACTTGCAATTAGGCCAACCACCTAGAGCTCATTGTTCATAACAAAAGGAAGTCTCACCGACTTAATCAACATTAGAATAGAATCCAGAGAAAATGAACTATGAACATAGCATCTCCTAATGCTTGATATAGTTCCATTTAAGCACAAATGTCTGCCCTGTAATACCAAAACCTTCACAACCCTTCGCTGAGTGATATGACCTTCTTCGCACATAAACCTCTCTTTGATAATGCAAACATAACCATACCGATATCTAGTAACATACCACACCATAATAACATCGTCTAAACCCTAAACCCATAAACCATAATTACAAAAATTTCATCACACAATACCATCAGACCAATATTATGATTTATATTTCATATCATGGACCTAATTCAAATTCCCAAACAATTAAATCCACCAGAAATTCTACTAAGACCAATTCCAAGGATTGATAGAATTGATAAGATTGAGATCAAGGTTTCAAGAATGACACCTCTTGTATAAGATAAAGATGATCAAAAAATTTGGTTTCGAGAATGATATATCCTATATAAGAGCCGATCAAAATATCTGGTTGCAGGAAAGATACATCCTATATATGACATTATAGATGAGAATTGGATGAATGATGAAGATATGAAAGTGAAGAAAGATTATATGATGATGCGAGATATATGCATGTGATGGATGAAATGATGAATGAGACTAGATGATGATGATGATGATATGCAACTAAGTACCATGATATGATAATGCAACTAAATACAGATTAAAATGATAATGATAATGCAACTAATGCAAAGCTTAATATGCATTCTAGTTCTCAATGTTTCCATTTGTTTTGACCAAAGTGTTAGTGCTTCCTTTGTTTTCATCATCGGGCCTTGATTTGTTGAAATTTGATACAAGCGTCATGGTATAATTAAACCATAATGACCAGAGTATAACTTACATGGATTTTGATATTGCAAGATGAAACAAGTGTCGAGGTATAATTGAACCAAGATGACCTAAGTGTTGCTTGCATAAAACAAACAAGAGTTAACCTTTGTCCTATACAATTTGGAAATGTCCTTCGTGATATGCCATCGGATCACGTCGTAGAACAAATTGATATAGTAGAAGGTTCCACTCCCACACAATAGACAAAGAAAACATCACATTCCTTCCTTTCTTCTCTAGTCATAAGACATCCTTGAGTCGCTTAGGAGATATGATATGCAAAAAGATGAACAACCATATGTAAGCATGCATGCTATCTAGAAAGTATTCTTGTCAAAATAAAAAATCTTGCAAATGGATCTGTTTGTTTAGTTCAAATCAATTTAATCTCCTTTATGTCTAGCCTCTTGCTTTATTGTGGTTATTGTCAGTTGTTCAGATCTTCATTGCTTTGCTATTTATTTAGTCTGATGTCTAAAACCCTTAAGGAAAAATGCCCCCAAGTAGGTCAAGATTTTATCCCTTGATGTCCATACTACTTTGATATGGATATTTACACTGATCACCAAGCCATGGTGGGATATGAGTTGGATAACTAATCAGATAATCAAGGACAGTGACTATGCTAAGTATGTCTAGGAGTGATAAGCCTTAGTGGGAGTGTCCTTTAGTAGTTATGGGCTTAGATCAGATGGATCAAAGATATGATACGAGTATTGATAGATAGAGGAGTTGATCTTTCATAAGTGGCACTTGTTGCCAAGTTTTCACCACTTGTTTTTATTTCACTTTTTGATTTGTTTTTTATTTTTTATGTATTTTTCTAATTTTTCTAATTTTTTGTGTCACAAAGTGCCTATTTGCTAGGTTTTCACCCGAGTGATGATTTTTTATACTTTTTCTTTTTTCGCTTGATTCGTGCATTGGATGACTCAAGTGTAGAACTTATTTAGATGGATGTTGTTGGTTGGTTTGTCAAACACGCCCCCTTCTGAAATTGACAATTGATATGCTCCTGATTTGTAAGTTGATATGATGATGAAGGGTCCCAACCAGTTAGGTTCAAAAATTCCCTTCTTTTCTCGATCTTGCTAGTTTCTAGGATTTTCTTTTAGGACCAAATCACTGATTTTGAAAGCCCTTAGGATGACTTGTGATTATAGCTTCTATACATTCTTTGTTAATGTGCCTTGAGATGATTAAAGGAATGTTGGTGATGTTCATCAAGCAACTCTATCTCTTGTAACCTATTGGATCGATATTCCGCATTTGGAATAAGGCCTTTCAAGAATACCCAGAATGACAAAATCTCTACCTCAATAGGTAAAAATCTTTTGATCCATACACCAGTGAGTATGGTGTACCTCCTGTAGGTGTGCGGATAATTGTTCTGTAAGCCCAATGTGCAGAGTTGAGCTGGACATGCCAGTCTTTTGTGACATCATTCACTGTCTTTTTAAGGATTTTTAAGATTGTCTTGTTTGAGGCCTCTTCTTGGCCATTCCCTAATGGATAATATGGTGTTGAAAAATGATGATGGATATGGAATCGATCACAAATATCTTGTGCATCTTGATTCTTGAAAGGTCATCCATTATTTGTGATAATAGAACTAGGGATGTCATATCGATAGATGAGGTAGTTCAAGATGAAGGATGATATTCGCTTTCTGGTAATTATAGTTAATGGGACTGCCTCAATCCTTGTGGTGAAGTACTCAGTGGTCATGATGATGAACTTGTTCCCATTTTAAGAGGAAGGAATGATTTTTCCCACTAGATCAAGTCCCCATTGACAAAAAGGCCAAGATATAGTGAATGGTTACAACTCTTGTGTCGGTGCATGTATGAGGTTACCATGAATTTGGCATTTAGGACATTTCCTAGCAAATTGATAGAAGGCTCTCTCCATTGTCGGCTAGTAATATCCCATCCTCGGGAGTTTTTTAGAAAGGGTAGGACCACTTGAATGCGTACCATGAATACCTTCATGAAGCTCATGTAAGGCAATGTCAAATTCGTTACGATCGAGGCATCAAAGAATAGTACCATCAAGACATTGACAATAAAGTGTGTCAACGGTTAAGGTGTAGTGGGCTACTTGTTAGATAAAGCTTCATTTTTGGTTGCAAGATAGGTTAGGTGGGAGGGTATTGTCTCTGAGATAGGCATATATTTTTTCGTATAGAGGCGAATTAGAACTGCTCAAGGCATAGATAACTTGGGATTCTGAATTGTTATAGGCTAGGGAAAACAATTTCTCCACCAGGAGTTCATATCAATTCTATTTCTTTGGAATCTATAGGAGCGAAGCAATGGTGGCCATTGCATTAGTAGCTCTGTTGTCCAACCTTGGAATCTGTTTAAAAGTGATGTCCATAAAATACTTTTTGAAATCATCCACCATGCACTTGTAGGGCATCAACTTGTCATCCTTTGTTTGATAATCATCGTTGACCTGATTGATGACTAATTGAGAGTCTCCATAGACTCAATTCTATGATTCTCCATTCCATAGTGATTTTGATACCAGTCATCAAGGCTTCATACTCGACAATGTTATTGGTGCAGGAGAACATCAATCTGTAGGATCTTGGAATTCTGTGTCCCTCTGGAGTGATGAACAACATGTTGGCATCTGATCCATGATGGGCATAGGATCCATCAAAGTATAGGGTCCATTTCTTTGGTGTGACAGTGAGCACATCCATATCTGGAAATTCCACCTATAGTGGGTTTTTGTTTGGTAAAAGGTGCTTCTGCCAGTTGATCTGCAATTGCTTGTCGTTTGATGGCCATTCATTTTGTGTATTGAATGCCAAACTCACTTAGGATCATGATCCATTTATCTAACCTCCCTGTGAGAGTGGCTTTGCTAAGTAGATATTTTAGTGGGTCAATCTTTGCTACTAGCTTGATTGTGTGGACTAGCATGTAGTGGAAAAACTTTTGAGAAGAGAACACCATTGCTAAACAAGCCTTTTCAATGAATGTATAGTTGAGTTCATATCCATTCAAATTCCTACTGATGTAGTAGATAGCCCTTTCTTTGCCTACTGGATCTTCTTGTGCTATAAATTCCCCCAGTGACACTTCAGTTGCTAATACATAGAGGATGAGTGGATTTCTTGCTATGGGTGGTACCAAAACTGGTGGATTCATCAGATATTGTTTGAGCTGGTGGAATGATTATGCACATTTGTCTTCCCATCTGAGAGGTACATTCTTATGAAGCAAATGGTTAAATGGGATACATTTATCTACTAACTAAGAATGAATTGTCTGATAGATTGTAGCCATCCCTTTAGAGATCATATCTGACTAATATTTTTGGGAGGTGACATCTCCAGAATAGCTTAAACCTTTGTTGGATCCACCTCAATCCCTTTTCCTGATACAATGTATCCCAAAGAATTTTTAGATGTCACTCTAGAAACACAATTTTTAGGATTCAATCTGACATTGAATTGTTCCAGTGTTTGAAAGATTTTATCTAGGATGTCTACGTGTTCTGCTCTTGTGAATGATTTAGCTAGCAAATCGTCCACATAATATTCCATAAAAGTATGCATCATGTCATGGAAGATTGTTGTCATGGCCCTCTGATAAGTTACACCAACATTTTTCAAGCCAAAAGGCATGGCGTTCCAGCAGTATGTACCCCATTGACATGTGAATGCAGTTTTATCTTGATCTTCAAGAGCTATCTTGATTTGGTTGTAGCTGAAAAATCCATCCATAAGGGATAACATAGCATGTCCTACCATTAGATCAACAATGGTGTCGATGCTTGGCAAAGGAAAGTCACCCTTCAAACAAGCTTTGTTGAGATCTCTAAAGTCTGTACAGATTCTGCTGCTTTTATCTAGTTTAGAAACTCGTACAATGTTAGAGATCTAGTCTACATAATCAATTGGTAAAATGAATCCTACATCAAGTAATTTCTTTAGCTCTTATTTTACCAAGATTACGACATGTGTGTTCATCTTCCTTAATTTTTGATTTACAGGCTTAGCTCCAAGATAAATAGATAAGTAATGCATGATCATATTTGGATCTATCCCCAACATGTCTGCATAAGACCAAGAAAAATTGATTTGGTTGTCCTTGAAGAATTTGATAAAGTTTGGTCTTTCCTTTTCTATGAGTGATTCTACCAGAGGTATGGTTCTGGCTGTTGCTTCAGTGTCGATATTTATTGATTGAGTTGGCTCAATTAAAATTAGTGATCTCTCCTGGTAATGTTAAGGAAGAGGGTCAAGTCTCCCATCTTCAGGTGCCTCAAAGAGGTTTTCACATTAGATCGATTTTCATTATTGTTCTTTTTGTGTCTGAGAGAATTGACACTCCCCTAATTGCAGATATTGTTATGTGATTCACAAGCAAAGCAAGTTTTTGGGTTAATAGAGCAGAGGTATTGAACAATGGCCTTATTGCTTTAGAATATTGGTATATTGTGTTGAGGTTCTTCCCAATCTATGAGGCCAAGATATATGAGCAGTAGGGAGTCATTTGGTGGGTCAAGATCAGCTATTGTGAGGGTCATGATAGAGATATTGTCATAGTTATTTGTAGCATGGGTAAGGTTTATAACAGTCTCAAGGTTTTTGATGGTACTCTCATTGATATTGCCTCTTTCGTATCGAAGTTGTTTGTTCTCACTAGCCTCATAGATATGTTGTGGGCCAAATTCCAATGGTCTAGAGCTGAAGCCTTGTCGCTTAAAAGTAATGGGTGGGTATGTGTGGATTGTGTCCACCTCAATATCCTCAGTAATATTAGAACAAGTGTCCCACTCATACTCATTGGACTTTGTTTCAGTATCGATATCCCAAGTGATTCCACTGAATCTGATAGGTATGTTATAGGGCATGAAAAGGTCACTGCTAATTGACACAAGTTTGGTAGCTTGTTCCGATTCATGTTTTGTGTTGTCTTGTACTCTTTGGATTTTTTCATACATATCTTCCCCTCTTTGAGTAGCAATCTCCTTAGATTGTGGCTTGCATTTGGTTTGATCAAATGCTTGTACATGATGCACTTTTTTATAAGAAGCCTCCTCCCTTTGGATAGTGATTTATTCTTGTTGTCTCTCATTTTTTGCATGCTCTTTTTCTTTTCTTGTCTTTTCTACTTCATGGTGTAGCACCTCTGGCCATGAGTCGTTGTTATGTGTCACCTTTTCTTTCCATTGGGATTTTTTATGGTGATCCCTCTTTTACACGGGTTAAATATTTTGGCCATATCCATGTCCCAATTTGTCTTTTTCAAATTGTGAATGGGGTTGTATGGGTTTTAGGATGCCCTCTTGATGCTTGCCAGTAGGTCCTTTTCCTTTCTATCCCATGCATTGCATGATTCTGAACCCATTTCCATACTATTATGTGGGAATGATTACTTGTAGGGAAATAACTCTTACTTCTTCCTCATCCCAGTATAGCCAGCTAAGGATTTCCTTGTCTTCTGATTCTTCAGCTAGTGTGCCCATTGGATAAATTTACCATCAAACTTCTTGATGGGTTGTTCTACTTGATCTCTTGATGTAAAAGGTTGTTCATGATATTTTGGTGATGCTGGCAACTTGGATAAACGTAGGGGTTCAAAAGAGTATTCCCCCATACCTTGGTTCTTTATCTTCTTTTGCTCAATTTTTTTGGATAGGGACTTGAGTTTTTGTTGCTGGTTGGATGATGAGGAAGCTTGGGCCTCCCTTTTGTGTGGAATCAAGACATTTAGTGTTGCCTCCATAGTATTGCAATACTAAAAGGGATTAGTATCCACTGATATGGAAATCTCTTGTCCATTGTAGGGGAACTTGAGACATTGATGGTATGTGGAATGTACTGCTTGCATGAAATGGATCCAAGGATGACCCAGGAGTATGTTGTATGTCAAGTCTATGTCCAAGACTTGGCATAATGTGTCTCTTTACATGGGTCCTACCTGAATGGGTAGTACCACTATTCCTTCAGATGACCTTTCTTCATCATCATAGGCTTTGATAGTGATCTTATTTTTAGGGTCAATAGATTTCTTAGAGAAACCCAATGCACGGATAAGCTTTAAGGTACATATATTGAGACCAACTCCTCCATCTATGAGTACTCTTTTCACTCGATGTTTGTAGACTAGGACTTCGATATGGATGGGGCATTGTGTGGATGACTCAAGGAGATGTAATAATTTTTTGAGAAGGATAAGTTATGTGGCACTGTCATATGGGCCACCATGGCTTGGAATAGATGGACATCGAGATCATTTGGAACTATTGTTTTGACAAGAGCTTGCTCCAAGATATCCTTATGCTTTGGGGAAAGTTTGAGAAATTTGAGTATTGATATCTGAGTGGGTGTCCTCCGTAGTTGGTCGACCAAGTTATATTGAGTCTTGGGGATAGTTGCTATTGTTGATGTGTTCCCCTTCAAGACATATTTTTGAGTCCTTGTTGTCACATTTATCGATGCATGTTCTTGTTTATCTTTGATCTTTATGTCATTTATTTGATTGTCACATGCTAATATGTGATTTATGGTGTTTTTATATATGTGATTGATGTGGGATCCTTTGCTATTGTTTGGCATTGATGTTCCTCCCTTGTCGTAATTAGGAAGAGGATTATTGAAACCCTCTTGATCACCATTGGTCTTATGTCCATCGACCGTTATGTCTCCTTTTTCTATCATATCTTCAACCAGGTTTTTCAACCTCATGCAATCATTTGTTCTATTCCCCTTGTTTCGATGATAATCACAATAATATGAGTCATTCCACCATGGTGGTTTGACTTGGGGTTTAAAGTTGCTTATGACTGGCAATGTGATGATCGTGTTTGCCAATAATTCTCAAAATGCCGATTCTAGGGTTTGTCCTAATGATGTATATGTTCTTCAATATGGGGGAGGTGGAGTGTTAGCGTTACCCCCTTGGTTGTTGTTTTTGTTTCCTCAGTAGTTGTTTTTTATCACTCAATAGTATAGTTTCCTTGGTTTTTTTTGTTGTTATTGTTTGATGTTGAAGCTCCTTGGTTGGTAGTGAGTTGGTAATTATTAGTGCCTTTATTGGCACTTCTTTGATCACCATTGGATGGTGTGTTACCTAATAAAGTCAACACTGGTTGTTTATACTTCACATTGTTGGCATCAAATTCCCCATCATTAACAACATTTTTGTTTCTAGTCCAAAATTTGGACTTTTTTGAGTTGTTATTATTATATTGATTGCTATAGGTGTTATTGCTTGACGAAATAACACCGTCTTTGGAGAATCTTAGGGTCCATTTCTTGATGGAGGCTTCCTCTACTTGGATGCCATTTTCAATCAACTTTGTAAAAGTAGGTAGACATTATAGTTTGAGTTGATAACTCATTTCACTATTTAAATTGTCAATGAAGATCTCCATCTTTTCCTTTTTAGGTACATCGCATGGGTACCTTGAGACCATACATCTCCATCATTGTAAGAACACCATGAATGTTTCATTTTTCTTTTACTTTGTGTTGCATATGTCAAGTATATTGATCTCATGTTGGAAGTTGTAGGAGTATTGTGTAATGAATTTATTCACCAACTCATCGAATGATCTGATGGGAGGTGTGAGTTTTGACAACCACTCCATTGTTTCCCCTCCCAAACTTCTTAGGAATCACCTCATCATGTATGTATCATTATGAGAAAACTCTAAGCTCATAGTACATAATTCCCTAATGTGATCATGGGGATCAGTCTTACCATCGTATTTATCATACTTTGGTTTATTTGAATTTGGTGGGAAAGGTATCATGTTTAGCCTCCTGTCAAAAGGGTAAGGATAAATATCCTCCATTGAATACTTTGTTGTACACCCTTGTTATATATATCTTTTATTATTCATTGGATTTCTTGGAGTTTTTGTGTAATAAGAGCTAGGGACACATTTCCTTCATTGGATCTTCAATGACGGGCATCTCCTTGTTCACTAACATTGTCATAATTACGGGTATCATCTCGGTTGTGGGTGTTGTCTTGATCATGTGTGTCCTCTCCCCTCAGATGTTCTTGATTCTGAGTAAATGTGTAGGTCCTTGCCCTTGTTTGTGAGATTCTTTCATTAGTATTACTTAAACTTCCTAAGTCAAAATTTTCAAGAATCCTGACTCCTTTACTAGTTAACATAAGGAGATTTTTTTTTTATTTGATTCTATAGGCCTTTCCATTAGTTTTTGGAAACATCATTCTCTTGACATTGTAGTACAAGCTCCTCGGTGATCTTTTCTTCTTCCATTTTTGTATTAAAAGGATTGGAACCCATTTGACTCACACTTTGTTCTAGTTGTGGATCCATTCCTTTATTTTTCAGAAATTGAGTGACAACGAGCATCAATAGATTTCTATAGTAGTGAATTCTTCCTCTTGTAATAGGGTTCTTAGTGGCATTGGTGGCTCAGGCCTAGCCTTGTTGTAAGTGATGCAAATTCTTGGAAATAAAGCCAGATTGATCTTCCCCCCTTTGTTAAGGCATTGATTGAATGCTTCTTTGAGTCTAAGTCCTACTTCTCAAAGGTTCTTTGTCAAATTCATTTTTTTTTCTTGGAGATACAACCGAATATGACACAAGAAAACATTATGTGATTTAAAAAGTTGAAGGTTGATGTAGAGAAATTTACTCCTCTTGATAAGTGCCTTAAGACTAGGTCAAGTCTCTTCTTCAACTTAGTCTTTTGATGAAGATGTCTTCTTCTCAAAATACAGGGAGTGGTGATACAAAATGATCAATGTTGATGTTGATGGTTGATATGGATACTTTGTTCCAAATACTCAAGCTTACTTGTCAAGTAGAGGTTTGGTTTGATTCTCCCCCATGAAAAAGTGTGTCAAATGTTATGAGTCAAGTTTTATGATATAGAAACTTAATTTGGCAACCTGAGAATGTAACTTGGTATTGTTTTGATGAGATTTTTTTGGATGATGGAACCTTTGATCACTCTATTTGATACTCCTTAATCTTGTTGGATGAAATCTTATCTTTTAAGATAGTTGAAGATTCGATACCCCTTCCAAAGTTGCTAGTTGGATTTGGAAATTCTCTTCTCTCTAAGGTTGCTATTTGCTCTTTGTTTTTTAAACTGATTGTTGTATTGGTTGATTTGTAATTTGCAAGATATTTCAATTTTCATGACAAGAAGACATAGCATACATGAAAACAATGGCCATCCCTATGCTAAACATTGAGTGTATTTTCTTGTGACGATATTTTCAAATCCTCAATGTTATCACTGGGTCGATTTATAATTAAAGACACATCAGATAGACACTTTATTCAAAGGTTATCAACAATATCATAGCCCACTAGTCTCGATACTCCGTCAGCTCAATCAAACTTGTCACCTCCTAGAGGGTGCCCATTTTTTGCCTTTTTCTAGAAATTAACCCAAAGTGAATTGCTTCACAATTGGGTAGTTATCTTGGGAGATATATGGTGAGTAATCTTGGGGGTAGATTCTTCTCCACCATTGCACTATGATATTGCTAATGTATGGCAACTGACTTGGCTCCAAGTGTCTATTTTTGTGGTTCGTATCAAGGATTATGTTTGAAGATATCCTTTGAAGTCACACAATAACGATTGAGGCCTATAGTGCAACAAAGTATCTAATAAGATGTTGTCATGCAAGCATGATTGAGACCTCAAGGCCCTACAAAGTGCTTGATATGAGATAACTCAAAAGAGATAACTCAAATATGCTCTATCCCCCATGATTTTTAATCTCAAAAGGCAATTTGATTATAGTGAGTTAGATTACTTGGCTCTAGCCATACTCACTTGAGTTGTACCCTTCTCACTAGCCCCCCCAAGGATTTGGGAAGGTAGGTCCTCTAAGGGATTTATTTCCTTGAAGTAAAAGAAAGAATAAAGAGTGGTTTTGGCTTTTTGATCACCCAATTAAGGGGAGAGCATATGCCTACCACTTTTGAGACACAAAATCCAAGCGTTCTTTTTATCCTTCCAAGGCAATGATTTTTTTATCTTTTATTTAACAAGTATGGTGTTCCTTTTAATCTTTCATAGCAATTGATTTTGGACTTTGAAAGAAAACCTAGACAACAAAATAAAATCGCTTCGCTAATGACAATGTGGTTTGTTGTTTTTAACTTGCACAAAGAGATGTTGATTGTTCCTTTTATCCCTTGCAAAAATGAAAGATTGTCTTTGTTATTTTTAATAGCCCCAAAAAGTGTAAACCTAACTTGAAAAATAAAAATTTGATTTGTTGTTCTTTTTACCACTTTGCAAGAAATAAAATGTGATTCTTTTTTAAGCACCAAAAAGAGAAGTGTAATTCTTTTTAAGCACCAAAATGACTACAAAGTTCATTTTACCTTTGCAAAAAAAAGATGTGAATATTTTTTATCCTTTTGCAAAATTGATTTTGATTGTGGTTCTTTTTACCTCTTTTGCAAGAAAGAAAGTGTGATTCTTTTTAAGCACTAAAGAGAAAATTATATTCCTTTAAAGCACCAATTGACAAGTAGGGTTCTTTTTAAGCCTTTTAAAAAAAAAAAGAATTCTTTTTAAGCCCCTTTGTAAAAGAAAACTTGAAAGAAATAAATCTAAGATTTTAAACTACCTCCTTGGACTCTGCAACAAATGTTAATACCTGCAAAATCCTTTCCAAAAGTTAGTTCATATGGTGGGCTCACAAGCCTAGAATTTCATTTGCATTACAAAAATTAGCTCTCTTCCTATTATAGAAGTACTACTTTGGAGTAGGGATGTGCTATTCTAATGATTCCATGTACTAGGAGAAAGTAAGACAAATTAGATTAGAAGTTTCCACATATGCACTGGAATATCTAGGCATGAACATGCAGAAAATTTGTTAGAAATTTGTGGGTAGCCCCACATTGGGCACCAAAGATGTGTGCTGGAAATGTGGGATCAACCTGTATTGCAAGGAAAACAAGTTAGTGAATCTAAACTCTTTAAAATTGTTCTATGCTCCTCTATCTCTAAAGATCCTCAAGATTCAAGGGGGCTCTCAGCTTGGAAGAGCACTTGATCTCTTGGGTGAGAACCTAGAGAACACGATTTAAATGATTTTAGGATTAAAATGGATGCAACGAAGATCCTAATGAATGATTTTGATATGAAACTACATAATGATATAGTGCAAGATATTGACATGAAGCTAAAGTCACATGAAAATCACATTAAGATGATATTAACATAGCATGGAAATGAAGCTAACATGATATATTACTAACATTATATGCAAAACATTATAAATCTAAGCAATGATGCTACTAAATGATCTAATTACTATTATCAAAGAGAGGATAAAATGCCTGATGAAATGAGACTATAGATTAGATGCATGAAGACTTGGATGATTTTGAAGAAGGAATGGGCTCTATACATAGGAAAAATAAAGAAATGGATGGTTGAAATTGAGAAATCTCAACAAGGCCTAGGATTGAAATTTATCAATCCATGTGAGGGATTCAATCCAATCCCAAGTTGACAAATATCACCTTGAGAGGGCTTGAGAGGAGATGGTGGTTACCTTCAGAGGTAAGGTTGTGGTTGGGTTAGTGGATAACCAATGGATAAAGCCTTTAACCAAGGGGTAAACTCTTGTCCATGGGTTAATAGGATAGCTCGGGTCAAAGCCATGAGTGCTTGATGAGACCCTTGGGTTAGATGAGGTTTAAGTTATAGAGAAAGTCTCTAACCATGAAGGGAGGTTGAGTTAATGATTAATGATTAATAGGACTTTGGGGGACAAATTTGTAAGATTCCTTCCAAATTTGGGGAACATGTTGAAGAAATGAAGCCTTTAATGCATTTAAAAGACTTTCTTCCAAACTTGAGAAGTGACCTCCTCAAATTTAGGGAAAGGATCTGATTAGGAGATGCAAGTGGGATTCCTTCCAAATTTGGGGAACATGTTGAAGAAATGAAGCCTTTAATGCATTTAAAAGACTTTCTTCCAAACTTGAGAAGTGACCTCCTCAAATTTAGAGAAAGGATATGATTACGAGAGGAAAGTGGGAGATGTAGGAAAATGCAAGTGGGTGAGGGAAATAGGTAGTTTTGGTAAAATAAAAGATTTATTTTACCCAATAGGGGATGCAACTTGCATTTGTAGGATTTTGCAAGTGGGGGGGATTTACAAATAAATAATGATTTATTTAAATGCAAGAATGGGAAAGGGGAAAAATGGAGATTTTTAAGTAAATGTGAATTTAATTAAAATGTCTAGATGGTGGATTTAACTAAATGTGAATTTAATTAAAATTCCTAGAGGGGGGATTTAATTAAATGTGTATTTAATTAAAATGGCTATAGGGGGGATTTAGTTAAATGTGTATTTAATTAAAATGGCTAGAGGGGGGATTTAGTTAAATGTGAATTTTATTAAAATGGCTAGAGGGGGGATTTAATTAAATATGAATCTAATTAAAATGGCTAGATGGGGGATTTAATTAAATGTCAATTTAATTAAAATGGCTAGATGGGGGATTTAATTAAATCTCAATTTAATTAAAATGGCTAGATGGGGGATTTAATTAAATATCAATTTAATTAAAATGGTTTAGATAGAAGAAAGGAAATATTAATCAAATCTTTGACTTGATTAATGGTCAAAATAGAAGAATAGGATTATCAATTAAATCTTGATTTAATTAAGTGAAAGAATTAGGGATAACTAAATGAATAAAATTCACTTAATTTATTGTGCAACTTTTAGGTGTCTATAGGAGTAAAAAACTTCTCTTTATTTTTTACTTTTAGTTTTTTCTATTCAAACCTTGATTTTGATCCCCAATGAGTAAGGGCTTTTGTAATTCTTGTCGATCCAGCTATTGGAATAGAGTGCAAATGGAATGAGTGGATCAAATGGTAAGGCTATATGAGTTATTAAAAGGGTTGGTGATATATTCAATAGATTCTTCATTCGAACCACTCTTAGGACTATTGATATCAAGAGCTTCTTGCACCACTATAGGAGATTTGCATTCAACCTTAGTAGCCACAACACTAGATGGTTCACGCCTAATTCCTTGATATTGCAAATTATTTGTAGGATGTTTCTATCGACTAAATCTCTTAGGAGATACTAATCGGATTTGATAAACTCGAAAGATATACTCACCACATCCCATATCTTTAAACTTGAATTTTCTTTGAGCTCTGGTTCTTTTGATGTAGAACCTCCCAATGATTTTGGGTCCACATATGCTGAGGATGGAGTTGCCTCTCTATTGATGGGGATTATTACTTTTGATCTTGGTCACAAGTTATTGCAATATATGAATGGATTTGGATCACCCTTAACTATTAGTTCAACTCCATTGTATAGAAATTTTATACATTGATGACATGCTAGTGGAATTGCTCTCATTTCATGTATCCATGTCCATCCCAAGAGTATGTTAAATGTACGATCTAAGTCATCAAATTTACAAACCACATCCTTTGTCACTGGCCCAATGCTTAAAGGTAAGGTGACTATTCCTTTCGATGAGTGTTCTTCATCATCATACGCTTTCGTGGTAATTTTATTATTTGAATTCATGGTTTGTTCAAAGTAACCTAATTGTTTAATAGTATTTAATGTATAAATGTTTATACCTTCTCCTCCATCTATCAAGACTCATTTGATATGAAATTTATGGAAAAAAGCTTTAATGTGAAGAGGTGCATTGTGTGGTTGGTATATAGATACGCCATCAACTTTTATGAATGTAAGGTAATATGGAGTGGATAAGTATCCCACCATGGATTGAAATTGGTTTACATTCAGATCAGTGGGTACGATTGTTTCTATCAATGCTTTGTTAAGGATAGCCTTATGTAAAGGGGATATGCGCAAAATCTCAAGGATGGAGACGAG
This sequence comes from Cryptomeria japonica, assembly GCF_030272615.1. Taxonomy (NCBI): domain Eukaryota; kingdom Viridiplantae; phylum Streptophyta; class Pinopsida; order Cupressales; family Cupressaceae; genus Cryptomeria; species Cryptomeria japonica. The sequence continues at coordinate 752,627,243 of NC_081407.1, read as the reverse complement.
GACGAGTGTCTTCCCTAATGGATCTACAAGGTCATGCTCATTTTTGGTGGATGACGAGGTTGTGGTTTTGGATGGAACACCTTGCAAGGTGAATTTACCATGATGGGTCATGACATTACATTCGGGGGTTTCATCATTACATGGTGAAGAGGATGGTCCAATGCCTTTCAAAGAAAATTTTCTCCTTTGGGTAGAAGTTTACAGAGTTTTTCCCTTTATAATAATGATTGAAACATGATTATCCATTAAAATGTGGTTACGATAAAATCATAATCATAGGACATCTGACCATAATTAGCTTGATTATCTACCTTGGCTTTTCCTTTATCATGTTTAGGAAATGATTCCTTAAACATTGCTTGTCCCTAATTGGAAGTGTGACCATCAACTTCTATGTTGCCTTTGTCAACAAGATATTATATAATGTTCTTCAATCTGTGACAATTGCTAGTTGTATGGCTTTTGTTGTTGTGATACTCACAATACTCATCACCATTCCACCATAAAGGTTTCACTTTTAGTTCATAAGGTGGATTGTCTAGTATTGTTATAGGCTTGTTTGCAACCAGTTTCTTAAATGCTATCTCAAGTATCTCTCCCAATGGAGTGTATTTTCTTGGAGGCTATGATGGCCTTTGAGCATTCACTTGATTATTCCAATGGGATCATCTTTTACTTGGGAAAGTCATCTTTGGTTTCACCATATTTGCGTCTACTACCCCATCGTTAACCGTGTTCTTGTTATTGTTCCAAAAGCATGGTTTATCTTTCCCATTTGATTCCTCTTTATTATCCTTGAAAAGATTAATGGTGCCTTGTTGAATAAGGACTTTCTCAACTGCTAATCCCTTTTCAATGACTTCTTTAAAAGTGGACAAAGAAGCTTTTCTTAATTCCTATCCAATGTCCTTTTTAACACTTTGATTAAGCATTTCCACCATCTCTTCTTGTAGGATATTGGAGGAGCATCGAATAGCTAAGATTCTCCATCCTTGTAAGAATGATGCAAAGGATTCTCCATTTTTTTGTTTGGTATTGCATAAAGTAGTCACTGACACATCTGTTTCAATATTGTATGAGAAGTTTTATATGAAAGCTTTTGCAATATCACTCCATGTCTTAATTGTAGGTGGAAGTTGGGAGAACCATTTCATATCTTGTCCACCTAAAATTTGTGGGAACAACCTCATCAAGTATGTTTCTTCTCTTTCTACCTGAATGCAAGCTATGAAAAATGATCTTATGTGTGCCTTAGGATCTCCCTTGCCTCTATACTTATCTAATTTTGGTGTCACGAAATGTGGAGGAGATAGAGGCATTGGTTTGTCAAATGGATAAGGACATATGTCTTTCATTGTGTATTCTTACTTTGGTGAATTCATGTATTCCATTTGTTTTTGTAAATCCTTGATTTGTTGTTGCAAGTAATTCTTAGGTGGTTGCTTTTCTCTTTGAGTTAGTCCCATGCCTGAGCCACTGAGTTGAGGAGGAGGGATATAATCTATGTATGGATTATATTGGTCATAGATGCCCTTATATGGAGGTGGAGCATAGTTGTAGCTAGTATATGGAACAACTGGTATGGTAATATAATGAGGAGCACTAGGTCGATCTCAATTATACATGTCATGACTATGAAGATTAGAAATATTATAAGAATGATCTTGGATATTACCCCCAAATCTACGACAAGATCTCCTCGTGTCGTGATTTTAAATGTTCCCTTGAGTGTAATTGTATGCATTGGTATGACCATGGGTATTATCATGGGTATGAGCATGTTTATTAGTATTTCTTCTCCATGGAAAAGGACAACTGCACGTTTGTTCATGAGAGTTCCTATTGAAATTGGTTTAAGCATGAATGTTGGTAACTTTAGGTTTTTTAAATAAGGACAAGGGAGAATTAGGCACGAAAAATTCTCCCCTATTACCACTGTTATGTCGATCTAGGATTTGTATTTATTTGATTTATTTGATTAGGATCCTACTCTAGAATTTGTGACATATCAAAATCATGAGGTAGCTTTGTTCCACTTTGTGCCATTACTTGAAACAAGTATTGTCTATCTCTTCCCATGATTTCTTCACTATTGAAACGTAGATCTATGATAGTTTCTTAAATGTCTGCGGAAGTGATAGATGCATTATCATTATCATTATTATTCTCATTCTCATTGTTTTATATATTACCATGACTCTCAAATGGGTCATAAAATTCATCTATATCAAACTCATAGGTGCTCATGTTGAGATATTTTAGAGCTTCCCCGACTTCTCTTCTAGACCTTCATGAATGGGTTTCAACCATGAACTAAACCTTGGCTTGAAATGAGAGATGGAAGAAAATGTGAAAACTATGGAAAACCAAGAAGGAATATGAGATGGAATGAATCTAGGGTTGTCTTGCAATGTCCAAAAATATAAGTCCAACATATGTATGATCTAATGTAATGTGTGCCTTCCAAAGAGATGATAGATCTCTTGATGATGTAAGTTTACCTTGACTAAAGAGGATCAAGTGGGACCCTAAGATGATAGATCTGATGCAGGAACCACCTAGTGATGTATTGTAGAATGTTTGCAAGATATGATGAGGAAAAAAAAGAAACCATTTGAATCTATCTTGAAAGGTGTGTATCAATTACAAATGAGTGAAAATGGTTGAAAATGTGTGACAAGGTTAAGGACTAATTGACTAAAGATGAAGCCTTAAAGGAAGTTGCCTTGGAAGCTCTTTTGATCCCAAAACATAAGAACTCTTTTCCTTGACAACTTTAATAAATTTCTCTTATCTGAAACATAGATGTCATACTACTCTGCACAAACACGGTTTCCTAACATAGACACAATTTTCACTATCACAAATGCAGTTCTGAGACATTTTTTTGAATCTATCCAAATGTGTCATTTGTGAATGTGACCAGATCTTATTGTTGAATGTCTTGTGGCAAGAAAATAAAACAAACAATGAAGACACAATGTCTAAAGGAGTTTTGTCAAAATTTTGATCGAAATGTGTATGTCCAATAGGTCAAACAAACCAATTTGCACGGGTCTTGCACAATCGAAGACACATCAAACACTTTCTTAGCCTAAGGTCAATGTTCTCATGGTGGTAACTTCAACCCACATCCTGGAATAAATGTCGGCTCAAGTGTAGGGACACCTTGAGGGGTGTATTCACTAATTTTGCCTCTTTCCTGAGAGGATAGTTAGGGGCCTCCAAGAGTGGAAGGATGACCCAATCACCCTCTCCCCGAATATCTACAAGTAGCTTATGCTAAGATGAGAATTTTTGTCTCATCTCACAGGAGCCTTATGGTGAGTATCTTGGGTAGAAAACCTACTATCTACTTGCACTGAAATTATCATGATGTTTGGTCAAAATAAGATGGGCCACTACTCTGAAGGTGTGTAGTCATGTTCTAGAGCATCTGGTCATTATACATGCAGTATTTTACTCAAATGAGTGAGGTCACTTGGTCTATGGAGATTACGCTCTAGATATTTTTATGCATCACATGGATACTAAGGGAGATTGATGTCAGTATAACATATTGACACCAAGTGATAAGTGACTTTCATTCAAAACCACAATCTGTTATATAGCGGACTAGAACAGAATACCACTTGGGCCATTCCCTCTTACAAGATGAGATGTAGGCCCTCGAAAAGACAATGATAATTTCTCTTACACCCAAGGTCCAATGGAAGGTAAGGGGAGTGGATACTTTTGTTATCACCTTTAGGATTATAATCTAAACACAAGCATGCCAAAGGCACAATAGACTTCAAGCAAGTTAATTTGCCCTCAAAAAACAAAGAAGAGATCAATAAAAACATGTGAGACTAATTAGACTAGGAAATGAAATGCAAAGGCATGCACTAAATTACCCCTAGAACTAAATGATTAGTAATTTTGATAAATTACCGCCACTTGCAAGAACACTCATTATGTTAATTTTAGAAAATCTAAACGTGAAAAGGGGGCCTTCGACAAAATTTTTTTGTCTTTTAAACAAGTGCACCACTTTCTTAGTCCAAGCAAAGGGTTGGAGGCAAAATTAGATCTAAGACTTTAAAACCCAAGCAAAAGAAAGACTGAAAATATAAAATGTGGCTATACCAATCACAGACATGGATATCCAACATAGCTAGGAAAAGATAGAACACAAACACGAAAAAGAAAGGAGGTGAGAGCCTGCAAAACATCACAAACAAAAATGTAGAAACAAAAAGTGGAAATACAATTTCTAAGCACAAACACGGAAATCCATAACCCAAATGCGGAAACAAAATTTTGAATTTGCAAATCCAACAAAAAATATAGACGCAAAAACAGACAACCCAAACATGTGATCAGAATGCAAATGCATAAACAAATGATGCAGATGCACAATAGTTGAAATCCTCCCTCATTTGACCTGTAACTCGACAAAAAAGCTAAAAATAGCCAACAAAATGTTAGAAACAATGGGACAAGATTCCCACCGAGTGTGCCAAAATGTGTTAAGTGAAAAATGATGATGATAAACTATTGCAAAACCACAAATACCCAACCACAAACAATACTAGTCCTATAATAAAACATTCACCATCCACCAATGAAGAAACCTAAAAACACACAAATCAATAAATTAAAGAAATAAAACCATTCACAGGCAAAGTAGGGTTTGATCTCCATTGTCTCCTATATCCATTGATCTTGTTTGATATATTTTCTGTCAGATTTTGTAGGTGAATAAGAGCTCAACAAAGAATGGATTGTGGTTGAGATGTTGCTTGATTGCAAGAAGGCTTGATTACATAAAATTGTTAGCTAGCTAGTGTTATGAAAGAATGAGAGAATCCTCTTATATAGAAGACACTCTAGAAAATGGAGGGATGGGATTAAGAGGTGAGCAAAATAAATGGTTGGCTAAGGTTAAAGGGTAGGTAGAGGAAAATTAAGAGATAAACGAGATGTGTCATTAAGAGAAAAAGCTAATGAGTTAATTAAATAAATAAAGATTTTTATAATTAATAGAAGAAGTGGGACCAATTAAATAAATAAAAAATCTATTTAATTTAGGGAAATTAAATGAGGAAAGGGCTAGAAGAGGCTAAATAAATTAATTAAATAAATAAAAATCCATTTAATTAATAGAAGGCTTAGGATAAAATAACTAAATAAAGAAAATATTTATTTAATTAAATAGGATAATTTTAGGTGTCTACAATTATTATATCTAAATTTGTGGTGGCAGTAGTTATATATAGTCCTATATCAATTTTATTTAAATGCAATTAAATGTGCAAGATGCCTATTGTATGTATATCTAGGTGGTGATGATTTAGGTGGTGCCATATGTCATGGATGATGGATTAAAGATATCTTAATTTGATGTGCAAGAAGTTTCTTCTAATTTCTCTCTCCTAGTTGTTCATTAAAGTTAGGACTATCTCTCAAAGATAATTCCATGTAATATTTCATCAATGAAGGGGAATTTTTATACCAAGCATAGGATTCTATTAGAAATGATAACTTCTAATGCATACTAGTATGTATTAAAAGTTTGTCAAGGATTACATTTTTAATAGCCACTAAAAAACGGAAAAACAAAACCTACCTTAGTATTTAAAGAAAACTAATTCCAAAACAAGAAACACATAGAAAGAAAACAATATGTGATAAAAATTTATATAGTGATCTATGTGGGGGGGGACCTTTTCAAAAATTCACTCTAAATACCTTAATATCTTAGTAAATAATACTTAAAAGTACACTTGCTAAAAATAATTTCACAAGAGTTTTAACATTAAATAAACTACAATACTAGTACCATTCCAAGAGCACCTATGTGCTTGCAAAGTCTCAACATACAAACTATTATTTTGAAGTCTCAATATATTGAAAATACCATACAAACTACCACAAATACATTATTATAAACCAAATATTAACATCGTTAGCCAAACCTGTATACCAAAAACAACAATACATACCAAAAAATAGACATAATAATAAAGTCATAAAATTTTATACTCCTTACACATATGGAACCTTCAAGAAATAATATGTAACTTCCACCTTTTAAGGCATATATTCAATTTTGATATAGATATTAGTGTTACATCCAAACTAACATCCCTTTTTTTGTCTTTTATATTTGTCATAAAATTATTATAATGTCCTTAATAATATTTCTTCCATAATAATATTACTAAGGGGGAATTCTTGTACAACTAATAGGTCACTTTTAGAGCATCAACATGTGGTGCAAATTTCAAACTAGAATCCATTGTTGCATTTTGATGAAGCACAATTAAATAATTATATATTATAAATAATGTTGAATAATAATAGGGCAAATTTAAATAATAAAAAATAAATTTTAAAAATTTGAAAGGAAGCCTAATTTCTCAACATTTTCCCATTTGTCAAATACCTTGTAGGAGATAGGGAAGCAAACCATAAAATGTTTCTCAACTCTTGTGTAAAAACCCTATAGCATACCATGCTCCTAAAGAATGAACAAGCAACTAAACATTCTAATTAAAATTAAAATCTAAAATACAATCCATGGTCATCGTCGACAAAACACATTTAAGAGTGTTATGAAGGAACATAGAGGTAAAAAGGTTGAGAATTATTTTATATTAAAACCCAAAACTTTTGTAGGTTCTATAAAATTAAATAAAATAGTTCACATAGCTTTCGTATATGCTTATGCAAAAAAAGGCCAAAAGTCCTATCAAGAAGAAGAAAGAAAAAAAATAGAAACTATCCAAATTACGAATTGCCACCTCAAAAAGGAACTCATAAATAGCTAAAATGAGCAAGTAATTGATGATAGTGAGAGCTCATCAATTATTCAACCATTACAACATCATCCTTTCTTTGAGAGAGATTTTGTAGTTACATTATCTTCCCTGCCTTTAGAAAGAATTGAGCCTCTTGGTTCAAAAGAGTCTAGTTTTAAAAAAATTATGAGATCTTCTTATGATCCAAGTGTTGTTGGGATCAGGGAAACCTGCCCATTTTACTAAGTGCATTTTATTATTCTTGGATCTTGTGATAACAATCTTATTGGACAAGATTGGTTGTATCAAAGATCGAAATTACTATATACATATAACTTAGTATATGAATTGACATAACACATTAAGTAATGAAAAGTTGAAATTGTTACAATTTTCATTTTTACAAACTCAACTTCAACTACCTAAAATGGATTTGACTATTGAGTTCAAAATCAACCAATTAGACTAATAAGACTCTTTTCCAACAAATCATTTACTCATCAATATTTAACCAATATTTATTTTAATGAACAAACTCAAATATGTTAGTCATATTTATACCTAATAAAAATTAAATTTGAAATCAAGATTAATTTTAATAATAATAACATTTATCAACCCAATAATATCGTGATACTATCATCTAATCTACCTTTACATGGAAACCCTAACTCATCTGCCAACTAAAGAACAAACATTTTTTCTCATTTCGTTCACAGTAATAGATTAAGAATAAGATTACAAAACACCTTTCTTTCCCAAGTTTGATAGAACTGCATCCATGTAGGAAAGGCATAAGACCACCACAAACGTAAGACTAGTGGGACATTGTCACATGAAGAAAAGGTTCCCACTCATCCCGACTTGCCCGGTCGGCCATTGTTTGTGCTTATCGGCACTACCGACCTCACAACTTTCTCATGAACATCACCCCACCGGCTTTTTCGACGACTAGCCTGATGTCGATTTTCAAAGTTGCTCACACGTGAAAGACACGGAGATCCGTCTTTTCTCAAAAGGAGCCGCTGGGAGATATCACTTTACGAACATGACTATGCAGTGAAAGCAGCTTTGTATCTGTTAAGTCGAAAAGTTTTGTTGTCACACTTCAATGAATGATGATAGCTCTTCTTCCATCTCAACCATATTCAAAATTTGTCATGGTATGGTGTAACATTGAAGGAGTTTGCAAATTTTTAATACAGAGAGCTATACTCTAATTAGCGGAAAATGAGTTTATTAAAATTCAAATACATCTAAATATCAGGAAAGAGACAATAGATCAACAAAATAAATAAAGCAGTGCAAAATTTTAATCAAATTAGTCACAATAATATCAAGCACACACAAACCACCAAACCACCAAGATCAAATGGTTAACATCTTACATTATGAGTTAAAATTCAAGAGACATCTTTAACCCATATCTTCATGTCAAGGAGAAAGGGAAGGACAAGCCTCAAGGAAAGACCCTATAAATTGATTGATTAATTTCAAGGCTTCTCTTCCACTATCAAGACAATATCTCTAATAAAATCAATCTAGATGTCAATGTCAACTAAAATACAAGAATATGCAATGTGCTTAAAGTTAGAAGCTAGGACCACCTCCAAAAAATGAAAAATAGTGTTTCTAGTATCTTCATAATATGATTCACTCCAAAAAGGGAAGTGGGAGATTAGGAATTCATACTTGAGTCGAAAGAAAATTAGGGGCCTTTGTGAGGGGTTTGATAGAAGAAAAACAATGCACGAGTGAAAGGAAATGCCTACCTCACATCCAAAATCAATATTCAACACCACCTCCCTATCCTTCATAGTTTTCAAATCCATAACAAGAAACCTTTCATATAAGGGTAAAGCTCTTATTTAAGGATTGTAGCTAGGCCTACTCATGTTCTAATGTTATGAAAGGAATTGAGATCTTTAGATTGCATTAATTAGCCTAGAGATCCTTCTTCCCATCATTTGTTTAAGTATATCAAGAAGAGATGTTTAGAAAAGGAAAGTCATTGAGAGATTATATATTAAGGAATGTTCATAATGATTTTTTGGTCCATTATCATATCATTCATTTTTAAAAAGAATATGTTTTTTAACATTTAAAAGTAAATTTTATAAAGTATACTTGTTTCTACTTTCTTTAATAGAAGTTTTTTTGAGTTATTTCAATACTTTCAATCTTCTGTATAGAATACTTAAAGAAATATTAAAAAAATTATTCACAAATATTATTTGTATTGCAACCATCACTTTGAGAAATTTTAAACTTTATAGGTGATTTATTACAACATAATATGGAAGAATGCAAAAATTACTATTTGAAAGAGAATAAAGTACATGATATACTCTAGATCTCTTCCACCTTTGTATTGGAAAAATGACAACAATTGTAATTATATTATATCATGATCATCATTCCGCACTAAGACTTAAAAGGAATAAATACTTTAAAATATTTGAGAGGTAAAAAATGTTAAGAACTTTATGGTCTTTGGTTTTTCTACGAGATCTCACATTTCTACAATGAAATATAAGGCCATGGATATTTAGAGAAGTCCTTAAATATTAATTGATTATCTATAGTGTATTAAGTGTTACAGGACCCTCTACCCTACAACACAAATATTTCATTTAAAGGAATGTTCACTTTGAGGAGGGATCTTTGAGATCTACTCTTGACACTTTGCATCCCTCTAGATTGAAATATTAGTGTAACTTGAGATTGATGATAGCACTTCAAAGGTTTTAGACCCACCTAGGAAACTTTTGTAAGATGAGAAATTTCCTTACTACACTTTATGTATTGATAATGGTAATATGGATTTACCTCTTTTCTCTCTTTCTCATCACTAAGGGGTTGAGATATCTCCTCTTTATTCTCCAACTTAATGTTCACATTGTTCTTGATACCTATTTTAAGCTATAGGTGATTTAATTAAGGATCTATTAAAAACCAAGTGGATATGTTCACAATTTTAGTGACTTCAATATGTTTAAATTTATCTTACTCCTCATCTATATTTCATTTAGGATTTCTAACATTATTGTGTCGGATTCAACTATGCAAGAGTATTATGATTCATTGGTTAGAAACTACACTTTGTATCTTGTTTGATTCCCAGGTGAAGGAAACATATTTGGACTAAGTAGATATATTAAATAAAATTTATTTCATATGGGTTAAAATGGATAACATAGGGACACAATTTGTGGTAAAGGGCTATCCCCAAGTTTTTTCCATTGATTACTCTAAGACCTCTACACCTATACAATTGGTAGCTCTACAATATATCACTAAGAAGATAGACATTAAGAGTGTATTCTTTATAGAGATGTTGAGAAGTATATACAAATAGAGAAACCACATAGTTTTTATATGAATATTCCTTGGTTTTAAAATATACAAAATATTTCTAGGGATTGGATTATATCCTTTCAATTTGGTATGCCAAGATGGAACTCTTGTTCATCTATTTTAGTAATAAAAAACACCATTAATGTTAGGATTCTAATGAATATATTATCTTGTCACATTATTCTCTCAATATCGAGACATATTAATCTATTTTAAGTTTACCATTGCATAGTCTACTCCCATTGATGATTTTCTCTTCTACTTTTATACAACTGACTACTAGTCTATTGGCATGATTGCCAAGTCAAGAAGACTTGTTGTTGGCATTGATGTCAACTAGGTCAAGTTCCCATCAATGCCAAAGGGAAGATTGCTGGCATGATTGGAAAGTGAAGAAGAGTTGTTGTTGCAATTTATGTCAACTAGGTCAAGTTCATTGTCAAAGGGGGAATTGGATGCTAATAAAGGTAGTCAACATATTGACCATACTAGTGTGTGTTCATTATCAAAGAGAGTCATGGAGAGCTATGTTTCCATGAGGGCTTCACATAGTGAATATGGGGTTTAGCATATGTCTTCAAGGCATACTAAATAATCCCCCTATTTTCAAAAAATATTTTCCTAAAATCCTTTTTGTCACCCCTCCCCAATACACAACCCAGATTAAAAGCCTGCCCTTTTTGACCATATATTGCATTTTCTCATAGTTCGAATTAAAAAACCCTTTTTTCACCAAATAGGCAATATAATGAGCTTTTTTTGTAGGATATTAAACCCCCCAATATGAATGCACATGATATAATATTGCCTAGCTAGTGAATCCTCTATGTATGTTTCAAGGCATTTTAGCTTTGATGTTATTAGCGTATGTTAGAAGAAGTTGATGTGTAAATATGGCAACAGAGGTTTTCTTTGATAGAAATTGATTGTGTACTGACATGAAAATGTGAAATGGTGTGTTCTTGAAAGAAAGACAAGTTAAATCGAAAGCTAGTCTGAAAGAGCTAGTTAATGGATCTCAATGTGCATTTCCTATATCTATGATATATTTTCTTGATTATTTAATATAGAATGACAAGTTAGAAATTGAATCTAAAGGTATACAGTGTTATATTTATTTCATTTCTCCATAACAACAAGAACTTGAATCTGTAGGGAAACTCTTAATTTCTATCAAGTTTGTGTCAAGTGGAGAACAACAAGCAACATGAATCTTAAATGTTGACATACATCATTACATTAGTTGAAGTTTGTATCAAAGAGCTTACAATGTAATATTTTTAGTATTCTATAATCATGGCGATAGGAACCTATAATAGAACTTCAAATTCATGGCAATAGAGCAACAGGAACTTGACACGTAGTGATAGGAATTTTGTACTCAGTGAAAAATGACTCAAGGGTTATAGTAAGTGCATATCATTAACTTGATTAATCTTTAAAAGATATATCTAAGATCATGATTGCATTCAGTGTTCAATCTTTCACAAGCATGCATATATAAATATTGAGGTTGTTTCTTTAATACGAACTGCTATGCTTTATAATGTAGAGGTTTTGGACAAGCCACATGTTGTTATCTGAATGTAATATGTTATCTTTATAAAAGCTATCATTGTTGTGTGAAGATGTTTTCTATGTTGAAAGAGAATTTATGGTGTAAATGAATAGTCAATTAGAGACTGACCATTTTGAGATACAATGGACTTGATGATGAAAAACTATACAATGGTGTTTTGGTATTCTTTGTTGGTTGGGGATTGTAATGCAATGAGAATAAAGTACGTAGTCTTTGTATCAGTCTATAGTTTTATTTAGTGAATCACTAAATAGAGAATTATGATGTGCTTTGATAGGTTGCAGAAGATGCTATGAATGATGAACCATGTTTGATGGTGAAAAAGGATTGAAAGATAAAAGTCTTCTTTTTTGCATAGTCTTGTTTAATATTAAGAGAAGAGTGTTGATGTTATATTTACAGATGTAATTAAGAGTTGTATGTTGTCATTTTATTCATTAAAGCTATGAGATTTCCACAATCCATCTTGTATTCTAATGTATTTTTGTGGATTCGATTGTGTATTTTTTTTCCATCAACATTTCGAATAACACTCCATGATTCATCATCACGATGAAAAGAAAAATACATTACAATTTTCTTCATTGTTGTTGTATATGAGAAGTAAAATATTACCACTGAGCATGTAGTGTTGAAAGGAATGTTTGGTATAGTCTTATTTATCATTTCTGATGAGCGATGTCACAACATATCTATATCATGTTGTAGGGAGATTATATTTTTATCAATGATTTGAATGGAAAAAGACTAATCCTCTAAATTAATATTGTTTTGAGATCTTATAAGGGTTTGGTGCTCCTAGAGTTGGTGCTCCAAATTGTTTCCATGAGGCTTGGACTTGGTGCTTCTAAATTGTAAGCAGTGAGGCTTATTGGATTTTATCTTCGAATTTTTTTTACCCTTGAAGAATTTTTGACTCATATATCTATTTTATGTGATGTGCATATATTGTTCTACTTTCTTATGATCTAGTTTATTCTTTTATAATGTCAATCTTTCTGCTATGAATAGGGATATGCAGGTTGTTTATTGATCAAGTTAAGTTTCTAATATATTTATGTTTTATAGACCCTGATTCACCCCCCCCCCCTCCCCCCCGCTCTTAGTGGTCTAGGGTATTCCAACAATTGGTATTAGAGAACTGCCCATTCCTATCAAAAGTTTAACTGACTTAGGTTGGTTTTGTAAAAAGGAATACCATAGACAAGAAGTGTAGAAATAAAATTGCTTCCAAAAAGGTGAAAAGTTTTTTTTAAAATTAGATGTGTTTTTAATGATATTGATGCAAAATAATGTCCTCCATAAATAATTTATGAATCTTGGCTCATGGAAGTTCAACTAGTGAACATCAGATTACTCAAGAAATAGATGAAGAGGAAAGAATAATGAGTCTTGAAGAAAAACTTGTTGCTACCTTATGAGAAATAAAAAACCTTAGATAGGAGAATCAAAAACTTAAGGTATGTCATCAATTAAGTATTAAGGCTAATAAAGTCATAGTACAAAATCACAATGAATCTGAAAAGGTTACTGAATTTCTAAAAGTTAAAGTTATAGAGAGAAAAAGGGCTAAAGAAGAAGTGGGAACAAAATTAAAAGACAAGGAAGAGATTTGCAAAAAGATAGAGAATAAGGTTGGAACATTAAAAATGAGTTTAGAGGAGAATTTATTGTTACAAGAACAAACCTTGAAAGGCAAAGTGATTATTAGTTTGGAGTCTAAAATTGAAGAGAACAAACGGATATAAGAAGTTGCATTATCTGATTTGGAAGTCAAAACTATTTAGTGTATAAAAATTGAAGGAGAAAAGCTATTCTAAGAAAAGTGTTGGAATCAATAAACACTGAGATGAAGGGGGGGAAGGGGGGGGGGTGAATCAGTGTTCTAGAATTCACAATTTATTAAACTGATTCTTAAACTACTAGATGCATAAGAATGAAAGTAAAGTGAATAAACCTAAACCAATCAACCACAAAACCATAACACCAGAATTATTACGTGGAAACTCGGAAAGGGAAAAAAATTGTTAAATATTTCATATAAGATATTAGCTAAGACCTTGGCTAGAAGGCTCACTAGGGTATTGGCAAAAGTTGTCTCAGTTGCTCAAACAAGATTCCTTAAGGGGAGGTACATTCTTCAAAATCTGGTCACTAGTGGGGAAGACATCCACAAGGCTAGGTAAGAGAATTAGAATGAAACCATGATTCTTTAAGATTTTGAGAAGGCATACGATCATATAGAATGGTCTTTTGTGCTAGACATATTTGAATGCCTTTGGATTTCTTCATAAATTTTGCTAGTGGATTAGTATTTTGTTTAAAGACTCATCAAATGTCATGGATATTAATGGAGACTTGTTAGAGCCTATTAGTTTGCATAGATCTATTAGTCAAGGGTGTCCTATTGTAGGTCTTATTTGTTATTGTTGTAGTTTCATTGTACTATATCCTTAGAATTGATCTAATCTCCCTAAAATTAAAGGGCATCACACTTCCCAATAAAATGAAAAATTCTTAATTCCCAGTTTATTGATGATACAACACTCTTTTTTACTACAGAGGCTGAGAGAGCGGGATCAAGCTATCCAGCGCTATACAGAGGCTGAGACAGCACTGAGGGTCGGGAGGCAGGTAGCGAAGGACACTGGGGTAGGATACGCTTATGTCCTGCGGGCAGGAGAGGAGATAGCCTACTGGAGGGACCTCTACTATGGTGCAGTGCCAGCAGATTAGCGGGAAAGGAGCTTCCATAGACCATCACGTACAGCGACAGCTACGAGAGGGAGTTGGAGGAGATAGGCATCGAGTGGTGGGGTTATGGGTCCTCCGCCACCACCAGATAGAGGGGACAGGCAAGATGATCCTGGGGCGGGTCCTTTAGGGGCTCAGATTTCGTCGAGGCCAGCGGCTCCGAGGGAGGGAGTTCATCATAGCCATAGAGGGCTCCCTTTGTATTAGTTTTGTACCATCTTTGTATTGTAGGTCCACCTGCGGGTGCTTTTGTAGCCATATGATTTTGACATCATTGTATCATGACACTTATGATTTATATATACGAGATGACTCATTTTTGCGGCAGCTATATGCATGTGTACCTATGTAATGAGATGTTCTTATGTGATGTTTGCAAATATGTATATGATGCAATGCAATATTTTTGTTCTTTTATGTTTTATATGTGTATGCATAATGCAAATGTGAATGTATGTAATGCAAATGAATATGATAATGCAAAATGTAATTTGTGCTAATAGTTGTTGTGTGCAGGATGTGATGCATTTGTAATATCTATCTATATGTATGAAATGCTTATATGTGGTAATGCAGGTGTAACTACATGACATGCAAATGTTTTTGGTGTGTCATTATACCCAGTCATGTGATAGCAGGCTATGCGGACTCGAGAAGGACGATGGAGGTCAATTAAGAAAGGGGGATGAAAGACAAAAGATATGAAAGTGAAAGAGATTCTTGTGCGTTATCATCATTGAGCTTTATTATGGCAAGATAGGTTATGACAATCGAGGCATATGTTTGACCCAGAGAGTCATTGTACCCGTTTGCATGGAGATAAGACAGTCGCAAACAAGGAATGCCCCAGTTCACACTAGATTCACAGTGTCCTCATATCCTTGGACAAGTCATAGCATTACTAAGAGACAATCCACAGATAGAAAAGAAAAAAAAAATAGGTTACGATACCCCATCCTCGCCTTTCTAGTCAAAGACATCCTGAAGATAAAATCTCTAGTCAGAGACATCCCAGAAAAGCTAAAAGACATGTCACCAAAAGATAAAATCAAAAGAAAACCAAGACTCAACACCAACATCCACTGTAGTCCTCAAGTTTAGTGTCTCTTGTCACTTGTATAAGTCTTATTTAATTGTGGTCACAATGTTCATTTTCACATAATGTTGTCTGAGTCTGCTAAAAGATTTGATTTGTTGAAGCCCATTGTTGCTGCTGTGTCTCATCTGAAACTGACTGAATCCATGAAACTGATACTTTATTTCGAAGAAGATGGAACTTTATTGTAGATTTGTAATGCAATTGTTGCTTTATTGCGGATTGTGCACGGATAGACTGAAGGAAGCTAGAAGAAACTGTACTCCTCGAGACATGTGATGTTCTTAGTTCCACACCCATTACTAGATGTCGGATTTCGCCTTAGCCACAGATAGGATCTGATTTATTATGGATGGAAAAGGGATGAAAAGGGAGGTTTATTATGAATGGCTAACCAATCTTAGGGAGATCAATAACAAGCCATGATGGGAATGTGTAAGTTTATTATGAATGAATAGGTTGTGAGTGTGTGCAAAGTGAAAGGATGAAAGTGAATCCTGAAGGAGGGAGGAGCAATGTCTCTACGCATGGCACTGGTGACCCAGTTTTCACCATGGTACTTGCCCAGGGTGCCACCGAAGTGGTTTTCACCGTTGGACGAAATTATTTCTCTTTACTTTTTTTTTTTTTTTTCAATTTTTTTTGTGTCACAAGGCACTTGTTTGCCAGGTTTTCACCAAGTAATGATTTTTTTGTTTTATAATTTTTTTTTTTTGTATTTTTGAATTTAGGATATTCTGAAGAGCTATGTGTAAAACCTGCGAAGGTGCATGCTGTTGATAGGATCCTCCAAAGGTTCACCTTCTGTAGTTGAGAGCTGATATGCCCTAGATCCAAATGCTACTGTAATGATGTAAGGACCAAGCCAATTTGGTTCGAACATGCCCTTCTTCTCTCTGTCTTGCTGATTTTTGCGATTTTCTTTGAGAACCAAGGCACCCACCTCAAATGTGCGAGGCTTGACTTTGTGATTGTAGCTGCATTGTTCCTTGACTGAATGATGTGTATCTCGAGTGACTGTCTTCCTTGCTGAAGGAACTAAGGTATAATTTCTAGTGTGTGGACTACATAGGCCCATATGCGTGTCACCTGAAGAAGTTTCGACATCCCTGATAACAAAGTCCCTCTAGGAAGCTCCATTAAAGGTCCATGATGTATCGCCAGAAGGGAAAGGATGTGCGAAACAAGTGGATGAGTTATGAAGGCTTATGATTGTGAAAAGACGTGAAAGTATCATGATGTGATGGAGACTTAGGGTCAACAAGTATGCTTTTTGACTTGCAATTGTAGAATTTTTGCCCCCAGTTATTTTGATATTAGTAGAGATCAACTCTTGCTCTTTTTCTTTCATTGGATTTTTATCCTTGACCTTGATTTTTGCAGAGTCCAATAGCTTTTGATTTTGATTTGGACTAAAGGACTTTTCTTTATTTTTGACTTGTAGATTTTTCTTTTCAAAGCTTGATTTTTGATCCCCAATGAGTAAGGGCTTTTGTGATTCTTGTTGATCCAAGTCTAGGAGAGGAGTGGAAATGGAATGAGCGGATGATATGGTAAGGCTATGTGAGTTCTCAAGAGGGTTGGTGATACACTCAATAGATTCTTTGTTGGAACCACTCTTAGGACTATTGATATCAAGAGTTGCTTGCAACACTAGAGGAGATTTGCATTTAGACTTAGTAGCCACAACACTAGGTGGTTCACACCCAATTCCTTGGCATTGCAATTTTTTTGTAGGTTGTTCTTGTCGACTGAATACCTTAGGAGATAGTGGGAGTTGATCAACATGAAATATATACTCACCACATCCTAGGTCTTTAATCTTGAACTTTTCTTTTAGCTCTGCTTGTTTGGATGTAGAAGCTTTCAATGATTCTGGATCCACATATGCTGAAGATGGAACAGCTTCTCGATTAGCTGGAATTGTTATTTCTGATCTAGGTCATAGATTGTTGCAATATATGAATGGATTTGGGTCAGCATTAACTGTTATTTCAACTCCATTGTGAGGAAACTTAATGCATTGGTGATATGTAGATGAGACTGCCCTCATTTCATGAATCCAAGGACGTCCTAGCAATATGTTGTATGTGAGATCCAGATCAAGTACCTGACAAACCACATCCTTTGTAATTGGCCCAACTCTGAGAGGCAAGGTGACTATGCCCTTGGCCGAACATTCTTCATCATCATATGCCTTGATGGTGATTTGATTTGTAGAATTAACAACTTTGTCGGAATATCCCAATTGTTTAATAGTGCTCAATGTACAAATGTTTAGACCTGCTCCTCCATCTATCAGGACTCATTTGATTCTATGTTTGTGTATGAAGGCTTCAACATGTAGTGGTGCATTATGTGGCTGACTTACGGAGGCATCATCGGCTTCTGTGAATGTAAGAGAGTGTGGAACGGAAAGGTATCCCACCATGGCTTGAAACTGGTCCACGTTCAGATCAGTAGGAACAGCAGTATCTCTCAAGATTTTGTCAAGAATGGCTTTATGTGCGGGAGATATACGTAATAGCTTAAGGATTGAAATGAGCACGGGTGTCTTCCCTAACTATTCTACAAGGTCATACTCACGTTTGGTTGATGAAGAAGTGGTGTTTTTAGTTGGAGCACCTTGCAAAGTTATTTTACCTCGGCGGGTTGTAACATGACATTCAGAGGTAGGTTCCGAAGAAGATCCCACACCTTTTAGGACAATCCTAGGTCTCTGGGTAGAATTCTTAGACGCTTTGTCCTTGATGATAATAGTAGAGATGTAATTTTCCATCGAGATGTGATTGATGGTTGAATCATATTTATAGGATGCTCTAGTATAGTTGGTTTGGTCATCTGTGGCTTTAGCTTTTCCCTTGTCATGTTTCGGGAATGGTTCCTTAAACATCTCATGTTCTTGATTAGACGAATGTCCCTCAATCTCAATGTCACCTCTATCAATGAGATCTTGTATGATGTTCTTCAGTCGATGACAATTTCCTATCTTATGACCCTTTCTCTTATGAAATTCACAATACTCATCATCATTCCACCAATTTGGTTTGACCTTTGGTTCATATGGCGGGAAATCTGGAATTGTGATCACCTTGTTTGCCACTAGCTTCTTAAAAACTGACTCAAGTGGTTCTCCCAATGGAGTGTACTTCCTTCATGATCTAGAAGTTGTTTGGGTATTCACTTGATTGTTTGTAGAACTTGATCCAGAAAAAAGGAATTTGGGTCGCACTGTATTGGCATCAACAACACCATCATTGACTGTGTTCTTGTTTTTATTCCAAAATCTTGGCTTGTCTTTTCCTTTAAAGTCATCTTTGTTTTCCTTGAGTATCTTAATAACTCCTTGTTCAATTAGGACCTTTTCTGTCGCTAAGACTTTTTCAATGATGTCCTTGAAGGTGGACAAACAAGCTTTCCTTAAGTCATAGCCAATGTCTTTATTAACATTTTGTGTGAACATTTCTACCATTTGTTTTTGTGGAATTTCACAAGAGCATCTGCTGGCTAGATTTCTCCATCTTTGTAAAAATGATGCAAAAGACTCTCCCTCCTTTTGCTTGGTGTTGCACAAAGTAGTGACTGATATGTCTATCTCTATGTTGTAGGAGAAATGTTGAATAAATGCCTCTGCTAGATCACCCCATGACTTAATACCAGGTGGAAGCTGGGAGAACCATTCCATAGCTTGATGACCTAAGCTCTGTGGGAATAATCTCATCAAATATGTCTCTCCTGCTGCTACCTCAATGCAGGCTGTGAAAAACTGTCTTATGTGCGCCTTAGGATCCCCTTTTCCTTTATACTTATCAAATTTAGGCGTCACAAAGTGTGTAGGAAATGGAGGCATTGGAATTCTCTTGTCAAATGGATAAGGACATATGTCTCTTATTGTGTATGTTGGCTTTGGTGTATTTATGTCCTCCATTTTCTTTTGTAAGTCCCTGATTTGTTGTTCCAAACTGCTCTTAGGTGGAGATCGACTTCTTGGACCATATCCTATGTTTGAGGCACCAATTGGAGGAGGAGCATGTTGCATATATGGATGATATTGATCATACACATGTTCATATGGAGGAGGTCTGTAATGATGCTGCATATATGGACCACTTGGTATAGATTTATGTTGAGGAACACTATATCTATTTTGTGCATGTATACCATATTCTATAGGCATGTCATGTTCTATTGTGTTGCCCCCAAATTTGACATGAAGTTTCCTTGTGTCCAAATTTTGAGCATGCCTTTGAATATCCAATTGCTTTGGTGGTTGATCCTTGGCATTAGTATGTGATTGAGCATATCTATCTGCATAAGACTTCCATAATGGTCTACGAAGGTGAGTATCATATGCTTGACCATGTGTATGTGGGACCTCTGGTTTTTGAAGCAAAGTTGATGGTGATTCAGGTACCATGTGTGGTCCTCTATTTCCTCCACTATTAGGTCTCCTTTGATCCATATTGGGATGAGGTTGTTGCAAAGGTCGATTTTCCATTATTTGAGACATGTCAAAATCATGAGGTATCTTGGCTCCACTTTGTGCCACCATTTGTAAGAAGTATTGTCTATCCCTCCTCATTATTTCCTCAACCAATCGATTGAAATGGGGATTCATAATGGATTCTTCCACATCTACTAAATGTACTAAAAAGTTGTCCACATTGTCATTTTGTGTAGCATTGTTGTTTATAGTGTCCATGTTCTCAACATTTGGAATGTTTCTATAGGCATCCATGTCAGGTAATGTAGTATGATCAGAATTGAAAAAGATATCATTGTCATACTCATAAGAACTCATGTTTGCAAACTCTTGAGCCTCTTTAGTTTCTCTCCTAGATTTTTGAAGATGGGTTTCAACCATGAACTAGGTCTTGACCAAGATGTGTGAGACTAGATGAAAAAATGGAAAGAGTATGGAAGACTAAGAGTTGGATGGAATGTAAATGAATCTGAGGTGTACTTGCAATGTCCAAAGTGTAAGACCAAGTATGTATGTAGTAGAGTAGGTGTGACTTCCAAAGAGAGGATAGTTTCTCTTGATGAGGTAAGTTGACCTTGACTCTAAGTAAGACCAAATGAGACCCAAAGGTAAGAAACCTTGATGAGGGACCACTTAGCAAAGTGTTGTTGTATGTAGTGTGTTGACAAAGTATGATGAGGACAAGCAAGTGACCTTTTGACTCAAGTTTAGACAAATGTGAATGTAATGAGAAGTGTAAAGAAATGATGGACTTTGTGAGACCCAAGGACAAGTTGAATGCTAGATGAAACCTTGGAGAAATGACCTAGGAAGCTCAAGAATTCTGAAACTGACTGTGTTTGTTTGCTGGACTGTAATAGTTTTTCAATTCTGGACACAGACGCACCTGCATACTTCACAGATGCAGTTCCCCGACACAAACGCTGCTCTGTTTAACACAGACGCGCCTATAAGATTTTTTTGCAAAGTGTAATGTTGATTTTTGTGGACACAGACGGGTTTTTACCCTTCACAAACACGGCTAGACAACACAGATGCTATTATGCCCAACACAGATGCGTTTCTGCAAATTTTGTGCAATTTTTCCAATCTGTGAAGTTGTTTTGTTGTGACCAAATCTGACTGTTTGACTATTTTTCATGACAAGAGGACACAATGTTAATGAGGACTCAATGTTTGCAAGTGTCTAGACTCCAAAATGACTCCCAGAAAAGTGTGTTGTTTGATGTAAAATGTTTTGCATACACTTGAAGACACAAAAGACACAATGTTTTGTTGTTTGGTCTTGAATGTTTTGAATGTTTAACATAAGCCAAGCACAATTCTTATGGCTGGCCAAGACAATAGTTGTTGATCCCACATGGGGTTTTACCCCCGAGGCTACGTTATTCAGAGCAGATACTTAGATGCTTGACCTCACTGGCTCCACCCTCGGCACTCACTTCTCGGGTCAGCCAAGCATCAGTCACCATGAAAACTCCCCGTGGTGAACTTTGTATCTCTACTAAGAACCGTATGTGTGTGGGCCGCTACCAGAGGTCCGACCTCCTGCCCCAACAACTAGAAGGATTTGGGCTTCTAAAACAAAAAGGTGCTAGTAAGGGCATCCGCTCGTGTGGCCATACATGCGGCACTTTCAGCTCTGTAAATACAGAAGGCTCCCAGCCGGTAGGGGTTACAGCCTACAAATGATCAAATAAATTTGATCAAATGGGTTTATGGGGAGACATAGTGTCGGTATGAACTAATCAGCACACGTTATCCATAGTTTTCACCATGAATACATTTGTTTATAGTGGTTCGGAAGAGGTGGGTTTTTCTCGCTACCACTTGGGTCATTCTCTTCTCACTAGTAGTCCTAATGACCACACGGGAAGATAGGCCCTCTAAAGATTAAACAAAAAGAGCCTATTGCTCAAGACACAAAAGACAATGATTCAATTTTAGTGCACCAATTGAAGTGTTTGCTAATCTATGAAAACAAGGCACACAACAAAAATCTAAAAAATCCTTGCCAAGGTCCTGCAACAAAGATTTGGTAGTAGTTTGGATTGTTTCAAATAATCACCCCTTCCTGCAAGCACAAAATTTAGGTAAATTTTAAACCCAAAAGACTTTGTGAAGATAGGGGCCTTCAACCAAACGATTTTGCCTTTCAAGACAAGCGGCACCAATTTTGTTAGCTAGATTTGAAAATGTTAGCTCAAAATAAACCAGATCTGAAACCCTAAATGCAAAATCCGAAAACTGAATCTATAAAAAATCCAAAATTCAAAACTGGTTAACACAGATGCAGTTACCCTCCACACAGATGCGACTAGGTGACACAGACGCGACTACATAACTCAGACGTGCTTCCTGGACACAGACACGGATAAAAACGATGCAGATGCGACTTTACAACACAGACGCGCTTTCCTGGAACCTGCAAAATGAAAAATTGCCAATAAGACAGACGTGATCCCAGATGTCGCAGACGTGCCCGAAAATAAAAAACGTGATCGGAAAGTACGCAGACGCGGAAATATCAAAATGTCGCTGAAAACGTCAGATCTGCAACTTCAAAATACAAAATCTGCAACAAGATGTTAAATGCAAAAAGGGACAAGAGTCCCACCAGGCGTGCCAAAATGTAAATGGTGAAAATGGATAACAATAATAACTATATTGAAAGGCTAAATGAATTCAACCACAAAACCCTAGCCTAACAACAACAAAGATCCACCATAACATATGAAGATTACCTAAGACAATGCAAATCAAAAGAAATCACAAAGATTATACCATCACATGTCCAATAGGGTTTTGATCTCCATTCTTCCTATCTCCATTGATCTTGCTTGATATATTTGCTCTCAGATTTTATATGCACAAGAGCTCAACAAAGAACAGAATGTGGTTGCAAGTAGGATCATGGTGTAGTCAATTGAGCAAGTAGTTGGGATGCATAGAACGATTAGCTCATTAGGGTGATTAGCTTATTAGGATGATTAGGGTTTGATAATGAAGGAAGCATCTCCTTATATAGAAGACACAATATGAAATGGAGGGATAAGATTGAGAGGTGTAAAAGGAGGTCAGCTATGATTAGAGGGTAGATAAAAGAAATAATAAAATAATGAAAGGAGTAGGTAGTGTAGGAATTAAGAGATGAATGACATGTATCATGGGTAGAAAAGGTTAATGAATTAATTAAATAAATAAAGATTTATATAATTAATAGAAGAAGTGTGACCAATTAAATAAATAAGATATTTATTTAATTTAGGAAAAGGATAATTTAAATAAATAAATATATTTATTTAAATGGGAAATAAGGCTAGAAGAGGATAAATGAATTAATTAAATAAATAAAGATTTATTTAATTAATAGAAGAATTAGGCTTAGATAATTAAATAAATAAAATATTTATTTAATTAGACTAGACAATTTTGGGTGTCTACACCACCTTTTAAGGTATATATTCAATTTTGATATAGATATTAGTGTTACACCCAAACTAACATTCCTTTTTTTGTCTTTTATATTTGTCATAAAATTATTATAACATCCTTAATAATATTTCTTCCATAATAATATTACTAAGTGGGAAACCTAATTTCTCAACATTTTTCCATTTGTCAAATACCTCATAGGAGATAGGGAACCAAACCATAAAATGTTTCTCAACTCTTGTGTAAAAACCCCATAGCATACCATGCTCCTAAAGAGTGAACAAACAACTAAGCATTCTAATTAAAATTAAAATCTAAAATACAATCCATGGTCATCGTCAACAAAACACATTTAAGAGTGTTATGAAGGAACATAGAGGTAAAAAGGTTGAGAATTATTTTATATTAAAACCCAAAACTTTTGTAGCTTCTATAAAATTAAATAAAATAGTTCACATAGCTCTCGTATATGCTAAAGCAAAAAAAGGCCAAAAGTCCTATCAAGAAGGAGAAAGAAAAAATTAGACGATATCCAAATTATGAATTGCCACCTCAAAAAGGAACTCATAAATAGCTAAAATGAGCAAGTAATTGATGATAGTGAGAGCTCATCAATTATTCAACCATTACAACATCATCCTTTCTTTGGAGAGATTTTGTAGTTACATTATCTTCCCTACCTTTAGAAAGAATTGAGCCTCTTGGTTCAAAAGAGTCTAGTTTTAAAAAAATTATGAGATCTTGTGATCCAAGTGTTGTAGGGATCAAGGAAACCTACCCATTTTACTAAGTGCATTTTATTATTCTTAGATCTTGTGGTAACAATCTTATTCGACAAGATTGGTTGTATCAAAGATCAAAATTACTATATACATATAACTTAGTATATGAATTGACATAACACATTAAGTAATGAAAAGTTGAAATTATTACAATTTTCATTTTTACAAACTCAACTTCAACTACATAAAATGGATTTTGACTATTGAGTTCAAAATCAACCAATTAGACTAATAAGATTCTTTAGCAACAAATCATTTGCTTATCAATATTTAACCAATATTTAATATAAGATTAAGATAAGAATAATATTTATAACATTTTTTCTCATTTCGTTCACAGTAATAGATTAAGAATAAGATTACAAAACACCTTTCTTTTCCAAGTTTTATAGAACTGCATCCCTGTAGCAATGGCATAAGACCACCACAAACGTAAGACTAGTGGGACATTGTCACATGAAGAAAAGGTTCCCACTCATCCCGACTTGCCCGGTCGGCCGTTGTTTGTGCTTATCGGCACTACCCACCTCACAACTTTCTCATGAACATCACCCCACCGACTTTCTCGACGACAAGCCTGATGTCAATTTTCAAAGTTGCTCACACGTGAATGACACGGAGATCCGTCTTTTCTCAAAAGGAGCCGCTGGGAGATATCACTTTCCGAACATGACTATGCAGTGAAAGCAGGTTTGTATCTGTTAAGTCGAAAAGTTTTGTTGTCACACTTCAATGAATGATGATAGCTCTTCTTCCAACTCAACCATATTGAAAATTTCTCTTGGTATGGTGTAACATTGAAGGAGTTTGCAAATTTTTAATACAGAGAGCTATACTCTAAGTAGCGGAAAATGAGTTTATTTAAATTCAAATACATCTAAATATCAGGAAAGAGACAATAGATTAACGAAATAAATAAAGTCACAATAATATCAAGCACACAGAAACCACCAAGATCAAATGGTCAACATCTTATATAATGTTAATCCTTTCTTTATAAATCAAACATTCATAATTCATGTATATGAGCTGGATTTACATTTAAGAAGACCTTTCTTCTTTCTATGAGCCAAAATTCAAGACATATCTTTAACCATATCTTCATGTCAAGGAGAAAGGGAAGGACAAGCTTCAACTTTTGACACAACCTACAACAAGGAAGAAAGTCTATCACGAGAAAACTTATGTAGCATAGATTTTATTGTTACGTAGGTACACTATCAGAATCCATAGTAGATTTGGGTAACATAGAAAGAGCATTTGCAAGGGAGCCATTATAGGAGCCAAGGCTACCATCTCCCCAACAAAGGTATATTATTAGAGAGATCTTAAGGGGATAATAATCCTTAAAGTCAAAAAAATCATCAATAGTCAAGTGAACAAGAAGACCATTATGGGGACAAATAGTTGACCACACATTTAAGCAAAGGGAGTGCAGATAATTAATATCAAGCTAGCCAATATTGAAGCACCAAATACAATTGAAGGAAAGACCCTATTAATCGATTGATTAATTTTGAGTCTTCTCTTCCACTATCAAGACAATATCTCTAATAAAATCCTTCAAGATGTCAATGTCAACTAAAATACAAGAATATGAAATATGCTTAAAGTTAGAAGCTAGAACCACCTCCAAAAAATGAAAAATAGTGTTTCTAGTATCTTCATAATATGATTCACTCCAAAAAAGGAAGTGGGAGATTAGGAATTCATACTTGAATCGAAAGGAAATTAGGGGCCTTTGTGAGGGGTTTGATAGAAGAGAAACAATGCATGAGTGAAAGGAAATGCCTTCCTCATGTCCAAAATCAATATTCAACACCACCTCCCTATCCTTCATAATTTTAAAATCCATAACAAGAAACCTTTCACATAAGGGTAAAGCTCTTATTTGAGGATTGTAGCTAGGCCTATTCATGTTCTAATGTTATGAAAGGAATTGAGATCTTTAGATTGCATTAATTAGCCTAGAGATCCTTCTTCCCATCATTTGTTTAAGTATATCAAGAATAGATGTTTAGAAAAGGAAAGTCATTGAGAGATTATATATTAAGGTTCATGTTAATAATGATTTCTTTGTCCATTATCATATCATTAATTTTTTTTAAAGAATATCTTTTTTAACATTTAAAAGTAAATTTTATAAAGTATAATTGTTTATACTTTCTTTAATAGAAGTTTTTTTTGAGTTATTTCAATACTTTCAATCTTTTGTATGTAATACTTAAAGAAATATAAAAAAAAATATTCACAAATATTATTTGTATTGCAACCATCACTTTGAGAAATTTTAAACTTTGTAGGGGATTTATTACAACACATAATATGGAAGAATCCAAAAAATACTCTTTGAAAGAGAATAAACTACATGATACACTCTAGATCTCTTCCACCTTTGTATTGGAAAAATGACAATAACTGTAGTTGTAATATATCATGATCATCATTCCTCATTAAGACTTAAAAGGAATAAATACTTTAAATAGTTGAGAGGTAAATAATGTTAAGAACTTTGTGGTCTTTGGTTTTTCTACAAGATCCCACATTTCAACAATGTTACATAAGGCCATGGATCTTTAGAGAAGTCCTTAAATATTAATCGGTTATCTATAGCATGTTAAGTGTTATTGGATCCTCTTAGCTACAACATAAGTATTTAATTTAAGGGAATGTCCACTTTCAGGAGGGATCCTTGAGGTCTACTCTTGACACTTTCCATCCTTCTAGATTGAAATATTAGCATAACTTGAGATTGATGATAGCACTTCCAAGGATTTAGACCCACCTAGGAAAATTTTGTAAGATGATAAATTTCCTTACTCCACTTTGCGTATTGAGAATGGTAATATGGATTTACCTCTTTTCTCTCTTTCTCATCACTAAGGGGTTGAGATATCTCCTCTTTATTCTCCAGCTTAATGTTCACATTGTTCTTGATACATATTGTAGGCTATAGGTGATTTAATTAAGGATATATTAAAATTCAAGTGGACATGTTCACAATTTTAGTGACTTCTATATGTTTAAATTTATCTTACCTCTCATCTATATTTCATTTAGGAGTTCTAACATTATTGTGTGGGATAAAACTATGCAATAGTATTATGATTCCTTGGTTAGAAACTACACTTTGTATCTTGTTCCATTCTTAGGTGAAGGAAACATGTTTATTAAATAAAATTTATTTCATATGGGTTAAAATGGGTAACATAGGGACACAATTTGTGGTAAAGGGGTATCCCCAAGTTATTTCAATTAATTACTCTAAGACCTCTACACCTATACAATTTCTATCCTTACAATACATCATTAATAAGCTAGACATTAAGAGTGTATTCTTTATAGAGATGTTGAGTAGGATATACAAATAGAGAAACCACATGGTTTTTTATATGAATGTTCCTAGGTTTTAAAATATAAAAAATATTTCTAGGGATTGAATTATATCCTTTATATTTGGTATGCGAAGATAGAATTCTTGTTCATCTATTTTGGTAATACAAAACACCATTAATGTTAGGAGTTTAATGAACATATTATCTTGTCACATTATTCTCTCAATATTGAGACATATTAATTTATTTTAAGTTTACCATTGCATAGTCTAGTCCTATTGATGATTTTCTCTCATACTTTTATATGGCTAACTACTAGACTATTGGCATGATTGCCAAGTGAAGAAGAATTGTTGTTGGCATTGATGTCAACTAGGTTAAGTTCCTATCAATTCCAAAGGGGGAGATTGTGTGCATGATTGGAAAATGAAGAAGAGTTGTTGTTGGCATTGATGTCAACTAGGTGAAGTTCATTGTCAAAGGGAGAGTTGGATGCTAATAAAGGTAGTCAGCATATTGACCATATTAGTGTGTGTTCATTATCAAAGAGAGTCATGGAGAGCTATTTTTCCACAAGGGCTTCACATGAGTGAATATGGGTTTTAGCACATGTGTTCATTGCATACTAAATAATCCCCCTATTTTCAAAAAATATTTCCCTAAAATCCTTTTTGTCACCCCTTCCTAATACACAACCCAAATTAAAATCCCCCCCTTTTTTAAACCATATATTGCATTTTTTAATAGTTTGAATTAAAAAAAAAAAACTCTATTTTCACCAAATAGGAAATATAATGAGCTATTTTTTTAGGATATTAAACCCCCCAATATGAATGTGTGTGATATAATATTGCCTAGCTAGTGAATCCTCTATGTATGTTTCAAGGAATTTTAGCTTTGATGTTATTAACATATGTTAGAAGAAGTTGATATGTCAATATGGAAACATAGGTTTTGTCTGATAGAAATTGATTGTGTAGTGACATGAAAGAGTGACATGGTGTGTTCTTGAAAGAAAGAAAAGTTAAATTGAAAGCTAGTCGGAAAGAGTTAGTTGATGGATCTCAATGTGCATTTCCTATTTTTGTGATATATTTTCTTGACAATTTAATGTAGAATGACAAGTTAGAAATTGAATCTAAAGGTCTACAATGTTAGATTTATTTCATTTCTTCACAACAACAAGAACTTGATCTATAGTCAGAATCTTGATTTCTATCAAGTTTGTGTCAAGTGCACAACAACAAGCAACATGAATCTTAAATGTTGACATAAAAATCATTACATCAATTGAAGGTTGTATTAGAGAGCTTACAATGTAATCTTTTTTGTATTCTATCATCATGGCGATAGGAACCTATAATAGAACTTCATATTCATGGTAATAGAGCAACAAGAACTTTGTACTCAGCGATAGATGACTCAAGGGTTATAATGAGTGCATATCATTAACTTGAATTATCTTTAAAAGATATATCTAATATCATGATTGCATTTGGTGTTCAATATTTCACCAGCATGGATGTATAAATATTGAGGTTGTTTCTTTAATTCAAACTGCTATGCTCTATAACATAGAGATTTTGGACAAGCCACATGTTGTTATCTGAATGCAATATGTTGTCTTTATAAAATCTATCATTGGTGCATCAAGATTTTTTATATATTGAAATAAAGTTTGTGGTGTAAATGAAGAGTCAATTGGAGACTAACCATTTTGAGATACAATGGACTTGATGATGAAAAACTATAAAATGATGTTTTGGTATGCTATGTTGGTTGGGGATTGTAATGCAATGAGAATAAAGTACATAATATTTGTATCAATATAGATTTTTTTAGTGAAGATAAAAGTAGATAATTATGGTGTGCTTTGATAGGTTGCAGACATAAGATGTTATGAATGATGAATCAAGTTCGATGGTAAAAAATGATTGAAAGATAAAAGTCTTTTTTTTCCATAGTCTTGTTGAAGATTAAGATAAGAGTGTTAATCTTGTATTTACAAATGTAATTGAGAGTTGTATGTTCTCATTTTCTTCATTGTTATTCTAGATGAGAAGTAAAATGTTATCACTGAGCATGTAGTGTTGAAAACAATATTTGGTATAGTCTTATTTATCATTTTTTATGAGAGATATCATTGCATATCTATATCATGTTGTAGGGCGATTAGTTTTTTATCAATGATTTGTATCGAAAAAGACTAATCCTCTAAATTAATATTGTTCTGAGATCTTAGAAGGGGTTGGTGCTCCTAGAGTTGGTGCTTTGAATTGTTCCCATGAGACTTGGAGTTAGTGCTCCTAAATTGTAAGTAGTGAGGCTTATTGGAGTTTATCTTTGGATTTTTTTTACCCTTCAAGAGTTTTCCACTCATATTTCTATTTTATGTGATGTACATTTATTTTTCTACTTTCTTATGGTCTAGTTTATTCTTTTATGATGTCAATCTTTCTGCTAGGAATAGGGATATGCATGTTGTTTATTGATGAAGTTAAGTTTCTACTATATTTATGTTTTATAAACCCTGATCCAATCCCCCCTCTCAGTGGTCTAGGGTATTCCAACAATTGGTATTAGAGCATCAGGTTCCTATCAAAAGTCTAACTGACATAAGTTGGTTTTTTAAAAAGGAATACCATAGGCAAGAAGTGTAGAAATAGAATTGCTTCCAAAACGGTGAAAAGTCTTTTCTAAAAATTGTTGAGGTTTTAATGATATTGATGCCAAATAATGTCCTCCATAAATAATTTATGAATCTTAGCTTATGGAAGTTCAACTAGTGAACATCATATTGATCAAGAAATAGATGAAGAGGAAGGAATAAATAGTCTTGAAGAAAAACTTGTTGCTACCTTAGGTGAAATAAAAAACCCTAGACTAGAGAATAAAAAACTTAAGGTATGTCTTCAAGAAAGTATTAAGGCTAATAAAGTGGTAGTACAAAATCATAATGAATCTAAAAAGGTTATTGAATTTCTAAAATTAAAAGTTATAGAAATAAAAATGGCTAAAGAAGAAGTCAAAAAAAAATTAAAAGACAAGGAAGAGATTTGCAAAAAGATAGAGAATGAGGTTGCAACTTTAAAAATGAGTTGAGAGGAGAATTTATTGTTACAAGAACAAACCTTGAAAGAATAAGTGATTATTAGTCTGGAGTCTGAAATTGAAGAGAACAAAAGGATAGAAGAAGTTGCATTATCTGATTTGGAAGTCAAAACTATTTAGTGTAAAAAACTTGAAGGAGAAATGGCTATTCTAAGAAAAGTGTTGGAATCAATGAAAACTGAGGGTTTGGGGGGGAAGGGGGGGGGTGTGAATCAGTGTTCTATAGTTTACAAATTTATTAAACTCATTCTTAAACCACTAAATGCATAAGAATGAAAGTAAAGTGCAGAAACATAAACCAATCAACCACAAAACCATAACACCAGAATTTTTATGTGGAAACCTAGAAAGGGAAAAACCATGATGGGATTGAGACCCACAATATTCTTATACTTTGATCAAGAGTATGATAATATTACAAAAAGGGGAATGCACTTGCATTCATGTACATTGCCTAGAGCTTACTACTCAAATACAAAAGAGGGATACAACCCCAGAGGAATCATTTTCCTAAAGATGATTTCAAATGATTACAATAGTGTCTGAACTAAAGATTAGTATCTACTAATGCAAAATATCAATTTCGATTAAGCTCAAGAATTCTTCTACCACTGTTTTGTCTCTCTAATCTGTTCTGCTGCTCTATTATATACCAGAACACTAAAACCTTCAATCACATTCACAAAAAAATTCACATTTGCTCATACAGTCTCCTCACACTCATACCATCTCCCAAAATGTTCAAATAAATTGGTCTTATATATCCGCATCGACAAAATAAATCAATTCCCATGTCGACTTCCAAAATCTGCATAACACACAACATGAAACGTGTAACCGTGAGTCAGCTCAATTATTCCACAAATTCATATGCAGACCTAAATGAGATGATAATAAGCTTCTCATGTGTTAGCACAATTACCTCAAATTCAACAACAACCACCATAATCATCCCAAAGATTCCAGATCACATGTTACATCATTTCTTATAGTGTTCTCTATATAAGAGGATAGTCTCCTTCATTATCAACCCTAATCATCTGATTGTCTAATAAATTTTATGCAATCAATCCTTCTTGTGATCAAGCAATCAACCACAATTTGTTCTTTGTTGAGCTCTTGTGCACACATAAAATCCGAGAGAAAACATATAAAACAAGATCAATGGAGATAGGAGACAATGGAGATTGAAACCCTACTTGACATGTGAATGGTAATATTTCTTTATTTTATTGATTTGCATGATCTTAGGTATCTTTATTGGTATTGGTGAATGTTTCATTGTAGGACCTAGTTTGGTTGTGGTAGAATCTTTATGGTTCTACAATTGTTTATCATCACTTTTCACCATATAAATTCTAGCATGCTTAGTGGGACATTGATTTTTGTTAGATCTATGTTTTTTTTGCAGCTTTTTCTAACCCTATATTCTTGTTTTGTAAAACAATTTGGAGAATAACCTTGTGCAACTAGGGTTTTGGACATAAGATTAAGATTTTGGAGAGATTTGATCAGATCTCACACATGGCTTAGAATTTTTCGCACCAAATTGTTATTTTAGGTTGGGGATAGTATCAGGAGTGTTCGATACAAAATTCAAATTTTTCAGAACATATTTAAACTTTTTTAATTTTTTGGATTTTCTTACATTCTGGAAAGGTCTCAAAATGCTACAAGGGGTCTATTTTTTGTGATTTTAATTTGGGTGCAAAATATTTCATAAAAAATCATATCTTTAAGAATTAGGGTTTTAAAATGTTTTGACCATATCTCCAAAATGGCTTGGAATTTTTGCATAAAATTATTTTCACAACTTGGGGACAGTATCAAGTAGTATCAATGAAGAATTAAGATTTTTGGAAGCATATTTAAATTTTCTATGAATTGTTAATGACTTTTCATACAAAATTGACTTTTGAAGCAAATTAGCAAATTTTTAGGATTTTCTTACATTTATGGAAAGCACTCAGAATTCTACATGGGATTTGTTTTTTGTGATTTTAATTTTGATGAAAAATTATTCATGAAAAATTATATCTTTAAAAATTAGGGTTTTACAATGTTTTGATCATATCTCACAAACTGCTTGTAATTTTTGTAGGAATATTTTTTTACATCTTGGGAATGGTATCTGGAGTTTCCATTACAAAATTCATATTTTTTGGATTATGTTTTAATTTTCTATGACTTTTTTATGATTTTTCATAAAAAATAAATTTTGAGAGCAATTTAGCAATTTTCTTGGATTTTCTTATATTTCTGGAAATTTCTTGGAATTATACAAGTGATCTATTCTTTATGAATTTAATTTTAATGCAAACGTGCTCATGGAAAATTAGATGTTTGCATTTGTCAAAAAACATATTGTCGAAGGCCCCTATTTCACAAAGTCATTTGGGATTTCTAAAAATTTACCTAATTTATGTTCTTACAGGAGGGGTATTATTTCACAACTACTAAAAATTTTGGTGTAGGACCTTTTGCAAAGATTTGATGTTGAGATTGCTTTCTTTGTCTTCTTTATTCTAGCAAAACACTTCAATTGGTGCTCTAAAATGAACAAGTGTCTTTTTTGTCTTGAGCAATAGGCTCCTTTTGTTTTACCTTTAGAGGGCCTCCCTCCTGAGTATCGCATAAGGCCAAGTGAGAGGGAATGACGTAAAGTGGTAATGGGCTAAAGCCAAACTCTTTCAAACCACTATAACTAAATGTATTTGTGACAAAAGTTGCAAGAAATGGGTGTTGGAATGGCATAGTAGTGTTAACTCGCTGGATCTATGCCCACTTGAATGGATGCCCTTACTAGACACCTTTTGTGTTAGAAGCCAAAAAAATTCTAGTTGTTGGCACAGGAGGTCGGACCTCTGAAGCAACTTACATTCTTACGATTCTTAGTAGATGCACAAAGTTCTCCATGGGGAGTTTTCATGAGGACTAGTTCTTGGTTGCCCTAGAGAAGTGAGTGTCGAGGGTGGAGCCAGTGTGGTCAAGCATATAAGTATCCTCTTTGAATTGTGTAGCTTGGGGTAACCCCCCAAGTGAGATTCAACAACTATTTTCCCAGCTAGACTTAGGATTTGTGCTTGCGTGATCAAAATACTCAAACATTTTCAAGAAAAATAAAGAAACATTGTGTCTACTATGTTTTCAAGTGTATGCAAAAAAAACAAGGACATTTTATAATCACACTTGAAACTAAAACATTTTATCATTTTTGGAGAAAAACACCTTCACACATTGGGTCTTCACTATTTTCTTGTGTCCTCTTACCACAAAAAAATTCAAAACATTTAGATTTGGTCACATTGGACAACTTCACAATTGGACAGAACTGCAAAATATTTTTAAAATAACATCTGGGTTTACTTAAACTGTGGTTGTGTTCAGAACTAAAAAATTGCAAAAGATTTATCAAGAGAAAAAGGAATTAAGTTTATAGATTAAAAGAGCTTCTAAG
Source organism: Cryptomeria japonica (assembly GCF_030272615.1). NCBI lineage: Eukaryota > Viridiplantae > Streptophyta > Pinopsida > Cupressales > Cupressaceae > Cryptomeria > Cryptomeria japonica. The sequence goes on along the minus strand of NC_081407.1, from coordinate 752,593,069 downwards.
GCTGCTTCCTATAAGGCTTTGTTATCAATCAACCTATCTTGGTCACACAATCAATCATTTTCCTTCAATTGAATTTACCTCATACATATTTTCAAAATTTGAGTCAAAAGGTTACTTTGCTTGTCCTCATCAAACTTTGCAAACATACTACAACATAACACTAGGTGATTCCCATATAAAGATCTATCATCTTAGGGTCTCATTTGCTCTTCTTGAGTCAAGGTCAACTTACCTCATCAAGAGATCCATCATCTCTTTGGAAGCCACACCTTAATCTAAAAACACACATACTTTGGTATTACACTCTTCGACATTGCAAGTTTACCCTAGATTCATCTACACTTCATACACCTCTTGGTCTTCCATAGTCTTTGCATTTTCATACAACCTTTCATTTTGTTCAAGACTTTAGTCCATGGTTGAAACCTATTCACAAAGGTTTAGAAGGGAAGCTGAAGAAGCTTTAAGGTCTTTAAATATGAGTACTTATGACTTTGATGTAGATGAATTCTACAATCTATATGAAAACTGCAGTAATATGCTAGACAATGACAACAATGACAATAATGACAATAACAACGAACATGATAATGATGATGAAAATGCATCTATGGATTCTATGGAAGTTGAGGAAACTATCATGGATCTATTAGAATCTATGATACCATAGGAAAACTAAGAGGGGGGGTTGAGTCAGTTTTCCACAAGTTAAATAATTAATGCAGTTTATAAACCATTTACTAGAGCACAATTTAAACATCACAGTGAATGATAAAGCATGAAATCACAGAACACACAACACTGGAATATTTTTGATGTGGAAAACCTGGTAAAGGGAAAAACCATGATGGGAAACCCTACCCACATTCAAATAATACTTCTGTAGCAGTATGTGAAATAATTACAATGGGGATTGCACTTGAAATCAAGCCAATCACCTAGAGCTCACTGCTCATCACAAAATGAAGACTTACATAAACATTAGACTACAATCCAGAGAAAAAGAACTATAAAAATAACATCTCCTAATGCTTGATATATTTTCGGTTAAGCACAAATGTCTTCTCTATAATACCAAAACTTTCACAACACTTTGGTGAGTGATATGACCTTGTTCACACATAAACCTCTCTTTGATAATGCAGACATAACCATACCAATATATACCATACCATACCATACCCAAATCACATGAATAATTCACCTCTAAATACAGATCATCAACCTTGATAACAATGTCATCTAAACCCTAAACCCATAAACCATAATTACAAAAATTTTATCACACGATACTTGCAAACCAATATTATAATTTACATTACATAGCATAGACCTAATTCAAATTCCTAAATAATTATATCGACCAAAAATTCAACTCAGACCAATTCTAACATGTTTCACCAGCTAGTAGAAACCCTTAGTACAAATAACACATAATAACCAATTGGGTCCAAATAGGACCACCAAATCATCACACCATCCAATGCAAAGCCACCAAACAAATAGGACATGATCAATAATGCCTTCAACACATTAGGAACCATTTCTATAGGCCGGACTAAAATCAATTAACCAAATCATCGAATATCACCAACCGGTACCAAGAAATATCAACCAATAATCCATAACTTAAGTGATAGCTTCTGGAGAACCAAATCATGAACCAACTGAATGTGGCTAGAATATAACCACCCTAAATAACCATCCAAAACCAAAACAACCAATCTAATCATACCAGATCAGAATCTCTGATAACCAGGTCCAACCAGAATAGGCCCAACTGAGATAGAAGCAACCAACTGGGACAGAACCATATCCAACTAGAGAAAAATGTTGACATCAATGACAACACATAAACAATTTCAGCATATTACTGACAATCTCCCCCTTTGGTCTTGATGGAAACATTGAATGTAAAAAACATCCAAGTGCCAAGGAATGCTAACAATCTCCCCAAACAATCAAAAAACCATAAAATATCTCTCCCCCTAAGATTATCTAGTTTTTACATGAACACATCTCCCTGTTTGACATCAATGACAAAGGGATAATGCCAAACCAATCAGCTGACTACTCCCCCTGAGTAACAATATCATCCCATTAACTCAAATCAGAGGATATTTCTGACAAGATCACCAAATTGATGCATCCCTGCATCTGTAAGTCTCTCCCAGAGGGGTGGTGACCCCAAACTGATCTCTGAGATATTCAAAAGTATCTTTAGGAAATGGTTTTGTTAGAATATTTGCAATTTGTTCCTTAGTAGGCACATATACCAACCTAACTTCCTTTTCTTCAACCTTTTCCTTCAAGAAATTATACCTTATGAAAATGTGTTGGTTTGGAATGAAATACCAAATTATTTGACATATCAATAGCACCAGTATTATCACAGTGAATAACAATAGGCTCACCATAACTCACCCTTACATCTTTCAACATTTTCTTCATCCATAAGATCTGAGTGCAGTTAGTTGCAATAGCTACATGTATTCAGCTTCAATGGTAGATAATGAAGCGCATGATTGTTTCTCGCTAAGCCATGAAACCAATTTATTCCGAAGAAAGAATGCACCACCTGTAGTTCTCTTCTAGTCATCAACATCTCCTTCCCAATCTGAGTCTCTATAGGCACATAATTTGAAATCATCATCCTTTGGATACCATAACCCATAATCTGTTGTTCCTGCCAAATATCTGAATATCATTTTAACAACAATATCATGATTTGCTCTCGGATCAGACTAAAATTTAGAAGCAATGTAGACAACATTCATTATAACCGATCTGATCTTAGTTAAGTACAACAATCCACCAATCATTTATTCGTATCTAGATGGGTTAACTCTAGGAGATTCATCTTCCTTAGACAATTTGCAACCGGTTAGCATAGGAGTACCAACAGGTTTTGAATTTTCAAAACCAAATTTCTTAAGCAATTCTTTCACATATTTAGTTTGACAAATGAAAATACCTTTATCACTCTGAGTAATCTAGAAACCTAAGAAAAAAATCATCTCTTCAATCATAGATATTTCAAAATCATTCATCATGTCATCAACAAATTTCATGCATAAACTTTCTTCTCCTTATAAAATGATATCATCAAAAAATAATTCAATGATTAGTATGTAACCATGCTCAATCTTATAATATAAGTTACTATTAGCATTACCTTTTCTAAAACAAAACTTCGAAAAATATTTATCTAATCTAGCATACCATGCTCTAGGGGCTTGTTTCAATCCATATAAAGATTTCTTCAATTTATAAACCACGTCCTTATCCTCTGATAATGAAAATCCATCAGGTTGCTCAATGTAGACTTCCTCCTCAAGATCTCCATTCAAAAGTACACATTTAACATCCATTTGATATACCTTGTAGTTCTTGTGTGTAGCATAGGCAAGAAATAGTCTTAATGCTTCAATCCTTGCAACCAAAGCATAAGTTTCATCATAATCAGCTCCTTCTTCCTATGAATATCCTTTGCAAAACAATATAGCCTTTTTTCTTACAACCTAACCTTCTTCATTTAATTTATTCCTAAGAACCCATTTGGTTCCAATAACATTTTTATCTTAGGCTTAGGAACCAATTCACATGTTTTATTCTTTTCTATCTGTTTCAATTCTTCTTCCATAACTCTCATCCAATTCTCATCTTTACTTGCTTCAATAAAATATTTCAGTTCAATTTGAAAAATTAAACATACATCTTCAGCATCTAACATTCTTCTCGTCATCACACCTTTCCTTTTGTCTCCAATGATCTGATCTTCAGAATGATTCAACTTCACATACCTGGGAGTCTTAGGATTATCTTGACTTTGTGACTCTTTTCGCTCATCAACAGTCACTATGGAATTTTTTGATGTTGTCAGAGCAACTGGATCAATGCACTGAATTGATTCTTGCGCAACTGGTTCTAATCTGACAATCTCATCTTCTAGACCATAGTCATATAATCCAATCTCATTATTACCTTGCTCATCCACTTTGATATTTATGATTTCTATTATCCTATTGAGTCTTTTGTTATAACATCTATATGCTTTCCACTTAGTAGAATAACCCAAAAATATTCCTTCATCACATCTAGGATCAAATTTCCCTAATGCATCATCTCTTCTAATATAGCATTTACCTCCAAAAATTTGGAAATACCTGACAGTAGGAGTATGACCCAACCATAATTCATAAGGAGTCTTACCAGTATCACCTTTTATGTGCACTGTGTTGAAAGTGTATACCACAGTATTGATAGCTTCTCTCCAATAAATATCATGCAATTTGGCTTCCATCATCATTGACCTTGCATCATCTAAGATAGTTCTATACTTTGTTTCCACTATTCCATTCTACTATGGAGTTCTAGGTGCAAAAAATTGACTTGTGGTTCCATGCTTCTCACAAAAAATGTTTAACTAACAGATCTAAACTCATCGCCTTGATCTGATCTTAAGCATTTTATCTTCAGTTCTATTTCTGTCTCAACCATAGCTTTGAAATTTTTGAATTTCTCAAGAGATACTGATTTTTGTTTCAAAAATGCAACCCACATCATTCTAGAGTAATCATCAGTAAGCAACATAAAGTATCTATCACCTTGAAAACTTTTAGACCTTGCCGGTCCACATAGATCAATATCAATAAGATCAAGAATTTCATTAGATCTATCATGTATACTTGTGAAAGAAGTTCTAACTTTCTTACCCATTTGAAATTCTCTGTATGTCAGATTATGAGGCTTGATAATCTTGGTCAAATCTTTGACAGCCTGGGTTGAACTGATCTTCACTATGTAATCAAAATTTACATGACACATTCTCTTATGCCATAGCCAAATTTCATCAATATGAGAAATCAAGTAGGCCTTCTCACCGGAGTTCAAATGAAAGATGTTTCCTTTGGTCTGAGTTCTGGAGACAATTTCCAAACCATATCTATTGATAATCTTGCATTTTTTATCTTTGAATTGCAAATGAAATCCTCTATACACCATCTAACCTACAATAAAAAGATTATTCTTAAAACCTTCAACATAATAAACATTGTCAGTATTAGTCTTACCATCAAAGGATATTGTTCCCTTGCCTTTGATCTTTCATGCCTTGTTGTCTCCAAATCTGACTAGTCCACCATCAAATTCTTGTACAATCAAGAATTTCCTCTTGTCTCCAGTCATGTGATATGAGAAACCACTGTCTATAACCCATTCATTCTTCTCTTCAATTTTAGTAGCTAGAGCCTTCTCCTTAGTATGATTTGTATCAATGATAGGTTCCAAAGAATCATCCTTTATATCAATAAAGACCCAATCCTTACCGGAGCTTCCATTACCAAATACACTCATAAGTTCATCATCATCATCATCATCATCATCATCATCATCATCAGTAATTAAAAAATCATCATCACTAGCAGAGTAACATGATTTATCCTTATTCCTTCTATATCTAAGTTTTCTCTGATATTCCAGATTAGGATTATAATTCCTCATAAATATTTCATCATTCATAGCATCTCTTTCAGGACATGTAGAAGAAAAATGACCAATCTTATTGCATGAAAAATATTTAAAAGGAAATTTTCCTTCATATTTACTTCCAACCAGTCCTTTAGGGATTCTTTTGGCAATTAAGGCTTCTAACTATTCAATTTCTTTGTCTTCTCTTTAAATGTCTTCCAAATATTTAGTATATAACTCCTTCTAGTCTACCTTCTTCTTACTAGAGGCATATGCTCTAAATGTTGTCTCTATTTTAGTAGCACTTTGATCTTCGAGCTCCTCAAGCTCAAAAGAAGTCAACTTTCCAAGTAATGTATCTCTCGTAAAAAGGATATTTGACATTGTCCAGAGTTCATTTATTGTAGTAGCCTTCATTTTGTAAGAAAAAAGGTAGAACTCTCAGAATCTTTGAAACAACCTCATCCCCATTAACATTTCCACCACAACATTTGTTTCCCAGGGCAATCTCATTCACTCTATCCATGAAAGAACTTATCTTCTCATCTTCTTCCATTTTCAATGTTTCATATCTCACTTGATAACCTTAAAGTTTGGCAATCTTTACTGCTTAGTTGTCTTCATAAAGAATTTCAAGGTTCAACTAGATCTGCTTTGCATTTTCCAGCTTCTCATTTGATAGGACACTTAACAACGCTTCTTTTTCTCTGACATCATTATCAACTCTCTTTTGCTCATCAAGAGGTTCCAGTGTTCTAGAGTTAGGATCATCAGGTGTATACCATTTCTCTGTTATCTCCCAAACTTCAACTCCAAGACATCTCAGATGAATCTTCATTAACTCCTTCCATATTTTGTAATTTGTACCATCAAATCTGGGACTCTCCTTCTGGTAGCGAATAAATGTAGAAGTTGATTCCATTAGATATCCTCAAGCAGTTAAGCCTCTGCATAGAGGACCTCACTTTGATACCAATTGTTAGAATCTATGATACCAGAGGAAAACTAAGAGTGGGGTGAGGGTGAATCATATTTCCACAATTTAAAGAATTAATGCAATTTATAAATCATTTACCAAAGCAAAATTTAAACAACATAGTGAAAGATAAAGCATGAAAGCACAAAACACACAACACCAATATTTTTGACGTGGAAAACCCGGTAAATAGAAAAACCATGCTAGAAAACCCTACCCAAAGTCAGATTAATACTTCTGCAGCAGTATGTGATATAATTGCAATGGGGATTTCACTTGCAATCAGGCCAACCACCTAGAGGTCACTGCTCATCACAAAATGAAGTCTCACTAACTTACATAGACATCAGACTACAATCTGGAGAAAATGAATTGTGAAAATAGCATCTCCTAATGATTGATACAGTTCCAGTTAAGCACAAATGTCTTCCTTATAATACCAAAACCTCCACAACCCTTCTCTGAGTGATATGACCTTGTTCACACATAAACCTCTCTCTGATAATGTAGACATAACCATACTAATATCCCATACCATACCATACCATACCATACCCAAATTACATGAATAAGTCTCCTATAAATGTATATCATCAACCTTGATAACATGGCCAACTAGACCCTAAACTCATAAACCATAATTACAAAAATTTCATCACACAATACCACCAAACCAATATTATGATTACATTGTTGGCATTTTGATGATATTGTGATTGTCATTGATGGACACACACTTGTTTTGTGAATACTTTCTTAATGTATGAGTTATGCTCAACTGGTAATTGTTCAAACTGGTATTATGTATTATAGTCTTTAGACTATCGGTGTTTTGTAGAAGATGTTTACCGGTCACAAATTGACTAAAGAACTCAAGCGGTATGGATAACCCAAGAGGTATGAAGACCTCAAACGGTTCGAGGATCTCAAGCGGTATGAAGGAACAAAGTGGTAGTTAACATTTTTCTAGTCTTGATTTTGGACAACCGATAATCAGTAAATTGTATGAACCGGTATTACTTTGTGATGAGTTACCAACTGCTATTTCTGTGATGAGTTATCATCCACCGACACTTTGGTGGTGATTTTGTGTCATGTTACCAAATGTGTCTAGATGCACTAAACCTAGGAACTCGCAGTTTAATCCTATTAGATCAACATGAAATCAGTTTCCTTTATAAGGACATCATGTCTAAGGTTTGTATGTATGAGAGATATGTGTGTATGTGAGATAGACAAGGTTATGTGTGATCATTGAAGAGAAGATTAGGTCTGTGTGAAGAAACAAAGTGTTGAGATACTGAAGACTTAAGTAATGCTAAAGTGCATTAACAATGAGCTATCAAGGATCTAACCAAGCATGCTATGCTAGTATCTAGATCACCCACTTGTTGATTACTCATATCTTCGACAAGTTTGAAACCCTTAATTGGGTAGGCCTAGCAAAGCCTTTGTAAATCCTCTAACAAGGTGGTTCACTATTGTGAATCTGAAATCCTCTCACAAGGTAGTCTTTAATAGGACTTATCTCCTAACAGAGATCTAGATTCCTATCAAGATCTGTTCTGGTTTCTATTCAGCACATAGTTACTTGTGAGTTTCTGCTCACCATGGTTTTTCCCATTTGGGTTTCCATGTCAAACATCTTGTGTTATGGTTATTGTGCTCTTGTGGGTGAATTCTTTATCTTGTATTTGGTTTGCATTTATCTTAACCGGTTTATTAGTGAATCTGTTATACTGTTTATCTACTAAACTGATTAGAAGTTTGATTTCAGTATTTTTTGGTATACTAATTCACCCCCCTCTTAGTATTCATCAATTGGTATCAAAGCCAACCTTTGTATAAGTCTAACCACTTGGAAAGAGATATGGGGGAATACAATGTGAGGGAACTTACTCATTGTCTCACTCATACTGAGAGAGCCTATGATGAACTCAAAGTCAAGTATAAAGCCTCTTTGGCGAAAAGAAGAGAACATGTTGAGAAACTAATGGAGCTTACTAAAAATAGTTCTTCTGATGAAGCAAACATGGATGCCCTAGTTGAAGAAGTTGAAAAATTGAATGAATCTAATGCCAACTTGAGAAGGGAACTAGAAGGAATGACTATCAGAATGTCTCAAGAGCTTGAGAGTCGAAGGAAAGCTGAAGATTTGGTAAAAGACAAAGATCATGAGATCTTCAAGCTGAAGCAAGAAATTAGTGCCCTTACTGCTCATCTCCAAGAGAGTAAAGTGGAAAAAGAAGAAATACAAGGTGAACTAAACATGGCTATTTCTAAGAATGCAACCTTGAAGGAATACAATGCTTCTATTACCAAAGAACTTAATGAGACAAAGGAGATACTTGCCAAATTCAATTAGAGTACTTCTAAGCTAGAGCAAAAGCTTGAATCAACAAAACCGGTAAAGAATACCACTGAACTTGGTTTCTCTGGGTATAAGGAAGGGGAGACCTCTGGAACAAAAGATGTAGCATCAAAGAAGCAACCAACATCAAAGGATAAAGGTAAGCAAAAGTTTAAGCCTATTTTCTTTAATTGTCTGAAAGAAGGACATACTACTAATGTGTGTAGAAGCAAGGCCTACAATAATTTTTCTTATTTTCTAAACAATAAGCCTAGATCCAATAGATTCAATGGAAAATTCTATGCATGCAACAAGTTTGGGAATAGAGAATATGAATGCACGTCTGTCTTGAAAAACATTGAGAGATACCCTACAAGGACTCGAGGAGTTGTTCCGGAACCCTCTATGAACCGGAATCCCAACTGGTATAATACCTATGACCATCGGTCAGGTGGCTATCAAGTGGCAAATGGTTGGAGAGCAACCTGTTTAATCTATCATGGTAGTGGTCACACTACTGCAACATGCAGAAGGAAGAATGGTAGTATGAATAATGGACCATGGAGAACACCTGGAATGGTATGCTATCATTGCAACAAACCGAGACACACTACCAGAACCTACAAAATGAGAAAGAACCTATCAGATGATATACCGGTCACTCCAGAAGGGAAGATTTATGTTGAAACCGTTCAAGCAGGAATGAATAAAACTTGGAAAAAGAAATATGAAGAAGTGTCAAAGGATGAACCAGTTTCTACACCTAGTGTGGAAGTCTCTGACCTGACAAACTGAGCTTTAGAAAAGCTTAGGGGGAGCATATCGGTGAATTATTTGAACCCCCAGTTTATATCAGTAAAGACCTAAACCGATATACATTACCTGTCAATCGGTAGAATATATTGAAGCGATAAAAGGCAAAATTAGGGTTTGTACCCTAGCGGTGGAACATTTATTATTGTAGGTGAAAGATTGTTTAAAAGGGATTATTGATTCCATTTTAACTTATCTATTTTTGAGCAAAGAATTTTCAAGTGCAGAGCAATAAAGAGCGATTTGTCTAGCGATTCAAAGTAAATTCAAAGTCTTGCAGAAGAATCCAAAGATAATTTTCAATCAATCAAGTGAAGAACACCAAGTGGTAATCCAGCAACTGAAGTGGTGTGTTGTGAGCAACATTGCAAAACCCTAAATTGCAAAGTGTGAAGCTATTTCTTGAATTTTTTGTCTATCACTTAATCATGGCTTCTGCATCGCACTCCAGCTCTAGTGCACCTATAGACTCAATGAATTTTATTCAAAAGAAGATGAAATAAAATTCCCTATCCCAGATACCCACTGGAGTCATAATTAAGGAAGACATTTCAGCTTATATTGATTGCAAACTAGAAGACCTAGGATCCCTAGTGATCCATTCCTAGCTAGGTCTGTTCTGTGGGGATGACAAGAAAATCAAACCGGAATATAGCATCCTAGAGAGGAAGAAACTGCACAATGTGGTTTATTTTCTGGAAGAGTTCATTGAAGATCACATCTACATCATCTTGAGCAGAGTGCACGGTGATAAAATGTACCTTGAGAAGACGCATGATATCACACTAGAAGTAATTCATGTCATCACCAGTTTTTGTAACATTGGTGAGGTGCTAGCTCTAAGAAAGGTCATCAAGACTAAAATGATTAGGCTCACTAGTTCTTTGAGCGACCAATGAGGAATGACTGTCAACCCCATCAAAGATGATTTGGTTAAGTATGCTTGCATGGTGATTGGCTATCAGGTGTTTTATGCCAGTAGAATAAACTCTTTCCCTGCTGCTGCAATGAATGTTGCCTACAAAATGATTAAGGAAGATGCCTCTTTTGATTTATGTACCTATTTGTAGAAACAACTGCTATTGAACCTGAAGTTCATCAAACAGGACAATGCTCTAAGGTTCAGGTTTGGACAACTTTTGATTGGCTTATTTTTCTACTTTCAAGGTTATTTGCCTGGAGTAGGTGATATTAAATGGTCTACTGACCAACCAATCTCTAAGAAAATTAGGGAAAGTCTTCAAGTGGGAGGAACCAGATATCCTAAGGTTCTAAACAAATACTTTGATGAATTCAAGCAGAAAATGAGCTAGAGGATGAGGATATCTGGAGATATTGTAAAGAAATATGAAGATGACATCTACTTTACCATTAAGGTAGATGAATGCATAATGGAAGTAGTAGAACCAAGAAAGGAGGTAGTAGAACCTATGGGGTATGAAGTGATGTATGACATGTTAGATGGGTATGCCTCTACCCTGCTTGCCTCACCTCTAGATGCTAAGAAAAAGCGAACTGACACCTACTTAGAGAGGGTAACACTGGTTGAAGATCCTATAGTGAAAAAAGGTAAGACAGTGCCATCGGTATCAGTATTGGTTAACTCAACAAGTCCAAAAGTGACCAAGCGGTCACCTTCCAAGAAGAAATCGGAAGCGAAAAACCAAAAACAACTCATCAGAGTCAGAGGATATTGAACTAGAAGTACAGCCTAAGAAAATAAGGCAATCAAACAAGAAGGCTAAATCTACCAGTAATGCACCTGCATCATCAGCACCAATAAATATAGACATCTCTTCTTATAAGCCAATGACACATTGTCAAAGGACTTTAAAGAATATTAAGAGAAAGGTGCTTGATGACTTAAAAGAATATTTTGATGATTTTTCTGATAATGAGAAGGAAGAAGTAGAACAGAAAATGATAAAATATTTGTGTGTTAATGATCGGTTTCCATCTGAAATTAGATCGGTGACACCTTATTCTTTATAAAATTAGTTGGACAATAAATGGTGCATTGCCATTGAGAAAGAACAGGAAATAAGGGAAAAAGTCTTTGCTCAATACTTTCTCGAAGCCTCTAATTCTGAATTGTTTGAGATAATTGATAAGAATAAAGGTCTCTTCTTCATGAGAAGGAGAAGACTCAGGCTGCTTGAAGGCAGAACTTCTGAAGTAGAGAAGAACACACATCTACATGAAAAAGCTATTTTTAGATTACATCAAGTGTCTGAGGCCAATATGAAGGCTGAACAGGAACTTGACCTATCCTCAGCCAAACTAGATGAGGTATTTGATGGTGAAGGAGAAAGAGTTATAGAACAGGTTGACACCATTGATGTGGATGCATTAGATGTTGAGGATGTCACTATGGACATAGAGAAGGAGAAACAAGATAAGGACAAAGCAGCAAAAGAGAAATACGACAAGAAAAAGGCAAAAGAAGAGAAAGCAGAGAAAGAGGAAGAGAAAAAGAAAGAGGAAGACAAGAGGAAACTAGAAGAAGAGAAGAGAAAAGAAGAGGAGAAGAGGAAAGAAGAGGAGAAAAAGAAAGAAGAGGAGAAAAAGAGAGAAGAGAAGAGGAAAGAAGAGGAGAAAAAGAAAGAAGAGGAGAAAAAGAGAGAAGAGGAGAAAAAGAAAGAAGAGGAGAAAAAGGAAGAAGAGGAGAAAAAGGAGGAAGAAAAGAAAACATAGGAAGAAGATAAGAAGAAGGAAGAACTAAAAAAGAAACAAGAACAGGAACAAAAGAAAGAATAAGAAAAGAAAAGAGCAGCAAAGGAGAAGGAAGCAAAAAAAGCCAAACAAGCAGAGACTCCTAAGGCAACCGGCGTTCAAGCTAAACCGGTTGACATCGCTAGTCCTATTGATCTCCAATCTGTAGATGAATCAGAGTTGCTTCAATGAATAAAGCTTGCATAGGAATGATTGGAAGCATTGAGGAGGAAGAAGGAATGAGATGTCATTCAAACTACGATTGACACCCTTACAAGTTTGATTCCTGATACTAAGCTCCCTAGTACTGATTTCTCTCTGTCAAGGCTTAAACTTTTGTGTGCCCTTGTAGAGGACTAGGTACAATGCCTGGAAGAAGTTGCTGAAGCAAATGCAAAGAAGAAGCATGAAAAGGAACTCAACACTTCCTTAGCTAAGAGACTGAATGAGCTCCAGTCTCAACTTCTGAAATAACAGAAGGATATAAGTGTTTCTATGGATGAGGGCAAACTATTGTTGAGCAAAACCAGCCAACCCCATCTATTTTGTGATAATGTGCTCAAATAGAAAGATAAACTCCAATCGGAGTTCCAAGCATACATCAACAACTTCAAGTTGCCCTATGACTCATTCACTACATATGGGCAAACAGTTCATCGTTATCAGCTTCAGACTTCCACGATAGAATTGGAGATTAGCAACCCATCAAGAGATTTGTAGGAGCTTCAACTGGTCTTATTACCCAGAATGCAAATTCTTCAGAAATGTTTTCTCAGTCTGGAAACCATCATGATCACTCAAGAGATGAGTACCATTGATGCTATGGAAGAACTGGTATTCCAGATGCAGACAGAAAGTGAGGTTTCTACCTTATTACTTGAGTCATGGTCATTAACCATGAAGACTTTTATGTAGGATTTGAAATCTGTTTTTGATAAGTTTCATTCCTTATTGTCATGAACATTTACTCAATTTTTAATGATAATGAGAAACAGGGGTTATTCTACAATACTTTGTCATTGTTGGCAAAGGGGGAGTAGTATTTAAAATTTTGGTGAATGTTATGTATACTTTCATGTTACCACTTTAAGGGAGTAGCATACATTGTAATTTCTGAAAAGGGATAGTGTATATGCTTAGGGGGAGTAATTTTGATTATGGCATATTTTTGTTGTAAAAACACTTAGATGTGAAAATTTTCCTAAGTCTTGCCATCAATGCCAAAGGGGGATATTGTTGGCATTTTGATGATGTTGTGATTGTCATTGATGGACACACACTTGTTTTGTGAACACTTTCTTAATGTATGAGTTATGCTCAACTTGTAATTGTTCCAACCGATATTATGTACTATAGTCTTTAGACTATCAGTGTTTTTTCAGAAGATGTTTACCGGTCACAAACTGATGGAAGACCTCAAGTGGTATGGAGAACCCAAGAGGTATGAAGACCTCAAGCAGCTCAAGGATCTCAAGCGGTACAAAGGAACAAAGCGGTAGTTAACATTTTTCCAGTCTTCATTTTGGACAACTAGGAATCAATAAATTGTATGAACCGATATTACTCTGTGATGAGTTACCAACCGGTATTTCTGTGATGAGTTATCATCCACCAACACTTTGGCGGTGATTTTGTGTCATGTTACCAAATGTGTCTAGATGCACTAAACCTAGAAACTTGTAGTTTAATCCTATTGGACCAACATGAAATCAGTTTCCTTTATGAGGACATCATGTCTAAGGTTTGTATGTATGAGAGATATGTGTGTATGTGAGATAGACAAGGTTATGTGCGATAATTGAAGAGAAGATTAGGTCTATGTGAAGAAACAGAGTGTTGAGATACTGAAGACTGAAGTAATGCTAAAGTGCATTAACAATAAGTTATCAAGGATCTAACCAAGCATACTGTGCTAGTATCTAGATCACCCACTTGTTGATTAGTCATATCTTCGACAAGTTTGAAACCCTTAACTGGGTAAGCCTAGCAAAGCCTTTGTAAATCATCTAACATGGTGGTTCACTACTGTGAATCTGAAATCCTCTCACAAGGTAGTCTTTAATAGGACTTATCTCCTAACAAAGATCTAGATTCCTAACAGGATATGTTCTGGTGAAGAACATTGTATGACCTTAACTGGTCTGGTTTCTATTCTGCAAATAGTTACTTGTGAGTTATGCTCACCATGGTTTTTCCCATTTGGGTTTCTATGTCAAACATCTTGTGTTATGGTGATTATGCTCTTGTGGGTGAATGCTTTTATTTTCTATTTGGTTTGCATTTATCTTAACCAGTTTATTAGTGAATCTGTTATATCAGTTATCTGCTAAACTGTTTAGAAGTTTGAGTTCCGTATTTTTTGGTATACTAATTCACCCCCCCTCTTAGTATTCATCATACATTACATAACATGGACCTAATTCAAATTCCCAAACAATTATATCCACTAGAAATTCCACTAAGACCAATTCCAACACGTTTCACCAACCGGTAGAAACCCTCAGTGCAAATAACATTGAATAACCAACCACGTCAAAATAGGACCACCAAATCATCATGCCAACCAATGTGAAGAAACCAAATAAATAAGACACAATCAAGAATTCCTTCAACATGTTAGGAACCATTTATATAATCCAAACCAAAATTACTTAACCAAATCATCGAATATCACCAATCGGTCAAGCCAACTGGTACCAAGAAATATCAACCGGTAATCCAAAACATAAGTGATAGCTTTTAGAGCACAAATCATGAACCAACTAAATGTGGCAAGCGTATAACCATCCTATGGAACCATCCAAAACTGAACCAACCAATTTAATCATACTGGATCAAAATCTCTTATAACCAAGTCCAACTGGGAGAGAACCATATCCAACCGGAGGACAATGTTGACATCCATGACAACACATAAACAATTTCAGCATATTTCCAATAGGATCCCCATTTTAATAGATTGGTTCAAGAAATCATGAAAAGGGATAGATAATATTTCCTACAAGTCATGGTACAAAGTGGGACAAGACTACCTCATGATTTTGATATGTCACAAATTTTGGAGGATGATACAAACCAAAAAAATCAAGTTAATACAAGACAAAGAAGGCCCAATAGTGATGTTAAGAAAGAGCGTCTCTTTCTTGAGTCACCTTCATCCCTAATTCAAAAACTTGTGATTCCAAACACATACACTCATTCTCATGCTAGTTATGATAGAACCTCTCATGAACAACCCCATAGTCATCCTTTCCCATGGAGAAGAATTACCACCATGCATGACCATGATTATACCCAAGATAATATCAATGCATACAATTACACTCAATTGAACATTCAAAATCATGACACGAGGAGACCCTGTGTCAGATTTGGGAGCAATATCCAAGATCATTCTTATGACACCTCCTATCCCCATGGTCATGATATGTATCGACCTATACCTAGTGCTCCTCACTATAATACGATACCAAGTGGTCCATATCAAATCTATAACTATTTCCCTCCTCCATATGAACACATCTATGATCAATACCATCCATATATGCATTATATCCCTCCTCCTCCGCTCGGTGGTTGAGGCATGGGACTATCTCAAAGAGAAAAGACACCACCCAAGAAGGACTTGCAACAATAGATAAAGGACTTACAAAAGAAAATGGCGAACATGAATACACCAAAGCAACAATATACAATGAAGGAAATATGTCCTTACCCATTTCAGAGAAGCATTCCAATGCCTCCATTTCCTCCACATTTTGTAACACCAGAGTTTGATAAATACAAAGGCAATGGTGATCCTAAGTCACACATAAGGTAGTTTTTCATAGCTTGGATTGAGGTAGAAGAAAAAGAAACATACTTGATGAGAATGTTTCCATAAATCTTAGGTGAACAAGAAATGGAATGGTTCTCCCAACTTCCACTTGAAATTAAGTCACGGGGTGATCTAGTAAAGGCTTTTATACAACATTGAAATAGATGTGTCAATAGCCGCCTTATGCAATACTAAGAAGAAACATGGGGAATGTTTTGCTTCATTTTTACTGTGATGGATAGGTCTTGCTAGTTTATGCTCTTGTGATATACCACAAAAGAAAATGGCAGAAATATTCACACAAAATGTCAACAAGGATATCAGATATGAGCTAAGAAAATCATATTTTTCTACCTTCAAAGAGGTCATTGAGAAAGGAATGGCAACAAAAAAATTACTTATTGAACAAGGTGTCATCAAGATTTTCAAAGAGAACAAAGAGGAATCAAATGGGAAAGACAAACCCCACTTTTGGAACAAGAATAAGAACACAATCAATGACGGGGTAGTAGATGCAAATGTTGTGAAACCTAAGATAAATTTTCCCGATGCAAGTTCTTCTAATATGAAAAATCAAGTGAACAATCAAAAGAAATCAAAACCTCAAAGAAAATAGACTCCATTGAGAGAGCCAATTGAAACCATATTCAAGAAGTTAGTGGAAAACAAGCTCATAACACTACTAGATAATCCACCATATGAACCAAAATTAAAACTAAACTGGTGGAATGATGATGAATATTGTGAATATCACAAAAGTAAAGGGCATTTAACTATCAGTTGTCACAGATTGAATAATATCATACATGATCTCATTGACAAAGGTGACATAGAAGTGGATTGTCACACCTCTAATGAAGATCATGCGATGTTCAAGGAGCCATTTCCTAAACATGACAAAGGAAAAGCCAAAACTATAGATAATCAAGCTAATTATACCAAGATGCCATATGATTATGATTCTACTAGTAATCACTTTTCAATGGAAATCATGTTTGGACTATTATCATAAACAAAAAAACTCCTGAAGTTCCTACCCAAAGGAGTAAAGTTGTCTTAAAAGGCATTGGACCATCTTTCTCATCTTCTAAAGATAAAACCTACGAATGTAATGTCACAACCCGTCGAGGTAAAGTCACCTTGTAAGGCGTTCCATCCAAGACCATGACCTCTTCATCCACTAAGAATGAGTATTACCTTGTGGATTAGTTAGGGAAGACACCTGTCCTCATTTCCATCCTAGAGATTTTATGCATATCTCCCACACATAAGGCCATCCTTGACAAGACTTCGAGAGAAACTTCCATACCCACTGATCTGAACATGGACTATTTTTAAGCCATGGTGGGATACCTTTCCATTTCACATACCCTCACATTCATAGAAGTTGATGATGCATCCATAACCCAGCCTCGTCATGCACCTCTACATATTGAATCCTTTCTACATAAAAATTGAATAAAAAGTGTCTTATTAGATGGAGAAGTTGATTTGAACATTTGTGCATTGAACACTATTAAGCAATTGGGATATTCTGAAAAGGTTGTGAATTATACACATGCTATCACCATCAAATCATATGATGATAAAGAGTGTTCATCCAAGGGCACATACACCTTACCTCTTAGAGTTGGGCCAGTCACGAAGGCTATAGTTTGTCAAGTCCTCGATCATTAATGGTGATCCAAATCCAACATATCATCAATCATCAATGTGTCAAGTTCCCACACAATGGAGTTTAAGTGATCATTAATGGTGATCCAAATCCATTCATATATTGCAATAACCTACAATCAAGAATAGATACAATAATCCCAGTCAATCGAGAAGTTATTCCTTCATCAAGATATGTAGATCTAGAATCCTTGAAAGCTTCTACATAAAAGCAAGCAAAGCTCAAAGAAAAATGCAAGGTTAAAGACATGGGATGTGGTGAGTATATCTTTCATGTTGATCAACTCCCACTATCTCCTAAGACATTTAGTCAACGGGAACAACCTAAAAGCAATTTACAACATCAAGGAATTAGGTAAGAACCACCTAGTTTTGTGACTACTAAGTCTAAATGCAAATCTCCTCTAGTGGTGCAAGCAACTCATGATATCAATAGTCCTAAGAGTGGTTCCAAAAAAGAATCTATTGAATATATCATCAACCCTCTTGCAAACTCATATAGCCTTACCATATCATCCGCTCATTCCATTTCCACTCTGCTCCTAGACTTGGATCAACAAGAATGACAAAATCCCGTACTCATTAGGGATGAAAAATTAAGCTTTGAAAAATAAAAACTAAAAGTCAAAAATAATAAAAAGGCCTTTAGTCCAAATCAAAATCAAAAGCTATTAGACTCTACAAAAATCAAAGTCCAGGATAAAAATCCTATGAAGAAAAAAGAACAAGAGTTGATCTCCCCTAATATCAAAATAACTGGGGGGAAAAATTCTAAAATTTCAAGTAAAAAAGCATACTTGTTGATCCTAAGTCTCCATCATGCCATGCTACTTTCACTTATTTTCAAAATCACAAGCCTTCATAACTCATCCACTTGTTCCACACATCCATCCTCTTTTAGCGATATATCACATCAATGGACCTTTAATGGAACTTCCTTGAAGGAATTTGTTGTCAGGGATGCCCAAATGTCTATAGGTGACATGCATACGAGCCTGTGTAGTCCACATGCTAGTAATTCTATCTCAATTCCCTTATCAAGGAAGATAGTCACTTGAGATACACATCATTCGTGTTGCCATTTTTGATGTTTATGTTGTGATTGTCATTGATGGAACACACTTGCATTGAGATCCTCTTTATATGTATGAAGTTAGAGCACAATCGATATTTGTTCCAACCGGTATGTTGAATTATATTCTTTAGACTATTGATGTTTTGCAGAATGTGTTTCTCGATCTGAAGCAGCATGATGACCCCAAGCAGTTCGTGGATCCCAAGCGGTATGAAGGACCAAAGTGGCATAACACATTTTTACCAGTCTTCATTTTTTTCAAACCGGCAATCGACATTTTGTATGAACTGGTAATACTCTATGATGAGTTACCAACTGGCATTTTGTGATGAGTTACCATCCACCGATTGTTTGACGGTGCTGACATATTAACGATGCTTTTTGTGTCATGGTACCAAGTATGTCCAGGTTCATTGAACCTAGGAAATTGTAATGTAATCCTATTGGACCAACATGAAATCAGATTCCTTTATAAGGACATCATGTCTAGGGTTTTATGTTGTTGATGAGGTCGCAACAAAAGTTTATATTGTTGCATCTGCATCGGTTACTACTACAACTCCAAAAGTGACCAAGCGGTCACCAACCAAGAAGTAACCGAAAGCAGCACCGGCTAAAGTGTTCGAGAGAAAGAGGAAGACAAGGAATACCTCTCCAGACTCAGAAGAAACTATGTCTAAGGAAAAGCCAAAGAAAACACGTCAAGCAAAGAGGAAGACAAAGAATGAAGCATCATCTTCTACACCGGTAAATATAGATATCTCTTCCTACAAACCTTTGACACATTGTCAAAGAACAATAAAGAATATTAGGAGGAAAGTGCTAAATGACTTAATTGAGTGTTTTGACAACTTTAATGATGATGAAAAGGAAGCAGTTGAAAAGGAAATAATTTAGTATTTATGTGCTAATGATCGGTCGCCCTCAGAGATTAAGTCTTAGACATCGGATTATTTATATATGTCATTAGATAATAGATGGCGCATTGCCATAGAAAAGGAACAGGAAATCAGGGAGAAAGTTTTTGCATAGTACTTTCCTGACCTGTCAAATTCTGAATTGTTTGATGTTATTGATCAAAATAAAGGACTCTTCTTCACTAGAAGAAGAAGACTCTGGCTGTTAGAAGGTAGAGTTGATGATGTCAAAAAAGACACTCATCTATATATGAGAACTGCTATCCAGTCTCACAAAGCGCGTCTAGCCAACCAACAAGCTGAAGAAGAATCAGTTATATCCAAACTGGATGAATTATTTGATGATGGAGGAAATCCAGTTGTTGAACCGATCGACAACATTGATGTCGATGCTCTGGATGTTGAGGATGTTACTTAGGATACACCATCTGAGGCAACAGGGCAAGAGCAATAGGGTAAACAAGTTGATAAGCAAGCCAAGGACAAACAGGAAGCGGCAAAGGAAGAGGCAGAGTAGAGGAAAAAGGATGCAGAAGAGAAGTGGAAAAGGGATGAAGAAGAGAAGAAGAAGAAAGATGAAGAGGAGAAGAAGAAAAAGGACAAAGAAGAGAAGTGAAAAAGGGATGAAGAAGAGAAGAAGAAGAAAGATGAAGAGGAGAAGAAGAAAAATGATGAAGAAGAGAAGCAGAAAAGGGGTGAAGAAGAGAAGAAGAAGAAAGATGAAGAGGAGAAGAAGAAGAAGGATGAAGAAGAGAAAAAGAAGTGAGAAGATGAAAAGAAAAAGAAGGAAGAGGAAGATAAGGAACAGGAGAAGAAGAAGGAAGTAGAGAAGAAGAAGAAGGAAACGGAAGAAAAAGAAGAGGAAAAGAGAAGAGAAGTAGAGAAAAGGAAGAAGGAAGAGGAGGATAAGGAAGCAGAGAAGAGGAGAGAAGCGAAGAAGAAGAAAGTGGAAGAGGACAAGGCAGGAGAAGCAAAGAAGAGTACCCAGATGGAGACTCCGAAGGCAACCGGGAGTCAAGGCAAACTAGCTGATCTCTCCAGATCTATCGATCTCCAGTATGCAAGTGAAATGAAGCTAATGCAGAGCATCAAGGTAGCTCAAGAGTGCCTTGAAATCATTCGATGGAAGAAGGAGCAGGATGTAATTCAAGCGGTTGTGGATACACTTACCGGTTTGATACCTGGTACAAATCTTCCCAACACTGATTCATCACTAGCTAAACTCAAGCTTCTATGCATAGTAGTGGATGATTAGGTACAGAGCCTTGAAGAGGTAGCAGAGGCTAATGTCAAGAAAGAGCATTAAAAAGATCTTAATATAGCTCGGGTGAAGAAGTTGAATGAGCTCCAGGCTGAACTGAAGAAAGAACAAAAGGATATAAGGGACGCTCTAGATGAGGGGAATTTGCTACTCAGCAAGATCTGCCAAACCCATCTGTTCTATGATGATGTGCTATCTCAAAAGAAAAAACTTGAAACGGACTTGCAGTCCTACTTGAGCATATTCAAGCCACCTTATGATTCCTTTACAACTTATGGGAAAACCGTTCATCGGTTTCACATCCAATCAGCAAAAATGGAGCAAGAGATCAGCACTCGGTCTAGAGATTTGCAGGAACTACAACTGGTTCTACTCCCACGATTGCAAATTCTTTAGAAGTGCTATCTGAACCTGGATGCCTTAACAGTTACACAGGAGATGAGCACAATTGATGCCATGGAAGAATAGGTCTCTCAGATGCAGACAAAGCAAGAAGTAGCCACCTCCCTACTTGTTTCCTAGTCTTTATCGATGAAACAATTCTTGCAGGACTTTAAATCTGTTTTTGACAAGTATGAAAATAGGGTTGTTCAACTATACTTTGTCATTGTTGGCAAAGGGGGAGAAGAATTCTATTTGGAGAAGTATCTGGTAATCAAAATTTTAATTATATTCTCTAAATATCTCAATGTTTATGCTCTATATGTAAAAGTGCTATACATTGTATTGTTAAAGGATAGTGTATATGCTTACGGGGAGCAATTTTGCTAATGGCATGATTTTGTTGTAAAACACTTAGATGTCAAAATTTTATTTTCCTAAGTGTTGCCATCAATGCCAAAGGGGGAGATTGTTGGCATTTTTTATGTTTATGTTGTGATTGTTATTGATGGACACACACTTGCATTGCGATCCTCTTTATATGTATGAAGTTAGAGCACAACCGGTATTTGTTCCAACCGGTATGTTGAATTATAGTCTTTAGACTATTGATGTTTTGTAGAATGTGTTTCCTAGTCTGAAGCAACATATTGATCCCAAGCGGTTCATTGATCCCAAGTGGTGCAAAGGACCAAAGTGGCATAACACATTTTTACCAGTCTTCATTTTTGTCAAACCGACAATCGGCATTTTGTATGAACCGGTAATACTCTGTGATGAGTTATCATCCGCTGATTGTTTGACGGTGCCGACACATTAATGGTGCTTTTTGTGTCATGGTACCAAGTATGTCTAGGTTCATTGAACCTAGGAAATTGTAATGTAATCCTATTGGACCGATATGAAATCAGATTCCTTTATAAGGACATCATGTCTAGGGTTTTATGTTGTTGATGAGGTCGCAGCAAAAGTTTATATTGTTGCTAGAGTTTAAGGTGGTTGAGGAGTTGGAAAGGATATGAATCTGTAGAAGACTGAAGTAATGTAGGAGTGCATGAAGAATGAGCTATCAAGGATCTAACCGAGCAGTCTGTGCTATTAGATAGATCAAACACTTGTTGATTACTCACATCTTTGACAAGTTTGTAGCCCTTAACTGGGTAGGCCCAAAAGCCTTTTTGTAAATCCTCTAACAAGGTGGTTCACATCTGTGGATCTAAAATTCTCTAGCAAGGTAGTCTTTAATTGGACTTATCTCCTAACAGAGATTGAGATTCCTAATAGGATCTATTCTGGTAAAGAACATTGTAAGACCTTAACCGGTCTGGCCTTAACCAGTCTAGTTCCTATTCTGTAGATAGTGACTTGTGAGTTCCATCTCACCGTGGTTTTTCCCATTTGGGTTTCCACATCAAAATCTCTCATGTTATGGTGTTTGTGCTTCTGTGGGTGAATGCATTATTAGCTATTTGGTTTGCATGTTTGTTAACTAGTTTGTCTGCTAAATTGTTTTACTGATTTACTGTCAGTCTTGCAAAGTGTTTAAGTGCAAAGATTTTTGGCATACTAATTCACTCCCCCTCTTAGTATTCATCAATTCGACCAAGGAACAATGCAATTACAATCATAAGTTAAAGCCTCATACATTTGAGGTGGGTTACTTAGCTCTTAGAGAAAAGCCTAAAAATCAGCAAGACAGAGAGAAGAAGGGAAATTTCGAACCAAATTGGCTTGGTCCCTACATCACCACAACAGTTTATGGATTGGGTGCACATCATCACTCAACATCAGATGGAGAACCTTTGGAATATCCTATCAACAACATGCACCTTCGGAGGTATTACACATAGCTATTTAAAATATCCTAACTCAAAAACAAAAAAATAAAAAATATATCAAAAATATAAAAAAAATCGTTACGTGGTGAAAACCTGGAAAATAGGCACCTTGTGACACACCAAAAAATTAAAAAATCAAAAAAATTAAAGAGAAATAAATTCCTCCAACAATGAATACCACTTCAGTGGCGCTTGGGCAAGTACCATGCCGAAAACTGGATTATGGACGCCATGTGTAGAGACATTGCTCCTCCCTCCTTCAAGATTCAATCCCTTTTTCACTTCACTTTGCACACACTCACAACCTCTCCCTCCATAATAAACTTACCCATTCCCATCATGGCTTGTTATTGATCTACCTAAGACTGGTTAGCCATTCATAATAAACCTTTCCTTTCACCCCCTTTCCTTCCATAATAAATCAGGTCCAATCTATAGCTAGGTAAAAATCCTAAATCTAGTGATGGAAGTGGTACTTTTAGCATCACATGTTTTGAGGACTGTCATCTTTTTCGTTCCTCCTTTTCGCACATAATCTACAATAAAAGATCCTTTGCATTGCTAATCCGCAATAAATTTCTGATCTCTTTGCAATAATGTATCAATTTCAGATGAGACACAAGTAGAAGTGGTCTTTCAACAAATCAAATCTTTTAGAAGACTTGGGCAGTGTTGGCTCAACATGGTTTTCAGCATGATTAGTCCTTTATAAGGATGACAACATTGTGACCAAATCAAACATGTTAAAATATGTGGCAAGAAACACAAAAAATTTGAAGATTTCATTGTGTTTTGGTGTCAAGTTTTGGTTTTCTTTTGATTTCATCTTTTTGGTGACATGTCTTTTAGCTTTTCTAGGATGTCTCTGACTAGAGATTCTATCTCTAGGATTTCTTTGACTAGAATGGTGAGGATGGGATATGTTCACCTATTATTTTGTTGTCTATGGATTGTCTCTTAGTAATGCTATGACTTGTCCAAGGATATGAGGACACTATGAGTCTAGTGTGAATTGGGCAATTCCTTGTTTGTGACTGTCCGATCTCCATGCAAAGAGGTGAAATGACTTTCTGGGTCAAACCTATACCTTAATTGTCATAACCTATTTTCCATAATAAATCTCAATGATGATAAAGCACAAGAATCTCTTTCACTTCCATATCTTCTACCTTCCATCCCCCTTTCGTGATTGTCCTCCATCATCCTTTTTTGAGTTCATGTAGCCCGCTATCACATGACTAATTATAATGACACACCAAAAATATTTGCATTTCATGTAGATTGCACCTGCGTCATCACATGATAGCATATCTCATTTCATACATACATATAGATATCACAATTAGATCACATATTGCATATATCATTGGTTAGTATTTGCATTCTCCTATACAACATAAAATGCCAAAATAATAACACATCATGCATCTTATACTGTAATTAAGCATATCATATCACTATCATACATTCTCATCATGTAAATAATACTGACATCTATCTACATATAGTACATCCACATTTGCATTCTCATTATAAAAAATAGAAAAGATCAAAAATATATTGCATTTCAATATGTACATATTTGCATCCATATCATAAGCATCATATCTCATTTCATAAAACATATAGAAGCAACACATATGAACGCATGAATATAGTTGCTGCAAGGATGGATGATCTCATATATATCAAAATAATATAAGCGTCATGCTATGTATGTCAAAATCTCATATGGCTACAAAATCATCCAAAGATGTCTACATCATCATACAAAAACTAATATAAAATGGATCCAAGAGAGCTATGATGAAGACCCTCCCTCAGAGCCAACTGGCCTTTAAGGAATCTGAGCTCCCAAAGGACCAAGCCCTATATCATCTCGTCTATCCCCTCCTGCAAACTTTCCTAGATCATCTTTTCACCAAAGCAGTTAATAGTCTTGTGTTTGCCCAAATCTTAGGCATATACATAATGTGTCTCAATACCATTGCCTTGATCATGACATGATCCTCAATAGTCAAATTTGTTTGTAACTGTTGTGTCACAAGGAATCTCTCTCTAGACTCAATCTGGGGTAAGTACTCTTGCATCCCCCTAGATTAAATAAATATTTAATCTATTTAGTTGATCCCACTTCATCTATTAATTAAATAAATCTTTGATTAATTAATTAATTAATTAGCCTTTTTACCCATGACACATGTCATTCATCTCTTAATTCTTCTCTTACCTACCCCCTTTATCATTTTATTATTTCTTCTACCTACCCTTTAATCCTAGCTGAATAGTTATCTTTAAACCTCTTAATCTTATCCCTCCATTTCTTACAGTGTTCTATATATAAGAGGATACTCTCCTTCATTATCAACCCTAATCGTCTAATTTTCTAATTGATTTTATGCAATCAACCCTTCTTGTGATCAAGGTATCAACCACAATCCATTGTTTGTTGAGCTCTAGTGCAAACATAAAATCTGAGAAAAAATATATCAAACAAGATCAATGGCCATATGAGACAATGGAGATTCAAACCCTACTTGACATGTGAATGGTAATATTGTTTTATTTTGTTGATTTGCATGATTTTAGGTATCTTTGTTGGTATTGGTGAATGTTTCATTGTAGGATCTAGATTGTTTTTGGTTAAATATCTATGGTTTTACAATAGTTTATCATCACTTTTCACCATATACACCACCTTCCAGACTTATGCCTAATGGATAATGCAACTTCCACTAAATAAAATCTACATATACCAGATATGATTTCTAGACCGAGTTGCCATCGAGGACAACTCCTAAACATCTATTATGCATCAAACTTCACTTTAATAGTATCTCTTGCGAACAATCTCCCCCTTTGGCATTGATGGAAACACTGTGAAAAATGACACTGTACACTCAAAATTGCAAAATACCAAAACTCAAAAATATCAAAGACTCAACAAGCTCCCCCTAAGACTATACACCATTTTTCACTTTTCTCTCTCCCCCTTTGACAAGAATGCCAAAGATAGGAATCCGCCAAAATTTATATAAAGGAGTGTACACATTTACTTACAAAAATTTGAATATCTGTGAAACAATTTTTAGGCACAACAAATCATCCCAACCCTTCTTCAAACTCTCCAAAATATATATTGATCAGACCATTAAAAATATAGGTGTGCATCTCTGCTCCTCTATGATCTACCAGAACCCTCTTATTTAGAGAATTCATTTTATCTTGCTTACTACTGATTGATGTATCTAGCTGGGGAGTTATAAGGATTCTTTCTTCTCCCACTTTGCCGAAAATTTTATCATTTTCCTTATTTAATCTCTTAATCCTATCAAGTATACCCATAACTTAAGCTTCAAAATTGCGGGCAAGGACTAATTGAGGTGCATAGGATTGAGATATGCTAGCTAACTACCATTCACACTCTTTTATTTTCTTGTCTATTTCAATAGTAAAGTTAGGCAAAATTAGACATAACTTATATATTTGAGTACCTTTATCTAATGAATCTTTTATGTTCTTCATAACAATTATCAAAATGGTCCTATCTCCTTCAATCATCTTCAAAATTATCCTCAATCTCATAGCATTAAACCAAGTCAATTTTTTTTTGCATCTACCTCTCTCTCCAAACACACAAAATGAGAATCTACTGCATTGAACATGCTTCTAAGCTTATTGGAGGAAGTATCACCAAAATCACACTTAAAGGATGGGAAAAGTTTCTCCAATACATTAACGGCCAATGTTATCAACTATTTGTCTATGGTGTGATACTTGATTAAGTCCTCACTTGCTTTTGCTTGAACAAAATTTTCTAGCTTCAGTGCTTTGATAGGAGATAGTAAACTCAGATCTGTTGGACTTTGAGTGAAATAATCTAAGTCAGTGATAATTTAATTTCCCTTGATTTCTACAATGTCTCTTGTTACTATCATCAGATCTTGTTCTCTTATATTCCCTCCCTTCTCCTTCTCTGCCCCTTTAGCATCTACATCTTCCTCTACAACTTCCTCCTTTTCATCATCTACTCCCTTTCCATCTCCACTCTCCTCACCTACCTTTTCTGGATCAACCTATATCACCAAAGGATTTTGTTCATCTTCACCAAAGTTTTTTACCTTAGCAGTATTGGTATCATTTGCAACCATGGTTTTCTCATTTGTCTGCTCTTCTAGAATGATTTTCTCTATTGGGTGACCTTTCTGCACACCAAAAACTATTGTATGCACTTCCAGAATGGAGGTATCTTGTGCCTACTCTATCTGTTGGGTGTCATATTGCACAAGATTGACCTCATATTGGTTCTCCTTCAAAACTTGCTTCAGAATAGCCTTTATTTTCTTCCTTATTTCATCAACTTTGCCAATAATTATTTTATTGACCCTGTGGATTGACCTGATATTGGTTCTCCTTTCAAACTTGTTTCAGAATAGCCTCTATTTCCTTCCTTACTTCATCATTTTTTTCCAAACGTTATTTTACTGACCCTATGCTTGCTTTTAAAACTACTCTTGTCAATATTCAATAGTCTGGGTATTTCACTTCTTCATATTACCGAACACAAGCTAACCAAAACATATTCTTTTAACCTTTCATCCTCAAGAATAGATGTATGCCTTCTTGCATCCAAAACCTCGTGTAGGCTCTTGGGTATCAAAGATGATAACTCTATCAATGCTTTGTTGTATATATTTATATATTCTACTACGATCTCTTCTAATACCCTTATTTTATTTTCATTGCAATTATCACACCACTCCAAAACATGCTTTAAGTTTCCTTCCTTAATAACTGAATCAACTATTTGCTTAAATGGAATAACAATTTTGTATTTCTCTCCAAACTTACCAAATTTCAAAGCTTCATCAAGTTCAAACTTTGGCTTCTTTCTTGATTTGGCTCTACTGCATGGCTCAACTTTAGTTCTTTGTTTCTTTCTCAACTCAACTTCATCGGATTGAGGCTTCTTAACTACCCTATCATAGGTAGATATCTTATTCACCTCTCTCACTACTTTATTAGAATATGTCTCTACATATTCAACTATGCCTACAACATATGCCCTTTTAGGCTTCTCCTTCTTCTTCTTCTCTACTCCATTGGTTGACTTGGTTTGTGGCTTAGGTGGAGAAACATGCTTTTGTTCACCAAAGGTGGGTGTTGACTTGGTTTGCCTTGGATTGATTTTCTTGGGAGGATTTGAGACTGATTTTGTCTTCTTAGGATTTACCATGTCCTACTCTTTCAGAATTTTTTGTTCTGTAACCCTTTGAATGGCTTCCTTTATTATTTCCATTTTTTCTACAAGCTCTTATACTTCTCTTTTGACCTTCCTCTTTCTTTCTAGCTCAGTGGATTTCTTATGCAAGTCTAGACTTTTCTCCTTGTAAATGCCAAACCTCTCTTCCTTCTCATTTTCCAGTTTACTTAGAAGATGTTGCACATAATAATCAAGAGTGTTTCCATCTACTTCATACCCCATGGGCATGATCCATACTATTCTTGGTTCTAATGCCTCCATATGGCATTGATCTTTGTCTACCATAAAGCATATAGTATCTTCAAATTTTTCTATAATGTCCTTTGGAATCCTCTCTCTACTTTGTATCATAGCCTGAAATGATTTGAAATAACCCCATAAAGAATATTTGCATGCTACTACATCACCCAATCCTTGCAAACCTTATTTAGTTTGAACTGCCACTAGTTTATCATAAACCCACTATTATTTTCCTACATCAAGGATTTCATTCAAAAAGAAAAGTGCCAAATTGATAATCAAAGAATGAAACTTGAAAACATGCTTCTTATCTTTCTTAATCTTCTTTAGATTGCTCATTAATTCACTATGAAGCACTCCACACAGATCATATTTCTTGTCCTCCTTGAGTATCTGATAGATTGCATATATTGCAATACTAGATACAAAGTTTTGTTTGCTAGACCAGTACACCTTGTATGCTATCACAATTGAAGCAAATCTCACATCATATTCAATGATATCACTTATTTTCATTGACCAGTTATCATGTTGGGATTCAGTTACCTCTATCACTATAGTGTTCTATACATGCCTCAGGCAAGGGATCTCACCGATTGTATTTAAATAAGTTATCACTTGAATGGATTTCTTTGTGATATTATGTTGTCTATATAACCATATAAACTCATCATGAATTCAACTTAAAACATACCTAGCCCATTCGGGTTCATTAAAAAATTGAATGTCAACAAACTAGACAAAACCCTTGTCTTGTAGTGATTTCAAATCGAGCTTTAGGTTCCCTATCTCATCCATCATATGCTTGGTGTATAATGATAACACATCTGCATTGCCAAGCTCTACAATATTATAGTGAATGTATGCCCTAATGTCCTTGTTGTGAAACACTCCATACAACAAAGAAGAAAATGCTCCATTTGGATCATCTTCGACCGATTTGAACGAATGTTTCTTGAATACTATCCTTTCTATCAATAATTTCTACTACCAATAGAGTTGCTACACCAGATGATGCAATTTCAAAAATAGGGTATGGGAAACAACTCAAACATGGATAAACACCTTTTCAATTTCAACAGGATGCTAGGAATCACTATTGGATCACTTCAAGCTCTATAATTACTGTTGAATCTTGTTCGCGTCGCTCTCCTTCTTTTTCTTTTCATTTTCAATGTGAATAATGAATGATAGAATGCCTTTTTATTCACCAAAAACCTAACTTTATATTGTAATAAATACACAACCCTAAGGGTTTCCCAAATACTCTACTTCTCAATAATTCATCACCGAATTCTCAGATAGACATGAAATCTTCCGAATATTATTCAACATCAATTGCATTGCCACTTAGAATCTTCTGCAACCCTCCATAGCCAGTTATAGATCTTAAGAGGGGGTTTTAAGAATCTATATGAAAATATTCACCATAAGGTCAAATTCCTTAGTTATCAGATGAGGTTCCAACACTATAATTGGGTCTGGAGTCATTATGTGCATTTGAATGTTTCTTCTTAACCCACATCTTCTTATGCAATTCTCTAACTTCTACAACCTTTGCTTTTCCCTTTTCATCTGATATGTTCTTGTCTATCGGAGCATTCTCGCTCACATTCTTGCATCTACAACATTTTCTAATGTGACCATATTTGTCTCATGCATAGAAAATAACATTTCCTTGTATAGGCTTGAAGTTCATCTGATTAGGTCTCATCCTACATGTGTTAGAAATGTGTCCAAACATTCCACAAACATAACACCTCTTATTTTGGAAATTATTCATCACTACTTTGTACATGTTTGATATATGACCAGTAAAGGTAGGACCATTATTTATCATCCTATCTCTGTATTGACTTGCCATATGGTTGAATTTATTGCAAAAAAAATATTTTCCATTGAATTTATAAGCATTAGGTTTCTTATCAAAGGTCTCTTGTTCTTCTAATGATTTCTTTGTCAAAAACTAGAGGATTATACTTTCTCATATCCAAGTTGGTGTAGGACTTATCATTTGTTGTGATAGATTGTGTGTCTTTCTCTTTGGATGGCCTTTTAATGTCCAGTGGCAGTGGCATGATGGAGGGTGGGAGAATTCATATATGAGATGGTGGTCACTTTGTTCTTATTGTAGGTATCTTGATGTAGCACTTGGATTCTATGATGGTATATGTGCATGGGAGATCAGTCTCTTGTTCATGTGACAGATTATTTCTTGGTCCTTATGCAATGTATACAACAAGTGGGATAATGTTGGGAAACGGGTGTTGTACACATTGCATAATAATATTTTTATTGCGGTATTATTTTATTATTTTGTGAGCTAGACATGGAATTATATTGTAATCATATTGTATTATTGCACCTAGGAGAATCTAGATGGACGTGCAACATGCAGAGATTCCCTTGGAATATTCTTGTAACCACTTGATGAGTTGTATTGACACATTGGTATTATTATATTGTATTTATTTTATATTGGGGAAATTAATTGTGATGAAGTACCCAATATTAAATGTGGGTTAAGGGTAGGTAGGAAAAATATTATATTTTATTGTCACATGGTTTTGGGTACATGGTTTTAATTTAATACCACTTAGTGGTTTTGTGGGAGCTTGTGTTTATAAAAGCGGCCACAAGGGTAGTTGTTTGGGTTGGTCAGTTAGCCAAGTTAGCATTTGTGAAGGAAGCATGGCATGGGATGTGTGGATTCATTCTTGTTCACATGAGGTGCTTGTTGATGGCTTTTTATGGCTGGGTTTTAGAAGTTGTCCATAGTTGTACTGTAATGGACGCATTGCTAATAATATATGGTGGATGATGCTTTTCGAGGTTGGGTTTTTCCCTCATGAGTGTTTTCCTAGGATATATCTTGTGTCACACTTTCATGGGTATGTAACTCAGCGATTACTTTAGTGGCAAATATTCGCCAATGGTGAATTTTTCACGTCGGCCCTGTCGGAAATGGCGAATATTTTGTACCGTATGGGGGTGGCCATGTCGCCAGAACATTATCAATTTCTGTTAACGTCATGGCCCAATCGCCATATGTTTAATGCAATTAAATGTTTCTATGCGATGATTTCGCCAATACAATATATGGTGGATGCATAGTAAATTTAATTATTTTGCCTACACTCTCTGAGGTTACCTTAATAGATGACCTTAATTCGCCTATAGGCATGTGAAGATTTGTTATTCGGGGGGACCCAATTCGCCCAACATCTTGCCGACGTGTGTCTCCAGTCACCCCAACTTTCACCAACTATATTGTATTCGCTATTTGCCTATTATTTGGACGACCTATAATTGCCTCAAAATTACATAAGTCGTATTTGGATGACCTATAATCACCTCAAAAATTACATAAGTCGTGTTATAATCACACAGGATTCACCAAATATTTGTATACTGGTAAATTCCCACGGATTTCGCCATATAAGGATTGGTATAAATACATGCAAAGATCAGATCTATCTCAACACAATCTGGTGGGTTCTAGGCTCTGAATTCTGATCAATAACGAAGTTTTAGACCAAGGAAAATCATTGTTGTTGATTGTATTGGCGACTGCCTGTTACCTAAAACCTAAAGGTGAGCGATCATATTTTTGAACTGGTATATTATACATTATAGTCTATTATTGCTTCTTCAGCAAATTGATATTTTTTTGGCAGCCTTTATTTCGTTGGAGATGTCGAATAGGAAGAGGGGTAGGAAACCTGAATGTGGGGAAGGCCAGGAGAGGCCAACAAAAAGCAGAACATTGTCTTCGTACTTTGGCATTGGAAAAGATTGTGGTACTGGTGAAAATTAGGAAGGTACGTCATCACAAGTATAAGTACAAAATTTGCCACTTGCACCGCATGTTGAAGATGGCGGCGAACCTGATATCTCAGATCAGTATGATCTTGAAGAAGATTATCTGGTAGATACCCAAGTTAGCCGGAATGATATAATCAACTTGGGTGATAATTCCATTGATGATAATGCACAGAAGGGGAAAAGAAAAGCCATATCAAAAAATGGTCAACCACAATCAAAAAAGGATTGGGAGTGGGATATGTCAGTCAGGAATTTTCAAATTAATTGGGCATCGAAGTATCCATTCATTGAACCAATGGAGAATCCAATTGAAGGCGAGCCTCTAATAGAATACAGGTGTAAAATTTGCACTTGGAAAAATAAGAAGGAAATTAGGTTGCAGCTAAAATTTGACACCATAGAAAAGCATATGGGTAAAGTTTATGAAAAACAAATGATAGACGAGGTTGAAAAATCAGTGATAAGATGGAAAACAAAGAATGAATGTAAGCATGTGAGGAATGCCGAAGAGTATTATTTTCATGAGAAATTACAGATGAAGCCTGCTGAAGTTAAAGGTTCTATTGAAGCTGTTTTTGGAAAAGCAATGTAAATAGAACAACTAGGAAAAGTTGTTTAGTTAAGCGTTGTTTTTCATATTTTGAGTAGAGGGCATGCTATGACAGATTTCCCATCAACTAGTGGTTTATTACACTTTTTGAAAGTTCCTAACTATTCTAATAGACACTGGTCAGTAAATAGTGGATGGGAATGGGCAAGTTGTCTTGCTGAGGTTGAAATAGAAGATGTACAGGAAAAAATAAGAGAGTCAAACTTCATTGCATTTTCTTTAGACAAAGTTATGGTAGTAGACAATACTTCATGGGTATGCATGCATGTTTATACTGTAGAGAATCATACCCACCAACCTCATCTACTCTCTGTTGCTAAAATGAAGGAGAGTGCGATAGCGGAAAATTTTTTTCAACTAGTAAAGACAAGTTTAATTGAATATGGAGGTATGGATGACATGACGGTAGCCAAAAAATTGGTTTGTGTTGGAGCAGATGGAGCTTCAGTAATGCAAGGTCACAGGAACGGTCTTTGTACAAAGATTGAAACTTCATTTGCACCGTACATTACTGCAATTCACTGCATGGCTCACAGAATGAATCTAGCTTTTGGACTTGTGAGCAAGTTTGCTTCAGTTAAAAAAATTGAAATTTTAATCAGAGAGCTCTACTCACACTTCTATCGAAGTCCCAAGTGATTTATGGAATTTCAACACTTTGCTGATGGATTAACTGATGGGAACAAGCTTCTCAAGGATAATGATACTAGATGGATCTCTTTGGATGGTCCAGCACATCGAGTGTTTTCAGAATATCCATCCTTGATTGGACTATTTCACACAACTCGCGACGAATCAGATCAACCAAAATTTCCTGAACTTCTTGGTAGGTTAAGTAATTTAGAGACACTCTTAACTTTAGCAGCTCTTCTGCCCATGCTAGAGGAAATGAGGAATATTATGAAGGCTGCCAAAAAAAGAGCTCTGTATATTGCAGAATATGCTACGCTATGTAAGATGACATGCATGACCCTCGACAATCTCTATCGAAATGAACCAACACTATCTGATGAAAAATTTGTTAAGTGGCGGACACTCACAGATTTGAACAATCCTGATAACTTTTTACAAATCGGTGCAGACGGGGAGGTATGTGCCAATGTATGGGGAGTTGAGATACCAATGCACTTCTATGCCACGGTTGACCCCGAGGAACAAGGAAAGCGCCCTAGGAAGAAACTAGCAAGAGTTACGAAGGAAGATTTCAACAAGATTGTTGAGACTGTAACTACTTCTGTGAAGAAAATTGCATATGATCTTTCCTCATAAATTAGAAGCAGATTCCCTCCTAACAACCTACTCAAAGCCATGTCTATTGTGTTTCCTCATTATTGGAGCCTCAACAGTGCATTTGATTTTTGAATTAAGCTACTGACTTTGATAAAACAATTTTGCACATCCAGAGAATTGAATGGAGTAACTATAAATGGAATATTAAATGAAACTCATCTTTGAGAGTAATCATCTCATTTTGCATACACTATGAAACAACAATATGCCAAAATGGAGAACCCTCGTGAAGAGGGATCAGTAACAAGGGTTTGGAAATATATAGTTAAGAATGCATCTTTGCATGATTCAATGCCAGAATATGTGAAGCTTGCTGATTTATGTCTTACCATGATATTGGGTTCGATGGAAGATGAAAGAGTTTTCAGTGCTTCGGGGTTCCTAAAATCAAAGCTAAGAAACAAACTAGACAAAAATTTGGAAAATTGCTTGAGGCTCTATACATCTAGGTACACTTTTCCTTACGATAGGGCACTACAAATCTGGAGGTCCAAATGTGAAAGAAGAGGTTTGGGCAACACTTCAAACCAAAGTGCTAGTGGGACTAGTGGACCTACTGGTAGCATTGAGATGCTGTTCGACGAAGATATGCAGACTCAGTCTCAGAGTAAAGAAACCACAGATGAGAATCAAGAAAGCACTGAATTTGATGAGGATGAATGGCAAATGTAAGATATTGGTATTTATTAATCTTATTACTGTATCTCATCATTCATATTACAAAAGCATATTACTTTTTGCAATTAGAATTTAATATTGATTTGTAATTTTATTTTTCAACTTTCTATTTCCAGATTTAAAATAGCATAATAAAAAAAACCATAATGTGTTTATTGATGCAAAGATGTTTATTGTTTATTTATACATGTTTGAGTCTCAAATCTATGTGATATATTTTAGAACCATATGATAAATTTCATTCAATAGTAATACACATGTTGAGAACTTAGATTTTCATTAATTCTTTCAAAATATAGCCATATGATACATTTTATTCAATAGTAATACACCAATCTGTGTGATTCTACATGCCAATTGCAAAAGTGAATACAAAGTTTCAAAACCCTTTGCAAATGACCCTGAATTCCCTTTTATAGAAAAAAGAGAGCAACAACAACTCCTGTGTGGTTCTCCAATGTCCATGCAAAAGTGAATACAAAGTTTCAGAACCCTTTGCCAAATTGCAAATGACCCTGAATTCCCTTTTATAGAAACAAGGGAGCAACAACAGCTTTAGGTCGAATTGCAAGTTTGCAACATGTGAACACTGAACGTCAAAATCACAAACTCAGGACATATTTATATGGCCATCACAAGCCGTATTAGCAATTTAACATCTGCTACATGTTTGATGTCTCCTGTTCAAAAAACAGAGTTCAAAATTAAATATTAATTCACGCCATGAGTCATGAGAAATTAAACATAGATACTAGCTATAGGAGTGCCTAAAACCTACTAATCAGAAATAGAGAAATCCATAAATGTTAAAGCAAGGGAGAATATGAGAATACAAATTTACTGGCTGAAGTTTTGTAGTGTGCATCATAGATACATAGGCTGGATTAGCAAAATAGCAATAGCGAGTGCTATTTTTTTCCTATTCATAAATTAGATTCATAGGCTGGATTAGCAAAATAGAAAACAAGAAAAAAAAAAACCTTGAAATTAAGAATAAAAGAAGAAAATTGTGCAATACATACTATTATTCTTAAGAATTCTGTGCCAATTTTTGTAGGGTGCTCCACTCTTCGTCTAATGGAAGGTCAATATTCTGTAAACTATGGAAAGTCAACTCCAACTTCATCAACATTCCATATTTAGAAGATTTACTTGATGTCATTGTTTCATCCAATAGCGAATTTAGAGTTGTAAATGGTTAGATGAATTCCAGAAAGCTTTTGGGAGTTGTGTCCTTTGGAAGCAAGTCTAAATCAGACTTTATTTTTTTCTCCATGATTTCTTTGTAAGCTTCTTCTCCAATGAATTTATTTTCTGTGTCAACAGGCTTAGGCAAACCAAGTTTAATCAAATTATTTTTCTTTTCTTGCAGCTTCATTATCTTTTTTCCACAACTGTCCATAACTTCTGATGTTTCCCTTAGCTTCTGGCATTTTTGAATGATAGATGATGTCTTAACTATGGCATCAATGCGGCTTTTAATTCACTTAGATTCCAAGTAGCTATCACTGGAACTATAGACTACTTTCAGAATCTTTTTCGCCATTTCCTCTTTTGAATAAACATGTGTGCTCTTCTCATAGTGTCGTTTGATTTTTATAAAAATTTGTCTCATACTTTCAGTCAATTGAAACCATTCACACAACTTCTCACTCCTCTGCATTATTTCCTGCCAAATGTTTTCTTGTATATACTTTGTTGTATTTTTCATATTATCTTTGAATCTATCATCCAAAGTTTTTATTTCATCATTTGCATTGTGCAGGTCTTCTTTCATTTGTGCACATTTTTTTCTTTCTTCCTCTACTTCTTCTTGCAAATGTTTTTCTTTTTCCTACCCATGATCTAATAGGTCCTATAATTTTTTCATTTCGGTGGTAGCAGACTCATAACTTCTGTATAATTTTTGAAAACTGGCTTTTTCCTCAACAATTTTTTTACTGCTTTTAGCCAGTTTTTCTGTCAGGTCCTTCAATTCTGCATCCTTCTTGTCCTGCTCTGCAATTTTTACTACAGAGCCCGAATTTTTTATCCTTTTTTGTAATTCATTGCACTTGCTATCTGCTGGTTTCCTCCTTGATTTTTCATTTTCCAAGTCTGCCTATAACTTTTCTATTTGTTTCTCCAGTTTTTTTTTTTTTCTCTCTCCACCTTTAGCAGTGAAGTGTAGACCACTTCGTTAGTCCTTTTTGACACACTAATTTTGTCCACATTATGTACTTTGGAAAAATCCATTTGGAGGGTGCTAACTTGAAATTGAGAGGGATCTATCTGACTGTTTGGTGGATTTTTATCTTTAGATGTGTCCGAGGGCATAACAACCATGAACTCCATCATATCTTTTTGTGGGTCATATGTTGGAAATACCCTGTTCCTTGCAGGTTGTTCATTTACAACTTCAGACACGGAATTCCTATGAAATGCTTTCTTTTTTTCTTTATTTGTTTTTGTTGTGTGTTCATATTTTTCATAGTAATCACAAAATTGAAAATCTGGGCTTGCTGAAGCAATTGAATGTTTGAAAGGTGACATAGGAATACCATAGGCTCCAGTTCCACTTATTCCTATGGTTTTAACTAATGCTTGACAAGGATTAGGATTACCAACAATAGTTCCTGATGTTGTCCCACTCCCACTAACACTTTCATGTGTAGTTTTCATAGTCTTTTGAGGTGTGTGATCTGAAGCTGCAAATGATTGATTTGTAGTGTCAGTGGCACTTGATATAGGATTCTCAATAGTATGAGATTGAGTATCTACCTCTAGTGGCCTTTTGCGAGAGATATTTTGTTGTTGCCCTTGTCCAACACTAAGACAACTAGTATTAGTAGTAGTACCCATGCCAACATCACCAATCATAGTGGCACTTGACTGAACAATAATAGGAATACTAACCCTAGATTCCCCACCAGTGGCAGTGGCACTTGATTCACCACCAATGGGAATACCATGATGTGGTGGTGGTTGTGGATTTGAACCTGAAACAAATGTAGGTGGATTCTAAGGGTAATGAGTAGTACCTATCGGTGACGAATCTGAAAAATCAAGTCCAATGACTGGTTTATAAGGACCCTTTGATTTTGACCCACTAATCATAGCAGCACTTGACTGAACAATAATAGGAATACTATCCCCAGATTCCCCACCAGTGGTAGTGGCACTTAATTCACCACCAATGGGAATACCATGATGTGGTGGTCGTTATGGATTTGAACCAAAAACAAATATATGTGGACCCTGAGGGTAACGAGTAGTACCTATCCCTGATGAATCTGAAGAATCAAGTCCAATGACTGGTTTATAAGGACCTTTTGATTTTGACTGTGATGGAAGTTGTACCTGAAGTGGATACCAAATTCCCTCTCCTTTGGGACCTAGACCACCACCTTCAAAACCCATTTTTTCCACAAGGTTTGCCCCTTTTCTATATTTGTCTTTCATGGACTCACTGACTCCACCTAATATTTTAGGCACTGTAGTAGTTGTTGGAGGGGGCTCAACAACAACCTCATGCTCATCATCATCACCTTCAGTCCCACCATGCTCCATATCCCACAATTTGCTAAACTCTACATCCTCGTCAATGCTCTCAAATTCTACACTTGCCTTTGGTTCACCAAGATTCCTCCTCATAGTCCAAAAATCATTTATTTTGGTTTGAGTCTAGCAATTCTCTTTACATTCGTGTAGAATTGATTTGGGAATAGTTTTCTTAGATGGATTAGCAGATTTTATGTAGAAATTGTAGGACCTCCTATTTTGGATGCCCTCATTGCCCTGGCCTTCCATAATTTGTGATGAAATTTCTTCATTTGAAATGTTATTATCAGCTGCAATTTTCTCCATCTCTTTTTTAACCTCATCCCAGGAGTCCTTGTTTCTAAGCTTTTCTAGCAATGGTTTACTTTCATGTTGACATAACGCTAAAGAGTTCCCATTTTTCTTAAGCCTTGCTTGAACTACACCGATTGGATCATACTGCCAGAGACCCTCGTCACCAAAGTTAAAAACTATCAAGAAATTATGTGCCACAATGAATGCTTTTCTCTCAAATGTGAACCCTCCACATGAGAAAGGCAAGGAAGGAAATATGCTCTTCTTTTGCTGACCATGGAAGTGGCTATCTGTGCTCTCCAATTGTTGTACATACTCTAATGCAAATAGCCTCTCTGTCACATGTATTGGAAGTCTGTATGGTTTTACTGCCGATCCGTAAACCTTAACACAGTGAATTATTCCATGAAGAACTAGTTAGCCAATTCTATTTCACTTCCAAGTTGAATGCAATCTCTACAAGACATAGGCAACCTAGGCATTGGAGTGCTTGTAATTTCATTATACATTGGTGCCAAAAAGAAGTCTACAAAATGGTTGTAGTTCTTTCTGTTATCATGCATCCTTTTCTTTGGGCTCTAATCATATATTGGACAGTGTGTTCTCTTCCCAGTCTTCTCATCAATCTTATAGCTCACAATTTGAAGCTTGTTGGTCTCAAATATTGCATGATACTTGGATAGAAGGAGATAGCACAAGTAGGATGAGAACCTAAATGTCTTACAGGAACCTTTTCTGATCATAAGTAATTGTTTTTGCATGGATTTTACAATGTGACCAATAAAATTATATCTTACTGGCTGACTTGCACAATGGATATTATAAATCATTTCAAGAAGGCTTGCACCCACTTCCCTATCATTTTCCAATCCCAAGCAAAATGACAGTAAGGAAATACTGTCCTCAACCCATAGAACAAAAATTTTAGAATCATAAGGAGGCTTATGATTCTGATCCAACACAATACCAGTACCAATCTTTATTAGACCTTTGATAAATGAATCTCTGTGACTTGGATCGAGACTCTCCATCTTTTCAAGGTCAATTTGGACATTTGAATTTTGGGCTTCAAATTCTAGGTTCAACAAATGAGCAAATTCTCCCTCATTTATGGATAGAATTTCCTCTTTTGTATTTTTATTGACAATTGCTTTTTTATCTTCATCATAATTTTCGATGTAGACCATGATAAAATCAGGGCAAGGGAATACTTCAGGTCACACCATGCTTCCCAATCCAACATCCCACGATGCGATTTTATTTGTTATTTTTTGTAACATTGGGTTGAAAACAGAAAATTTTGCCCTGGATGCATCTGCCGCCTTACTAGACAATGTATATCTAATATCTATGATATGCATTTCACCATGGATAGCAGGGTCATAAATATCATGGTATTCATTAGTGAAACCTGGTGTTTTAACCAGTTCGGTTAGGTACATTTTGTTTTTCACTTGTCTTCTTGTTGAACTACTGCTTCCCGTTTTCCCCATCACTATTATTGTTAATAATTCAAAATAATGCTAGGCAGCTAGATAAAAACCTGAAAATGCTAACCCTCAAATTGGACCACGAGATTACCAAAAGCAAAAAAGGTGGGATGTAGGTGTTCTAGATTTTACCCAGAAATTGGAATTTCTATTTCACTACATTGGCGCAGACAGTCTCTATTGCAACTTGCATTCCTCAATCTAGTAGCTGTTTCTGAATCTCCCTCGATTTACAGGTTTATCCAAGAAATGAAAGATGATTATGATTTACGAGTCTCTTATTTTGAAAACTCTAAAAAGTAGAAAAGTAAAACCTAAAGTCAAAATATCAAGAATCATGTTGTAATTTTATTAATTACTATTAATAACTATTCGATTCCAAAGGACAAAACATTCATTACTTCAGTATAAATTCCAAGGACATTAAGAATCATGTTGTAATTTTATTAATTATTATTAATTATTCGATGCCAAAGGACAAAACATTCAATACTTCAATATAAATTCTGAATTTCTGAGGACATTAAATGTAATACATTCAATTCTGGGCGAAGTTCTCCAAAATGTGTTCACTTCCCACATTCGGGCTGAAATCCACCCTAAGCCATTCATCTTTGCTCATCCAACGGATGAGGGACCAAGGTACCTGTTGTGACTTTACGGGTGAGTTTTTTAAGTCTGTTTAATAATTTTAAACTTCGGTCTGAAAAAGTGCTTTACAAACTTACTTAAATTTAATTAAATTTAAAACGTTTCAATTTCGGGCGACATTCTCCGAAATGTGTTCACTTCCCACATTCGGGCCGAAATCCACCCTAAGCCGTTGATCTTTGCTCATCCAACGGACGATGGTACCTGTTGTCAGTTGTCATCGGTCCCATCACTTCTGCTAGTTTTCAGGCACGTCACCATACTCGTGTCACTTTTCTGGTTTGATTTTTAGTCTATTTAATCATTTTAAACCTCCGTGCGAAAAAAAGATTTATAGACTTAATTGTATTTAATTACATTTAAAATGTCCAATTCTGGGCGAATTTCTCCCAAATGTGTTCACTTCCCACATTCGGGCCGAAATCCACCCTAGTTGTTGATCTTTGTTCATCCAACGTTCGCGAGTCGATCTTACCTATTTTAAGATGTAGTGGGTCCCACGACTGTTGCCATTTTTCTGGCACATCACCATACTCTCGTCACTTTTCTGGTTTGATTTTTAGTCTATTTAATCATTTTAAAATTTCGCCCATAAAAGAGATTTTTAGAATTAATTATATTTAATTAAATTTAAAATGTCCAATTCTAAGCGAAGTTCTCAGAAAGGTGTTCGCTTCCCACATTCGGGCCGAAATCCACCCTAGCCGTTGATCTTTGTTCATCCAACGGTCGATGGTACCTATTTTTTGATGAAGTGGGTCCCATGACTTCTACCATTTTTTATGGCCCGTCACCATACTCGTTACTTTTCTGGTCTATTTTTAAAGTCTACTAAATCATTTTAAAATTCTTCCTGAAAAAGAGATTTATAGTCTATAGAGTCACTGACTATAAGTATTAAGTATAGACTTTCACTTAATTCTATTTAATTAAATTTAAAATGTTCAATTCCGAGCATTGGACAATAGTTTGAGATAACTATTATAAATAATGTTAATATTATTTGTAAAAATTTTAAATTCAAAAATAGTATTAAACATGAAATTTAGTTTCTAGAATAAAACAAATAACTAAATAAAAATATAAATTTTGATCTGCAATTTGAAAGGTAAAAGTTTAATATTAAAAAGAAAACATTCAAAACTAAATCTAAAATATTAATTTAACGTTTAACAAAATTCTTTGAAAATATGTTTACAATATATCATTTTCAAAAAATGTTTAAAATCATATATAAAATTTCAACATAAATTTAGTCTATTAATTTAAAAAAATGTGCAACTGCAGTCCTCAACCTGCTAAGGCGAGAAAATTTGGAAAGTACAAATGCCAAGGTGGTGATTAATT
Source organism: Cryptomeria japonica (assembly GCF_030272615.1). NCBI lineage: Eukaryota > Viridiplantae > Streptophyta > Pinopsida > Cupressales > Cupressaceae > Cryptomeria > Cryptomeria japonica. The sequence continues at coordinate 752,550,558 of NC_081407.1, read as the reverse complement.
GTTGCACAAGGAGTTGTCTACGACATGCCGCACAAAAGGAGGAAGGGCAGGATGGCAGGAAATCTTTTTCGTGATCTCATGGCATTAATGTCTTATTGTGCACATTCATTACCTGGCCTATAAGAGTTAAGACAGAGGCAAATTTTTTTACCTTTTCATCTGTGTACCACTTTTTGCTTTGAAACAGCTGCAAGTGCCAAACAAATTTGTAGTTTGTAGTTCATAGAATCATACCTTCTGTAAGACAATGGAGGCCAATTTCACACTTCGAATAGACAAGAAGTTGGTGCCCTTTTTGGGCAAAGTATCTGATAAACGAATGCAAGGACTATTCAGGTTTAAGGAGGAGAAGTTGTGGGCGGCAGCTCGACTAATGCATGCAGAGGAGATGGCACATATCGGTCACCGGTATCAAACTAACATGGAGGTTTACTCTTTGATTATGGTGTGGGCCTGTGAGTTTGAACCGGAGCTGGAAAAGGTAAAACTCACATTGGTCAAATTAATTGATGGGGAGTTTTTGATTAACCTGGATTCAATGTTGGAGTGGGTGGTGCCGAGAGTTGGCATTCGAATTATGGAAGGGGACGACCAGAAGGAATTGCTTCCTTTTATTCGTGGCCTAGAGGATGAAATCAAATACCAGTGCCGTGAACGAGCCCGAGTGGGGTGGGAAGCGATGAAACTCTTTGTTAAATTAACGAGGGTGGATGAAGTCCTGAATGCTTTGCATGTGGTGGCAAGGATGGAGGTTGGTAGGGCATTGAGAGATAGGGTTGAAGAAGGAAGGGCCATACAGCTACTGGCAAGCTTGAAGGGTGACCCCGACTTCGGGTTCCTAAACTGCATTCCAAAAATGAAAGTTGAAGCAGCAAAAGGGAAAGCCAAAGCATCGATCTCTAAGGAGGGAAGGGATTGGGAGGACCACGGGGATAGTGAGACTGAGTGAGCGGCCTATCGGCAATGAACTAGTTTTTTTGTCTGCTTGCTATAAGCTATGGACAAATTTTGTATCTTGAAACGTTTCAATTAATTGAATGAAAAAACCTTTACCAATAAACTTTTGTATCTTGCAACTTTTTGAAATTTTGTATTTTGAATGACTATATAGTAATAGTATATATTTATAAAATTATAATCAACCATAATCAATGTACAAATAATTAATGGAACGAATTGAATTTTTTTTTTTTTATAACATTACATAAAAAGATCACGGTATTAAATTTATTTCCATTGTTTAACATATAATTGAAACAACGTAGCCGGTAGCTCATATACAAAAAGCATTTGAAAGAAATTAATTAATAAAAATGAAATAGAATTATAGAAAGCATTTTTATATCCATAAGAATGTAAGAGGCAAAGTGAAACAAACTGGAATTTGAAAAATTATCATTAAATTATTTATGCTTTTGAAATTTACAATTTTTTCGTCAGAGACTTGAGTCCCCCCCAAAACTTAAAAGCCAAAATGAGTGAGCCTCTGGCACTCAGCCTATTAGGGTTCAAGGACATAGGAAAAAAAACTACAGGTAGTGGAATTGTTTACAATTTTTCCCTATGAATCTGGCCCTCCTTCCATGTAGAATTCTTCAGACAGCATAAGCTGAGAGAATTCTTCAAGCCACATGTAGTTTGGAAAGTCATCCAGGAGGAACCATTTTTGGAGGAAGTCCCTACCAATCCGTGCCCATTTTTTGTGACGCGTCAGCTACTCTGCATTCAGGTTTAGGAGAAATGGTTGCCTGGCCACTGGTAGTGTTTGGTCAGGGAGGAGAAGCTTGGATAAATCACTCGCCCAAGGGATCCCCACCCCTACTTCTGCAAGAATGACAAGAGTAATGTCATCTCCGAGGGAGTCTTCCTTAAAAACCTTCCTCAACAGCATCAACATATCCACCTTGTCTCCTCTCAAGTCCAGAAGAGACACTAAGAAGCAGGATGTAATGTCCGTGTTAACACGGTACCTATTTTCTTTTCGCAGAAATTCTCTGCCCAGCACCATCCGCACAGCTTCATTGGTGAACGACCCAACCTCCTTGCAGATTGATTAGAGGGTTGGGTCTCTAACAGAGCCTAGAAAGGCCCTTTGGTCCTCTACAGAAATGCTTCTCAAGTGGATGGGAGTGTCCATCTTGAGAAAACAGATTAACAAATTAAACAACCTGAGCAGTGAGCCTATAAACCTAAAATACCGTGAGCTCTGACAATTTATCTACTAAATGGCAAAGGCTAATTGAAGATGAAAGAAGCAGAGATCGTATATAAATTGTTGAAGTTCATGATTGTAATAATTACTTCTTTAACAATATTAACTGCTATAAAAAATTTTAAATCTTTCGTATCTTTGCAAATCTTTCCCATAAATGCACGAGTGTGCGAAATTGGAAACAACTATGAACTAGTACCAAATTGGCAAGTATCACATTGGAAGTCGTGGGGACAAAGTGGATTGCCGTAAGTGAAAAGACATATATTAAATGAACGAAATAATGGATCGTGATCCGTGACATTTGATACGTGTTTATTGAATCCAGTTCCATTCCAGGCACTTTCTGGTGAGCTATGTTCTCTTCAGAAAATTGGGCCGAAATAAAACTTCAACCATTGATATACAATCATCGAACGGTTTAAATTCATTGATAGATTTTAGGTATGTGTCACCCTTTACGTGTCAAAGAGGCTGCGCTTATTGATACATCGTGCAGAGTCCGAACTCAATGTATTATGTGATGTGATGTGATGTGCCTTGTCTATTAATGGCAATGAATTTATGAAATTGCCAATAAATTATATATTATACCATAAATAATAAAATATTCGCCAATACATTTAAATAATTTTCAAGCGGTGGATAAAAATCGCCAATTCATTTAAATAATTTTTCCTTTGAAGTAAAATTTTTCGCTCATACAATTATATATTTGTTCCTTTTAACAATAATTATTTGCCTCCCACAATAAATATTTTCCCCATAGAACAAGGTATTATTCGCCAAAAATTTATGGCATTTTCGCACACTACAAAAAAATTCGCCAATACAAAATAATTTTTTCGTCATTTAAAAAAAATATTTCGCCATCGATATGAAAATTTTCCCCCGAAAATAATGTCTGATTCGCCAGGATTTTACACAGTTGCCCGGGGGGGTTTCTTAAAGTTATCCCTGGGTATGTTGTCTTTTCTTTGCATGTGGATTATATGTGTTGATTTAATTTAGATCTAAATTGGGTTAATTGGAAATTGTCATAAAGTTGGCTGCAAATTTACATTCAAGTGGTATTAGAGCTATATGGTTATATGGTGTTTATAACCCTAGATGGAATCCATGAATGCATGTATAAATGAAAGACAAGGCAAGATATGAGGGTTTGTTGTAGGTTGTGGGTTGCAGATTTGTGGGTATTTGTTGTATATCTAGTGTTATAAAGATTTGTTTCAAAATGGGTTTCCATTGATTTGCATTTTGGGGGTTTTGGGGGTGGAATTTCAATTTTGACCCCGTGTGACAAAACAAACCCCATGCTTGTGATCAGAGAGGTCAAGAGACAAACTTTGATATATAACTCGACCCTATTTGGTGATGAAGGCCTGAGTTTGAATTTTTTTTTATGGTATAGTTGTATGACAATACTGTCTGTGCAGGTCATCAGAAAAAAATAATATTAAAAATTCCTACAAGTTAAAAAAAACCTGATTGACCTTTTTCGAAAAATTATTGAAAAATCAAGTGAAAAAATTGATGAAAAAGGTGGAAAGGAAAAAATAAAAATTTAAAATTTATTGGGTGTGGGGGGGTCCACTGACCACCCCCCACCCCTGTGGTACATAGGTATCGATAGGGTACCTTCTTACGTAGGCCCTGTCAGCCTATGGTACCAGGCCAATACCATGGTACTAGGTAGGTACCATGGTACCGACGATACTGGCGGGACAGAATCCCAACTAGTAGCGTCGGTCCCATGGGACTGCTAGTATGGGCCACGTGGAATCCACCATGGGTGGTGGGCCCTGCTCCCCACTATAGTGGGTTGAGAAATAATTTTTTTCCAAAACAAACTATTAAATAATTAAAATATCCATCATTTTTTTGTTAAATATTAAAATTTATTTTGAAAGGTTTTTAAAATAAAAACTTTGTAATGCTAGCCAATGTAATTTTATGTGCCGAGTTTGATTGGTGGGTGGGCCCAGTCAGTGGATCCCACTCGGGATTATGTAAAAAAAATAATATTTATTTGGCACATTGGAGAAATTGGTAAAATAATTTTTGTGGCATATTGGCAATATTTTTGGAGTCCGGGCTTGCTTTTTAGCCTGATTGGTTGTTTTCTTTCATGGAGCATATCTTGGGTGTATGATGTCAGATTTTCGACTTCTTATAGTTGTTGGAAAGGTGACTTGGCATACTTCATGGATATATGATTTTTTTTTCTATATTTTGTTGTTTGTAGAGTGAAATGTCAGCTGGAAGTGACAGGTACCTTTATGGCTTTGAGAGGTCATAACTTGAGCATATGGAGTCGGATTTTGGACTTTGAATAGTTGACGAAAAGCTCTAGGAGAGTACTACACATTGGTTCAGATTTGGAGAAGGTTTGACATAATTTATTTTCTGATATTTTAATCTAATCTGTTTATGAGTTCTTTTGACTTTAGTGACAATATGAGTTTATGGCATGTTACATATTGGAGATTTTTATTAAATGTCAGTGTACACTCGATGTTGTATCTTCATTGCTCGCATGTTGAAATGGTTATTAGTTTTGATTTGAGTATGTATGTTGCATTATTGGGTCTACAAGTTGTGGAGTGTTGTAGGCGGTCTATACTTACAGGATTGCATTTGTGGCTTGGATATGGTTGTTTATGCCTATAGAACTTTCATTGTTGATGCATATTCAGATTGGTGGCTTGGTTTAGTCACATGGTTTTTTGATTTTGTCCTCATGGTAAGGAGGAGAGATGTTGTTACCAGGTACAATCATGATGGGGGACCTACATGGTTGACTATGTGATGCTGATAGGTTGGACACATTGAGTTAGATGCTTTCTTTATGGATGTGCTCATGATGCCATGGTTGTTCCTTATGTTTAGGGACTTTGGCATGACATGGTTGGATTTGCGGGTTCTTTGATTGATGATTCTTTGATTTAGATTCCTGATTGATTTGGCGGTGTATCTTCTTGTTTGAGAACCATGGTTATTTAACTTTTGGGAGCTCATTGTGTTGACTTTGAGTTCTTTGATTGTTAGATGGATTTGGTTCATTCTCATGTTAGTGGATGGTTCTATCATATTGTCATGGATAGCTTGTATACACTTTCAATGGGAGATTTTGATAGTGTGATGTGGCAGTGTAGGATTTGATCCTGATTGTTTGTTGGTGGTTTTGTATCTTCTTGAGATGGAGTTTATGATTTAATTGATATTGTTGATGTTTCAGTTGTATGTGTGTGGACCTAGATGATCTTCATTTAGGAGATGGTTATCACAATGCTATGGAGAGATTGCTATCAAGGTTCAGTGGGAGCTTGTAGCAGTGATATGTATTCACCATTGGATGGTGGATGGTCTTCTTAGTGTGCAAATATTTGGAGGATGCCTTAGATCCTGTTGTTGCAAAAGGGTCTTTTACATTTGCAGGTACACTTGTAGGAGATGGTGATCTTCATGATATTTGAGGATGTTTACATCTTGAGAGCTCAAGGAGTCCTTGGTTGAGGTGTGGTCTATGCTTTCATTTGACAAGTTATCCTTGATTGACATGATGGTTGATATTATGTCATGGTACACTCTTGATGACTAGCTTAGAGTTTTGGCATGATATGGTTATTTGATATGTTCATATGGAGTATGTTATCTCTTTGGAGGAGACGGTTATATTATGTACTCATGTTTATGTTCCTGATTCTGTAGTTGGAGCTTTGACATTGATCTTGGTAGTTCTCTTTGTATTAGGTACATGATCATTTACTTGATTACTTAATGATATTGTTGTGTTGCATTTGGAGTTTGGCATGGTTTGATAGGTTACAGGTACTCATGAATACTTGGAGACATAGGCGATGCTGATATTATCTTGTGTTTAGAGATATGTGTTAGAATGGTTGATGGTTTTAGTAGGAAGTCCGAGGAGAATTCAACTGGTATAGACCTGGGAGGAGATTGTTCTTAGATGAGTGATGAGACTTGGATATCTTGGATGAGCATTCTCATTTCCCACTCTTGGTCTACTCGGTGGTTTACAAATTTAGAGGTATTGCCCATTATTTCCTTTCAGGTGCATTATGTTTATGCTTATCTTTCATACATATGGATCTTGAGCTATGGATAGATGGTCAATTCTAGATGATTCATTTGAGAGATGTATGGCATTAGTTATCTCCTTGTGCATTTGAGTTATTATTATGATGGTGCCAATCATTGATATTAGTTTGGGAGATGGTTTTCATTGGGAATATTCCCTTGGGATTGGGAATGGATATTAGTTTGGTCTTCTTTAGAGGCTTACATCCATGTTGATTACATGTTATATATATTTGTTTGGTCCGAGGGACTGAATAGTTTTTTGGGTGCTATTATGATTTTCATTTGGTTTTTTTTTTTAGGAGATCATACTTGACATAGCATTTAGAGGTGCATGTAGAAGCACATACTACATGATTTAATTTGCAGTGTTTCTCTCTTTGTTTCAGTTATCTTCCTAGATGTTTATATTCACATTGCATTGGATGGAGGTTGTTTGGAGCTATGTTTTCATGTGTTGTCATGTGGGAGATGACATAGAGGTTCCTTTATCTCTTTCTTTTGTTGGTGTGGAGAACATGGGATAATGTTGGAGACATGGTGTGAGAGTGGTACTTGTAGGTTATCTATTTACATTATGTTCTTATTGATGAGTTTACATCTGGTGGGTTCAACAACTTTTGTGAAAGCAATGGTATTAGGAGACAACTTTCTGCTCCTAGAACCCCACAACAGAATAGATTTGTGGAAAGGAAGAACAAAACAATCTTGGATGTTGCAAGGACTATGATGATTGAAGCTAAATTACTTGATATCTATTGGAGACGGGCTATCAATACCATTGTATACACTTTCAATAGAGTACACATTAAAGGCGATACCAGTAAGACTCCTTATGAATTATTGTTTGGTTATACTCCTACTATTAGATATTTCATAATTTTTGGAAGCAAATGTTACATTAGAAGAGATGATGCATTAGGAAAGTTTGATCCTAGAATTGATGAAGGAATATTTTTGGGTTATTATATTAAGAGAAAAGCATATAGATGTTATAGAAAAAGATTGAATAGGATATTGGAAAGCATAAATGTCAAGGTGGATGAGCATGATAGTAATCAGATCAGAGCTTATGATTATGGATTGGATGATGAATTTATCAGACCTAAACTAATAATGCAAAAATCAGTTCAAAATAGTGAACTAGTGACTCTGGTAACATAAAAAAATTCAACAGTGATAGAGGAAGAACAAAATGATTAAGTAAATCAAGAAAATTCAAAGAATCTGAGGTATGTAAAGCTAAATCATTCTGAAGATTAGATCATTGGAGATAAAAGGAAAGGTGTGATGACTAGGACAAGGTTAGTTGCTGAAGAGGTATGTTTAATTTCTCAAATTGAACTGAAATATTTTATTGAAGAAAGTAAGGATGAAAATTGGATAAAAGCAATGGAAGAAGAATTACATTAGATTAAAAAGAATAAGACATGAGAACTTGTACCTAGACCTAAAGACTATTAGAATGTTCTGATACAGGGAGTAAACTAAGAGGGGGGGGGAAGGAGGGGGTGAATCAGTTTACTAACAATATCAGTACTCAGTTCAACTATAAACCTTAAACCAAAGCACAACTCAATGAAGAATATATCATGAAAGCACAACACACATAACACCAAAATTTTGATGTGGAAAACTAGGAAAGGGAAAAAGAACAGTGAGAAACCCTGCCCACAATCACATGAATACTCTGCAGTAGTATTGTGAATGATTACAATGGGGTTTGGACATGCAGAAAGGCCAACAACCTAGAGCATATTGCTCATCACAAAGGGTAGTCTCACTGACTTACAAAATCTTTGGACTACAATCCGAAAAATAATGAATTGTGAAAGTAGAATCTACTAATACTTAATATAGTTCCGATTAAGCACTTATGTCTGCCCTGCAATACAAAACCTTTCCAACCTTCATTGAATGATATAACCTTGTTCTCTCATAAACCAGTCTCTGATAATGCAAGCTTAACCAACCATAACATCGATTTCGCCATTACCAAATTATATGAATAAGTCACCTATAAATATAGTGTTATTATGAAGATCTAGTTATTACTAAGAGGGGAGGTAAATGAGTAATAAAAAAAATCTGCAAGACTTCACAAAATTGTATCGGTAACTACTTAACCAATCTTCTAAGAAGATCTAACAAACCATTCACTCCAGTGTTCATTAATATGCAAACAAAGTAAAGATATCAAAATCCACAAATCAACAATGCATCCACCACATGAACACAAAGATTTTTGATGTGAAAATCCAACTAGGAAAACCATGGTGGGAATTAGCACCCACAAAATATTTGCACTCTTTTGGAATGCACTTGGTTAAAGGCCTATCTTGATCAGGAGCTTTACAATATGCCCCGTTAAGAGTAGACCCTATTAGGAGTTACCTGATCAAGGGATTTTACCTCAGCTTTGTTAGGAGCTCTACCCTGTCAAGAGTAACCTTGTTAGAGGATTTCAAACTCAAGTTAATGAGCCACCCGGTGAAGGGATTTACAATATCAGACATGTTAGTGTCTACCCAATTAAGAGATTTCAAACTACTCTAACTACTAGGGAAAAACAAGGCAAATGATCTAATTACAACACTTTCTTGCTTGCTAGTACAGATCCTTTTCAGCACAACTTTGCTACACACATGCAAAAACTTCAATCTAGTTCAGCAATACCTTCTTCTCAAACTACTGACACTAAATCCTTTCTCCAACTAGCCCTAAATACACTTTTTAGTTAGAGAAGCTACAAACCCTAATTACATCTACAAGGTACAATGAATTTACATTTAGCATGGAAAAATGCTCTACCAAAATACATTACAAATCATTACAACAAATTTCTAGATAATTTCCATCATTGAATGATCACCATACATCAATTTGATAAGCAATCAAACCCTTGTTTTATTCTTCTAAGCACTTTGTTGTTTCCCAAGAAATCTGATCCTTGTACCTGCTCAAATAACATCTTATCATTACACACATATTATGACACATCATCACTAAGTTATGATCATGATAAGATCCACCACCAAACCTTAAATCATTACCGCTAAAAGATCCGATACCGGTATTCATTCTTCTTCATAGAGTTCATAACAGTCAAATATAAATGTGCGTTCTGGTTCACCAAAATTGATGTGATTTCAATCACAGACTCATGCCAAGGTTATGAACATATATTCTTAAATGCAACACCTAAATATTCTCCAATCATCTGTACCAGTCTCTTGATCATCGCTTTGTTCCTATTTACCGGTTGACAACAACTTAGCAGTTTTGTTGTCTAATTGATTCCATTACTGGTTAGGCTAGACCAGTTGATCTAGATGACCTAGATGACTAAACAAACATGGTTGCCATCAATGACAACACAAATAAAGTCATCAAAAATCCTATTACAATTATATCATCATCATCAAGCCAACAATATCTCCCTTAACTTTACCTGTCATCTTCTCATCATCATCATCTCCATCAGTTATGCCAACAACAACTTTACTAGTCATCTTCCCATCTCATCATCATCTCCATCTGTTATACCAACAATAACTTTACTGATCATCTTCTCATCTCATCATCATCTCCATCAGTTAGGCCAACATATAGATCATCAACCTTATTGACAAGGTCGGCTAAACCCTAAACCCATAAATGCAAAAATTACATTACACGATACCATAAGACCAATATTATGATTTACATTACATAGCATGGACCTAAATCAAGTAACCAAACAATTAAATCCATCAGGAATTCTGCTAAGACCAAAATCCAACATGCTTCACTAGTCGGTAGAAACCCTCAGTGAAAGTTTAATTGGATCCAACTAGGACCACCATAACAACACACCATCCAATGCAAAGTCATCAAAAACTTTAGATATGATCAAGAAGCACCAACAACATGATAGAAACTGATTCCATAAGCCAGACCCAAAATCCACAGATGAAGTCACCAAATAGTGCATATTGGTAAAGCTAACCAGGAATGCTAGAAGTCAATAAAGCCAAAAAGCTAGCCGGGAAAGCCAAGAACAAGTCGGTAAAGGCACAAGCTAATCCAGTAACTGGAAAATACCAAAAGTGATTACCAAACCATGAAACCACCAGAATAAGCATCAAAAACCAATTCTAGAGATCTGGTCATACTGGATCGGAAACACAACAAAAGCCAAGATGATCACAAAGACTAACCGAGATAGATCTAACTGGGCTAGTCTCCAACCAAGATATAGTGTTGACATCAATGACAACACTTAAACATATCCATCATATTGCCAACAAAGACAAGAACATTATTGGAACTAAATGGGTTTTCAAAAATAAATTGAATGAGGAAGGAAAAGTGGTAAGGAACAAGGCTAGATTGGTTTGCTCTAGTTGCTCGAATTGAAGCGGTGAGACTTTTTCTTGCTTATGTTGCACACATGAACTACAAAGTATATCAGATGGATGTTAAATGTGCATTTCTGAATGGAGATCTTGAAGAAGAAGTTTACATTGAGCAACCTGATGGATTTTCTTTATCAGAAGACAAGGACATGATTTGCAGGCTAAATAAATCTTTATATGGACTAAAACAGGCCCCTAGAGCATGGTATGCTAGATTGGATAAGTATCTTTCAAATCTTGGTTTTAGTAAAGGTAATGTTGACAGTAACTTATATTAAAAAATTGAGCATGATGACATATTGATTATTGAGGTCTTTGTGGATGATATCATTTTTGGAGGAGAAGAAGTTTATGCATGAAATTTGCTGATGATATGAAGAATGATTTTGAAATGTCTATGACTGGTGAGATGAAATTTTTCTTAGGCTTGTAGATTACTCAAACTGATAAATGTATTTTAATTTGTCAAACTAAGTATGTGAAGGAGTTACTTAAGAAATTTGGACTTGAGAATTCTAAACCTGTCGGTACTCCTATGATAATCGGTTGCAAATTGTCAAAGGATAGTGAATCACCTAAAGTGAATCCGAGAAGATACAAATCAATGATTGGTGGATTGTTGTACCTAACTCAAACTAGACTTGATATAATGAATTTTGTTTGTATTGCTTCTCGATTTCAGTCAGATCCTAGAGAAACTCTTGACATTGCTATCAAGACAATAACCTGATATTTGGTAGGTACAATAGACTTTGGGTTATGGTATCCTAAGGATGATGACTTCACATTATGTGCATATACAGATTTTGATTGGACAACAGATATGGATGACCGAAAGAGCACTACTGGAGGTAAATTCTTTCTTGGGAAGAAGTTGGTTTCATGGCTTAGTATGAAATTATCATGCACTTCATTGTATATTGTTGAAGCAAAATATGTTGCAGCTACTACCAATTGTACTTTGATTTTATGGATGAAACAGATGTTAAAGGATATACAGGTAAGTTATGATGATCCTATTGTTATTCACTATGATAATATTGCTACTATTGATATGTAAAATAATCTGGTATTTCATTTCAAATCAAAACACATTTCTATAAGGTATAATTTCTTGAAGGAAAAGGTTGAAGCAAAGGAAGTCAGATTGGTTTTTGTGCCTACTAAGGAACAAATTGCTGATATTCTAACTAAACCATTACCTAAAGACACTTTTGAATATCTCAGAGATTAGTTGGGGGTTACTAGCCCTCCAGAAGAGACTTAAAGATGAAAGGATGCATCAATCCGGTGAGCTTATCAGACATACTTCTCTGATTTGGGTTGATAAATATGGTGTTACTACTCAGGGGGAGTAGTCAGTTGTTTGGTTTAGTATTTTTGGTTTGGTATTCATCCTTTGTTATTTATGTCAAAAGGGGAGAGAGGTATTCATGTGAAAAACTATCAGATCTTTTTGGACAGATGTATTCATGTTAATATAAGGGAGAGATATATTTCAGTTCAACTTTTGGGAGATTGTTGGCATTCCTTAGCACTTGGATGTTTTTGACATTCAGTATTTCCATCAATGCTAAAGGGGGAGATTGTTGGAAATATGTTCGATATGGTTAAGTGTTGTCATTGATGTCAACACTATATCCCAGTTAGATCTATCCCTATTTAAGGTTTATAATTGAATTGAGTATTGTTACTATCAGCAAACTAATTCCCCCCCCCCCCCCTCCCTTCCTCTTAGTTTACTCCTAGTATCAGAACATTCTAACAACAACATGATAGTTGACATTATGACAAAGGTATCAAAAGAAGTGTGAGGTTTGATCTAAAGCATTGTGTAGGTAACCTATTAGGGCAATACATTAAGGATCTAAATTGTGCAAATAATTTATTGATGGCAATGGATTTTGTGATATTTCCTTTTATTTCAATTTTTATAATAGTTAAGTGTAACACAAAAGAAGGTGCAACTATTAAATAACTAAATCAAGGATTTGGAGATCACCATTGCACAATATGACACAACATATAAGCGTACCATAGACTTTCCCAACTCTTGAGAATGAGAGAAATGACATGATATAACATGGCACATTAATAATCATTAGGATGAGTAGCTACATATGATCATGGAAGTGAAGCATAAAGAAAAATGTGAAAACTCGCCATAAAATTAACATAAAATATTTAATAGATATAATACATAACCACAAAGTTTTAGTAAAATAACATAAGAATAAAAAAAAGATTGCATAAAAATTTAATATTAAGATTCAATGATTATTATATTTTTGAATTATATATAATATCTTTATTATAATTATAAAATATTATTACACTTTAAATAAAAAAGGAAGTAAACAACCCCTATAATCCATACTTGAAACATAAAAATATGACCTCGCATTCCTTCCTCATACTTTAAACATAGAAATTCTTATTAAGATCTGTAAAGAAAATAAATTTCTATTTTTCCCTACCTCAACTATTGATCAGTAGATCTTTCGATAAAAGAGCTCATGCCAATTTATATAAAAGAAAGGAAGTTGTGATTTTGAAGTTTGAACCATTGGTAGAGCACATTCATGTTTGAATCATCGAGCCCACTCTATACAAACGCATAAACCTTAAAAAATAATATATGCAAGCCTTCTGTGCTAATTTCATTTATTCTAAACCATAATCATTTGTTGGGACGTGACAAGATGGAAGCATTTTCTCCCATAATACCAAGGTAAAGTATTTTCTCTTAGATTGACCCTATGTGTCGCATTAGACTAGTTCACTTATTCACGACATTGGCCGAAGATGATGAGGTGGTGGGCAAAGAGGGCCCCAAAGATGCAGATAGCTTATGGACAATGAAAAACATTATTTTAATTAACAATGATTACAATAATAATTAAGGTTGCAAATCAAACTATGTTTTTTTTTTTCCTTCAAAGGTTAAGCTGTGATTGCCTTTAATATTTGATGTAATAGGCTAGTTCTTTTTTCTTTCAAAAGTTGAGTCATTAAATTCAAAATATTTAAAACATTAAAAATCTCATCTTAAATATTTCATATGATAAGTAAGTTTGAAAAGGTAGGGAGGAAGAATAGGGGGCGGGTTAAAAATCAAAGGTTATATATTAATTGTTTTATTTTCAATGGAATATATTAGAATATTTAAATTTAGAAAATTTTATATAAAAGATGTTGAGAGATATTCAAAAGATTTAAGAATTTATATCTTTAGTCATATTATTGTATATATAATTTTTGTTTATAAACATTGTATTAAAAAGATTTGAAATATTATTTAAATATATATGAACAAAAATTTAATAATAAAAGTTTTTGAATCTCAACACTAGATGTTCAATCCCCAAAACTAAAGATTTAAAAGAACGTCATCAAAAAAAGTGTTTAGTGAACACAGATCTTTGGAGGGAGAAGCTAATGCCCCTAACAAGAGATGCTTAATCACAAGGAGACTTCTTTTGATTAATGCAGATATTATAATGTTACAAGCAGGCACCTTTGACAATCACTTCAAAAAAAATAAAATAGGAATCAATTCAAGTAGAAGGTGCGTCTAGTGGTCTTCTCATTCTATGGAAGCCATCTGTGCTTAAAATTTAAAGTCTTGCCTCAGCTAAACATTGGCTTTTTGTAACAGCAAAATTCCTTGATTCTAATTTTTCATTTCTTCTGATCAATGTTTATGGCGCAATGTCTTCTAACCTGAAACGAGCCTTGTGGTTGGACTTGGATGACATCATTGCTCATTTTCAAAGAGGGAAACCTATTTATTGGAGGGAACTTTAATGCTATTAGAAGTTTGTTTCACAAAAGAGGAGGTATCTGTTATATAGTTCAGATAACCATAAGACAACAGAGAGGTGGGGGTGAATCAGTTGTCACTTATTACCAGAAGCATTAAGCAATTTAAACTTTAATACCATAACCCCAAAAAATAATACCGAAATAGAAGTTAATCCAATTAAGCATAAACAATAAGCACAGAATAAAAGCCATTCACACAACACCAAAATTTGTACGTGGAAAACTCGGTAAAGGCAAAAACTATGGTGGGAAGCCTACCCATAGTCAGATAATACTTCTGCAGTAAGTATGTGAATTACAATGAAGGGGCTTGCACTTGTAGGAAGGCCAACAACCTAGAGCACACAGTTCATCACAAAAGGAATCTCATTGACTACATACAAATCCAAACTACAATCTGAAGAAGTGTTGAACTATAAAAGATAGAATCTCCTATGCCTGAGTACAGTTTCGGTTAAGCTCAATACTAGAGTATTGAATCCTCATACACCCAATTTGATCTCAAATGATCAACTGACTCCTCTTCCTGAATGATATTACATTATTCGCACATTAACTTCCTTGACCATGACCTCTTACATTAACCATGATGATCTACAATGAGATCTTACATCTATTTATACAAACCCTTGACCATAAACAATCAGGTTGGCCACCAGACAATAAACCAATTACATAATTACAAACCATGTCGGCCTATGACCAAACAAATAATATCCAACACATAATATATCCCAAAAATAGAACAATAGGTCCTATCCACATGTTACTTCAATGCCGGTCCATAACCTAGATCAACTGGGACCAAGTATAGGTCCACATGCTTCATCAGTAATATTGAAACACCAAGTCTCGAACATGATCACCAACAACATCCTAAAACATCATCAGAAGTTGCACCAACACCACTTATGTAATTCATGAAAGATCTCCACCAAAAGCTCCACCGGTGAAACCCTCGCAAGAACCAAAACCCAAGCTTCTCAATAGGCAAGACAACATCCAATCACCAAACCAAAACCATCTAACCAAGTATGAGTATAAGTATCATGAATAAGCCAATTCCATCACCAGATAGTACCAGAGTCTACTGGATCATGTCGGATCCAAGTAAACCAGAAAACCACTCAACCTACCAGGACCAGAATGGTGTCGGTAAAGCATCCAAATGGATAGTATTGATATCAATGCAACGCATAATCAATTCCACCAAATGGCCAACAATCTCCCCCTTTGGCATTGATGGCAACACTAGGTGTTAAAACATCTAAGTACCAAGAAATGCCAAACAAGTCTCCCCCTATGGAAGACAGACAACAATCACCCGCATATAGCTCTGAATATCTCTCCCTCTTGTTTTTTTACATCACTACCTCTCCCCCTTTGATATCAATGCCAAAAATATGACAAAAATATCAAAGCAAGAACATAAGCCTCTGAATCTCAAAGCTAACTATGCCCCCTGAGCAGTAGCATCCCACATTAGTGTCAGAAAGAATAGTATCTTTGATAATGCATGTTGAACTGATGCCAAGCCGCATCAATCAAGTCTCTGTCAGAGGGGCAGAAACCCCTAATCTATCTCTCAGGTACTTAAATGATTCTTTCGATAATGCTTTTGTGAAAATATCTACAATTTGTTCTTTAGTGTTCACATAAACCAGTTTAACTTCATTTGCTTCCAACACTCCTTCAAAAGTTATACTTGATAGATATGTGCTTTTTCTTAGAATGAAATACTAGATTCTTTGATATATCAATAGTAGTAGAGTTATCACAGTTAATAACTATTGGTGCATCACAATCCACCTTTATATCCTTCAACATTTGCTTCATCCATAAAACTTGTGTACAATTAATAGCAACACCAACATACTCAACTTCAATAGTAGATAGAGAAGTAAATGACTGTTTCTTCTTGATCCATGAAACCTACTTGTTTCCAAGAAAGAAAGCTCCACCGGAAGTACTTTTCCAATCACCAACATCTCTAGCCCAGTCATCATCTATATATGCACATAAAGTAAAGCTATCATCCTTAGGGTACCATAAGCCATATTCTAATGTACTTTGCAAGTATCTAAAAATCCATTTCATCGCCATCTCATGATTTTCTTTAGGATCACTCTAAAATCTTGAAACAATAAAAACAAAATTCATAATGTTTGGCCTAGTCTGAGTCAAATAAAGCAGACCTCCAATCATAGATTTGAATATTGTAGGATTTATCAGTGAAGAAAAATCTTTCCTTGTTAATTTCTCACTTGTAACCATAGTTGTACTTATCGGTTGAGAATATCCCATAGCAAATTTCTTCAACAATTCCTTAGTATATAGTTTGATAGATATAAATGCCTTTATTAGTCTCAGTAATCCGCAAACCTAAGAAAAATTTCATCTCACTAATCATAGACATATCAAATTCTTTCTCCATATTATTATAAAAATCTAAGCACAATTTATATTCACCTCTGAAAATAATGTCATCAACAAATACTTCAACAATCAGTATGTCATCATCAGTGATTTTATAATATAAATTACTATCAGCATTGCCCTTAGTAAAACCAAGCTTCAAAAGATATTTATCCAACCTTGCATACCAAGCTCTAGGTGCTTGTTTCAATCCATATAAATCTTTCGTTAACCTACAAACCATATCAATATCATCTGATAGTGAAAAAACATCAGGTTGCTCAACATAAACTTCCTCATCAAGATCCCCATTTAGGAATGCACATTTAACATCTATCTGATAGACTTTGTAGTTTTGTTAAGCAGCATAGGCAAGAAATAATCTTACAACTTCAATTCTACATACCGGTGCAAAAGTCTCTCCATAATCAATTCCTTCTTTCTAAGAATATCCTTTACAAACCAATCTATCCTTATTCCTTATAACTTGACAATCCTCATTCAATTTATTTCTAAAAACCATTTAGTTCCAATGACATTTTTATTTTTTAGGTCGAGGAACCAAAGTCCATGTGTTATATTTCTCAATCTTATCTAATTCTTCTTCCATAGCTTTTAACTAAGATTCATTTTTTCATGCCTCAATTATTGATACCAGTTCAACTTGGGATATTAAACATACCTCATTAGTTGTTAGTCTTCTTCTTGTCATCACTCCATTGTTCTTATCCCCAATGATTTGATCTTCAGAATGATTCAATCTCACATACGTAGGAGTTTTCTAGCTCTCTCTTCCTCTTGCCTTCTCTTCAGTTACTATAGAATTCTCGGATATTGCTGGAGTAACTGGTTCAACTCTCTATTCCAATAAAGGTGCTACCGGTTCAGATATAATCATTTCCACTGCATAAACTTTGATTTGACTTCTCTTCAGCTCATCTACTTTGACATTAGCACTCTCCACAATTCTCTACAATCTCTTGTTATAACATCTATATGCTTTTCTTTCATTAGAATATCCAAGAAATATGCCTTCATCACTTCTAGGATCAAATTTCCCAATAGTATCATCTCTCCTGATATAATATTTACTACCAAAAATTCTAAAATACTTAATTGTAGGTGTATTGCCAAACCATAATTCATAAGGTGTCTTACCAATTTGTCCATTGATATGTACTTTGTTGAATGTGTAAACCGTTGTAATCATTGCTTTTCTCTACTAGATATGAGGTAGATTTTCTTCCAACATAATTGTTCTAGCAACATCCAAGATAGTTATGTTTTTCCTTTCCACAACTCCATTCCGTTGAGGTGTCCGGGGAGAAGAAAATTGTCTTCTAATACCATACTTGCTACAAAAGTTATTAAACTCACCGAATGTGAATTCTCCACCATGATCTGATCTCAAACATTTAATCTTCAATCCTGTCTCAGTTTCCACTTTAGCCTTAAATATTTTAAACTTTTCAAATGCTTCAGATTTTTCTCTCAAAAAAGTAACCCACATCATTCTAGAATAATCATCAATGATTAGCATGAAATATCTATCACCATGAAAACTTTTAACTCTAGCAGGGCCACACAAATTAGTATGAATAAGATCAAAACCATCATTTGATTTATCTTGTATACTCCTAAAAGAGGTTCTGACATGTTTACCCATTGGACATTCCTTACATACAAGATTATAGGGCTTCATAATCTTAGGTATATCCCTAACTGCCTTAGTTGAACAGATCTTCACAATGTAATCAAAATTCACATGACATGACCTTTTATGCAATATCCAACTTTCATCAATCTGTGTAATCAAACATGTCTTATCACTGTAGTTCAAATGAAATATATTACCTTTTGTCTATGTACCGGTTGCAATCTCCAAGCCAGATCTGTTAATGATTTTGCACTTTTCATCCTTGAACTGTAATTGAAATCCCTTATCTACCATTTATCCTACACTCAAAATATTATGCTTCAAACCTTCAACATAATAAACATTGTCAGTATTGTTCTTACCATCCAATGATATAGTTTCTTTTCCTTTGATCATGCATGCATTGTCATCTTCAAATCTAACTAGTCCACCATCAAATTCTTGCAAAGATAGAAACTTCCCTTTATCTCCAATCATATGATGTGAACCACCACTGTCAATTACCATTTAATCCTTGTCCTCTATTTTAGCAGCAAGTGCCTTCTCTTTCAGTATATACAGTGTTGGATCATCTTCCTTGATAGCCAAGAATAACCATTCTCTCCCATTGTCGGATCCACTAGCAGAGTCTTATGTCGGTTCATCATCAAATTCAGTAATGCCTTCCTCATCCGCTATGTAGCATGATTTGTTTATGTTTTTCTTGAATCTATATTTGTTCTGATATCCAGGGTTAGGCTTAAATGATCTTTTAACTCTTTCTTCAAATCTTGAATTCCTTTCAAGACATCTAGATGCAAAATAACCAATCTCATTGCATGCAAAATATTTTAAAGGTGGTTTTCCTTCCTACTTACTTCCTACCTGTCCTTTAGGTACTCTTCTAGAAAATAGTGCTTCAAGTTGCTCAAACTCATCATCTTATCTCTTCATATCTTCTAGTTATTTTGCATATAAAGATTTCTAGTCTTTCTTACCAGTTGCAGATGTAGATGCATGAAAAATAGGTTCAGTCTTTATAGCTCCAGAAGGTCCTAATTCCTCAAGCTCAAAAGCAGATAGTTTCCCAACCAAGGTACCTCTGTTGACAGATGTATTAGCCATTGTTCTCAACTCATTGATAATAGTATCCTTCATTTTGTAAGTCGGTGGTAGGTCTCTCGGGACTTTAGAAATAATTTCATCTTCCCTCAGAGTTCCACCACAATATTGAATTCCCATAACAATCTCATTTACCCTTTCCATGAATGTAGTAATCCTTCCATCTTTGTGCATCTTCAGGTTCTCATATCTAACCCAGTAACCATCAAGTTTAGCAATCTTCACTATAGGGTCATCTTGATTAAGAGTCTCAATCTTATCCCATATAGCCTATCTAGATGATTTGTTAGTTAATCCCATTATTTGTTGATCAGACAGTGAACACAAGATGGCTTCTCTTTCTCTACAATCATTCTCAAGCTCCTTGTCCAGGTCTGCTAGAGGAGGATTGCTAGATCTTGGATTAAAGGGTGTGACACCATTCTGTGTGATCTCCCAAATCTCCTTACCAAGATAGCTCAGATGAGTCTGTTAGGGTTTCAAGAAGATCCGAAGAAAATGTGAACTAACAATTATATGTAGATTTAAATACAAAGGATAAAGAAATAAAATAGGACACAGATAACACAAAGATTTAACATGGTTCACCCAGAATCGGTTACGTTCACCATACATAGCTGTCCAATCTTTCTTATTATCCAACAAAAAAAGTACATGAACCTTACAATGCCTTAAGCATCCCAGCCGCTTATAACATGCATTTTTAGGGGAATGAACAAAGTCGGCCTTTTTAGGGTTTTATTACAATGTCAGTTTTCATCAATTGAGTGTATAGCACTTTGTTGATCAGTTGCCACATATCAATAGAGTCTCCATCAGAATATTTCATACTCTCTAATTTGTTCCTTCAAACCTCGATATATCTTTTCAAAAGATAGCTCCAGAAGAACTGGATGAACTTGAAGTATTAGTGTCCATAGGATCTTCCTCAAGTGGTTAAGCTTTTTGTAGAGAGGACCAAATCTATGACACCAATTGTTAGACAATTCAGATAACTGGAAGACAACTTAGAGGGGGGGGGGGGTGTGAATCAGTTATCATAGATTACTAGAATCATTAAGCAATTTAAACTTTAATACCAGAACCCAAAACAATAATACCGAAATATTAGTTAATCCAATTAAGAATAAACAATAATAATAGAACAAAAGCCATTCAAACAACAACAAGATTTGTACATGGAAAACCAAGTAAAGGGAAAAACCATGGTGGTAAGCCTACCCACAGTCAGATAATACTTTTGCAGTAAGTATGTGATTCACAATGAAGGGGTTTGCACTTGTAGGAAGGCCAATATCCTAGAGCACACTGCTCATTACAAAAGGAGTCACACTGACTACATACAAATCTAGACTACAATCCAGAGAAGTGTTGAACTGCAAAAGATAGCATCTTCTATGCTTGAGTACAGTTCCAGTTAAGTTCAATACCGGAGGACTAAATCCTCATACACCCAATTCGATCTCTAATGATCAACAAAATCCTCTGCCTAAATGATATTACATTATTCACACATTAAGTTCTTTGACCATGACCTCTTACATTAACCATGATAATTTACAATGAGATCTTACATCTATTTATACAAACCCTCCACCATAATCAATCAGGTCGGCCACAAGACAATAAACCAATTACATAATTACAAACTATGACGGCCTAAGACCAAACAAATAATATCCAACACATAAGACATCCCAGAAATACAAGAATAGGTCCTATCCACACGTTACTTGAATGTCGGTCCATAACCTAGATACACCGGGACCAAGTATAGGTCCACACGCTTCAACAATGATCTCTAAATGCCAAGTCTCAAAAATGATCACCAATAGCATCTTGAAAAATTATCAGAAGCTGCACCAACACCACTTATGCAATTCATGGAATACCTCCACCAAAAGCTTTGCCGGTGAAACCCTCACCGGAACTAGAAACCAAGCTTCTCAACAAGCAGGACAACATCCATTCACCAGACTAAAACCATCTAACCAAGTATAAGTATAAGTATCATGAATAAGCCAATTCCATCACCAGATAGTACCAGAGTCTACCAGATCATGCCGGATCCAAGTAAACCAGAAAACCACTCAACCTACCAGAACCAGAAGGGTGTCGGTAAAGCATCCAAACAGATAGTGTAGACATCAATGCAACACATAATCAATTCCACCAAATGGACAACAATATCCTTAGACTTGGTAGATCTCAACAAGATTTCAATGACTGGATTGATCGAAATGGAGTGCTTGAGGTGGGATTTAGGGAGAATAATTTTACTTGGAGCAATAGAAGACTAGGGTCCATCAACATTGTGGAGAAGATTGATAGGTTATTCTGGCTGGGTGATTTCTTCAATCTCCCTTTCTCTCTCGATTGTAAAATCCTTTTGTGCTTAGGCTCAGACCATTATCCTCTACTATTGAATTTTC
Organism: Cryptomeria japonica; assembly: GCF_030272615.1. NCBI lineage: Eukaryota > Viridiplantae > Streptophyta > Pinopsida > Cupressales > Cupressaceae > Cryptomeria > Cryptomeria japonica. The sequence continues at coordinate 752,528,418 of NC_081407.1, read as the reverse complement.
AAGACTCTTCCTCTTTGGCCAAACCTTCCTTCAGATTTCAGAATATGTGGATGAAGGATCCTAATTTTCTCTCTCTCATTGAGCTCTGGTGGAAAGAAGCTATCTTTCATGGGTCTAAATTATACTATTTTGTATCCAAGCTGAAATAGACCAAGAGGAAACTCCTTCAACGGAATGTCAATCATTTCAAAGACATCTTTGCAACTAAAAGGCTTTTAGAATTCCAACTGAAGGAGCTAAATGAAAAATTCATCCAAGATGGTATGACCTAGACAAAGTTTTTGAGATAGAAAGAGCTATTAGCTAAGTATGAAGATATATTATCCAAAGAGGAGATCTTTTGGAAACAAAAATCAAGGAAAAATTAGCTGCAAGCTGGGGATAGGAACACAAAATTATTTCATAATGTGACAAAACACAAAAGGTCTGTCAACAGAATTGACAAGATTTAGTTTTCAAGCAATCAGATTATTGAGGATCTGATGATCATTCGGTCAGAAATCTATCATTTTTTCTTCAATCTTCTTAATAATGAGGAAGGCTCTAACCTTGGAGATCAAAATAGATTTCTTTCAATCATTCCTAAAGTCATCACAAGTGCTCAAAACCAAAGGGTTAATGAAAGTTTTACTATGGAAGAAGTGTCATTGGCTTTAAGTCAGCTCCGTTTTGATAAATCCCCTAACCCAAATGGGTTTCCTTCAAGTTTTTTTAAGAAATGTTGGCATATCTTGGGAAAGGAACTAGTAGAGGCTCTTGAATCAGCTAGGCAATCAGGTCATATCCTAAAGGAAATCACTAATACCTTCATATCTCTCATTCCTAAAAAAGAGAAAGCAGTTAGCCTAGGAGACTTTAGAGCAATTTCTCTATGCAACACAATCTACAAAATTATTTCCAAACTGCTCACCAATAGGCTCAAACCCCTTACGGATAGAATAATTTCTAAAGAGTAAATAGGCTTCGTGGTAGGAAAATCAATTTTAGATGGGGTCATTTTTGTTAGAGTATTTACTTGATTAATTAAACAATATTTGTTTAATTATTTAAGTTCCCTTTATCTCTTTTACACTTAAGCTAACTTTAGGTGCATAATAATTAATTCTTTTATTAATTATTATGTGGAAACCTAGGTTTTCCCTTTTAGGGTTTCTTGACCTATTAAAGGTTGAGTTCTTTCTTTTCATTGTAAGAAGGATTATTATTGACAATACATTTTTGGAGATTATTGAGCTCTCATCTTTTGGAGCATATTTTTCCTGTGTTTTTGTTCCTTCTGTGATTTGCTTCCTTGCTTCTCCTTGCAACAGGTTTTTCAACTTTTAGAGATCATTTGGGCTCCTGTAGTGTTGTATTTTCTCAACTCCAACAATTTTTACTCAAGAAGCAATCCATACTCTTTAGAACACTTATAAACTAGGGATGATCATCAAGCTGGATATCACTAAGGCATATGATAATGTGGATTGGAGTTTTCTTTGCAAGATTATGTAGGCCTCTGGCTTCAACAAGTAGTGGATCAACTGGATTTTTGAATGCATTTCTACTTTGAGGTTCTCCATCCTCATTAATGGAAGTCCAAAAGGATACTTTCCATCCTATAATGGTATTAGCAGGTGGACCCCCTTTCTCCAATTTTTTTCATAATAATGGTAAAAGGCCTAGGTAGGACTATAAAAGACGTGCATATAAAAGGCACAATAAAAGGCATTAAAATAGACACAAACTTCTCAGCAACACACCAACAATTTGGTGATGACAACCTCCTATTGGAGGAGACCAAATCTAGGGAAGTTGCTCATTTCCAAAGAACTTTATCTTCCTATGGGAAGGCTTTGAGTCAGGTAGTCAATACAAAGAAGTCTAAAATATATTTTTTCTCCACCTCCCCTAGCACTAAAATTAGAATTATGAATATCTTCAAATGCAAGAAGGGGAACCTTCCTTGTACCTATCCTGGAATCCCAATAGAAAAAAATTTGTGCAACACTAAGATTTGGGACCCTTTAAAGACTAAATTGGGGTGGAGTTCTAACTCTTGGAAAGGTAAATGGTTGTCTTGGATGGGAAGATTGGTTATGTTGCAGAGAATCATTTCATCTCTTTCCATATATCTCCTCTCTTACCTCACCCTTATAGCAGCCATGAACTCCTTTCTTATTCAGAAAATGAGAAATTTCTATTGGCAAAATTCAGAGGATAGGCATATAATTGCTCTTATAGCTTGGGATAAAATTTCTAAGCCAAAGAATTTGGGTGGCTTGGGTACTAAAAATAAAATCTTGCAAAATCAATCCTTAGGAGCTAAATGTAGTGTCATAAAATTGTGACTCTAGCAATTATTTACTACATTAGGGTCCTCAGGCACACGAGTTTGAATCCTCTGGCCTGATCGGAGACCGGATATTGGTCGTCCTTTAGAAACAACTTCTTCCTTGGCATCTACATCACCCCGTCCACTCTCTGCCCTGGAGAAAGGGGTAGGACAGGGGCATGGAACTACTATCCCCCCTAGGAAAGTGGTGTGGCGCCCTTGTTCTTGCCCTATTTTGGGGCAAGAAACTTCCCAGAGTTGCATTGTTGGTTGTGTATCAGGTGGGACACTCTTTCGATGTCTGCCCATGATGAAAATAAAATGCACTAACATGTATTTAAGGGGCATTCATAATCTCATTTATAGAAGTTCAATAAGTTGAAGTTGGATAAGATTGGATTGTGCACAAGCGATCAAGCATTCAAGAGCATTCAAGCATTTAAGCATTCTTTTCCAGCATTGAACATTCTCAAGTCTCCCTTCAAGGCTAAGTGTTGCACTCGAGTCAAGGATTCTACCATTGAAGAGGAGATTAATTTCAACATTCAATTCCATACAAGAATTTCTATCAACATTGCTACCACAACCTCCCTTTAGGTAATTTACAATTCAGTCTTTCATTTACAACTACTTGTAAGTACTTTCTTTCATTACTTGGTTAATTCCAAAACTGGGGTTTGACCTAAAAGCAAACCCCCAATCTTAATCCATTTTCCTCTCTTTTTTGTGTGTAGGATGTAGGTGCACAACTATACTTTCAGATTCGAGCTTCATTTGTAGAGGTGGAAAAACCCTTTTCGTTTCACATATTTTTATAGGACCATGTACATTCCTGCCATGGTCTAGGCAACTTTTCCTCAAATTCAGAGGGTGACTTCATCTCAACATATTACTGCTAGATTCAGGTGCACAAATTCATCCCATTATCCGATCTCAAGTTATAATCATTTCTTTTTCACTTTTGTACTATATAATTCAATCAATTCCTTTCCATTTCAAACAAGGAAGAGGGGATCAACTTAACATTCCTAATTCATTCAGAATTCAATCTACGATCTTCATGTGGAGAGATTGAATCTAGTGAATTATTCTTTCCTCTTTCTAATGTAACATGGTGAAAAGTGTTTGAAGGATAATCAATAGTGAAACTCTCATCTCTCTTTGAGGGAAAGCGTAGTTTTTCTCTTGATATATCATTCACCATTTTTCACCATTACACTAAACTAGTGTGAAAGATAACCAAAGATACTTTAGTAAGATAGGTTAGGCTAATGTATGCAAAATACATTATGGTGGGTCCTCCTTCTAATTTCATGAGAATGAATAATCCACCCAAAGGATCAAAAATTTGGAATTTCATTATCAAATGTAAACCTATAGTGGTTGAATACATATCTTGGGGTGTCCATGAGGACTCATCTTACTTATTCTACAAGGATTCATATGGTAGTTACCCAATTATTCATAGCCAAATTGATATCCAAACTATAAGAGCTTGGCTAAGACACAATTGGGGAGCATTCATAAAGGACTATATTGTTCTCTCCAAAAATGAACCCATGAGATGGCATTGGAAATTTTTTGAGGGGCTCCCTCTTCCACAACTAAAGTTGATCATCTCTCAAACATCTTAAAGAATAGCCAATTGTTTTCAGAAATGGCCAAAACTCTTTAAATTGGATTCCATCCAAATTAGGTCAATATACAACCAAGGATATACCCTTCTAGCTAACAAACTGGAACATTTTGACCTCCAAATCAATGCTAATCTCTTTTGGAACAATAGAATCATCCCAAAAGTTGTTAGTGTAGGTTTTTTATTTTCCTTATGTTAGGGGATATTTATTTTTTCCTACACATATATTATTTAAGCTTGCTTAGGTTAATAGGAGTGGTTTATATGAGGACACGTGGCGAAATACTTCAGCTACATGTGTAACTCTCCACCTCACATGGATAGTTGAGTTACACACCCTCTTTTGGCTTGTTGTGCCACCTCTCATAACCACTATTTTGTCATTTCCTATGTGGGTTATGGGGTAGTTGGGTTTCACACCCTCTTTTGGCCTTATGTGCCAACTTTCTCAACTCCTTTTTTGTCTTCATGTAAGGAGGTTATGCCACATGTTTTGGCATTTACCAAGAAGGTAAAACCTCCCATGTTTTATGGGGAATAGGAGTTAATGCACCCCTTGGATGTATATGCTTATATTTTTCTATATAATAAGCACTATACTCTCACCTTCACTAGTCAAGCAGGTGAAGTGATAGCTGGGTGAGAGTCTTCTCCAAATTCTCTTCTTTCTCTCTATTTCTCTCTCATATCAAAATTATCTTCATTTAGCTATTTTGATCTTTGATCATCTGTTGCATGAGGAGTTGCATGTGATCTACGACCGACATCAGATCTTGGCTCGGTTCTCGCTTCTTGTAGAATCTCACATGGTATCAGAGCTTATTGTCTAGTATAGCTCATTGTCTTTCTTAATTTATTTGAGGGATTTGAGACTTTTGTATAGCTAATATTTTCCTTAAAAACTAAGTATGCTCTTCTCCTGCATTCTCATGTGATCTGGAGAATCAGAATAGTTTAAAGGAAAATTGTTTCTAGTTAAATTTGATTTACATGTATGTGTCCTTGTAAGATCTGGGTGATTGCAGCTTTGTGGTAATATTGGAAGCTTAATAAGAATTTCCAGAGTGTCCATAAGGCTTGAAAAAGTCAAAAGTGACTTTTACTTCACCAAAATCAGAGTTTGGATGACACAGTAAAAAATCAGAGTAAATTTTTTTTACTGGAGCTATTTTCATTTCGGCTTCAGTGTTCCAACTTTTGTTCATTTTCAGAAAAAATGATTTCTGAGTTTTCTTCCTAGAATCGAAAAACATCTAGGTTTTAGATGGTATTTCTAGAAAGTTAATAAATTTTGTAGAAATCGAGCTTCAATAGGGCCTAAGCCATTTTTCTATCAGGGAAATTCAGCAACATTTCTTAAAAGTTGTACAACTTTTGCCTCGGGTGTCAGATTTTTTTAAACAAATACTTGACGGAAAGCGGGAAATGAGCAATCTCCATTATTGCAGGTCTAATTGAAATTTTTTGCCTTTGTCTATTAGATATTAAAGGTTGTATCAGCTTCTTCATTTTCTCTTCAACTGGTCATATCTTTCTCCTCACAACTCTGTTTTTCAAAAACCAATAGTTGTTGGAAAGGTATTGAGATAAATTAAGTAGTTATAAGGCTGATTTGTTTCAGATCTTGTCTCAAATTATTTGTATTTGAAATCTCTATTGGTTTCTTAAAGAATTGTAATCTAATAAGAAGCCTTGTAAATGCACTAATTATAAAGTGTCAACCTTGTAATATTTAGGGGTGGTGATTTCTGAGACTAGTGAAAAGGGGGGGTGTCTCTTATGCCTTCTTTCTTGTACTTTTCCTGATTCTTTGCAATCTTCTCTTCTACTATCATGGATGCATCTATAGTTCCACTTTTAACACCATATAATTACTTTGAATGGAAATCTAAGATAATAATATATTTGAAACGACATGGATATCATCGTGTTACTATGGGACTTGAAATTGAACCTCAAGATGCTGCAGAAAAGATTAAATGGTTTAATAAATGTGATGAAGCTTTTGGTACTCTATGTATGTCAGTCTCTTCAGACCTTCTTTTACACATTGAATCTACCACTACACCAAATGCAATGTGGACCACTTTGGAAAACCTCTTTGGTAAGCAGGATGAACTAAGAGGTCATCAGTTAGAGAATGAACTCATAGGGTTGAATCCAACCAATTTTGATACTATACAAGACTTCTTCACTAAACTTAAGTCTGTAAGATTGTAGTTGGAACGGTCTGGAACTAAGAAAGATGATAAGCAACTGATCTTGAGTATTCTTTCTAAGCTTTGTCCTAACTATTCAGTGTTTGTTTCTACATACTATGCTACAAAATGTGCCCTAGGTACCACATTCAAAATGCCTTCTCTGGATGAATTTGCTGCAGAACTCACTAGGGAGCAAGACAAATTGGTTCAAATGGGTACAATAAAACCCTCTAAGTCACATGCCTTAGTTGTAAATCAAGGCACGAAAGAACAAAAAGTGTCTAGTAAGCAAGATAAGAAACAAAAGAACCAAGGAGAGAAGGAAAAATATCAGAAATCTACTACTTCAAAAGAAGATAATCAGACCTCTTCATTAAAACGTGAACAACCTAAGAAGGAGAAGGTCAAGTGTTCTTATTGTAAGAGGCCTGGTCATGATGAACATAAGTGTTTAAAGAAACAAATTGATCACCTTTCAAATCTTCTTGAAAAGAATAATATCAAGGTGCCTGATTCAGTCAAATAGAGTTCATCAGAAGGATCTTCTAAGGATACAGATAAGAGTAAAGGGAAAGGAAAGGGTAAGGCCCTAGTTTCTGTTGCTTCACAACCCAATTCTTGGATAATTGACTCGGGTGCTTCACACCACACAGCTTCTTCAAAAGATGATTTCACCTCCTTAGAGCCATGTTCTATGCCTTCCATACTAATGGGTGATGACACTCCTGTTGAAGTGCATAGGAGAGGGTCTATTGATGTGAGCAAAGGAACATTTAAGGATGTCCTTTGTGTTCCATCTTTATCAACTAATCCCCTATCTATTTATCGGATCACTCACATTGGTTCTAGCAAGTGAGTTGAGTTCATGCCAGATACAGTGGTAATCAGTGAAATGCATAATGGGTCTACTATTGTTGTGGGAAAAGTAGATCATCAATCCAGATTATATCAGTTTTCTCACTTTAGTCCTGACTCTCCTTTGACAGTTTTACTCACTCATGTAGATGAGATTAGTTGTTTGTGGCATCAACGATTTGGCCACTTGAACTATCGTTACTTGCAACAACTCAGTAAACAAGACATGGTTTCAGGGTTGCCTTCTATTCGATTTTCTGATGGAGTTTTCCAGGGATGTATTCTTGGTAAGCATGCTGAGGAGAAGTATGATAAAGGCAAAGCATGGAGAGCTCCACAACTATTAGAGTTGGTACATAGTGACTTGGCAGGACCATTTCCACAACCATCTTTCAGTAGGGCTAGATATGTCTTAACATTTATTGATGACTTTTCTAGATTTACATGGGTTTACTCTCTCAAACAAAAGTCTGAGGTATTTGAGAATTTTCTAGATTTCAAAGATTTTGCAAAGAAACAATCTGGGAAGTTCATCAAGATTCTACGTACAGATAATGGGGGTGAATATGTTAATAATCAGTTTGAACAATTTTGTGCTTCAGAAGGTATCAACATGCAGCACACAGCTCCATACATTCCTCAGCAGAATGGTGTCGCAGAATGGAAGAATAGGTCCTTGAAGGAGATGGCAAATTGTATGATTCACTCCAAGTCTTTGGCACCTCAATATTGGGCAGAGGCCATCAATTGTGCATGTTACATCTAGAATCGAGTTCCTCATAAAGTTGTGAAGGGGGTAACTCCTTTTCAAGCTTGGACTGGTCGGAAACCTACAGTTAAGCATTTCAGAGTGTTTGGTTCTCTTGCATGGGCCCACATTCCAGCAGAGAAACGCAAGGCTATGGATCCACAAAGCAAGCCTTGCATATTTGTTGGGTATCCAGATGATGTCAAAGGGTATAGACTTCTCCATCCCTCTACACATGAGTTGTTCATTGAGAGGAGTGTTCGTTTTGAGGAGAGTTCTTCTATTTCTTCTCATACCATTTCTCCATCCACTATCACATTGGAGACATTGCATGATGTTGACAGTTCTTCTGAGGATCTTAATCCTCCTAATCCTATTCAAGAGTCTTCTTCCTCCACTTCAGATGGTGACAGTGATGGTGAGGATTCACATTCTTCTCATAGTCATCCTTCAGAGGTTGATGATTCTCCCCCAGACTCTCCAGCTTCAGTGCCTCTTTGGGCTTGACAAACTTTTGAGTCAGCAGGAGATTGGCTTGTTGATCCATCAGATTCTAGAAGAACTAGGTCACAATTTCAGCAAGCTCCACATCTCTTCATTGCTTCAGCTTTTGATCCACAATATTTTCAAGAAGCTACAGGTGTTCCTGAATGGGATGCTGCAATGCAAGAAGAGTTTAATTCCTTAGAAAGGAATCACACATGGGATTTAGTTCCTCTTCCTAAGGGAAGGAAACTTGTTCGATGCAAGTGGATCTATCGAAAAAAATTTGCAGTAGATGGGTTGGTTGATAAGTATAAGGCTTGCTTGGTAGCAAAAGGATTTTCCCAAGTTCTAGGGGTTGATTACTCTAAGACTTTTGCTCCAGTTGCAAAGATGAATTCCATCCAGCTTGTCCTTGCTATTGCTGCAACCCATCATTGGAAAGTTCATCAGATGGATGTCAAGAGTGCATTTCTTCATGGTTACCTTCAGGAGGAAATCTACATGGAGCATCCACAAGGGTTTGTTCAAGATCCTTCACTTGTGTGTCAACTTCAAAAGTCTCTCTATGGCCTCAAACAAGCTCCTCGAGCTTGGTATGCCAAGATGGACTCCTTCCTTCTGACAGTTGGTTTTACTCGATGCCATTCTGATCCAAACATCTATATTCTGCACCAAGATGATACTCTCACATTTCTAGTTCTCTATGTTGATGACTTGTTGATCACAGGGAGTCACTTGTCCACCATCAAGGTAGTGAAAACTGTTCTACATGATAGATTTCTAATGTCAGACTTGGGTCTTCTACATTACTTCTTGGGAATTGAGATTACTCAATCTTCTTCAGGCATCTTTCTTGGACAACCCAAGTATGAACTCAATATGCTCTCTAGATTTCGCATGGCTGACTATAAGCCTGCACCTACTCCTT